>NC_059135.1:71110428-71723285 GCF_020740605.2 Lemur catta
TCTCTCCAACTTAATTTCTTGCCAACTTTCACCTGACATATTATGCCACACTGTGACATATATACATGGAATTCTAATTCCTTGAACACCCTAGCTCAGGACTCTGCAGTCCTTCTAACTGAAATTCTTTCTAGCTCCCCTTATACTTGGCTAATTCTTACTACTACTGCCTGACACATAAGTCAGGGGTAAAGTCTAGGAAGATTCCTGGCTCTCTCTGATTTCCTAGGCTAAAGTTTGTGCCTCTCTTCTGTGCTCTTTCTTCTGTGCATAATATCCTGTACATATTTTTATCATTGCTTTACTATAGTATATTAGAAATAACTATTTATTGATCTAAAACATAAGACTGACAAACCAATCTCTTCTATGACGGAAGAGGCTATGTCTTATTTATCTTTGTAACCTCAATGTCTGAATAGTGCCTGACATAGTATTGCTCTGTAAGTGTTTACTGATCAACTAAGTCCATAAAAGCTCCTTATTGGAATGGGATGAAAGAAATATGGGGTAAAGGAAGAGAAAATAGGGGTCTTTTTTGGTGAAATTAAAAATAAACAAAAACCAACTTAAATCCACCATGAAGTTTCAGATCCTTTTGGGAAAGTGATTTTAAACAGCTTCTAAGCAAATCAAAGGCCTCTTATTGAGCATTAAGAATACTTGTAGGATCAGAGGCTGGCTGTGACTTCCCTTATTATTGTCAGAGGTCATTTAGTTCTCTGCTTGAATCTGTGGAGAGCTTGGGCTTCAGTGCAGGGATAAGTCTGAGGACCCAGAGCAGGCACGAGTGATGGTTGTCACGCTAACAGGTAAGATTACCTGACATCTTAAAAATTATAATTAATCATTATCATCATTATTTTTGAAAGCTTTCAAATGCCTGCGAACACTATAATTAGATTTTTTTGAGGCTCACATTTAATACACAGGCATTTTTGCTGCAAGGCATTATTTAGTCCATATACCACATTGTGGGCACCTGAAACCATGGCAACCATGTTTTACTGATCATTTGTAAGCAATTTAATTTGGCTTAAACATTTAAAGGCATTATTTTGCCAGTTATTTCTGGAAATGGTTTAAAAAACACTTCAACAGGCATACATTTTTATTGCTGCTGCCCCCCTCCCCCCCAAATTCTTGTGCTTTTCTTCTGAACCATTATCTTCGCCTTTTTTCAGATTCTAGAGGAAGAAAATGATTCACAGGCATTAGGTGATCAGTGTGCTTATGTATCATTTACTTAGTCTTTGAAATAAGGCTCAAAGAATTCAGTCTAGGGCAGAGATTGGTACTATCTTTTAAAGAAAGTCATAATGCCCCTTTCTCACTTTCCTACAAGTTAACACCACGAGGAAGTTCAAGTAATTTTAAATGCTACAAGGCAAACTGAGACAAAGGAAGACATTTATTGATGCTTTTACATGTGTGTCAGAAAGCAGGATGGTATCACTATTTTTTAAAGCTCTCAGCCATAGGAGGAAAATACACCTGATTTCTAACAAACATCTTTTTTATCCAATGCCACTGTAGCTTCTCCAAGCACATTAGTGGCATCATCTCTGTATTACCAAGATTGGTATCACGACATACCAGGCGTGTTTCAATCCTAAAAGCTCAATGACTAATGTCCTTCACATGCTTCTCACAATTGGAATTTAGAAGCTTCCATCCAGAGTGACTCAAGACAAAATTTGTCAAAACTCATGGATATGTGTGGCAAATTTTCTTCCACCCAACTTGAGGAAGACAGTTTTGTTTTCTCTCAAAGTCAGTGGGCGTAGGAGTGCTAAAACTTCTTGTTGATAAAATATTTGTAAGGCAATATTTTCAAAGTTATAATCATGATGGTGAACACATTTATAAAAAATTAAGTGAAGCCACATGGGAGTGTAGTTAAATATCTTTTTAGACATTTTGGCAGGTTGCAATGGAGATTAAGATTCTAGATCACTGTAAAACAGAATTCAGTGATTTTTTTCTTTCTCAACCTTTTTGAAATTATATGTGGGAGCCATACAAATAATACAGATGTTTGTTTGGCAGAAAACATGTGGCTTTCTAGGTCTTTAAGTGCAGCCGTTTGAACTGAATCCAAATTTTACAGAACAAATCTTTTTATTAAAAGGGGTGCAGCAGAGAAAGATGAAGCTTTTCTTTTGCCTCCTTTGGTGCTTAAAAAAGAACAATCTTGAAATCATAAGGCTGCAGATTCCCCACCCCTTCCAAGCAAATTCTACTTAGAATTGAGATTTTCTTTCTTTGGTTTCCAGATTGTCTCCTACATTGTAATAGATGCCTACATACCTTAAATATAAAGTTGGCTGGTGAAAGTTGCCTAAAATATTCATTCTGGTTTTTGAAGCAAAATTGTATGATTGGCTTTTTAATCATGCATTTTTTTCAAAAAATGCTTGTTCATTCCCTCCTCCTCCTGTGCCCTTGGGAAACTTCAGCTTCTGTCTTCCTGACCACCCCTGATGTGCTCAGGGGGCTGGCTTCTCTCAGCCTGTCTAGGATGCCCCTGTTTGCCTGGCCACTCCTGAAAAATTAGACTAAACTCAGCCGCCCTGTTGGAAGAGGGGCTTGAGGCTTGCTCTCCGAGAAGTATTAGACAGTGGGACACATACTTGACCAATGTTGCTACATTGCATTGTCCGAGGGGAAGACTTCCCCAGGGCTAGACTGATAAGGAACCCAGTTTCCTGAGGACCAGTGACTGCCAGCCCAGCTGCGCTCACTCCCCCGACATGACTTCTCAAGCATCAACCTGGGCTACATCCTGCCTGAGATGTTGGGAACTTCCTCTCTATGGCTAGAGGTACACCCTTGCTTTCCCATTGGATTTGAAAAGTTGGGAGGAGGCATTAGAACCTGCTTGTCCTTTTTACCACATTCTGTCAGTCTGTGTTCTGGTGTGAAGGTATACCTCCTTAGGTAGGAAAAAACCTCCCCTTGGCTTCACCTTGGACCTAGAAAATTAGTCTTAAATCAGGCTAATACTCTAGTCTGACATCATCGTTGTGATCTCAGCCTTTACATTATGTCATTTCTTAGTCCTCTTCATGATGGGTCAGCTCTCCTCTGATTTCGATTTCTATGTATGTATGCCATCAGAAGTGAGTTAAGTGATTACAAATCAGATGGGAAAAACATAGCTCTATTTTCTTTAATATAATTTAATTCCTTTATAAGCCACTCTTTTTACTGGGTAGTGGAAAACAATCTTGTCATGTCCATGTATCCCAGTTAAGTACATTTAAAAGCGTCTGTTGTGTAAATAGTCAAATTGCATGTTGCTGTCTCTGTCATGTCACTACTCACAGCTCCTCCTCGTCCTCAGGGTCCTGATGCCATCCCATTGAGCTCCAGGTTCCTTCAGCTGGCAATGCAAAGCAGAGGGGGAGTTTGTTTATGTGGCTGGGTATAAAGTTGTGGCAACATAAATGTTGGATCAATCCCCTAAACTCATTTCTCACCCTGAGGCTCATGCAGTCCAGCCATTGATGGCCATGGTTGAGTCTCTAGGCATGAATGACACTCAGGGTTGGATTTTTTTGTGTGTCACATGAGATGATCTTCGGTGTCCATCTGGTGCCCTTTACAGGGCACTTCAGGGGACCCTAGGGAGGCACCGCTGCTTCCCCGACCCTCCTTTCCGATTTGCAAGAGTTTGATTCCCTTGGTTGTTGTGGATGGCTCCTTGTGGGGGCTCCTTAGCCAGCAAGCTGGATCTTCTCTCCAGATACCTTCAAGTGCCTACTCTCAAGTTCACAAAAAACCTAGAAATCCCCACTCCACCAGACTACGAAACCAGAGGGGATGCTGCCTTAACTTGCCTAATCTGGCTCCTTCCCTCTGCTGACCCTTTTCCAATGCCCCACCAGGCACCCCACAAAGTCTGCTGCCTACCAGAGAAGTGGATGGCAAATCCTCCATTCAAAATCACCCTCACACTTCTGGGGCGATTCTCTAAGGAACCCATTCTGTCCCTGTGCTGGCAGTAGGAAGTGCTGTGGGGATGTCTCAAATGTGCTTTTTACTTTCTCCAATGCAGTTTCCCAAATCTTTATACGTTTTGTCCTCTGGAAGGGGAGGATGGGATGAGAGAACAAACCTTCACACCCTCTCCCTGATTGTTTTTATCTTCAACATAGCTGGACGTACATGGCACAGTTTATAATTTTGAGTCTTATTCTGTGCCTGTGTGTGTTGGATGTTTGTTTTGAAAGTAGAGAGTTGTTTCAGGGAGAAGGGAAGCTCAAATCGTTATTCTATGTCTCAGGTTGCAGGTTGATGGAAATGATCCCTCAGGAAGAGAAAATGTGACGTATGTGAGGGGAGAGAATTGCTGGGGCGATTCCTTACACAGGAAGCGGGATGGGAGCTGGTGATGCCATCTGCCTGCCCCGCCCTTTGCTTTCTGTCTTTCCTGAACAGTTTTCCTGCCTTGTTCTCTGTGGTCCAGTTACTGCTTGGTCACTATGAACAATGTAGCAGAGAGGATGAGCTGTGTGTCAGAGAAATCAGAACTCTTCAGAGGCTCAGATTTTGGACTTACCAGATTTTTCACAACTTTATGTTGTGAGTTAAAAGTAGTAGTATTTAACTAGCATAAAGGAATAAAATCTACCAAGTAATTATGGTTAAGTTAATATATTAAGTTGTTTTCCTGAACAAAATTGCGAACTTCTCCTATCATGGTAACTGTCAATATCGGTGTTGGGAAAGAAGTTGGGGCATGGACTCAAGATAAGAATGTAGGACCAGGAGGGTCAGAGCTGCGACAAAGTAGAGAGTCTTACTGGAAATTGAGAAGTTATTTCTAAGTCCAATATGTTGTCACAACATCAGAGACATCAAATGATACTATTGCAACTCCCTAAACTTGTAAAATATGCAGCAGTCCTTCCTATCACCGATGGACATGGCAAGCTATGTGCATCTGTGTGGTGTTTTTCAAGACTGGAAATTATACTTGCTTTACAATTGCATAAAGTTTAGCAAACTTGAAGGTGCAGGCAACTGTTTTAAAATACTGTCTTGCAAAAATGATTTTATTCTGATCTAAAAAGAAAGGGGTAAGAAGTCTCCTCAGGCTTCGACTGCTGAATAAACAGAGTCCTTAGGGGACTGTCTACACACACCAAGAGTCAGAAGTGGGTTTCTGTTAGTGGAGGGATGTGACAGACCAGAAGGGCTGAGATCAGAAGATTAGGTAGAACCACCTGGGAAGGTCTGACAGAGAAAATCGTGATGTCAGGAGGGCCAGCAAGACACAGAGATGTCCACATAGAGTGACAGAGAGTGTAGGCAGGAAGCTGAGGTGGGCTGGAGCTTGGAGACCAGAGGAGAGGGTGGAACTGAGGCAGAGACTGGTGCCAAAGGGCCTGGCAGGGCCAGGTGTCGGGGGGTAAGGCTAGTCCAGCAGGTCTCACAGGTGGAAACAAAACAGAATGTTGATTAAAAGTATGAGGAGTCAGGCAGAGGGGTTGGAAGCAAATGAGTCAGAGGCCAGACAAGAACTTCATAACAGTTTTGGGGCATGAGAAGCAACAAAGATCCTAAGCGCCAAACTTAGAATTCAGAGCTCAAAAGTGTCTGAGACAGAGACTAGATACTGTCTTAGTGTGGTGGAGTTACACAGGCACATGCAGTAAAGCAAGTCATGTGGGCAAAGGAGTCCAACACTCAGATCTCTAGAGTATTTTACACACACACACACACACACACACACACACACCACACCCGCATACATGTATATACCACACATATCACACACACCACCACATACCACACAAACACACACCACACACCACACACACATGCCACACACACCCAGCACACACACACCCACATATCACACACACAAACACACATATACTACACATGCCACACACATACATACACATCCACACACACCACACATACCATACACACATACACATATCACACCCCCCCACCTACACACGAAGAGAGGACTGGAAGATTAATCACTAAACATATTTTAGAAGTAGAAGGAAAATACGGATTTCATTTTCTTTCTTTCTTTTTTTGCTTGAATATACTTTCTAAATTATCTTCAATGAACATGTGTTGTTCTTTTAATAATAACATTAAAACTTTCTTTAAAAAAAATCTACCCAAATGAACTGCAGTGTATTTGCAGGCAGTCTGAGAATTTGGTAGTTTGTTCAATGAATGGGTGACTACTTCTTTCTAAATGGGACACAGATGTAAAACCAAATTATTACAGGACACAACAAATTCTCTTGGAATTGAGAGTAAATTTCCATCTTCAATCTGCCTGCCTTTTATCTTCCTGTGGAAGTTTCTTGATTGACTGGTAGAATAGCCACTTTCTTCTAAATCAGTCATTTAGTCTAGGTCTATCTGGGACAAAATGAAAGAAGAGTTGAAAATTATTGAGCTGAGGTGATTAATTGGAAGGATTCAAAGGGAATAAATGAGGGTTGGACCCCAACCCATGCACCCAGCTGGAGACTTTTTATTGGCCAGTTGAGCCCATAATGGGATTATGGAATAAGAAGAATGTTGGGCTTTATTTTTCAGCTCATTTTGCAAATGAGAAAAGCCATAGGCAAAATTCCTTTTGTTCTTAGTGCCAAAATATTTCACCGTTAACTTAACAGAAAATGTATTAGATAATAATAACTTAAAAAAAAGCCTGGACCAATAAACTTCATGCAGTTTAAAAATATTTCCTATCCCAAATGTTTTCATTAACTCCCATACATAAATGGAGCCAAATATATCAATAATGAAAAGATAAAAAAAATCTTATCCTTAGTTAAAGCTTTTATTTACACTCAGGAATTGGGTAATAAGAAAAGAAATATTTGGTTATATGAATGAAATTGGGTATTCCAATTTATTACACATACACATGTCTATCATAATTCTCTGGTCAAATTGGATAGTCAATTTGAATGGCAGATATGATTTTAACCTATTTTTGTTTGTGTGTGTTGTTTGAATTTTGGGAAGCCACAGTTGCATTAAGAAAATAATGAAATGGTTTGGCCATCGACTGGGTGTTAGATAACTCACATGCTGTGTCCTTAATGCAAGACCAATTATGTTTAGCAAGAAATAACACACGGGCCATTGTCAAGTTCAGTAGGTTCATATCACCCTTACTCATGGGTTGGGTGGGTAAAGACTGCAAAGGAGCCCGTAAGGAATATAATGATGCTAAATGACCCTTAATGTACTGTTTTCCCCATAAACACCCATTGAGATTATTAGGACTCTTGCTAATTACAAATGATTTCTCCTCTTTGCTAGAGTGAAATAATGTACCACACTTAATATTGCCATTAACATCGTGTGAGCCTGGTGATTACTCCCGTACACAACTAGTCTCAGAGACTGGTGATCCTTATGTGGGCAGAGGATGTTAGTGTTTCTTGATTCAGCTATTTGTTCAGTCATTGAGGCTTTGGGACCAAATAATGCGGGCTGAATGGAACTTGGTGGTTAGGAGGACAGGTCTGGGCCAATCAGGCCAAAGCAGTAGCTTCCATTTAGTGTTTTCCATCCCTTATGTACCACCCACCAGATCTATCTCCTGGTGACACCAGCCCAGACGTACAGATGGGTCATTGTTTTCCCAGTTGGTGCTACCAATTGTACTCTTTCACATATTCCCATGGGCTTGTTAGCTTCCCAGTGGTAGTGGCGACACTGCCCCAGTCACCCCTATTTTATGAGTACTCTTGGGGATGTGGAGTCTAGACATCCCCTGCCCAGTGTGTTCTTGGCTGCCCTGTACCACTGTCATTGTCCTGTTGATGCTGGCACATTGCTTGGGCCATGGTCTCTGTGCCTGGCACAGATCTTGAGGCCTTTGGGATGACTTTCCCAAACTTCCTTTCCAAAGTGCAGCATCGTTTTCCTTTTCTCTTTATTTGTAGGGACTTAAGCTGCACAGGCCTGGGCTCCAGGCTGGAATCTGGCCAGGGCCCTGGACCATTTCTGCATGATCCTTTATTTTTTAGTTCTAACCAACTGGTGGAACCTAAATAAGCTTGTATTTGCAGAACAGTTCTCCAGGTGGTCTTGGGTTGACTAAGTTCTCCTCCCTTTCTTGCTTGTAGTTCTCAAGAATAACTGTAGAATGTGCTGGGAAGGCAACATCCTGAGATCAGGAGGAACTGCCTGAAACAGCCCGGGCCTTGCTCCCGTCCCTCCCAGGGGATGTGACACCTTGAGTTAAGAAGGAATTGCCCGGGACAGCCTGAGCTTTGTTTCTTTCTCCCCTGGAAGCAGGGTGTTCTTCAAAGCTTTAGCCCCGTGAGTCTCATGCCCCTGAGGTATATAACCCAGGGGGGCTGCCTTTCAGGGTCTCTCAGCTGTGGTGCAAGTGGGCTGCACAGTTGAGACCCCATTTGCCACGAGCAGCTTTTTTGAGCCTTGGGGGATGGGCTGGTCATGGATCTAATGGATCCTAGGCTCCTTTGTTCCTTGCTGTCTATCTGCAAGTAATAAATCTACTTCGTGTAACTTGTGGCATAGGAGTGTGTTGTCTCTCTGGACCCAGACAAGTTAGTAACCAATATGCAGTGAACTTGCTTTCCGGTCTCATGCCTTCCCCCTTCCCCACTGTGTTAGTCCTCCATTGAATGCAGAGTCAGAAAGAGATGCCCACGACTGGGTCCTGTGAGCTGGCATGAGCTGGCACCAATAGACCACTGTCCAAGGGAATCTCACATGATGCATTTTGCTCCTAATTGCAATAAGAAAGGAAGTTAAAATGCAGTGGAGTCGACAGTGCAGAGGCGCACCTTGCTTAATGCAATAGAAAAAGCCCTGAAAGGCGTTCCCAAATAGAATACATATTAATCATAAGGGAGGGCCTTATTTCAGAGAAAACTATAGCAAAGAGCTTAGCAAAAGCAAAGATTCCTTTTTTTTTCCAAAATAAACCATGTGCCTTGATTTATCTGATCTATAAATCTGAATTTTATGTTTCAGATTTCCTTTAAAGTAATGTATGCCTATAAAACTAAAAAAACTTAACAGTTTTATGGGGAGCTGAGGTTGCAGCAGGGATCTCATGCGATTCTTCCATCTTTTAAGTTGCCCCTTCCTCTCAGGTGGACAAGTGACGGGTCTCCTTGGTGGCTTTTGCCAGGCCCCTAGGAGTCAGTCACCTGCAAGGACATGTCTTCTGTGAGGGAATCAGCGTTCCTTAGACCTTCTGTTTTTCTATGTCCTTTCTCTGTTCCTTTGAACAGAGGCATGAGGGAGCAGGAAAGTAAGATTTTTGTCCTGATTCTACCCATTATTCTATTGTATGGCTGCATAATTTGAACAAATCAGTTGGTCTCTCCAGGTTTCTTTCTTTCTAATCAATAAAATGGAAAAAGTAGGCTTAGTGATTGTTCAATTTGCATCTGGTGGTGCAGTTTTAAAAAACAAAAATAATTTTTAGAGTCCATTTTTGAAAACACCACCAAATCATGAATTTCTCTATTCATATTCAAATACCAACTAGCACACAGACACATGTGTTCTACTTTTATGAAGGCAAAAAAGTGTTCAGAACTTTTGGGAAATATCTGTTTAAGAGAGCTAAGTGATTCATGTCATGTCCAGCAGTGGCGAACTACATTCTTGAGCAATGGTGGAATATATTTTCTCAGGTGATAGCTTAAATTCAGTTCTACTGGGGCTTAATTAAGGAATGCTGTCTGAAGTCATGAGCAATTCTGTGGAATAAAGTCACTGAAGAAACGGAAATGCCCCAGAAAGCAATGCCAGTCTTTGACATTTGAAGCATCATCTGATTTAGTTCGTTCGGGTTCTTAAATTTGAGGGAAATTGAGGGCTCTGTTGAATGGAGCAGGGGTGAATTCCAGTGGCCTTGGCGGTTGCAAAGAGCTTGGGACGTTTATTTTAAGTCTGGACTACTGGGTGAGTTCCTGAAACCAATTTTCTGCTGGAACTGGTGTGTATCCTTCTGGCAATGAGCTGCCTGCACAGCGAGCTGTCACATTTCAATGCAGAAGCCTTTTGTTTGGCAATGAGATAATTTTAGTTCTTATTCTATCAGGAATCTATTTAGAAATTCAGCATAAATGCTTTTGGAGTATACTGGGCTCTTCATAGGGGAGCTAAGGTCCAGGGCAAATCATAGTGTGTTTTCTTTTTCTACTTTTTCATCTGCCCCTCCTTCCCCGTGCTAAGTTTTGATGCAGGAAAAAAAAAAAAAAGAATACCCATGGCAACCTTGAAAGGTGGTTCCCAAAGCACAGTGTGTGTGGAGGGCAAGGAGGTACACAGCGGCATCCGTTTCTCACCTTACTAACGGAGGAGGTCAGAGAGCCTTCTAGACGCTGCATCTTATATAGGTTGCTGAAGTTTTATCGGCATCTACTGGCTTTTGCACTAGATAAGCTTTCTCAGTCTTCTCAGCTTTAAACATCTAAGATACCAAGACAAAACTGGCCATGTTGTAAAGCATGCGTTCAGATTCAAATTGCTCATAGGTCTATGAGGACAGATCATCCAATTCTATTAATTTAATTTTATTTTACTTTTAGAGACAGGGTTTCTAAAATGCTGTGTTGCCCAGGCTGGAGTGCAGTGGCTGTTCACAGGTGCAGTTATAGTGCACGGCAGCCTCGAACTCCCCGGCTCAAGCGATCCTCCTGCCTCAGCCTTCCAAGTAGCTGGGACTACAGGTGCATGCCACTGCCCTCAGCTTAGATCCTGTTTATTTTTACCCTTAATTTTTGTAGTGTAAATTGTCTATTTGTTCATACATGCTACTAGAATGACATTCAAACATTGTCCTAATATCATTTTGTGCTTCTCTGTTGCTTATGCAAGGAAAAAGAGGTATGAAAAAAAATCACACAGTTTTTAAGGTGGTTTAGATGTTTTCTAACATAGAGCTCTGGGTAAAATGTAACCTGAACAGAATTATGGTGTCCTCCTTCTTTTCCATGAAATTTCTGTTCACTTTTTAAAATTTATGTCCCAACAGAGACCAAACTGTAGTTTTTCTTTATACTTCCTTATATTTTCTCTGTTCACCTAACCTTTCACTAACCTTTTTGAATCCAGTGGAGCATGTAATTATTGTACCACATAGAAACAGTTGGGGAAACAAATGGCATAGTGCAAAAGGTGTAACTTATGTAGGTAAGTCATCCAGAAAAACATGGAAGGAATGTTCAGTTTATTTTAAATCTCTTAATACCATTTCCTTTTTTCCTTTCAGTTGTGCACATCAAATTCTTTGTGTGACACATGAAACATTATCAAACACATGCCTGTATGAAAATTCAGCAGAAGTTCCTATAAAAATTAAAATGTTCCAATTTAAATGACAATAGGAAACCAGCATAGTTTAAGGCATCTACTTTCTTGGTTCAAAAGTATGACTGTACTAGAGTCAAGGCATTTTCATTTGTCAGTGGCTCCAATGACTTCTTGTGCTCTTCAATTTTAGAAAGATGCAAAGGCAAGATCCCAGTCTTACACAGCGCTAGCAGGAAGTGTTTTATGTAAGCATTTGTGTGTGTGTGTGTGTGTGTGTGTGTGTGTGTGTGTGTGTGTGTGTATGGTGCTCCAATGGACATACTACTGATGGTGTAATGCTAATTTTTTTTTTTTTTTTTTTTGAGACAGAGTCTCGCTTTGTTGCCCGGGCTAGAGTGAGTGCCGTGGCGTCAGCCTAGCTCACAGCAACCTCAAACTCCTGGAGCTCAAGCAATCCTCCTGCCTCAGCCTCCCGAGTAGCTGGGACTACAGGCATGCGCCACTATGCCCGGCTAATTTTTTCTATATAGATTTTTAGCTGTCCAAATCATTTCTTTCTATTTTTGGTAGAGACAGGGTCTCACTCTTGCTCAGGCTGGTCTCAAACTCCTGACTTGAGCGATCCACCTGCCTCGGCCTCCCAGAGTGCTAGGATTACAGGCGTGAGCCACCGCGCCCGGCCAGTGTGATGCTAATTTTATCTGAAAACTGGATGTATAGAATATAGGACTGTAGTAGTGTAAAAATAATGCACTCACACAAGCATATTTACCACATACATGTTTGTGTCTATGTGCCTATACATACATTTTAAATTTACGAATAGTATACTTACATATATAATCTTGGAGTTAGGATTTTCAAAATAAGCAGATGTAGAGTATAATAATACAGGGAAATATTGCTTTGAAATGTTTACTTGAATTTAGGTTATTTAGCTCTTATTAAATCCCCATGCTTAACTGTGTTTTTTTTCATCATTTAGCTCAGTAGCTCTCAACATTAGATTCAATAGAATCATCTAGGGAACTTTAAAAAAAAAATTCCAATGTCCAGACTCCCTCCCCAGAGATTCTGCTTTAATTGGTCTGGGAGTGGGGCTGGGCATTGGTAATTTTTAAATGCTCCCTTGGTGAACCTAATGTGCAGCTAGGGTTGACAGCCACTGCGTTAGTCACATGTTGACAAGCAATCTCTGGCAATATCTAACAACCCCCATTTGGTGACCCCGAGTTTGCTGATATCTTTCCGGCCTCTTCATGGAACTCAGAGATGCTGAGATCTTTGAAAAAGCATTCTTTATAGCTTCAGGCAAAAAGAACCAGGAAGGACAAAGCAAGTGAAATGACTCAGGAGGGTCTAAAAGTTGGGTGATTTATACAAGTTTATAAACCAAGGTGGAGTCAGGACTTGAACCCAGGTCTTTTTAGTGATGTGGTTGGGGGTAAGGACTCTGAAGTCAGACTGCTGGCTTGGGTGTGTTGGCTTTTACATTAACTACCTGGTTGAGTGTTGATGGGCATGTCATTTATTTGTCAGCCCGGTAAAGACTTGTAACCCTTCAGTTCCTGAGCCAGTTATGTTTGGGGAAGAAAAATATAGCACTAGTTTCAGAAACCACTTGTGACAGTACCTCACACATAGTCTCTCCTCAACACAGGAGAGCTATTATCATTATATTTGTTACTTGCCCATAGCCTATTATCTTTTTACTATAACAAGCTACTTACTCAGATTGTGTATATAAACCTCAGTTTGAAGTTTCATTCTCATGACCTGGAATCTTTTGCTTATAGGACCTGGACTCTAAATCAGATTCTTCACCTCAATACTTCTCTAAACATTGGATTATCCTTCCATTCTCTTTGAGAACAGTTCTTCGGATGGCTTCAGTTTTCTTTTCTTGTAAGTCACCTGTAGATACAGAAAATAAATCTCTATTGCTTATTTTTCCTTGTGTACTAGAAATTTAAAAGGGGCTAAATGTAAATAGAATTAAAATAGATCTACATAAACATGTTAAAAATGAAATATTTGCTAAATAATAATAGCTATGACATGGTGTTTACTATGTTCTAGGTATAATTTTAAGTGTTTTACATAAAAGTATTTTAAAAATTTTATTATGGAAAATTCCAAAAACACACAGGAGTACCTGTGTATGTATAGCATATGAACCTCCATATACTCACAATTCATTTTTAATTATTATTCACTCATAGATAATTTTGTCTAAACCACGGCACCCTATCTTGATATCATAAACATTTTTCTATAAGTAGTTCAGTATGCTTCTCAAAAAGATAAAGATATTTTAAGCAAGATATGATATCAGTATTGCACAAAAATGTAACCCTTATGAAAACCTTATGTGTTAACCGATTTTATTCTCTCCCTTCCATAATGAAGAAACCAAAGTATAGAGAGGTTAAGTAACTTGCCCAAGGCCAAATAGCTAGTAAGTGACAGATGTAGAATTTGAAACCAGGTGATATGGGTGTATAGTCTGCATTTCTGACCACTTTGACATAGCAACTCCTCAAATGGAAAAATAATGCAATATACAACAGTTTCTTCTCAGTGCTCACAAGAGTCCAGATTTTAGTGTTCTTAATGCCCTAGTTAGCTGGGTGTGCTATTGGGCACTAAGATCCAATTTTGCTTTCTGCAGTTGCATGGCCTTAGGTTTCAGACAGACCTGAGTTTGAATTCTGGCTCCTCCCTTCTTTAGCCGCATGACTCTGTGTCCAGTACTTACCCTCTATAAACCCCAGTTCTTCTGTCCATGGTGATCTAATAATACCTACCTCAAGCAGCTGTTGTGGGAATTAAATGAGTTGATTTATGCAGAATACTTTGACCATGCTTCACACACACTGGTAGTTAATATACTATAATACAGGGTACATATGATAAATTAGGCAGTTAAGTATTCTAGGAACAGAGTCACATATTTCCAAATGTTTGGGTGTTTAAATATTTAAATGCTATTAAATACTAGCATGTGGAAGTGTTTTTTTATTTAAACCTTTGAAAGGATATAGTGTCCTTAATTAGATTGATTCTCTTGACTTGATTGGTTAAGAATGGCCTTGAATGGTCAAGAACTGCCTTGATAAGGACTCAGTGCAGCTGCTTTAGAAATGCCTAATTTATAGCTGGAAAGCTGTCAGCTTGTTAAATCAAAATAAATGTTGTAATATGTTAGTTCATATGAGCAAAGGATTATCATTTTCAAGGAATGATGCTTCTCTCTTTGAGCTACTTTAAGGTTATTTGTCAACATCCATCCTAAAAGTACAGTGAAAATTCTCCAACACATACATACATATTTTGTTGTCTGGCTTCTTCCACACCAGGCTTCAGCTAGAATCCACTGTGAACAATAGGCTGGAGTGTGAGAATGCTAAGATTAGAGAAGGGTAAATGTGTGTGTGTGTTTGTGTATGGGGGGGTGTCCCTGTGTGTGACTGCCCTCTAAAATTAAATATAACTGGTTTCTTAATCTCCTATTTGGGAATTTATGTGCCAATTCTAGATACCAATAATTTGGATAATCAAGGATTAATCATGTGCAGAATATTTTATAATATTTTTCCTTTGCTCTGTAACAACTGAAATTCAGAAACTGTACCTCATTCCAGATTCTTTTTAGTTTTTCCTTGTTCCTATTAGTTCCTCCCATGGATGATATCAAACAATTCAACCTTGTCGAGGAAAAATCATGCTTTCCCAATATTATACTTAATTGTGTGCTTGTTAATCTAACCCATATGACTTATATACCTTACACATTTTGACAACAGCGGCATTCCTTTTAGTATTCCCACTAGGTAAGAATACCACCTTGTAACCTTGTTCTCTCCCCTTTCTCTTCTTTGTTAGGTAAAAATAAAAGGGTTATTTTGATTTACAAGCAGCAGCTGAGCTTGGCTTTCACCTTCAAGATAGCCTCGCACAATAAAAAAACAAATGTTATTTTGCTCTATAAACATTATATTTGAGATTTTTCTTCACGTGTCTTTTAAATCATCTTTTTGGCCTAAGGCTTCTTGCTACCCCTGGGTTTGGAATCCCTCCAAACCTAGCCTCACTTTACATGAATTGTAAAGTGAGAATTGTGGAGGATGCTGATTCTTTGAAATTCTCTGTTGAAACCAAGTTTCTTGCCTCCAGCAGTGTGTAAATAGGAGAAATTAGGCTGCTTGCTTTTCCTAAAGTCGTGTCATGGTAATAATGTATGCTGCCTGATCAAACACTGGGCAGGGCTGAGATGACATGCCAGCCTTTTGGAATTTTGCATTAACAAACTCTGAATGAAATAAAAACTCCAAATTATATTCAGTTTAGGCAATTTGATTCTAGGGGTATAATTCGAAAATTGAGAATGTCTTGCTACTTGGATGAGTTTGGGTTTGCAGTTGGCTGATGCTTCATTTTACCTATTAATCTGTCTATAGCTGTTTTTTTCCAATCACCTTTTTGAAGTATATTTTTTATGGATTTATGCATCAATTTGAAGTACAGAGTTTGTTGAATTTTGACAAGTGTATATATTCAGGTAACCACCACCCTAAACAAGATATAGGACATTTCCATCACCCTTGACCTTTCTTTGTGCCCTTCCCAAAGTGCTAAGGAAGAACATCCATCAGAAACTGTCATTCTTAGAAGAAAACACATCATCCAAGCCCAGTTGTAACAGTGTGGCTTTCCTTTAACAAAAGCAACATTCGCTGTAATGACTTTATTATAAATAGACACATGCAGGCAGCCAACAAGCTCCTGCAATGACTGGCAGCTCAAAGAGGAAGTGAGGAAGAACGGGTGGAGGGGAGTGGCTGGTGGGCGGCACTTTATTACAACTGCAATCAGCTCAGAACGCTGGTATTGGCCTCAGAGGGACATGCTTTCCTGTGGCTTTAGCAAAAGACGTAAATTATAGTCGACATCTGCAGTGAAGGACAGCAAGATGACCCAGAGGGGAAAATGTCAGATGTGGCAGAGGTCAGAGAGCCTGGTTATTCAACAAATGCATGTTTGGTGCATAGACCAAAGGCGGCTGCCAGACAGTCAAATGGTGTTAGAGGAATGTGTTCAATAATAAGTGTACAGTGTGTACCAAATACTGGTCAAGGTATTGAGCCTTCATTGAATGAAACAATTCTGCCTGGGCAAGGCAGAGGTAGGACTTCGTGGTAGTTGGCGGAATGGGTGAGAGGAGGAGACAAAGGCAAGAGAAAGCTGTTGATCCCAATTAAACAGGGTTTATTTTTGATGAATTAGGTCTGAGTTCTTTTCCCACCATATTTCTGTGGGCGTCTGATATTGTTCAGACAGCTCAATTATAGGATTTTGATGCCTTTAGTGGCTCAGTCAATCATCTGTACTATGGTTCAGGTTGTTTGCATGCTGCAATGTGCTGATGAAGTTGGCAGTTAGCTCTTTTATTATAAGAATGGTGGGATTGCAGCTGGAGAAACACTCAAGCTATTTCTGATTTCAGTTGTTCTGTGCACAGTTAGATCTGAAAAAAATAGTTTGGAAAACAAAATAAGACAGAAACCTCAGTTTTGCCTATATGCCAGGCTGCATTTATTTTTTATTATTCTATTTATGCAACATTATTTAAATTGACGTACATGCAGCTTGGCCCGTAAGATATCTAACAAACAAGAACTTCTCTGGAAAGTGGATTCAGAATACTTAAGACAGATTCATGCAGTGGTTACTGTGGTCAAACTTCATGCCCAAGTTCAGATTAATTTTCCAAAGCAAGAGGATTTTGGTGACGCCGGAACAGGCAGCCATGGCTCCAGCAGTGGTGGTATGTTGGTGTTTTCTGCCATCCTGGCAAGGAAAAATGCCAGCAATTTAGTCAATCGTATGGGCTCTCCATGGGATGCCTGAATTTCCCTTTGAGAGAGTCTGACTGTATTTTACCAGAATTCAATGCATTGAGTTTTATTTGTGAAGTTCTTCCCACCTTCTCAGAAACAGAGTGAGATGCACCTTTTATAGGGTACCAAAATGTCTTTTATCCTCTCCATACCATATGGCAGCTTATTACTATTTAAATAAAATAAATAGTCCTGAAATATGCACATACTTTTTGCATTGACGTGTGCTTGAATTACCAATTATTTGTTGTGGTTTTTATTAATTTGCAGCCAACCAGTGTGTTCAATGGTTATATTTCTGCTGTGACAGAAGGGTGTTATTTCACTTTTGGTACATGCTAATTCTCCTAAGACAAGAATCTTTAACTTCTTTGGAGTAAGAAAATCCCAGATTTATCAGGAACAGAATATAGCATCCCTAGGGAAATTTTAGTTGTGATTCTTTTCCAACCAAAGTATACTCTGATTAAAATAAAAAGCACATAGAACCTTCCTTTCTAATTCTCAAAATCACCTTTTGAATACATTCCCTCCTTTTTCTCCCAACCTTTGAAGAAACTAGTTTTCTTCTCTCTCACTTTTCTCTGTTTTCATTCTTTAAATGTGGTTGGAGAACAATGACTTTAACTTTCCATCTTACAGCTATTAAAAACCTTGACCTGTTGGTCCTAATAAAAGAGTTATGAACCATGCCCTGCTAAATGACTTCACTCCCCCTCTCTTTCTTCACCCAGATAAATTCCCTTGGTGGGTGATAAAACACAGGATTGAAACGGACACATTTGGTCTCTGTTAAAGCTATTTATGGTGATTTCTCTGCTGTGAGCCTTATACTTAGGGCAACCAGATGCTCCTCTTTTGGGGTCCATCTCATAACATATTCTCTCAGTATTCCAAGAACTCCTTTGGGGCCCGTAAATTATCCCCCCTCCCCAAGCGCAGTTACATAACAGAGCTCCAGCCAGGAGAAGCCGTGCATATAAGGAGGAAAAATAGCACAAAATGGGAAAGCCACATTGCATTTTTTTAAAAAGAGCATTTAACAAAAATACCATTCAATTTTTCTTTGTCCATATTCTTATCTTCCTATAGCGTGGTACTGTGGAGACGGGCTGGCAGTTGTTGCAGTGGAGGTGTGAATGATTTTCACTCTGCTATTTTGTTTCCGAAAGGTTACAAACTGGTGGAGCCACCTAAAGGCTCAGGTAAACAGACATCCCTGTCTCAGAGTTCTGCATTCTCAGTTTTTCTAATAAACACATTGTTGCACTTTTCTCCATTTATCCTCTTAACAATTAGTATATCAGTTAAAGAGATTTAAAATGAACTCCTTACCTCCCAGTCTTCTCTGAGAGCATTGGGCTTTAATGCTACTATGGTTACATAAAAATCTGTTTGAAGAAGACCTTTGCAAAGAACAGTGTATGTATTTTTTAGTAGACTTTATTTTTCAGTGCAGTTTTACCTTCGCAGCAAAACTTCACTAAAACTTCGCAAAACTTCACTGCTCCCACACATGCGTAGTCTCTCCCATTATCAACATCCCCCAATAGAGTAGTACATTTATTACAGTTGATGAGCCCCCGTTCATGCATCATTGTCACCCAGAGTCCATAGTTGCATTAGGGTTCACTCTTCGTGTTGTACTTTCTACTGCTTTGGAGAAATGTACAAAGACATGTATTTACCACTGTAGTAAGATCAGTGTATTTTATATACAACTTTAGAAGATCTGGATGATCTACTATAGATTAGTTTGTCAGCTGGGTGTTTGGTGTGTGTTACCTCTTGAAAGTTTCAGCACCCACACCCTCAATACTCCCCAAGAGGTCTACTTTTTTTTCAGACCAACATTAAGAATAATAGTTCTAATAATATTGTTAAAACTGCAGTTTGCTTTATTTATTAAAGGGTAGATGAGCGCTTCTATATAAAGCTCCCGGGATGTGGGGATGACCTTTATTACTCTACCAGGGAGTTGGCTGGGAGCCCAGGAAGGGCGGAAGGGGATGTGGCTGACGAGAACCTTCCTGTCCTCCTCGGCCTTGCCTGCCACCATTTCTGTAGTTCTACAAGCAGATTGCACAATTTCCAGCTCTAGAAAACAACATCTCCAAATAGGCGATCAGATTTCATGGAGACAAAGTGCTTTTCTTCTACTGTTTTCAGAAAATAATTTCCTTTTGGGAGTGATAGGCAAATGAGTACTGAGACTTGTATAGCAACTTTCTTCTCCTAAGTTGTGAGAAGTCTAGGCTGTGGAAGCAGATTTAAAAGAGAACATGTGTTTCTGTTTCTGCAGGAGAGAAATCAGTGTGAAAATTGGATGCTGTTCTGTTCTAAAGCCATTTGCTGTCCCTAGCACAATGCCTGGCACATAGTAGGCACTCAAATATTTGCTGAATTAAAATTTCTCTACTAAAATAATCTATGAATCAGAAAATAAAAAAAAACATTTTAAATATTAAGTTCTAATAGTGGCTGTTGTAGGAAGAAGACAAAATGATTAATGTCGATGTGTGTACATACATTCAGAATGTTTATATACAGTTTATGGAGATTTAACATTTATTCCTTTTATGCTGTGATTGGATGAAATTCCCTTTTTATATAGCTTGATCTTTGACTGTTTCCATTGTTTACTTTGGAACTGGCTCCCAGGATCGAAGTTTCCTGTGTGAAAACATGCCATATTTAAAAATTGTTTTGGAAGCCCTGATATAATCTTTTAAAATTCAATCTGAAGTAAAATCTGCTTTTGGCAAATAAGGAAAAAAACCCCACCTCATTTGGCAAAAATCCACCTTGGGAAATAGGATTGTCTATATGTAGTGGAGGCATGATTCAAACAGGGTGGGCCTCTAATACAATAGAAAAATAGCTACCAAGTTTGGTGAGATCTTACTTTTAGAAAATAAGGTTTGATTCGATTCAACTTTACTTAATTCAACTCCCTAAACATTTACTTTGTGCCAGACATTGTGCTAATGTGCTAGAAATGCACAGATGCTTTAGAGACAATTTGTGCTCTACAAGAGCCCACTGGTAGAGAGGATAAATGATTCTACCAGAATATAATGTTCACGAGAGCAGAACTTTATTTTGTTCATCATTGTATCCCCAATATCTGCAATAGTTTCTGGCACATAATAGGTTCTCAATCAATAAATTCTGAATATAAAAGAATGGATGGATTATTTATTTATTTATTTATTTTTTGAGATAGGGTCTTACTCTGTCACCCAGGCTGGACTGTGGTAACCTGATCATAGCTCACTGTAACCTTGAACTCCTGGGCTCATGTAATCCTCCCTTCTCAGCCTGGGGACTACAGGCATGTGCCACTATGCCTGGCTAATTTTTAACTTTTTTTGTAGAGATGGGGTCTCACTATTTTGCCCAGGCTCATCTCAAACTCCTGGCCTCATGCAATGCTCTCTCCTTGGCCTCCCAAAGTGCTGGAATTACAGGCAATGAGCCACTGTACCTGGCTGGATTATTACATCATGTTGGAAAAAGATTCTGAATTACCATGTACTTGCATGACAAATATGGAAATTGGGCACACTCCTACCCAATCCCTACTATGATCTATAGAAGATCATAAAAGTTGCCACTGTTTTCCAAATTCTAGATTATGACCTGGTATATTTGGATTAATTTGAACGTAAAACTTCCCGTCACTTAGTGTTGTCTCAGGACTATCTTCCTACATAGCACAAAGCATAAATTGATGATTTCTTTAAAAGAGCCAAGTTTCTAGGAATTCTGTAAGCGATGAGTTCCCATTTCTCTGTCCCACGAGCAGGAGGAGGAGTCTACCTCATGGAAGCTGGTTTATACAGCAAGAATCTAGATTAACAGCATCTTGACACAGGCCACAGATAGTCAAGTCTGCCCCATGATGGCATTACCCTGAACAGGTGGGTTTCTCTGTCAGGAGAATGACCACAAATAGAATCACAGTAGCTGTTCTCTATCCGATGTGACTGGACCCAGGAGGTGGGCAGTTCATCAACCAAGTCAGCTGCAAGTGGAGAGTCACAAAAAAGGATGCATAATAACTTACATATTATATTTAAATGTACTTTCAAACATGTATATGCATATTCATTCTTCATTATTATGATGTAGGTTCAGGGCATTCTCTAAGTGTTGCTCTGCTGTTTGGAATACCTTTCTTTCTGTCTTGCACAAACCAGGTCCACAGTGCATCTTCTATAATTGCCAATGTCAGTGTCTTTAAATGGAGAACTTGAATAGTCTGATTGAGAATCTGAATTGAGATTTAAAGACAGTTGAAATGCATTCTGAGGACAGAAGCTTTCTTTACTGCTATGAATTTTGCAGTTTTACAGTTATAAACCTCCTAATTTATCACCAGTTTGCTTTAGTTACTTGCCTCTAATGAATCTTTTCCAAACAATAAATTCTTTTTATATTAGTATTTCATTGGTTTTCCCTGATAGTTTATTAAATCATGAATTTGCGACAACCAGTACGATTGTCATAAATAGGTTTCAGAGCAAACACAACTGATTCTTGACAAGAACACAGCTCCGTGAGTGGGAGCAGACATGCAGATGCACACAGCAGGGTAGTAGCCAATTAGCTACGAGTGAGAAAAAAGTTTTGTAGTTTTAGCACAAGCTTTGCCTTGGGTGGCCTGAAAGCTGTGTATTAATGACAATCCACGCTGTGTGACAACGAGAAACAACATGTAAAGTTTTCACTGGGCAAGGATGTGTAGCGCATACTTTTAATAGAATATTAAAGTTATTACAAGTGAATGTAAAATGCAGCACTTAAGCTGGCATGACAATTCAAGGCAGATTTGTTTATTTGGGCTGAAACGGAGTATTGTAAAGGGTACTTGATTTGAAGTCAGAAAACCTGGATCCCAGTCTCCGCTCAGCCATTCACTAGCTGGGTGAGCTTGGTCTTCACTTGAACTCTCTCAGTGTGCCCTGCCAGGTGTCTGAATGTTGTACCCTGAATAAAGATTTAGGTTCAGCCTATGGGGGTCCAAAACTATCACTACTGTGAGAGGAGAATTTGGAGAAAATTATCCGTTTTTTAGGAATATATACTGCATTAATCAGAGCTCTAAGTTGCAAACAATAGACATCAACTCTGGGTGTTTAAGCAGAAAAAGAGTTTGTCAAAAGCATATGAGAGTTAACTTACAAAATCTTTGGGAGGGCTGCAGTGCCAAGCCGGAGGTAAAGCTGTCAGAATCAACATCCGAAACCCTGCATTAGAGCTGGTTTTCAGCTGCCACCAAGACATAGATGCAAACATTTGTACCACTCTGCACCAGAAAATCATTTTAACACCACCAATGCTGACACCACTACTCTCCCTGCCCCTGCTGTGTCAAGAGCTCAACCTTTTAGTCACTGCTCCCTGCTGCTGCTGCCAGAGAGAAAGACAGAGAGACACTCTCGATTTTTTCCTGCTTAAGTCCCTAGATCCTGAGTCAGGTCCCATGTGAATGAGTCTCTTTTTGCTGAAGCCTTGGTTACAAGCTTGAGCCTAGTTATAAATTTATAAATAATGCTAGGAGAGCAAGCACTTAGCATTTTTATCTTCAATAGCAAGCTCTTTTGATAAGAATGCACCAAACATAGAAAGGGTTTTAAATTCTGAGTAGCCAAAATGAATGTCAGATGTCCACCCAGGCACAAAACAGCCATGCTGAGGCTGCCATGAAGTGCAGGAATGCTGAAAGATTTGTGCCTTTGTGAATGGAAACTGTCCAGAAAGGAAAATCAAGAAGACCTCTGTCCACACTTTGGAAGGAGGCAAGCTGCAGGGAAATCTAACATGGGGATAGTTGGGAATTGCAGTTTTACGTTTGTTCTCAAGGTAAGGAGAATTGAGATGAATGTCCAGGCCTTAATTAGTCCTTTTTAGGGGTGATGAATGAGCACTTCTGTCTGCCTGCTGGAATGGATATAGGAATAGGATGTATCCCTAATGGGATAATGGAACAGTGCTACTGTGCTTTAATTTCCCAATTTTAGTAGTATTTAGGCAGCTGTGATTAACCTGACAAATCAAGGAGAGGGTAGTTTGAAGAGATCCAAACAGCTGAGCCAATCTGGCACTCCTTCCTCCTGCATCCTTGAGGGCCTCATCAGACAATGCCTTGGCTCCGCTCTTGGTATAGATTCTCTGTCAGGCTTCCAAGGCCGGGTCCCAGGGATGCGGAATGCTAAAGTCACGGCCAAGATTCTTTTGGCTGTGGTCCCCTTCTGTGTCCGTGGAGGCCATGTCTAATCCTATTTTGGAATGGGGTGTACCAGGGAAGATCTCATTTGGAGATAATCAGCCCACAGTTATCATACCCAAGGTGGCCTTTGAATTATGAGGCATTTATATATTTAGCAAATATTTGTTGAACACCCACAGTATTTGAGACGCAGGGCTAGGCACCAGGGTGGTGAGAGAGAGAGAGAGAGACACACACACAGCCGTAGGCTCAGAAAGATTAAAGGAAAGAACTAATGTATCACACGGAATACTGATTGGAAGGGACTCCTTTATATGTAAGTGTAAAAGGGAAAAGTTTCTGTTTTCATCTTGGGCTGCCCTGGACTGTGAAAATCCTCCTCCTCGGGGAGCTGGTTGTGTCTGAGAGGGAGCCGATGAGCACTGAACCCGGTTGGCACCAGCTAACGAGGGTAGATGAGGCTCCGAAGCCTCAGCGCAACCGTCTGGAACCGGCTGCAGCCAAATCCCAAATCTCTGGGTGTGAGTGCCAGATCTACTTGGGACAGCCTGGTTGGGAGTCTTTTAGTTGCCAGTTTAAGGTTAAAATAATACTCTTTATATTTCAATTTCTGCCAGACCGACTCCTTTGTGGCTTATTTTGCATCGTTTAAGCACATGGAGAAATGAGTGCAGGTGGTCAAAAGAATTCTAATGAAGTCAAGTTTCTACTTCAACTGCATAATATCTGAGCCTTTCCCCTAAAGAGAGGAACTGTTTTCCCTGGGTTCTGCCAACTCTTTTAATGTCAAAGCAAGGAAGTCCATCCCATGGTTTCCTACTTTGGAAAACAAAAGCTCTGATGTCCGCTGAGACAGATCTTAGGCACAGACTTTGGGATGTGGAACAGAGCCTTCTTTCTACAGTGAAAATTCTTGAGCAAAAGTTTTGGGGACTTTGATGAAGAACGTCCACGCACTGCAGGAGGCAGAGTAAGAATATGTAGCGCTGTGTGTGAGGAAACTTACAGGTCTCACACATGATGGTGTTCACAAGCTCTGGATAATACTCCTCTGGCAGTCCTGCCTACCTGTGGGTGGGCACTCAGGCTGCTTTGCAAATATTTGATGAGGATGCCTTTATTCACAGATGCGTTCACAAATCTCCAGCACTTTAGGTATCACTAGTGATGTTGATATTTCATGCTAATGATTTGGTGGAATTTGCATGTTTTCTTTATGATGTGGTCTGGCGATGCCGTGCCTAGGCTGAAGACTCCCAGATGGCCCTGACATCCCTTACTGTAGTGAGAGCTGAGGTCTGTGCAATATTCAAATATAGTAACGGAGCATACATTGGTAAGTGAATCTTTTCTAAAGGAATGCCAGTTTTAGGGAAAGAGGAGCATTTATATATCCACCCAAAAATTATCGCCCTCCTAAACCACTAGAGGTGGTCATTTTCACAGTGCCTGCCAATGAGATTTACACTAAGGGTTTTATAGCAAGCTTTTGAGTTTCTGATACAGGTATCCTTCCTTCCTTGTTTATTTTGTTACTCTTTCGGTCTGGAATAGTCTGGGGATACTGCATCCATATAGTTACAGGCAATAATTCAGACCAGCAGTCTCCAACCAGGGACTGGTTTCACGGGAGACGGGGCTGGGGAGTAGAGGGTGGGGGATTGGGGGGGAGAGGAAGAGCTCAGGCAGTGATACCACCATGAGTGATGGGGAGTGGCTGTAAACACAGCTGGCCCACTGCTCTCCTCCAGCTGTGAGGCCTGGTTCCTAAGTCTCATGGAAGACAATTTTTTCCACGGGGGTTGGGGGGCGAGGAGCTCAGGCACGGATGGTGGCCCGGTTCCTAAGAGGCCATAGACTGGTATCTGGCTGCTGCCTGGCAGTTGGGAACCTCAGACTAAATCTAGCATTCAAGCAATGGCAGAGCAGAAAGCAGGAGCCTGGGTCCTTGACAGCATATTTGAAAAGCTGCAGTAGCTCTGGAGTGTTTCAATTCAGATTTCTTTTCTTTTCATTTCTTTTTTGCTAATAGTAGCAAGTGTTACGACTGCGTTTCTTTAATGTTTTCCTGGTTATGCATATTTAGAACACTATTTTATTGGTTAAAAAAAGTTAGCATTTCTAAAAGAAAAAAGCCACCCCCTCCCATTTTAAATTGTTCTGTCACAGCTTGTATATTTAAGTCCTTTGTAAATCTTTTCATACAGCAGTAATTTCTCTTTCTGATACAGTATCCTAATTACAAGATTATTTTGTACCTGTCTTAATACCTTGCGTGTAATAAAAATGGCTTAAGAAAACTTTCTGCGACTTCAAATAAGAAACCTCAGTGTTGCGTAACTCTCCTATTCTAGGTGATCCTCTTGCCATGAGGAAGAGCATGGAGTGCAGTGGTCACATGTTCTCATTTCCAATCAAGGTCCTGAATCCTAATAATTTAATCCCTGATTCCCAAGCTTTGGATTAGAATTCCACCTTTGCTGCTACTAAAAGCTGGGCAACGAGGAGACCCAGTTGTGGGAAAATAAAGATAATAAAGATAAGTCTCCTAGGGAGCTTGAGCGTGGCTGCCTGGTCTCATCCCCAGAGACTGATTTGATGTACACTTGGGCACCTGACTTTTAAAAGCTCCCCAGGTCATTCAAATGCGCATTCATGACTGAGAATCAAATGGTTACCTTGGATCATTTCTCTCATGAACCTGTTAATTTGTGCATTTCATATTAAAGCATGCTGTGGGGAAAAGTGCATGGTTGGCCAATCATGAGGATTAAAATAGTTTCAGAAAAGATAACCCTTTGCAATATCGAATATAGGTATTTTACCTATTGTCACCTAGTAGTTAATATTTCATCTAGAAAAGTTCTTAAGTCCCTTTTACTATGTTTAAAAATAAGAATATTAAACAGTGTTACCAGAATTCTACTAGTCACCTTCAGGGTCCATTCACTTCTCATAAAATACCTCTGCTCCGTAACCTCTAGTAAAGACTTTCTTGACTTACTGTTAGCAAAAATCCCTGCAATTAAAGCATTGCTTTCTTTCTCCTCCTAGAAAAACATCTGGACAACATCCCAAACTGGGATGGTTTAAAGTTCTTATGTAGTTTCATGTTCAGAACCAAACAGGTGAATTTCTGGCTCAAGTAGTTTATGACTCATAGTGTTGTCCCTTACATTTGTCTTTCATAAATGGAAGCCACAAAAGAACATTTCATTAATGACTAGAAATGTATCCCTAAGTGCTTTCTACAGAGAATGAAAGTGGGAGGGAATTTTCTAACATTGGGGCTTTCCTTACTTTGTCTTTATTTTTCTTTTTACTTATTTTGATTTTTTATTGCACTTACGTTTATGAGAGCGTCTTCCCCAAGTGCAGAAACATGAGCGTCCTCATAAACCCTTGTGGACCAGCTGAATTCAATTCAGATTTCTTATTATGTGAAAAATAAACATTTATGTCAGAGCTTCTGTAAATCAAGTCTTTTGTTGATTATAAATGAATGCAATCATTACTGATCTAGGTGGCATCTTCAGATCTTGAAATTAGCAAAATGTTGAAGACTGAAATAGAAGCTAACAGTAATCATTGTTCAATGCATGGAAATAGTGACCTGCCAAAGTAGTACTTTTAAGAGGTCTGTTGTAATTTATGAGAGAATGACTAGAAATTTATAATGAAAGAATATTATGTTTCCAAATAATTTCACCAAGAAAGCTTTAATCTAAAGTACAAATATTGTACACTAAGTTTTTGAGAATTATTACATAAGGTAAAGCTGTCCCATAGTTGACTGATAAAGAATTCTTACTCTGGAGAGTAAAAAATTTGTGAATTCACCATTGTTCAGGGGAGAATGAACTTTAGTTTTAAACACCAATGCCAGTTATGCAGACAAAAATATACACCAATGGATAAGCATGATTTATCCAGGTCCCTTGATTGTGGGCTTGGGACCTGTGGCATCAGTCTCACCTGAGAATTTGTAAAAATGCAAATACTTGAGTCCTATCTCAGACCCACTAATTTGAAACTGCTAGGGGTGGAGTCCAGCAATCTCTGTTTTAACATGCCCTTTAGCTGATTTGGAAGCAAGCTAAAGATTGAGAATTCCTGCTTTAGATTGATTTCCATATGTTAGAACATCCAAGACTGTTCTCCCTTCCCAAATTCTAGGGTCGTTAATGTCTTTCTGATTTGTGACTTGGCCTCCTGGTGATCATCTTCAGAGTATCCCTGATGGTAAATTAAGACGTTGGCATTCTGCTTTTCAAATCAATGCCATGTAAGATGTAGTCCCTTCCTCCCAGGAGCCCTGGGTGAACCACCAATATCATGTTTCTAAATTCAAGCTAATCTATTTTACTGAGGGGAGTCTCAGTCTAAAGCAATTGATCTCTATTCATCTTTCCTATAATAAGAGACTCCAAATTGTAATAACGTTTTTTTTTAATTTAAAATAACTTTTCAAAGTTAAAAAATAGGATTTTCTGTCAATAATCCAGAAGGTAAACAATCTAGCATCAGCTAATTGCCTTTTGACTATAAGTAGATAAAAGGAATAATATAGCAAATAGAGCTTTCTGGTTAGCTAAAATGATTTTTTGGCTTAAACACTTTATAAAAGGTTAGCTCTACAACTAAATTCAACACACATTAATAAAAAGGTAAATAATATATGAGGAGCTTTATCAATTTATATCAAAGCTATCAAAATTAATGATCTATTTTTTCCTCATAAAACATCTTTAAAATGAAATGGATCTACCTTTAAATTAAGTCTGATTTGATGGATTTTGGCAGGGAATGTCTCAAATCTTCCCTGCCTTATGACTACATTATAATTCGTTGTTCCAGAAGATGGAAACTGGTACATGTAAAAGAAGGATTTGATGGTGTGCAGCTTCAGTTAGAAAAGAACTAATAGGTTGGGCATGGTAGCTCATGCTTGTAATCCCAGATCTTTGGGAGGCCAAGGCCAGAGGATCACTTGAGGCCAGGAGTTCAAGACCAGCCTTGGCAAGACAGTGAGACCATCTCTACCAAAAAAAAAAAAAAAAAAGCTGGACATGGTGCTTCATACCTCTAGTCCCAGCTACTCTGGAGGCTGAGGCAGGAGGATCACTAGAGTCCAGGAGTTCAAGGCTGTAGTGAGCTATGATCACACCACTGTACTTCAGCCTGGGTGACAGAGCAAGACACTATCTCTAAAACAAAACAAAACAAAACAAAATAAAAAAAAAAAGCCTAATGCATGCCTGAGTGGAAGACATGTTTACTAGAAGTTGGTCAAACTTTTGTTTAAGATGTTTGACTATTAGAGATAAAATTAATTTCTGATTTTATCATATGGCTTTTTTTCTGGTATATGTTTATGGGTATGTGGTGAGGTGTGTGGGAACAATATGACTAAGCTAAAAACAGAGAGTAATAAACACTAATTAAATATATATTGAATCCTTATTGTAACATAATCTGCTATAACAATGCATTTGAAAGAGCGCAAGTCTACCTGGATCTCTTTAGCAGTGGCTTAGCTACAAATACATTAGTAAACTTTAAAAAAGTTGAATACACAGAGATAAAAGATAAAACAGTGGTTCCAAGAGGTGGGGAGAGAGGGAGGGGATGGGGAAATGTAGGTCAAAAGATAAAAAGTAACAGAGATAGAAGATGAACATGTCTAGGGATCTAATGTACAACATGAGGGTTATACTGAATAATATTGTACTGTACTCAGGATTTTTGCTAAAAGAATAGGTTTTAGGTGCTTTTGCCACGAAGAAAAAAATGGATAACTATGTGAGATGATGGATATGTTAATTTGCTTGACTATAGTAAACTTTCACTTTCTATATGCATAGTCATGCGCTGCATAACGTTTCAATCAATGATGGACCACTAATAATGGAGCTGAAAAATTCCTATCACCTAGTGACATGGTAGCCGTCATACAGTCCTAGCTCAATGCATTACTCATGTGTTTGTGGTGATGCTAGTGTAAACATTTACTGCACTGCCAGTTGTATGAAAGTATAGCACATACGATTATGTATAGTACATAATATTTAATAACAATAATAAACAACTATGTTACTGGTTTATATATTTACTACACTATACTTTTTTTTTTTCAGTGACAGTGTCTCATTGTGTTGCCCAGGCTGGAGTGCAGTGGCTATTCACCTGCATGATCACAGCTCATTACAGCCTCAAACTCCTGGGCTGAAGCCATCCTCCCACCTCAGTTTCCAGGGGAGTTGGGACTACAGGCACACATCACTGGGCCCAGCTATAATATACTTTGTATCATTATTTTAGAGTGGATGCCTGCTACTTATAAAGAGAAAAGTTAACTGTAAATCAGCCTGAGGCAGGGTGTTCAGGAGGTGTCCAGAAGGCCCTGTTATCACAGAAGATGACAGCTCCATGCGTGTAGAAACCTTTCCTGTGTTTACATGTTTATACACAAATACTTAAACCATTGTGTTACAATTGCCCAAAGTATTCAGTACAGTAACTTGCTGTACATCTCATTGCCCCTGAGGACCTTTTAGTGGGCCCAGATGTGAAGGCGGGAGACTGGGATACTGATGACCTTGACCCCGTGTAGGCCTAGGCTAATGTGCGTGTGTCTTAGTTTTTAATAAAAAAAATTTAAAAAGGTAAAAAAAATGAAATAAAAAATTTTAGAAATAGAAAAAAGCTTATAGAATAAGGCTATAAAAATATTTTTGTACAGCTGTACAATGTGAATTTTAGGGTAAATGTTATAAAAAAGTTAAAAAGTTAAGAAAATTTAAAATTTTATAAAGTAAAAAGGTTATAGTAAGCTAAGGTTAATTTATTATTGGAGAACAAAAAGTATTTCAGAAATAAATTCAGAGTAGCTTATGTGTAGTTTACAGCAGTGTGCAGTATTGTCCTAGGCCTTCACATTCACTCACCACTCACTCACTGACTCACCCAGAGCAACCTCCAGTCCTGCAAGCTGCATTCATGGTAAGTCCCTATGCAGGTGCACCATTTTTAATCTTTTATACTGTACTTTTACTGTACCTTTTCTATGTTTACATATTTATACACAAATACTTACCATTGTGTTATAAGTACCTAAAGTGTGCAGTACAGTGATACGCTGTATAGGTTTGTAGCCAGGAGCAATAGGCTAGACCACACAGCCTAGGTGTGTAGTAAGTAGGCTCTGCCATCTAGCTTTGCCTAAGTGCACTCTATGATGTTCACACAGCCACAAAATTGCTTAGCAACGTATTTCTCACATATCCCCATTGTGAAGTGAATGACTGTATACCAAAACATCAAGTTGTACACCTTAAACATATATAATAAAATTAAAAAAAAAACTTTCATTTTACCTTATTTCCTGAAGTCAGGAATGCTATTATTTTATTGAGGATTCAAGGTGTTATGTCAAAGATGTATGTCATAAATGTTGGGCTGACGTTCAGCTGTCAGGTACCAGTAGGGCTATGGGTACCCATTGCTCATTCTATTCCTGCCATTGAATATTATAACTATCAACCCTGAGTAAGCACAGCCCTGATCTAGTCTAGCTGGGAAAGTGTGGCTAAAAAAAGTAATGGGGGTAAATGCTCCAGCTTTTCCTGGGATCTGAAAATATTTTCACTGTTGGACACATCCAGATAGGACACACATTTTGATTCTATGCTGGGATTCCTGATTACGCAAAGTGATATTTGGGGTAGGGAGGAGGAAAAAAACATTAAGTGGTGCAAACTAAAAGTAAAATCCTAACCCCCCAACCAACTGAATGGATTTCCTCTTGGCCATGGGGACCCAGAGAAATCTTAAAACCCGAGTTTCTGGACATGATGGGACAGGGGGTCAGACACCCTCTCCTTTTTGCAGTTTAGACACAACAACTGACCAACATTAATGTTAAAACAGAGCTCATAAGACTGACTCTTTATGGCAATAAGATACCAAATTATAAACAGAGTCTAAGGCTGTGCAAGGCAAGGCGTAAATCATGCACCCCCACACTTACAGAATGAACTATATTTTAACTACCACAAGGCTTTTCTTTTTCTCTAGGACCTAAACGAGCACTGGCCTTGAGGTAAGCAATATTAAAACAAGTGCAGCTCCCCGCCAGACGTGGATTTCCACCCCCTTTTCCACAAGCCACAGCTACAGCTTTGATTGGACAAGACACTGATTTCAGCAACTTTCTGCTCATAAGAAGACCACCGATCATGGACTGGTTCTGTTGGTTTTACAGAGGCTGTGTGGTGTAGTACCTTTGGGTCCTGAAAAGACCTTTGATGTATAGTACCTAGATGTAATACGTTTAAATGTTTAAGCCTCCACCCTGAATTGAACAAGCATCATATGTAACACGCATGTTTGTTCAGAATGCATGTGTTAGGACCACCTTCATGAATATTCATGAGTCCTCCTATAACCTGTTGAATACGTATACTTGGCCAACCTGGTAGGCTTAAATTCTGGTTTTATCCCTCCCTCCCTCGAAGTGCCTGTCTCTGGTCTTTGCTGGAGGCTGTACACCTCCTGGCCTGTCAGAGTGGCCACCTTGCAGGCTGTGACCCTTTATAAGAAATAAAGCTCTTTTTCCCAAATTTGTAGATTGTACGACTTTTAAGTTAACAGTGGGTAGAGGTACTCTAAAGATTTAATTTAAAAAATACTAGGGCAGGAGAAGTGGGGACGTTCATGGTATCAAGATAATCCCAGTGGGCATCAGATGGGTTCAGATTTTACCCGTCTGCAGGGCCAGATGTGCCACCTACATCTATTCCCATTTTCAATTGCCTTCCTTCATTGCCATGCCTCCTATTTTATAGAGACCTTCTGTTGCTGGTAATATAAAGTTTTAAATCTAATAATCAAGCCACCCAGCTGTAAAAGCGTTTATGCCACAGGACCCAGTTACAGGCAGGTTGACTTTGAAGCTCAGGCTTAAAGGCACTTCTAAGTCTACTTCCTTTTGCCCTTAAGAAAATATATACACAGAAAAAAAAAAAGCCTGGGGCAGTGATTTCCTCAATCTCTGCAGATTTGTGCATAGTATGAAGACATATTAATCAGTTTGCTGGCCAAGGCAGCACCACTTGGTATCCACCTGGGTGTTGCTCTGTGAGCCATCCTCAACTGTGAGGATGGATCTTGGTCTGGCGTCTCTTGTCATTTGAAAACCAATCTAGGGTGGGAACCTGTGGCCTTCCAGCCACATGTGGCCTTCTGGATCCTTGAGTGCAGCCTTTTGACTGAATCCAAATTTTGCATAACAAATTCTTTTATTAAAGGGGGTATAGCAGAGGAAGAAGAAGCTTTTCTTGCCTCCTTTGGTGCTTAAAAAAGAACAATCTTGAAATCAGAAGGCTGCAGCGTTCCCTACCCCTGCACGGTTCTGTTTTTATCTTGTGTAGAACAATTTCAGCTTTTTGAGTGAATTATTTAGATTCACAGTACTAATGAAGTTACCCAGTGGTTTGCAAACTATGATTTACAGGGCCTCTGAGGGACAGCAGTCAGAAATAAGGTGAGCCTTAATTTGGGGATCTGGGGTCAAGTTGGGACTTGCTACTTTCCCCTCTGGAGCAACTCTGTCTCTATCTGCTTTATAATTCAGTTTCTAATATGATTTTGTTTGATGACAGCGTTCTTATGTTAAAAATAAAATGCAAAAATCTTGCTGTGCTGATTATTTGCTTCACAAGAAGTTTTCTAGTACATGTAAAGTGATTCAAATGAAGGCTCATACAGGACCTGGAACTACTTCTTTTCTTGCATGCTTGGATACTTTTGTGGGGCCTGTCTTTGGTGTCCAGGCATTTCTTCTCACTGTCCCTCCCCCATTATATTTTTTCCTAAAAAGCTCTACTCCATAGAGACTCACATAATTGAACCAACTTGGGTCCTGTCTCCAAAGCGGGCACACAAGTCTGTGAGTTTGTATCCTGAAGTGTCGGTACACTCCACGTTCTTTATAAGTCTGTGGGCTCCTTGCACATCAGAGGATGAAAGCAGACACAGGGTGTGGGGTGCCATCTCATTCCTCAAGTTAGACGTCCTTAGAGCTTACTCTAATTCCTCTGGGACACGCACACGTGCACACACGCGCGCACACACACACACACACACACACCCACACACACACGAATGCATATACATAAACAGTAAACATTAGCTTCTTTGGATCTTTAAGGCATTTTCTCCTATTACATTTACCTCTTCTGAGCTCCCACCCTTTAACTCATATGCAAAGTGTGGTGATGATTGTTTTTCCTGCTACATATAGATTTAGCTAAAGAGATTGATTGACAAGTTTCTTTTTTTCCTACAGGTCTAATGCAAAGACTTGTAAACTATTCCCTCTATAGTTGATACTGTAGATGCCATTTCTTTGCTTTCTTTGTTTTTTTTGAGACAGAGTCTTGCTCTGTTGTCAAGGTAGCATGCAGTGGTGTCATCACAGCTCACTGCAGCCTCGAACTCCTGGGCTCAATCAATCCTCCTGCCTCAGCCTCCCAGAGTGCTAGGATTACAGGCGTGAGCCACCGCACCTGGTCTGTGTAGATGCCATTTCTTAAGCTTTGTATTTCTTCCTATTCTCATGTTGAACATGTTAATCTCCAGCGCTATCCTCAGAAAGGACTACTCCACTTTTGACTGCCGGCTGCTCCTGTGTCCTTGCAGGGGTTGGCTATGATGTGGTTCTTTAAATGCTCACTTTCTTTCCACTATCCGGGCTTGTTTCTTCTCCATAGCTGCATTCTGTGTGCCAAAAAGCACAGCTTCTGCTCTCCAGAAATTTGTCCTTGATTGTTACTTTAAAGACATTGCCTCCCAATCCTGGCATTATATCCAACTGTCTGGAGAGCTTTTAAAAAACATCAAGTGTAGTTTCCCACCTGTAGGAATTCTGAATTAACTGGAGCATGGGCCCAGTCATAAGTATTTAGTCAAAGCTCTGCAGGTGATTCCAATGTGCATCCAGACCTGAGATCGCTGCCTTATGGCTGGCAGGGGTTTTAGGTGACAGTCAGCCGAGTGATGTCAGCTGAGGCCTTACAGGTCTCTACAATGGGATAGGAACACTCTCAGAGTGTCTTCCACATGCTAGCAGCATCAGCATCACCTGGGAACTTGCTAGAACTACTGATTCCCCAGCCCACCCCAGACCTACTGAATGAGAAACCCTGGGGGTGAGGCACAGGGATGTGCTTTAACGAGCCCCCGGGAGATTCTGATGCAGCTGATAGTGTGGGAACCACTGCTCCCACCCCCACTTCCATGGCTTGATGCTGTCCGAGGCATCTCCTAGATTTCCACGCATTCTCTGGATCTGTTGTTCTTACCAAGCCCTCCGCTTCCGGGCTCCAGCTCCTTGTGGCTGACTCTGCTGCAGCATGTTGACTTCCATGGAAATCTCTATACCCCTCCAAAGAATCCACTCACGTGGAAAGCGTTTATGAACATATAGACTTTACTGAAGCTATGCAGAGGAGTGGTGAGGAGGTATTTATATCACATGGCCTGGAGGAAACAAGTTCACAGCGGTCTATTAGAAATTCCTGTTCTGTCTTTTCAGCTGTGTTGTCCTAGAGTCTGTTCTTCTGCCCCTTGAGCATACGTCACTCAGCTTCTTCCCTTCTCATTAGCTCCTTTGAATCTTCAAAATATCATCTTTCTATTGTGTTGATCTCTCACCAATTTCCACTTGCTAACTTGCATTCACAAAACCATAAAAACATTAGTCGAATCAAAAGCTGCCCTTTAATTGAATGTACTCTGCCAGGCAGCAGTTACAGATCACACATTTTTTTTTCTGTTGTTTTTTCTGCTACATAACTCGAAGCTAAGCAGGCTGTGTCTAAGGCAGGTTTAGTTCTCATAGCTACAGAGGACGTTAGATATCATGATGGTGTCTCTTCTTCCTGTTTTGACCTGTCACTTGATCCCATATGTAAAGTGGATCAAATAGTGCCAAAGAAATGCCTGCAAAATGAAAATTCCAATCAGCTGGTTGCTTTACCTAAGTAATAGCAAGCCACCAATTTGACTGTTTTTCTTTCATGTTTTTTCTTTTCTTATACAACTGAATTTTTGGGGTTGGAGGAGAGTGTTAGGCAGGCATAGCTTTTTGTCAGTCTCCAAAGTGATGAGCTTGGTCTACTTCATTTCCAAGTGGGTGATAAGAGAAACGCCGTGCTTCAAAATGAACAAAGATGGGAAACATTCTTCAAGGAAATAGATCCTCCAAATGCCAGAGGACAACCTGAAATTTGTATTAGACTTCTCTAGAAATAAGAACCGCTAATGAATAAATCAGCTTGGCAGTGATTTTAAATATGTCCGAGATGAGGAAGTTTTTACTTTGCTTGACAAGGAAATAAAGACAGTGAATAGATTATTCAATGGACTGCTGATGTGACTCAACATCCATTCTGGCAGGTGCACTGCACTCAAATATACATGATAATAGTTTAAATGTAAATAAGGTTAATGAATTTTAATATTCCTCTGAATCTTGTATTCATACTTCCATTTGCATAGTGACTTATTTCTCGAGTCCCTTTGTAAATATCGTAATGAAATAAACATAAGAGGCGAGCACAAAGGAGTGCATACAATTACCTCGGCAGACGGCCCTCCGCGAAGGCAAACTCGAATCGTATCGCAGGATCGCAGACGTCAGGGATGGACGAGTCGCATCAGTAAACCAGATGATTCTTCTTTTCTAGTGGGGAATTATTGTTTTGCAGGTTTTCAAAAGAGCAGCTTGGTTTAACTTTATGTGCCTCAAGTGACAAGGTTTCTGAACTTGCCTGTAATAGAATATTTGCCGTGTTCCCTCTGAACCAACTGTGGTCCCAGGGATGTGGTGTGAGGGATGAAGGATGGAGGCGCCTACCCAAGCCCCCTCGGGCATAAACGCTGTCAGAGGGGGAGGGTGGCCTCATGCTGGGTGTGCTTAGGCAGGCCCCAAAGTTAATCTGGGAAGCATTGCAGCACAGAGAAAGACTCATGTCCCTTACTGCCCCATTCACTTTTTCTACTGCCAATTTTGAAAAATAAAAATTAAAAAAGTCCACCCTCTCCCCTCTCCACTATTGTCCTGGCAAAGGTAAGATACGTTGGTCTTAAACCCTTGCTAATTAAGAGTGATGTTTAAAGTAGTTAATGATGGATCTATCTTTCAGCCTTTTCTTTACCCCCAAACCACCCTTAGAATCGTTGAACTTCCTGCTCTTGGTTGAATGCACTGTACTCTTTCAGGCCTCTGCATCTGTGCCAATGCTATTGCAGGATGGCAGCATGAGTGTGGGGTCACACCCCATTCAAATCCCACGTGAAACAGAAATGTTAATAGTAGCTACCCCACATGTTTGTTGAGTAAGTTCAATGGGGGACTACATGTAAAATGTTTGGGAGAATGCCAGGTGCTTATAAGCTTTATCTCTCACTAGTTCCTCTGCTTGAGATGCAATTTCTCCTCCTCTATAAAACTCTTTTGCACTCTGGATTAAACATTGCTACCCTACTTTTCCAGCTTTCTAACTCAAGGAAGAATTAATTTCTTGTTCCTCTTATATTTTCTCGACACATTTTACATATTTCTATCATTGCATAGTATATGTCAATGTATATTAAAGTTAGTCCCCAAATGTTTCTCCTATTCCCAAGCTTTAAATTCCTTGAGGGCTGGACCATATTTTAGTCATCCATTTATCATCCTTCAGCACCCAGAATAAGCTTTGGATATAGCAGATGCTTGGTATTTGCTGTGGGATTGAACATAAGCCTGTATAAGCATTTAGGTTTTTGATAAGTCTGGCTGAACACTCACAGTGTGCCCAGTCTTGCCCTGGATATGTACATGGATAAAGAGAATGTTTATTGCTCCTTGTTGACTGTAGAAGCTAAGTCATCTGTCAATGTAATTGTGCTGCAATAAAATGCACAAGACAGAGTGGGCAGGGTGCATGGAGCAGGAAAGGGCTGGGATTTTGCTTCCCATTTAGCAACTGAAGGCCACATTTGTGAGATCAGTTTTTGAATAGCCTTTGCATGTTTGGGGCAATTCCCACATTATGAGTCTCAGTGTCCCTTGCAGGGGGCCTAAGTGTGGCATGCTGGGCTTTCACTACGGCATGCATATGTGAGGCTTTGGTTTGAAACGGTGTGAGGGAACAGGGCCATGCTGACTTCTTTTCTCTGGTTTGCATGTGTAGAGGCCAAGGGAGAACTTCCCTTTTGCCCTCTGAAGGTTCACTGAAAATCAGCTGACATAAGGAACATTAATAGGAGAAATGATGTCCAAATTTATTAACATGCATGGGGGAAAATCACAGTGAGATTACTCCATCATGCAATGGGTTACAGATGGTTATATACCCTTCTGCTTAGGGGAAAGAGAGATGACGGAGTTGGGATGATTTTAGGGGAGTAATAAATGATTTTTTGGGACTTCAATAGGCTTGAAGAACCTACAATGGCCTGGGACAAAGTCTGTTGGGCCTGCAGAGCAGACAATGGGTTTTGACAAAAGTCTGTCCAAGTATAGTGACAGATTTCAGTCTCTCTTCCTGAAATATGAGTTCAGTTAATGAAAACTCAGGGAAAGGATCAGAGGTAATTGGTGGGTCTGGACCTTAGGCAGATAAGGGAACTTTAGAGAATAACTCTGAATTGACAGAGAGAGAGAGAGAGAGAGAGGAGGGGGAGGGAAGTTCAGAGAGAACTTGAGACTACTTCTCCAGCTCAGCATGTCAAAGAGCCATATTTTGGGGTATTGGTTTCTGAGCCCCAGCACATGGCTATGGAGTGGCAGAGGTACTAAGAAAAAGTAGCACGTGCACTGGAGGTGGGAGCTGGTACAGTAAAGTCAAGATCTAAAATTTAACTCATGAAAATAGCAGCAAAATGACTGTCCTTATTAGGCCAGTTCTGTGGCATCATTTGGAGCATTTTCCTACAAAGCAAATCTCTAGTTTCCATATGATTTTGTAAGTTACTTAATATCCTTTAATTAATCTCTTTTCTGCTTCAATTAGCCAGAAGGGATTCTGTTGTTTTCCACCAAAACCCCTGACTAACAGCGCTGCTATTAAATCAACTTCTGTCATCCAGGATTTTCAGGGGAAGGCGATGATAATAAAAATGTGGCTTGTTTGGAGCTGTGGACCTAAATCCAGAGCAAGAATTCAGTACGGTCCTCCAGATGTCATGTAACAATGGTTAACTACCAAAGAAATTTTAAAAATCATATAGTTCAGTTATTTTCAGTGGAATATTCAAGAACAATTAGTTTTTTTAATTTATAAAAGGATGGACTATAAAGTCTGAAAGGTGCCTTAATGTTTGACCCAGTAGCACGTTCTTTTCCACCGTCATTGTAGGTCACAGAGCAGGAGCGTGAGTTAGTGCCTTTGTCTGAGATCTGCCCAGGCTCTGGAAAGCAAACTGATTACAAACAACAGAGGGAGCTGGAGTCAGGAAACTAGGAGGCTGAAATGAAATGAAGCGAGAGTTTCTGGGGGAAAATTATCGAGCATGAAAGAAGGTCAGGAAGAGTTCAGTTGGGATTTTCTGAAGGGAAGAAAGACCAGGAGAAAGTAAAGAGATCAGAAAATTGTTATAAGAGTAATAATAATAGATTAAAAAATAGGGAAGAATTAAAAGATATGATTAACAGCTGTCACTACTTCAATTGACAAAGCTGGTTAATTGCCCGTGTAATCCTAGTATATAATTTCCCACCTAGTACACTTCACTCAGGAGAATCGTAAATGAATTGCATATGTTACTTTTGTTAGGCTGCCGAGGACATGAATCCAATGGTTTTGACTTAGAAGGAATGGTGAAAACTAGCCTTGTGTATATACATATATGTGAAAGGGTCTTTCCTGTTTACAGGGTGAAGGCCTTTTGGAGCTGAGATTGAAGACAGGGCTTATTATCTGTCTCTCTTCATTATGCAGATGCAAAGCTGAGGCCCAGAGGGCTGAGCTGGCCTGTTTCAAGCCAGCCTTCCTGGGACACTGCATATTGTGACACAAACATCAGGAATTCATTATTAGACTCTTTGCTTTATGATGACTAACCAATTGTCATGCAAAAATCCCCAAGTCTAAAAAAATCCTCCTTAAGTACATATTCAAATCTCCTCACCGTATTATAGGCCATTAAATATGAAATGTCCGATTCCTAATCAAAAGTGTAGTTTATTATATCTCAAATAAGAAGCAATACAATTAGTCAAAGTATGTGCCTAAACTATCAACATAGTTTTGCCATCTTAATGGTACCTTGTTTATGCCAGCAGTGAAGAAGCCCAGAGAGTGAGCGGCAATGAAATCTTGAAAGGCATTTTCCACAGCTTGTTGAGAATTGACTATTTTTCCTTGCAAGAATGGGTCCAAAGCTTAGAAGAAGTGGTAGACAGTTGATGCGAAGTCTAGCGAATACGGTGGATGACAGAGAGTTTCCAAGCCCAGCCTCTGTAGCTGGAGCAGCATTGTTTGTGCAACATGTGGTCCAGCGTTGTCTTGCAAGTGGATTGGCCTGTCTCTATTGACCAATCTCTGCTGCTTAATCACAAGCATCCTCATCCAATTGGTTGCAGTAGACATCTGCGGTTATCAATTGACCAAGTTTCATGAAGCTGTAGTGGATAATACCAGTGCTGGACCACCAAACAGACACCATGAGCTTTTTTGGATCAATATTCAGCTTTGGACTGTGTTTTAACACCTCATCCAACCATTGTGCCAAACCCTTGTGATTGTCAAAAAGAATCCATTTTTCATCACACATAACAATACGGTATAGAAATGGTTCACCTTTATGCTGTGACAGCAAAGAAAGGCAAGCTTCGAGAAGATTTCTCTTCTGATGCTCATTTAATTCATGTGGTACGCATCTATCCAGCTTCTATACTTTGCCCATTTTTTTCAAATGGTCCAATATTGTTGGAATAGTAACGTGAAACCTTGCTGCTAATTCATGTGTAGGTTGAGATGGATTCACTTCCACTACAGCTTTCAGCTCATCATTATCCACCTTGGTCTCAGGTCATCCATGTGGCTCATTTTCAAGATTAAAATCACCATAATAGAACTTCTCAAACCAACAATGTACTGTGTGTTCATTAGCCACATCTTTCCCAAACACTTCGTTGATATTTTGAGCTGTCTGTGGATCATTGTTTCCACGACAGAATTCATATTAAAAAATAACACTAATTTTTAACTTATCTGTGGTTCCACAAAAATTGCTCTAAAAAAATATTTGAAAGATAATCACAAGCCAAACTGTGTGTTTGGAAGAGTGAGGAGGTACCTTCATAATAAAAATAAAACAAGAAATGTCAAAGTGAAATATTAGAGATATCAACTGCCAAACTTAGTACTTAAGGAAATCGGACATTTCATACTTAATTACCTAATAATTACTCAGTTCTCAGCCACTCAGAGGAAGACAGTGGTGCCATGCATGTTCTGATCAATGGCTGACAGAGGCAAAGCCTAAACAAATTGCTAGAGTGTGTTTCTTTATCTCCTTCTTTTCTTTTTGTCCTTCATTTCTTGATACTTAACAGATGTTAAATGCAAAGAACAGTGGGGTGAATGCAAAAGGCCTTTTCACTCTCAAAGGTGGGTGCACTTGGATACTTCTAGGTATTCTAGTCTTGCAAACACTGGGCAAAAGAAACCTTCCCTTTCCCTTCATTTCCAGCATACAGATTTTTTTTTCAGTCTACACTAGAGAAATTTTTCCTTTACATGTCTTTGGATTTTGAAAGATTTAATACATTCTAGGTGGAAAATAAGTTTGTCAGGTTCAGGTATTAGGCTGAGTATTGGAGCCTGCGAGAAAAGTCTGCCTACTGCTACCTTTTAGCAGTTCCTACATTCTTGCAAACTATAGGACTAAAATTTCATTTCATTACATTTTAGGCTCTGGCACTACTGTGCTGTAATCCCATCACTGTCATCTGCCGCCCATTTTTTTCTGTGGTTTGCTTGGATTACTCTAGTGATCCTTTGAAAATCTTAGAGGAATAGCAAGAGTTATCTAAAAAAAAAAAAAGAAAAGAAAAAGAAAGCCATTTTCCTGAGTTGTTGCTCAAGTTTTTTCTGGCTTTGATTCTGATTTCAGCTGTGGAGACCGAAGCTTATTTATTGGTATAATAAGTAATCATTGTTGTTACATTTCTATAGTTTTCTATTTGGGTTTCTTTTATAATCTTTTTAAAAGAATTGGAATGTTTTTCCTGGGTTGCTGTAGCAACAGAAAGGTCTTAAAATCACTGAAGATATCGTTATTTACAAGTGTGCTATAAATGTGGGTAGAATAAAAGGGATGCTTGTTCTGGTATGTCAGAATTATACCAATATCAAATGGACCACCCACTTTCAGTCATCCCTCAAAGGTTCAAGTTGCACAAGAAAGAGTAGATTTGATTGAGACTCTCTAAGACTTGTTTGTTTGATCCTCTGTGTTTGTACTAGCCATTTTTAAAAATGAACCTTTTGATAATTCCACAGTGTTCTTGTTCTCTGGATGGTGCATCTTCCCATTTTAAGCCATCAGAGTCCCTTTGATGCCTTTTTAATGCTTTTCTAAGAATATTTATACACTATACTGTGAGCTTTGCATTATTATCATATAGTCAATAATAATTGATCTTTGTCCTTCAAGGCTTTGACATTTGCAGTTTGTAGTGATTTCTCTTGGATCTCAATGTCCATGATATGTGCTTTATTGTGGTTTTGAAAAGGTATAAATTGGGATTGGGCACAGGATAGTAGGTGCCAGCTCAACATTTGTTTCCCCGTGAGCCTAGACAGCTGCCCAGCTCTTTTCTATCCATAGAGTTTTAAAGCTTTGTTGTTCTCTGCTAATTTTCACACCACATTAGCTGTGTGTGTGTCTGTGTGTATTTGTGTGTGTGAAGATAACCTTTGAGTGAGAGTGTAAAACTTTAGTGCTATGAAGATCTGCCCAGGAAACATGGCTCTTGATGAAAACATGGCTCTTCATGAAAACATGATTTGGAAGACAGCCAAGAGGCATCAAAAATGACTCTCTATTAAAAATTTGAGAATTTATGAATGTCTGGGAACATATACTTGTGTAAAAGATTTTGAAGAAATCTAGGAATTATACAAAATAAGAGTAAAAAAAGTGTTACTTCCCTACAGAGTCCTTTGTGACTTACATGATATATCTGTTAGCTTTACATTAAATTATTTACTGTCTTAATGAGCTTGCTCATTTGTTTATGTTGGCTATAATAGATGTTATAAAACTCAAGGTATTAATAATTTTATTTGCAACATAAACTTCATATCACACCATGCTTTATTTACAAAAAGGAATTTCAGCTTGAATATGCAAATAGAAATAACTGTCATTTTTTTCAGAATTAGCTTCAAATATTTTCATACTTTTGAGAAATCTTTAGATTCATACAGACTAGCTAGGTTATAACATACGTGAAGCGTTTCATAGATTTGTTGGCTAAGCAGTTTAACCATCCTGGAGGTGGAGACCTCCCTGAAGACAACTGCTCATTGGGTCTGACAGCAAAAGAATTAGAAATGTCATGAGCCTTCCCTGGTCCTCTCTGGCCTGAAGAATGACTTCCAAGGCCTCATGCTGGCCTGCCTTGATTCCAGTACAAGTGTAAAGCGAAAACCCAAGAGGAAAGAGGGATTAAACAGTGACCCTACAATGTGCTGACTCAGTTGGTCTAGCAAAAAATCTATTATACCACAGATAATTTCTTCTACAACATAGATGTGGAAAATCCCTACTGTGAAATTCTATGCTTGGAACATTGACTTCACAGGATAACAGCTCATCAGGGGTAGGGGTTGTGGTCAGCTTAGTAACTTGGTGGCTTGATCTTAAATTAACTAGATATGTAGGTCAGCCAAAGCTTACTTACAAACACATGTAGAGTATTTGTTATTGGGAGAAGACAGAAAGGAAAGGCAGAGGAAAACAATTTTTACAGATTTTTTTTTTAAAAAACAAAGGAAGCTTAAGCAAGAGTTTTAGAAAATTCTTTTCTTTTTTTATTTGTTTGATCTGTGATGTTAATTTAGGTTTAAACATCCCTTAGGCCATTTGTCTATGAAAAAGTTAAAAGCAATTTCATTATTTGTTGCTAAATCAAGCAGTTAGATAATAGGCTTTTGCCTCATCATTGAGTTGAAATCCTTAAAAGTTTTATATATTTTTTTGTCTCCTTAACTGGATCGTAACCTCTTTGGTGTCATAGACTACAGCTGACTATTTGAATCCTCACATCACCTACTGAAGAGTTCTAAAGAGATTTACACTTTAAAAATTGTATACTTTTCCTTAGAGTTCTTGCTAGGATATAAGGTTGTATTGACACTATTATTACGATGACATAAAAAGGCCAACATAAATGCATAGGAAAAAAGAATTTAAGAAAATACCAAAATACTAAATTGGGAACATCAAGATGATAGAATTATGGGTGAGTTTTCTCTTTTTGTATTTTTCAATGTTATTATAATTTTTTGAACCACCCAGTAGTAGAAAAATTAATCTATTAAACTAAAAATATATTTCTGATCCTGGCTATAATAGAAAGCTTTTATCAGATCAGTCTTCTCACCAAGAACAGATATAAATATATCACAGCTACTTGAAGTCATCAGAAAGCAGCCAGGAGACCAGGATGAAGACAGGGAAACACACTGAGGTGATCCTGAAATTCTCTGCCACTTTCCCTTCTGTGTTTGTTGCTGATTTGTAAGCAGGGATGAGAGGCTGAGTAAAAACTGGTAGCTAAGTGTTTTCAGCTTTCTTATGCAGCTAGGGAGACAAAGAAACCAAAAAAACCAAAAAACAACCAACCAAACAAAAAATCGCTCTAAACAACAACAACAATCACTTGGAATTTAGAACCCACTACCAAGGAAAAGCCATGGCAAACACCTAAGTTGAGACTTTTGAAAGACTAGACCCTAGGATTAAAAGGATACACTGGAAATAGACCAGCCATCTCAAAGGCTGAAACCTTGTCTCAAAGCATTTTAACTCCTAATTGGATCTGCCTTTGGTCTAACTGATTTTGAGAAAAATACTACTCTTTGGAGTAAGCTAGCATAGCCTATCTAATTTTTTGTATACAAATATGAATTAAAAGCTAACTGGGGTGCTAGGAGACAGACCACAGGACTAAAAAAAAGGGAAAAATGGATAACAGAAACAAATCCATCGGTGATCCAGACATCAGAGCTGTTAGACACAAACTCTAAAATGATTAATATGCTCAAGAACACAGATGATAAAATAGACAATTTCAATAAAAAATGAATCATATGAAAAAATAAAACAAAAATGTTAGGCTAGAAGTTTCAAAGTTCCCATTTAGTTCTTAAAAAGCCTGTCTTGTCATGGATGTTTTTTCTCTTACTTGCCTTTTTTTGGTTTTCCTTGTGGTGGCCTCATGCCTCTATGATTGTCTACTGTCTCCTTTATGGTCAGTTCATCCCTATCTGGAGGCCCACCTCACTTATGAAAATTCTAGCTATGTTGAAGAAGCTACTCTAAAACTCTCCTCCTCCTTCCCCCGGCCCCTGGCCCCAGGTAATTTCCTATTCTATGGGCTCGAATTTGGCAGGGATATGTAAAACAAATTCAATTTTATAGCTTACCAACTTGCTGCTTTATACTTGGGAAATCACTATGCTCTTCAATAGAACAGACTCTGGACGATAGTTTTATTTCTATTAATGGCTCTATTTCAGTCTCTCTGAATAATTCTGGACAGACATAACCAACACATCAAGGCACGGTTTCCCACTGAGTTCAGATATAGCTTTAGAGTCTTTCTCAGTCACATTAAAGGCAGCTATTATCAAATGATTGGGGTTGCCCTGTAAATTAAAACTTATTTTCTGTCCTGGAGACAGATTATCTGTGAAAGCTCTTTTGGCTCTAGAATTCCACAGTTGTATCTGGTAGCTGCTTTTTAATTGCTCTTCAGTACATGCGCAGGTAGCTGAGGACCACGAAGACTGGGTGAGCAGCAGGAAGCAGTGATCTGATTACCGATATTGATGCCTTTGTTTAACCTAAAATTGGGTCTATACCTTCACTCTTTTCTGCAGTGTGTGTCAGTTGTCAAGTTAGTTGAAAGCCCTGATTTGAACTTTTTAAATCTAGTGCTTTTTGTGGTATTGGACCCAGACAAATCCAGCCTTCCTATCCCTCAAAGTGGCACCTCATCAAGCTGCACCAGCCATGGATTCTTCTCTGCTGTCCTCGGACATGCTCTGGTGCTTCCGACTGATTTACACTATATCCTTACAGCAATTCGTGTCAGGAATGGTTTCAAAAGGCTCTAGAGAATTGGATTTGAAGGCTCTGTTTCACCAGATGGACTAAAGCCTTTTCCCCACTTGACTTCTTTAAAAAATGTGGTAAAGTACACACAACATAAAATCTTAGCCATTTTTAAGTGGACAGTTCAATCGTGTTAAGTATATTCACATTATTGTGCAATCAATCTCCAGAATTCTTTTCATCTTACAAAACCAAAACTCTATACCCATTAAACAACAACTCCTCATTCTCTTCTCTCCCCAGCCCCTGGCAACCACAATTCCACTTTTTCTCTCTGTGAATTTGACTACTCTAAGCTCCTTATCTAAGTGGACTCATACAGTATTTGTCTTTTTGTGACTGGGTTACTTCATGTAGCATAAAGTCCTTAAGTTTCATCCGTGTTGTACCACATGTCAGAATTTCCTTCCTTTTTCAGGCTGAATAGTATTCCATTGTAAGTATGTCCCACGTTTTGTTTATCCATTCATCTGTCAGTGGACACAAGGGTGGCTTCCACTTTTTGGCAATTATGAATAATGCTGCTATGAACATGGGTGTACAAAAAAATACTATGTCATTAAATATGAAATGTCTGATTTCTAATCAAAAGTGTAGTTTATTATCTCTCTAACAAGAAGCAGTACAATTAGTCAAGGCATGCACCTAAATTATCAACCCAGTTCTGCCATCTTCATGATAGCTTGTTTAGGCCAGCAGCGAAGAAGCCTGAAGGGCAAGTGATGATGAAATCTCGAAAGGCATTTTCCACAGCTTGTTGAGAATGGAATATATTTTCTTGTAAGAAGTGGTCCAAAGCCTGGAAGAAGTGGTAGTCAGTTGGTGCAAGGTGTGGTGAATATGGCAGATGACAGAGAGTTTCCAAGTCCAGCCTCTGTAGTTGGAACAGCATTGTTTGTGCAACATGTGGTCCAGCATTGTCTTGCAAGAGGATTGGCCTGTCTCTATCGACCAGTCTTGACTACTTGATCACAGCATCCTCATCATTTCATTCATTGGTTATAGTAGACATCTGGTGTAATCAATTGACCAGGTTTCATGAAGCTGTAGTGGATAATACCAGTGCTGGACCACCAAACAGACACCATGAGCTTTTTTGGATCAATATTCAGTTTTGGACTGTGTTTCAACACTTCATCCTTATCCAACCATTGTGCCAAACCCTTGTGATTGTCAAAAAGAATCCATTTTTCATCACACATAACAATACAGTGTAGAAATGGTTCACCTTTATGCTGTGACAGCAAAAAAGGCACGATTTCTCTTCTGATGCTCATTTAATTCACGTAATACCCATCTATCTAGCTTCTTTACTTTGTCCATTTGTTTTCAAATGGTCCAATATTGTTGGAATCTTAACGTCAAACCTTGCTGCTAATTCACATATAGGTTGAGATGGATTCTCTTCCACTATAGCTTTCAGCTCATCATTATCCACCCTGGTCTCAGGTCATCCATATGGCTCATTTTCAAGATTAAAATCACCAGAATGGAACTTCTCAAAACATCAATGTACTGTGCATTCACTAGCCACATCCTTCCCAAACACTTCATTGATATTTCGAGCTGTCTGCGTGCTGCATTGGTTCCATAAGGGAACTCATTAAAAAATAACACTAATTTTTGACTTACCCATGGTTTCACAAAAATTGCTGTAAAAACAATTCAAAAGATAATCATAAGCCAAAAGGTGTGTTTGAAAGACTGAGGATATAACTTCACAGTAAAACTAAAACTAATAAAAAACAAAAACAAAAAAACAAGAGATGTCAAAGTGAAATATCAGAGTTATCAACTATGAAACTTAGTACTGAAGGAAATAGGACATTCCATACTTAATAACCTAATAGGTCTTCAAGACCTTGCTCAATTCTTTAGGATATATATCCCAAAGTGGAATTGCTGCATCATATGGTGACTCTGTTTTTAATTTTTTGCGGAGTCACCATACTGTTTTTCATAGGGGCCATACCATTTGACATTCCTACCAATAGTGAACAGGGGTTCCAATTTATCCACATCCTTCCCAACACTTGTGTTTTGGTTTTTTTGATAGTAGTCATCCTAATGCATGTGAAGTGGTGAAAAAGGCCTTTTTATTGAATTAATGTCTTATTGTATTTTAAAATTATTTTTCTAACATTTGTTTATAACAACCGTGTAAGGTAGACAACAGATACAGCCAAAATCATTACACTGCTGCCAGTCACCAGTCTTTAAAGCCTACAGTTTAGTTTTTTTTTTGAAAATTTCATATCAGTCATCTGCTATGTAATAATTGGCTAAAGAATTAGGGGCTTTAAATGAGCCTTAAGATGATAGCTTTACCAAATTTAACTGAGCATGTTAAGTAGTGAAGGAGGTGAGAGCTATATTATATACTTCCAGGCTGTTTCAGAGGATCTAAGTCTTTCTGCAACTATGAGGCTAGAACTTCTCCCAGCTCCTAAAATACACTTTATATTCTGAATAAATTAACAAGCACATCAACAAAGTTGAATCATCACCATGCTGCAAGATAGACAAAATTTCTTGTGTAAAATCATGTGTCTTTTGAATTTTGAAGATTGTAGACATCTAACAAGGAATATCAAAAACCCAGCGCTGACTTTGATTTGTTTCAGGACTATTTTGGTATTCTAAAAAGTTTTTTTTTTTTTTTAAATGAAAAATCCATCGTTATCTGTAAAGGATTTTAGCAATTCCTGGAGTTGTAGATTGGCTATATTTTGGAGAGATGAGTCAGGAGGAGGGAGAAATGGCTTGCCACAGCTGAGTTTGTAATCAGGCCTATTGTCCCCTTGTAGGCAGCAAGAGGAGGTTGTGCAGGTGTCACGCCTTTACCTGCGTTCGGCCCTGCTGGGAATGGTATCTCTTTACTGCCTCCGAAGGCTGTGATCCACAATCCTCCTTTCCAAACATGGTATTCTACAGTCTGGCCTCATATCTTGCTGGCTTTCTGACCTTGATCAAGTTAGGAAAGCCATGAAAGTTTATCTGTGGGAATTCTGACTCCTAGTGGCTATTTCTGAGCAAATTTTCTGAGGAAGGCTCAGTGTTTTAAAAATGTCAACACAGAGAAAGACATCAAATATCAAATAGCCTACAAACTACCATGAAAATTGAAAAGCTTCTTTTTCCTTATTCGCAGTTTCATTTGGAAAGAAACTTCAATATAGGGTTTTAAAAGATCTTTGTATGACGGAACATTTCAAACGTATACACATAGACAGTATAGGGTAATGGACATCGTGCACCTACCACCCAGCTTCAACAACTGTCAGCATCTGCCATTCTTATTTCATCTACACCTCCTTATATTCCCTGCCCCCTATTAAATAATCTCAACAAACGGAAGATATGGACGTAGGTTTTAAAAAGTTTTTGTTCAATGGAATTCAATGAAACATTGATGATTGCTGTTATGGTTGGAGAGAGAAGGTTTGATCTATATTTTATCTTGGCACTGTTCTAAAACCATGTGAAAACAAACAATAATATGCTATCAGTTGAGATTTAAAATAAATAAGTTAACCTCAAAGTAGCTTCTAGTCCTCTATTTATTCAATAAATATTTAGTGGAAAGGCTATTATTTTCTAAGCAGTCTTCTAGGCACTGGGAAGACAAGAGTGAACAAAACCAACAGAAATTCTTGCCTTAATGGAACTTATATCCGAGAGAGAGAGAGAGAGAGAGAGAGAGAGAGAGAGAGAGAGAGAGTGTGTCGGAAGCTGCAATATTAAATAAGAGCATTAGAGAATGTCTAACTGGGAAGATGCTCTCTGAGCAGGAGGTGAGGAAGGAAGCCAGGCAAGAAGCGGTAGTATGAAGGCTCTTTCTGTGCCGGTCGAGGGCCTCCTAGCAAATGCAAGGGCCTAGAGGTGGGAGGGGCCTAGTTTACTCTGAGAACAGCAGGGAGGCCAGGATGGCAGAGAGGGAAATTGGGCAGATCTGAGAGGCAAGGAGCACCCGCAGCTATCTAGGGACCCTGGAGGACCTAGGTTTTCACAGGGAAGCAGAACATGAGCGGGAGTGTGTAGTTGGCCAACAGAATAAAGTTGAGGAGCAAAGCATTGGTCTGATCAAGCCATATGGGACCAAAAGATGACACTGAATCTAGTTTTCACATAAGCTGAGTCTTCTCAAATAATCTGGAAAGCACCAAAATTTTATTCCCTAAATCTAATAAGAATGCTGATCTCCTGGGCATACTTATTTTTCCAACTTGTTTTATTCAAGTTTTCTATTCCAACTAGATTACTTTTAATATTTGCCTTCCTCAGCAAGATCTGCCAGACACAACTTCCAATGAACCACCAGGTTTCCTTAGACAAACCTGCTTCCCAACCCTGCTTCTCATGAATGAGTGATATTTGCCCAGGATCTTCCGTACAGCATTGATAACTAAGCCATTTAGTTTGTCAGTTTTCTCACAGAGCCCTGAGACTCTGAATGCTCTGAATGACCATGTAATGTACTTGAATGCATTATGCTGTATATTTATATGGTGCCATATTTATGGTACCACTAGTCTCTTTCAGACAAAATTGCTTTGGGAGGTTTCAGGCATACTTTAAATGTCTGTATAATATGCTTTATTTTACCACTACCTTTTCCAAACAAATTAGGTTTGAAAAAACAGTTGCCTTGCTTCTGGTCCAATCCCAGTGTTAAGTGATTATTGATTCCTTTGGCTGTGGACGTGGTGGTTCGATACTGTCCTGAGGCTAATGCATTCCCTTTCAGGGGCAGCAGGGTGTGTTCATTACAGTAAGTGAAGTCTCACAAAGAGGGGCATGGGGGGTGCTCATTGTGAGTCACAACTTTCAATTATTCACACTCAATTTCAAATTCCATTCCAACTGGCGTAAGTGGGGAGTCATCTCATACGATGAAATTCAAAAGGTGGAGAAGGATTGGATATCAGTCTATGAGAATCAATTGGATATCAGAAGAATGTGAAGGCCAAAGAGACAAATGTATCCTTGGGCACCTTGCCTAAAACTTGCTTAGAAGGATTTATATGTTTGCTTCATTTTTTGTTTATTCACCTAAAAATATTGATTAGCTACCTGTTAGGAAGTCATGACTGTGCTTGCTGTGTGCTGGAAAAGACAAAGGAGTTTTTAAGACATGGTTCTTGCCTAGGAAATAATTTTAGGTCAATACAGGACAACTTTCATGGACTCACCAAATATTTTTTGAGTACTCATGTTGTCAGGCACTATATGAAGAGGTATAAAATGTTCCTTTATAGACAATATATATCTGTTTTCCCTTTGTATCAATTGTCTGCTTACTCAGAGAGGTTATAACAAAATGACAAGTAAGTACTATAACTTCTGGGATTCTAGTGACTGGCTTTCCTATCTTGATCAAGGTCAGAAAGCCAGCCAGATATGAGGCCAGATTGTAGAACAACATGTTTGGAAAGGAGGATTGTGGATCACAGCCTTTGGAGGCAGTAAAGGGATACCATTCTCAGCAGGGGCAAACGCAGGTAAAGGCGTTTGTGTACACCTGCACAATAATGGTTTTAAATAACATACATAAGGGCTTTCTGGTTTAGCTGCACAAAAGCAAACAAAAACAAAGGTATCTCTGTCCCGGTTTTAAAATTAGTGTTTCTGAACAGATGAAATGACCCCAAACCAAAGCAACTAGTCATGGTCTGATATGGTCTGATAGAGACTATGTTTTGACAGTGTAAGTTGGCTCCAGAGGACTTTTCGGAAGGAATAGAGAAAGGAGGATGGTAGAATAAATAAAAAAGGCTATGGATTCCATTGCCAAAGTTAAGCTTTTCCGTTAAAAAAAAAAAAAATGTACCCAGTGAATCCCCTCACCGCTTGAAATGTTTAGCCTTTAAAAATAGTCTCTGACTTTGATGTTTAAATTGTGGCTGAGCTGGCCTTCTTTCACTAGACAGAAGTAAAATTTAGTTTCTCTTTCATCTCTTCCTATCCACACACCCCTTCTTAATCATTATTCAAATAAATTGCTCATGTAACTCTGGGCTCTTGGCTGACCCACCGGCCTCACGGGTAGACAGTGAAGTGCTGGGACACTGAGCTCCCGGCCACCATCAGTGGACGGTTACAAAGGCGGCCCCTCAGCCCACAGCACAGATGCATTAATAACAGAGACAGCACTGCACAACCAGATGAAGAGGTTAGTATTCATGAGTAGAGGAAAAAGAGAAAATGCATGTCACTGTGGATCTGCTGATAAACTGAGGAATGTGTGCAGCCTCCTTGTTTAATCCACTCTGCCAGCTGAGCTTTGAATACCAGCCTGCGCTGAGTAATAAAGGTCCTTGTACGGAGAACCGTGGCAGGCCCCTCATTAGAAGTAGGAAAACCCAAGGGCTGGCTCAACCTTTTGGTACTATATTTAGCTGGTGGGAGAGAGAAAATAATCACTTTGTTGCTCTACTTCCTTCTTTGCACTATGTCCTCATTTAACTTTTTATAGAGGGTTTTCTGATTTATTTCTTTAAAACTAAAATATATCATATTTTTCTTCATTGCAAAAGTAATATGTGTTCTTTATAGACAAATGAAGTGCACAGAAGTAGAAATGTTCCATTACTGAAAGAAAAAAACAATGCACACACATTTCACCTTTTGCCTTACTTTTAGCTTATTAGCTTTTTGGAAAATACAGTTTGATCACAGTATATTTTCACTCATCATAGACACTTTTTTTCCCCCCCTGGCAAGAGTGTATTAACACAAAAGAAGCCAAACTCGGTAAAATAATTTTAAAGAGATTTATTCTGAGCCAAATTTGAGGACCATGACCTGAGCCACACCCAAGAAGCCTTGAGAAGCGGACTTGCTGTGGCTGGGTTACAGTTTGGTTTTATACATTTCAGGGAGACAGGGGTTACAGGGAAAGTCATAAATCAATATGTGGGAGGCATACATTGGTTTGGCCTGATAAGGTGGGCCATCTCTATGGGGAGGGAAAATGCTTACAGGTTATAGGTGGGTTTAAAGTTTCTTTAACTTGTAATTGGTTAAAGGCGTGAAGCTTTGTCTAAAGGCTTGGAATGTTTTAAGATAAGGAGCTGTTAATCAGAGACAAGCCACCAGGACATGTATTAGTTGTGTAAATTGAGGAACTGCAGGTTTGTCTTGCATACCTTTAAGCCTGTTAATGTGTTACAAAGGATATCTCCAAGAAGGGAGAGGGTATGATGAGGCATGTCTGACCTCCCTCCTTTTGGCAGGCAATTTAGTTTCAGGATATCCCCTTGGCCAAGAGGGGGTCCTCTCAGTCAGCCAGTGGGGGGGAGCTTTAAGATTTTATTTTAGTTCACAATTGTTTCACTTTAAATGGCTATATTCCTTTGGGAACAGTAATTCATTTAAGGGGTCTATGACTGTGTTATTTTTTCTATTTGTTTGTCATAAATAATCAATCCCTAAACAACATCTTTGTGTATAGTGTTGTTTTTCTTGTTTAGAAGTGTTTCCTCAAGATAGATTTTTTACAATTGGATAGGCTTTTTAGAATTGATCCTGCAGGGATAGAAGGTTTTCTAAAGTTCTTGATGACAATAATTTTCTAAAAATATTGAACCAATTTATACTCCCACCAGCAATGTAAGAGTTGTCACCAGAAGTTTGACATTGAGGTAGGCTTCAATCTGCCCATGTTTTTGGTCAAGTGACCCTCAGAGACAAGATAGAAGAATGGCTCTGTATATCTAGATCTGCCACTCTGCTTTAAGTTTTACCTTCCTGACTCCCACCACCATTGTTATCTGTTTTGCTTGTTATACTTACTGGGCCTTGGACTGACTTTTCCACAGCAGAGCTATCCATTGGTTCTGCCGTGGGCCCTTCATGCCATCATAGTCAGCCTTACAGTCAGCTTGCACTGGTTTCCCTATCGATGACACTGGTTTCCTTATTGTTCTTCCTCCTAACTGTTGATTTTAAAAATTACAAAATGGCTTGCAAGATGAAATTAGAACAAAAAAAAAGAAAAAGAAAAGAATTACAAAGTGGGTAAGTGGCAAATAGAGTGTAAAATGAAACAATGGGAGAACTCATCCTGGCTTTGTTTAGAGAATTATTCAAAAGTTTGATGATTATAGGGAATCTGGCTTTTATCTCAAACTTACATTGTACATGCAGAAAACTTCCACCTGCTTTGAAGTGTGACCTGAATAGATTTTGTAGGCTGGTGTAAAACATTTGGCTCAATAAAGAATCGACAGTGGCAATGATCTGAATGTCTAAATCTCCATAACTTGTGAAGAGGAAGTAAACAAGTATTGTATTTGCAAATTGTTTGGATGGTGCCAAAGGCAGCTTTGGTCAGATTTTGTCATTGGTTTACATGGCATGAAAAAAGTTTTGCATACTTTTTAAAAAAAATGTTTTTTATTTTTAGTTATTATGGGTACATAATAGTTGTATATGTTTATAGGGTACATGTGATGTTTTGATACAGGCATACAATGGGAATTAATCAAATCAGGGTAATAGGGGTATCCATCACCTCAGGCATTTAACATTTCTTTGTGTTAGGAACATTCCAATTCTATTCTTATAGTTATTTTAAAGTATACCTTCACTCATTGTTGATTATAAGCAGTTTGTGCTATCAAATATTGTTCATTGTATCTAACTATCTAACTTTATTTTTGCACCCATTAACTATCCCCACTTTATCGCCCTGTCCCTGCTACTGTTCCCATCTTCTGGTAACTGTCATTCTACTTTATGTCTCCATGAGATCAATTGTTTTTAGTATTTACCTGCCACATATGAGTGAGAACATGCAAGATTTGTTTTTCTGTGCTTGCCCTATTTCACTCAACATATTTTCCAGTTCCATCTATGTTGTTGCAAATGGTAGGATTTCATTCTTTTTGTGGCTATATAATATTCCATTGTGTATATGTACCACAGTTTCTTTATCCATTCATCCACTGGTGGACACTTAGGTTGATTTCAAATCTTGACTATTGTGAATAGTGCTGCAATAAACATGGGAGTGCAGATGTCTTTTCCATATACTGAATTCCCATCCTTTGGATTTATACCCAGCAGTGGGATTGCTGGGTCATATGGAGTTCTATTTTTAGTTTTTTGAGGAACCTCCATATTGTTTTACATAGTGTTTGCACTAATTTACATTTCCACCAACAGTGTGTGAGGGTTCTCTTTCTCTGCATCCTCACCAGCATTTGTTATTGCCTGTCTTTTTGACACAAGCCATTTTAACTGGGGTGAGATGATATCTCATTGTAGTTTTGATTTGCATTTCTCTGGTGACTAATGATGTTGAGCATTTTTTCATATTTCAAATCCATAGACAATGCCTACTTAATAAATTGGATTTGTGCAGTATCCAGAACAGCCCCATGTATGTTCTTGTGAGTTTTAGCTCTTTGTTGCTGTACACTGGGATGCACTGAGAAGTAACCAAAGAAGGAATGTGTGTGTGTTTTCATGAAATGAAAAACAGAGCCATTTATCTTGATTTTTGACTTTAGCTTATTCAGTGGGATTCTTTGGGGAATTTGGGAAGATTGAGAAATGACCAATGATATAAGGAGAAGAAATATATTTTCTCAGAATAACTGGGTATTGTAATATATATGCAGAAAAGGGTGCTTTGCTGGTTTCAAATCAAGAAATACAACATAGAAAGTTGCCATGAGCTTCTGACACATCTTCTAATAAGATTTTCAAATGAGATGGTTCAAATGAATTTGAACAAAAACTTGTACTTTCATAGATTTGTATAGAGAAAATATGAACCCCAAATATAATATTAACACAATTGAAACTTCATGGAAAAGCTGTTCACATTTATGAAAACATAGCAGCTTAGACAAGAAACAGACATTAAAGGGCATATAAAAGCTTCCTGTGTAAAATTTAATAAGAAATCAATGCATTTTCTATCTGTATCATTTTTCCCTCCATAGAACTTGGCATTAGGTAGTTTTATGTTATAACCTTTGTCAACTATGGATCATTTTCAATGATTTCTTCTAGTTTTAAAAATTGTTGTAGATAACTGAGTTCATACTCAGATAAAATACAAATATTATTTAGATTGGTTTATGAGAAGAAGTCCTATCATCATTGGAAATGCATGGATTTAAAGTGGGCAAATGTAGAAATTTTCTAATTTCAATCAGCTGTTCTATTTACTGAAGCATCTAGACAATGCTAGACAATTGCAGGTTTACTTATTGTAGGCAGAGATTTTGTAATTATAGTTCTCTAAAGAAGCATATAATGTGTATTGTATTCAGGATATTACACAGAATTACATTTACTTATTCAAATGAAAGTTGGAACACTGCAAACCCAGCAGTCATTTCTACCACTGATGAGAATATTGAAAACGAAAGTTTGTAACCACAGGAAAATATTGCATTAGACAGAACAAGATCGTTTTCCCAAATGTTTTTATTATTTATGTTGTGTTGCTAACTGAACATACACTGGAATAATGGGTTGTTTGCAAAATATATTGCAAATGCAGGTGTTATTTCAATGTTAAATAAGATAATTGAAATGGTTAAATGAGTATGATATAAAAATATATATTTGAAATGCAAGCATTGTATAATCCTCCTTAATCTAAAGGCATGCCTCATTTAGAATACACAGAACTTCATTTTCTACATAGAGGAAGAGGAATAGTACCATAAATAATTTTTTAATGCACTTAATCTAAAAATATTTTTACTTCACTTTGGAAAATATTGTATAATTTTTATTTTGGTTGCAAATACTATTATCTTTGTACTTCTGTTCTTTTAAAGCCAATATTAAATTTAGTTCTAATTCATAGACTGTTCACCACGGAATGGGAGGAGGTTTTAGTGTTCTAGTGGGTTGCCTTTCCAAAAAATATTGGGCACATTTCTTTCTGAGTGCCTTTTTTTTTTTACCCTTACGTAAAGAGAAGAACTTCTATAGCAGACAAGCCTGGGTTTAAATTATAGTTCCACCAGTTACTAGCTATACAATGCTGAGCAAGTTTTTAAACACTTCAAAAAAAAAAAAAACTCAGTTTTTTCATCTGAAAATGGCGATAATAATTCTGGCATTTCTGGGTTGGTGTGGGAATTGAATAAAATAATGTACTTAGCACAAGTGCATGGTATAGAGAAAGTGCTCAGAAATTGCAAGCGATTATTGAGAGATGCTTCACAAATGTCAGTTTACTTTACCCTCCTCACCCTTTCCCCTCTTTAACTCCACTTATCTAAATTCTACGGACTCTTTAAGACCCAGTTCAAATCCAACTGCCTTTATGGATGCTTCTTGGACTAATTTTTTTAAAAAAATCTTCTTTTCTTTATTTAAACGTTTAAAAATCAAATCAATATGTACAGTAACAAATAGTATAGAGGCTTATAACATATAGCAAGAGTCTTCTGTCTGCCCAGGCTGCTTCTGATTCTCAGCCCCACTTTCCAAGTTCAAGGTGACAACATTGCCACAAGGCAGCGGGACAAAGCATGGGATAAAGAACAGGGCAAAGGACACCAGTCTACCTTTAAAGGAGTATCCTCAGAGCTGCCATATTTTACCTCTACTTTATCTCCTTGGCCACATCAGCTGCAAGGTGGCTGGGAATTATCTTTATTATGGAACACCATATACCCTGCTAAAATTTAATTATGATAAAAGAAGAAAGCATGTGTATTAGAGGCAAAATTGGCAGTCTTTGAAAGAGGTGGGCCTCTTAGAGTCCTTTTTCTCCCAGCTATGGATCTCCTTTTCTTCCCCAGGGTCCTTTGTTTTTTGTTTTTTTTTTCCCTAGCCCTTGCTCTCTTCCAGGACTCAGCTCTATAGGAGATTTCCAAACCCTTCTGTATTGTTCCTTTCCATAATTCATCAGAAGAAACCTTCTAAAAGACAGCAAAACTTTTTCTTTTCCTTATGTAAGCTGTGTTGCCTAGAAAACTTTGATCCACTACTGTGGTGGATTGTATATATATATATATATATATATATATATATATTTAAACCAATATCTGCTTCCCTTCCCCCTAGGAAGAATTATAATTTCCCTGCCCCATTGATTGACCATGTGACTTGCTTTATCCAAAAAATATATAAAATTAATTAATAAAATGTGTCACCTGGGCAGAAGCTTTAGGAGCCAGTTTGCACTTCGATTACTCTCTTTTTTTCCCTCTGCTACAAGGTATCTTTTTAGGCAGTGACTGCCTCCTCAGCCTGGATGCTGGAATGAAGGTAAAATGGAGTGGAGCTTCTTCCAAGTGCCGGTGGAGACCTGGCCTGAACAGGGAATAAACCTTTGTAGCTGTGAGCCACTGAGCTCTGGGGGCATTTATCACCACAGCATAATGTTGCCTCTCGGGACTGATACAATCATTAGCTAACGATGTTTCCATCTGATTTCCTTTTTGCCTAAGTCCCCTCCTCCCCCACCCAGGAAGGAGTGCAGAAGCAAGGTAAGAAGGGAGTGAAAGGAAAAGAAAAGCTCATTCTGCCATATTAAGACCGTAATGTCACCAGCTGACTATTTTACATTCTAATTTCCAAAATATACTTGACATTTTATTTTAACAGTTCTAATCATATATAAGCAAAATGTTAAGTGAGGTGATTATGGCGGGGGAAAACATGCCCCACAAATGCAGCTCTTTACATCTGATTTATTATTGCAAATACCTATCTGTCTAGCAGTAATGGCAGAATAATGTCTTTAGTAAAAAAAAAAAAATTAAGAAATTTCTTAATTGTGTTTTTATTTATGTGTTTAACCCTCAACTAGTGGTTTATTTGCGAGAGCTTGTCTTTAATATAGCCGTTAGTATAAACAGCCATGTGGTCATTAGTAAGTGAAAGTGATGGTTTCATTCCACAAATGAATTAAAACTTTCTAAGTTGTATATTTTGTACCAGGAAGCTAAGTTTCAGTACTTGTGTATCCAGCCTCAGGGTTCTGGCCTTATGCATCCTTGGCCATGACTCATTACTCTCTCCCTCCCTAAAGGCTTGTTAGCATTTTAAGCAGTGAACTCTGGGCCTGGAATTATGATGGGGCTTCTCATTATGTAGCCTTCTTCAAAACTTGCCTTACAAGTATTTCTTGCACATCCACACCATTTATACATTGTCAACCTCTTTCTCTTATCTAATATCTGCTTATGAACCAATAACAAATTTTAGGTAAGACATAGAATCATTTCTCACCAAAAAAGATTTAGAAACCTAAATTATGTAAGCAATCTAATACTTGGTTTTGAGAGTGGTGTGTCCATGGAACTAACCGGGTAACAGTTTGACGGAGTACACCTTGTCTGTTTATTCACCGCTCCATCTGCAGTAATACGTGGCCCATGGCAGGTGCTCAGCAAGCATTTGCTGAGGGAAAGAATGGCAGACCCCTCAGGGCTCTGAGACAAGGCTTCAGGGGACACTAGGCCTTTTGAAACTAATCTTAGTAGAGATGTATGCAATTTGTCATTTTTGTTACCCTTTGTAAGGACCCTTAACATTACAAGATGTATCTGAAATATTGAGACTTACTTTTTAAACAATTGTGTGTCAGTACATCCAAAAGAGATCTGACCTTTAGATCCCTCACCCTAGGAAGTTCAGCGAGTGGCCATTGCTCAAAGCACTTTGCAAGCCTCACCTCTGCCCAGCAGGCAGTCCCTCTGCAGGGCTGGTGTGTTTCTGTCACAAGTGCTACCAGGTACTGGCTGCTGGGACTGGATGACATAGAGTCTGAAACCTGCAGCGCCCCTTCTGTTCGTTGTCTTCCTGCCCTAAGGCAGTAATAGTTGGTACACACAGTGCTTGTTAATGAGTCTAATTTCTCCCAGCGGCTGGTTGACTTTCTAGTGGTAAAAAAAAAAAAAAAAGAAAAAAAGTGAGCAAATGTATTGGGTCTCTAGAGTTCCACAGTAACCAACTCTCTCTCACTGGTGACTTTTGTTTTTTTTTATGTCTTGGGGTGACATTGGCACTAGAGAAGCAATTCCTCATTGAAACGGCTGAGACTGTTAGAGATTAATGAAGTGAGTTACTATTGCAGGGCACAAGCGGTGCCCCAGAGTGCTGAAGAAACGAATGTTTGGTTATTTTCTTGGTGATCCTGAGGGCACTCACTATTAAGGAGGCAGCAAATTGGGCACTGGGGAGAAATTGGTTCATTTTAACAGACACTTCCGCAGTCATTAAAAAAAAAAGATTTAGATTTTGCATCAACTTTCAATAGATATACGAACTAGAAAACTGTGGTACAGAGATGAAAATCATGGGCTTTGGGGTAAGACTGCTTGAATTCAAATCTCAATTTGCTGATAATGTGGCCTTGAGCATGCAATATTTTCTCTGTATCTTGGTTTCCTTATCTATAAAATGGGGATGGTGATAGTGTCTACCTCATAGGATTTTAAAAAATTAATAGACTTTATTTTTTGAGTGATTTTAGGTTTCCCAGTACTAACATCTTGCATTAGTGTGGTACATTTGTTACAAGTGATGAGCCAATATTGATACATTTTATTAACTTTGGTCCATAGTTTACATCAGAGGTCACTCTTTCAGTTGTACATTCTATGAGTGTTGGCAGATGTGTATTGACACGTACTCACCATCACAGTATCATACAGAATAGTCTCACTGCCCTAAAAATCCCCTGGGCTCCATCTAGTCAACTGTCCCTCACATGCCCCAAACTCGTGGCAACCTCTGATCTTTTTACCTTCTCCACAGTTTGGTCTCTTCCAGAATGTCATATAGTTGAAATCATACAGTGTGTAGCTTTTTCGGATTGGCCTCTTTCGTTTAGCAATACACATTTAGGATTCTTCCATGTCTTTTTGTGGCTTGATAGCTCATATCTTTTTATCACTGAAAAATATTTCATTGTATGAACTGCTTGGAAGACTTCATAAAATACAAATTTCTGAATCCCACACCGATTCTGATGCACATGATAGGACTAAAAGTTATATGCTTTTATAAAACTTCTGAGGCTATTTTGGTAATGTACCAGGTTTCTGAACAATTGAACTACATGACATATCCATGATGATGTAATTTGTCATCTAAGATGGATCACTTTTGAGAATGAAAGTAGGTACTATTAATAATTTATCCAGAATAATAGGTGAAAACAAGGACAAATTGGGCATATGTCCTGTGAAAATTGGGATAGGTGGTCTCCCTAGGTCTTCTTTGACTCTAAGGTTCTAGGAGTAGAGTGATAAATCCAACACAAATGCTCCTAATGTGCTTGCTCTATGTGTACCTTGATATTCACTCTGATTTTCTAGAAAGAGAGAAGTTGGCTTTACATATTATTGATCGGAAATATTGAAAGAGAAGAGTTAAAAAGAACTGAACAAGGCAGACTTTATTAGAATTTCAATGAAGGAAATTCAAATTTTGTAGTTACGTTGAAAGTGATACAGCCCATAATATTTAACTAAAATTAATTTTATAGTAAAAAGAAGAACCATCTGTACTTGTTTGGATTTTTTGAAGGATGTAGTATCTGGAGCGATATTTTAATGAAAATATAGCCTAGTGTTTTTGCAAAACTTCTTTGCTTGACTTGAGCAGATTTGTCAAAAGCAAAGCATCTGACAGAGGAGCACGTCAGTCTCCGTGGCACCCATGGCAGTTCAGCTGCAGAGAGCAAGGTTGAAGTCTGCACCTCTACATAATTCTTGGAGGCTGCCAAAGGTACAAATGAGCCAACACTTGTTGAAGACTTAGGGTATTCCAAGCAGTGCGCTAATTGTTCTATATCCCTCAATCAAATAAAATATATGTTCTGACCCATTTTACAAATAAGTAACCAAAGACTTGGTGATGTTAAATAACTTGCCTGTGGTTACTCAGGTGGTAAATGGCCGAGACTAGATTTGAAACGCAGGTGTGTCAATGCTCTTCCCTCTGTATCAGCCTGCCTCTCCAGTTGCAGAACAGGATCCACATTATTGTAGTGGAGGTCTCAGCCGAGCTGAGATCACAGTTGAGAATTCACATGGGGCTGGTGAATTTATTGGTGGAAGCCTGAAGACAAATATTTTTGAGTTTTTGCACTGGGGGCCAGGAATCTTCATAAAGTAGACTTGTGTGAATGTGCTAAGGACAGAAATAAAGGATAGTGTTGAAGGCACTGTGGCATCAATTTCTCCACCTGGTCTGTGCTCTCTGAAGAGATGAGCTAAAGGAAGAAATAAATGAGCTATTTTCATGAGGAACTTTTGCTGTCATATGAACATAGCGTGCAAAGATCAAAGGCTAGAGAAGTAAACAGGACCTAGTGTGTGAAGGGCTTTGGAGCCATAGTACTCTATTACAGGGAAATAGGAAGTGATTAAAAGAATTGAAGCAGGAGAATAAAATCGTTGTCTTAGTGCTTTCTGAAGATCACTGTGTCTGCAGTGTGGAGAATGGCAAAGATTAGTTGAGAATGGAGAAAGGGATGCTATCGCAGTGCTGAAGGGGAGGGATGAGTGTAGTCTGGACTGTGAGTGGCAGTGGAGATGGGGAAGAGTGAATAAATTTGAGAGATATCAAGTAGGTGAAATCTGTAAACCTGTGGATTGATGGGTTGTGGGGGGAATTAATAGAGTGGGATCAAGGGTGCCTCCAAAATATTTAGCTTGGACAACTGGATAGTTGGACAACCATTTATTTCACAGTGGCAGGTTGGTGAGTTCAGTTTCAGACCAAAAATATGTAGAATGAGAAAAGCCGAGAGCCTAGGACCAAGCTCTGAGGAAGACAAGGTGGAGGAAGGCAGCCTTTGTAGATGATCAGAAAGGAGGGGTCACAGGGGTAGGAGGCAAACCAGGAAAGATCGTTGTCATGGAGGTCGGGGGAAGAGTCAAGGCAAGTGGATCCAGTACTGACGGGAGGTCAAGCAACATGAAGACTGAAACTGCTTGTTGCAAATTTTATTACTTACTCAAAACATAGGAACACATACTCAAAAAGTTTGAATGGCACAGTTTCCACTTTGGAATACTGCTTTGGCAATGTGTGCCACTTTTAAATCTACTGACTAACAGGAGATTCTGGGTATTGGGAGAGAGAGTATAATAAGGAGCCATATCTAAAGCTCTAAGATGCTTAGGGAAGGGTGAAGTTAGCCCTAAAAGTAGATAAGGAGCGAGTGATTGGTGGTGTGTCGTCCATAAATGCTTGCTGGTTAATTGCTGAGCGGTACTTGCACTCATTGCAATGCAGTTTTCCTCATGCTCATATGTATCACTTCTATTGCAAACACCAAGATGTATTGTTAGTTTGATTTTCAGGGCATGTGTTTAGTTGAGAAACTGTCTGCTGTGGCAGCTCCCCGCCCCCTCTAGGACCATGATGACAATTTCACCACAATAAAAGGACCCCATGGATCCCCACTTGTTTCAGGAAATGGCTGGCCACAGAAAACTCTCTACCCCTAACACTGAACAATCCTTCTTCCTTTGCAATGTTCCTAAGCTGCTCATGTGTCCCTTTGCCAATCAACGTCTGCAATGTACCTGGCGACCAACCAGAGTGTCCCCTACTTCCCCAACATCCCACTGTCGTACAACTCTTGCCAATCAGATGCTCTCTCCTCAGCATGCCTTCTTTTTACTGGCTCAGACTTACCCTCCTCTCAGACACCTTTGAACCCTGCTGAAAGGAGAGTGAGGACAGAAGTGTCCCCTTGTCACCGTTTATGAATAAACAGCCTCTGTTAATTTTGTCTCTAGGTTTTTTCTGACGCAGTTGTGAAAAAATTCAACTTATTCTTCTCCAACTCAACCTAAGTGTTATTTCAAGCCCTCTTTTTGACTGATACTAGAATTCACAATGGCACATTCTGGGTCAACAGAGTAATTTAAGGTTCAGACTCAATCAATTCAGGATTTTCCTCCCTGCTTCCCTCACACCCTGGCTCTGGCAGTATGCATAACCGTACTCTGAGGTTTCTGCAGTGAGTCTCAGCATGGCAGGAGTGTGGCCGGGGCAGGCTATCTTGGTTCCATGCAGGGCTGAGACTACAGTGAGGAGGGACAGGCCCCCCGGGGCAGAAGTTAAGGAGTACCCACTGCATGGCAGGTACAGGGGAGGAAGTGAGGGCAACAGGACTGAGGGGGCTTTGGGAGCTGACATTTTCTCTTTCTGCATCTATGGGCTAGTTAAACAGGTATGTTCAGCTTGTGAAAATTCATCAAACTGTACACTAGGTGCACTTTTCTGACTACACATATTTCATTAAAAAAATTTTTAAAAGTTAAAAAAAAATTCTTAATCTTAGGGCCAGAGAATTTCTGCCAGAAAATTGTCTCTCACTCTCTCTCTGTCAGTAGGATTTGTTGCTCTCCAGCCAGTAAACAAATGGTAAATCTCAAGTTCTTTTATTTTTTATTTTTATTTTTCTTAACTCCCCCATTTTGAGAATAAACCTCAGGTTATTTTATTTATACGTTTTATAGGTGTATTTATAGATAAATATATTTAAATTTTATAGCTATATTTTGCCTTAGTTGTCTAAAAATGGCTGACTGCTCCTTGAACTAATTGAAACTTCTTCAGGTAAATGTCAGTGGTACAAAGTTGTTTTGTACAGGAATGTTCTAGACCAGAACTTAAACTTTAGCCTTGGCTGCAGCTATGCCTGTTGTGGATGAATATTAAAGAACTTGGGGTATTTTGTCAAAGAATATTTTGCTCCAGTGGTTTGGGCCCAAATCTCTGCCCTGGGGCAGTGGAGAACTTGGCTTAGTTAGGCTCCTGGTGTGATTGTGTCTACATGCTTGCTTGGGGGACACAGGAACACCAACTCCCCGGTGCCTCTGGGCCTCTGCTCTGTCTTTTTAAGGTCTTTAGGATCTGATTTAAGATGAAATGGACCTATAAAAAGACCATCAGAGACTTCATTATTCTCAGGAAAAATAAAAGAATGGAGACAGAATTAATAGGACAGAGAGAATTGACTAGGTCTGAAAACATTTAAGATAATTTTACATAGAGTTGGTCAACTTTTCTAATTTTCGTAAAGTAAACTGAGGTAGATTTTATGACACCTGTGGTTTTAGAAAATTTCCTTGTTTCTTAGTGTAAATATGTATTAAATAAAATTAATACCACCAGCCTGTTCAGACCAAAAAAATCATTTGAGAACAAAAATCACAGTCTGTAGACAAAACAACCAGCTGACCAATTCACTCTTCACTCAGCTTTTGGTCATGTTACCATGATTGAGCCTTAAAATCACATTGCTTAATATGTACTCTTCAAAATGCTCTTAATTAAACACAGATGCACATTTTGCATTTCAAGTTATGCTTCTCCCTTCAAGTTCATTGCTTATGCCAAATGAAACAGAAGACTCCTAGAAATCCAAACCTTGTATCAAGTAGTCTATGTTCTTTAAATTTCTCCTATCTCCGTGATCACACATCTTAATTATGAAAGAAAAATGTATTTGGAAAAGGTCCTGGGTGCTCAGTGGTATTATAATTACTTAGTACTGCTAATTATTAATGACCTGTGTTAGAAATACTTTTGAAAATGGCACCTACCTTCCTCAATCTTTGTTATAACAATCCCACAAATTGTGGCTCTCTTGGGAGGTGGGGTAGGTCTGGGATATGCAATAGATTTGAACCCAACTAAGACAGCACTTCTGACTTGCTGGGACAAATACACCCAGAAATGGTAATGGTAGTGGTAGTGGTAATGTCTCTGGGATCCCATAAAAGGGGGTAAAGTTATACCAACCTATTTTATGAGACTGTTGGGGGAGAGAAATTGTTAAGAGAAAATATAATGACAACAATGTGTATGAATCAATCCCCTGAGGCACATGAGTTTAAATGCATCTACAAATCAGGTATATAACTGGTTCCCCAGCTATATAACCAAAGAAAGCAAACGTCCACTTGAATTAAGGATAATGAGAATAATATAAGCATTAGACAAACATACCAATCAGGTAGGTGGAATTTGCTTTCCTGTATTTGAAAAGGTTAGCAGGAAATGTTAACTATGTAATTGAATATGTTATAGCAGAAATGAGGTATCTAATGTTATTATAATTGATTATAAAATATCTATACGTAGAAATATGGAAGGCTGCTCACAAGTGGTTTTTCAATCTGCCTCAGGAAGCTTTATGGTAATTTATTAAGAGAAAAACCTCTGGTCATTACTAGTAATGCATTAAATATTTTTCTTAAGTATTTTCCTGCTTTATGTCTGTGAAAGCAAATGCAGCTGATGACAATATATCAGAGAGAAAACTTGCATAAGGCCAATCTTGAGGGAGCAGTTAACGGTGACTCCATCCAGGTCTAGAGCCTCGAGCATTGGAACTGTGACCGGTCATGAGAAAAGCCTGCAAATGTGGAATTCCAAAACTGTGTAAATGTTTTCTTTCCAATAGATCTTCTATTAAGTAAATAAAACAGAATTTGAAAAGAGCTGTGTACAATAGTTCAAATGTTCCTTCTTTAACTCTAGGTTTGAAAAACTAAATCAATATTCCTTTTTGTGTGTGTATATAAACTGTATTTTCTTTATTCATTCATCGTTGATGGACATTTAGGTTGATTTGGTATCTTGGCCCAATATAAAGAAATAATAAATGTTTGAGGTGATGGATATGCTAATTACTGTGCTTTGATCATTGCATATTGTATACATGTATCAAAATATCACACTGTACTCCATAAATATGTACAATTATTATGTATTGATTAAAAATTTAAAAAAATATTTCTTTTTTTTATCTCAGGACAGGAATACTGTTCCAATCCATTTCATGCTTGGCAAATATATTTTTCTTTTCTAATAGGAAAACTGCAAAAACCAGCAAGGAGACTTCCTCGAAAACCAAGGATATGATTGCTGCCTCTAATGCTCAAATGTATTTATACCTCATGCTAATTGAAACTACTTCTAGATCAGGTTAGTTCATTCCATCACAGAGGGTACTGGTCAGGTTTGAATGGCTGTTTGGAGGCCTAGATGACAAAATTTCCTGTTTCCCACAAGACAACAGATTCAACTAAGACATAAGGGTAAGAAGTTGTGGGTGCTGGTGGAATCTAGCAAAAACATGGGAAGCAATATCGTTTTTCAGGTTTTTTGTGTGCAAATCACTTTTAAAAATTATCCTTAAGTATTTTCTATTTTTGTGCTACTTGGTGTTTTTAAAATTTTAATTTCTGATTGTTTGCTGCTGGTATACAGAAACGCATTGCTTTTTATACACTGATCTTTTATCCTAAAATCTTGCTAAATTCATTTACTAGTTCTAATAGCTTTTGGTAAATTTTGTAGGGTTTTCTTCATAGATAATCATGTTATCTGCAAATAAACGCTTACTATTTTCTTTCCAATCTGAATGCTATTTATGTATACATGTATTTTCGCTTGATTTACTGAGGCTTGTTTTATGGCCCTGAAGATAGTCTATCTTTGTATATGTTCCATGTGCCCTAGAAAAGAATGTAAGTGATGCTGAAATCTCTAACCAAAATTATAGATTAGCCTATCTCTCCTTGTTTTATCAGTTTTTGTCTTGTGTATTTTGAAAATCTGTTATTTGATACTTAAATCTTTGGAATTCTTACTCTTCATGATAAATTAAACTTCTTATCATTATTAAATGACCTTCTTTTATCTCTGGCAATATTCTTTGCTTTGAAATCTACTTTGGGTGATATTAATATAGCTGCTTCGACTTTCTTTTGATTAGTATTAGCATGGTCTATCTTTATTCATCTTTTTTTACTTTTAACCTATTAGTATCTTTATATTTAAAGTGCATTTCTTATAGACAGCATATAGTTGGGTCTTATTTATTTTTTATCCAATTAAATAATCTCTTTTAACTGCAGTGCTTAGATTATTTTCATTTAATATGATTGTTGAATTGATGGGTTTTAAATCTGTCTTCTCGTTATTTATTTTGTACTTGTTCCTCTTTTTTCTCTTCTCTTTTTCTGTGTTCTTTTTGATTAAATATTTTCTCTTTAATGATTCCATTTTTTCTCTCTTGTCTGCTTTTTAGGTGTAATGTGCGTGTATGTGCACATGGATGCAAGATTGCACTGGGGTTTAGAGTTTAACGTGTCAAAGCCTAACTACAAGTAATATTGTGCCCCTTAATGTACAGTAAAAGACCCTTCAGAAGTATACATTCATGATTTCCTCCTAGACTTTATGCTATTTGTGCTACTTTACCTATTTATATATAGGCACACCTTGGTTTACTGTGCTTTGCTTTATTGTGCTTCCCAGATATTGTATTTTTTACCAATGGAAGGTTTGTGGCAATCTGTGTTGAGCAAGTCCACTGGTGCATTTTTACACCATGTGCTCACTTCATGTCTTTGTGCCATATTTTGGTAATTCTTGCAATATTTTGAACTTTTTCATTATTATTATATCTGTTATGGTGATCTGTGATCAGTGATCTTTGATGTGACTATTATAATTGTTTTGGGGCTCCATGAACCGTGCCCATATAAGATGGTAAACTGAATCAATAAATGTTGTGTGTGTTCTGATTACACTACTGACTGGCCATTCCCTTATCTCTCTCCCTCTCCTTGGGCCACCCTGTTCCCTGAGACACAACAGTATTGAAATTAGGTCAATTAATAACCCTACAATGGCCTGTAAATGTTCAAGTGAAAGGAATAGTCACACATCTCTTACTTTAAATTAAAAGCTAGAAGTGATTAAGCTTAGCGAGGGAGGCATGTCAAAAGCTAAGACGGGCCAAAAGCTAGGCCTCTTGTGCCAAATAGCCAGGTTGTGAATGCAAAGGAAAACTTTATGAATGAAATTAAAAGTGCTACTCCACTGAACGATAAGATAGTGAAAAAACCTCATTGCTGATATAGAGAAAATTTTAGTGGTCTGGATAGAAGATCGAACCAGCCATAACATTCTCTTAAGCCAAAGCTAGCTGAAGTCGGTTCATGAGGTTTAAGGAAAGAAGCCATCTTCATAACGTGAAAGTGCAAGCCGCAAGTGCTGATGTAGAAGCTGCAGCAAGTTATCCAGAAGATCTAGCTAAGATCATTGAAGGTGGCTACACTAAACAACAGATTTTTCTTTTTCTTTTTAGAGATGGAGTCTTACTCTGTCACCCAGGCTGGAGTGCAGTGGTGCAGTCATAGCTCATTATAACTCTGAAATCTTGAGTACAAGGGATTTTCCTGCCTCAGCCTCCTGAGTAGCTGGGACTACAGGCATGCACCACCACACCTAGCTAATTTTTCTATTTTTTGTAGAGACATCGTCTTGCTCTTGCTCAGACTGGTCTTGAACTACTGACCTCAAGCAATCCTACTGCCTTGTCCTCCCAAAGTGCTAGGATCGCCAGTGTGAGCTTGAATGCTTGAATGATAGCACATCTGTTTACAGCACAATTTGCTGAACATTTTAAGCCTAGTGTTGTGACCTACTGCTCAGAAAAAAAGATTCTTTTCAAAATATCTCTGCTCATTACAATGCACCTGGTCATCCAAGAGCTCTGATGGAGATATACAAGGAGATTAATTCTGTTTTCATGCCTGCTAACACAACATCCATTCTGCAGGCCATAGACCAAGGAGTCATTTCAACTTTCAAGTCTTATTATTTAAGAAATACATTTTGTAAGGCTATCACTGCCATAGGTAATGATTTCTCTGATCAATTTGGACAAAGTTAATTGAAAACCTTCTGGAAATAATTCACTGTTCTTGATGCCAGTGAAAACATTCGTGATTTGTGGGAGAAGATAAAAATATCAACATTAACAGGAGTATGAAGAAGTGGATTCCAACCCTCATAGATGACTTTGAGGGGTTCAAGACTCTAGTGGAAGAAGTAACTGCATATGTGGTGGAAAAAGCAAGAGAACTAGAATTACAAGTGGAGCCTGAAGACATGACTGAATTGCTGCCATCTCATGATAAAACCATAATGGATGAGGAGTTGCTTCTTATGGATGAGCAAAGAAAGTGGTTTCTTGAGATGGAATCTACTCTTGGTGAAGATGCTGTGAACATTGTTGAAATAACAGTGAAGATTAGAACATTACAGAAACTTAGTAAGGCAGCAGCAGGGTTTGAGAGGACTGACTCCAATTTTGGAAGAAGTTCTACTGTGGGTAAAATGCTACTAAGCAGCATCACATGAAAGGAAGAGTCAATTGATAGGACAAACTTAACTGCTTTTTTTTTTTTTTTTAAGAAATTTCCCTAGCTACTCTAACCTTCAGCATCTCCCACCCTGATAAGCCAGGAGCCATCAACATGGAGCAAGATCCTCTACCAGCCAAGAAAATAGTACTCCATGAAGGCAATGATCGTTAGCATTTTTTAGCAGTAATGTATTTTTAAATTAAAATATGTACTTTTTTTTTTAGATATAATGCTATTGCACACTTAGTAGACCACAGTATAGTGTAACATAGCTTTTATAGGCACTCGGAAACCAAAAAATTTGTGTTACTCACTTTATTGTGATTTTTGTTTATTGTAGAGATCTGGAAAAAACCTGTATTATCTCTGAAGTGTGTCTGTATATAAGCCCTATAGTACATTATTATTAATTTTTTCTTAAACTGTTTTGTTTTAAAGAAATTAAAAAATAGCCTCCTATTTGCCCACACATTTACCATTCCTATTATTCTTCATTCTTTTGCTTAGCTTAGGATTTCTGTCTGGTATCATTTTCTTTTTATATAAAGAACTCTCTTTAACATTTCTTGCAGTGCAGGTCTGCCGGTGATAAATGCTTCCTGCTTTTTCATTTTTGACGTATATTTTCAGTACGTATAAAATTTTAGGTTGACAGTTAATTTCTTTTAATTACTTTAAAGATGTTATTTCAGGGTCTTTGGTTCTGCATTTTTTTTTTTAAATGAGAAATCTGGTGTCATTCTTATGTTTATTTTTCTGTATTGTAAGGGAGGAAAAATGGCTTCCTTCTACACTCCAGGTTCTTTGGCTGGGTTACAAATTAAATTGACATAAAACAGATTAACATGAGAAAAAAGCATTTTAATTACGTATATACACATGGGAGTCCCACAAAAATGTGAGACTCTAAAAAGGGCCAGATGATTGAAGCTTAGATAGCATCCTGAGCTACAGAAAGGAATAGGGGCTTGAGCTCCTGTGGGGTGGGGGAGGAGGTGGGACAAATTATGGGAAGGTGAGGAAAGAAATTGTGTGGTAAGTAAAGGTTGCCTTGTTATGCAGATAGAAGTCTTTTGTGTGATAAAAGCTGTCTTCCTGGTACAGATATCTTTACAAATGAAAATGTCCTTTATAGGTATACATTTCCTTTACCAAAGAGGAGTTTTATACTTTATTTTAGAAAGTTGAGTGGGGAGGTGAAGAACTTTTCCTGTGTTGGCTGGTTCTCAGTTTCATTTAATTCAAAGTCATCAATATGGCAAGATGGCGCATTCTGGTCTCCTGCAGTCGTATTTTGAGGTGGAATGTCCTGAACCCCAACTGTAAACAATGTGTCTTTTTTTCCCCTCAGGCTTATTTTAAGATTTTCTCTTTATCACTAGTTTTAAACAATTAAATTACAATGTGCTGTTTTACGTTTTATCATATTTTTTAACGCTTGGTCTTATTGCATCTATGGGCTTACAGTTTTCATTAAGTTTCAAAACATTTTGCACACTGTTTATTCAAATTTTTTTATCTCCCCTCATTTCTGTTCTTTTGAGAACTCCAGTGGCATTTATATTAAGCTGCTTGAATTTGTTCCACAGCTAACTGATGCTTTATTTCTTTTTTAATCTTTTTCCCTTCTGTGCTTCATTTTTTATTGGTTTCTATTTCAATGGCTTCAATTTCATTATCTTTTCTCCTGAGATATCTAATCTGCTTTTATTCTTACTCAGTTTGTAAGCGCACCACAAGGGCCATTCACAGTATATTGCCGGGCTGGCTAAAGGGAAGCCATTTTGCTTCCAATATACTTTCAGCTTGTTCTGTCTTAAAAGTTTAGAATTAACCTCTGCTTGTTAACACAGCTCCTGGGCACAAGATTAGAAAATGACCTTTAGGAAAAACAGATCAAGAGTCCCAGAAAAGGCCAACCAGAACAGGCCAACCACAGACCTCCAACCAAGATCCACCAGACAACCTACTGTTTGCTGATAAGCTTCTAACAAGTCATAATGACTTGCACAAAGCTTGCTTTCTGCTGTGTACCCCCATCATACCTTCTCTTTATAAAGTTACTTGGTAAGCAGAGGAGATGAGATGGTCTTTGAAAATAGGCCACCATCTCCTCAGGCTGCACTGGGTTTTCTGGTGGTGGGCAGCCAAATTTGTATTCAGCAACAAGTTTATTTTTCATCTCAGACATTGTGTTGCTCCTCTCTAGATGTTCAATTTGGGGATTTTTAAAACATCTTCTTTAATTAATATACTATGTAACAGAGGGAATGGCCTGGGAAAAAAAAGGCGAAGATATTTTCTGTCTCCTTAAAAGTTCCCCCACTCTTTTTGGGAACCACAGAGGCAGGTTAAGTCTTTTGCTAAAACTCCCAGGTGGCGCCAGCCCCCCCAGGTGGGCAGCTGATGGAGTTCACAGGCTTTGTTTTTGGCAGAGATGGGATGATTAGAATAGTTAACCACAGTAATTTCCTGAAGCTGAGAACTCTCCTTTTGAAAGCTCTGTATTTCTGCCTATGTTCAGGAAAGTTGGATTTTGAGACGAGAAGGTCTACCATATTTCCTCCTTTGCAAAGTAAACTCTCTTTCCTTCCTCCTCAAACCACTTGTCCTCATTCTTCTGATTTGGCCTCATGGACAAATGGCCAAGCTTTGGGTAACACTTATTCTTTTCTTTACCGTAACATATGGAAAATAGACAAGGATACTTTTAGTGTGTTTTCCTCCCTACTAATTCTACTGTGTAATTTCTAGGACATTTCTATTGATTGATTGTTTTTCTTATTATAGGCTGCATTTTTCTGCTTTTTTGCATGCCTAGTAATTTTTAACTAGATGCCAGATATTGTGAAGTTTACTTAATTAGGCACTGGATATTTTTGCATTACTAAAAATATTTTTGAGCTTTGTTCTGGATGAAATTAACTCACTTGGAAACAGTTTGATCCTTTTGGGTCTTGCTTTTCAGCTTTTTTAGATGGGACCAGAACAGCATTTATAGAACATTTTACCCAACTGCTGCAGAATACACATTCTTTTCATCAGCACATGGAACAATTTTCCAGAATAGACTATATCTTAGGCTATAAGATATTTGCAAATGCTCAGTCTTTGCTGATGATATGATATTATATCTAGAAAATCCCAAGGATTCAACTAAGAAACTCCTGGAATTTATAAATGAATTAAGTAAAGTTTCAGGATACAAAATTAATGCACACAAATCAGTGGCATTCATATGTGCCAATAACAGTCAAACCAAAAATCAAATCAAAGATGCAACACCATTCACAATAGCATCAAAGAAAACTAAAAATTTAGGAATATATTTAATGAAGGAGATGATAGACATATATATGGAGAACTATGAAACACTGAGAAAAGAGATTGTATAAGATGTAAACAGATGGAAAACTATACCATGCTCATGGTTTGGCAGAATCAACATTGTTAAAATGTCCACACTACCTAAAGTGATTTACAAAATCAATGCAATCCCCACCAAAATACGATCATCATTCTTTACAGATCTAGAAAAAATAATTCACAGAAGACCTTGTATGGCCAAAGCAATCTTAAGCAAAAAGAACAAATTGGGAGGCATTAATCTACCAGACTTTAAGGTTTACTATAAGGCTATAGTAACCAAAACAGCATGGTACTGGCACAAGAACAGAGATATAGACTTTGGAATAGAACTGAGAACCCAGATACAAAACTATCCTCATATTGTCATCTAATCTTTGACAATGCAGACAAAAATATACATTGGGAAAAAGAATCTCTATTCAACAAATGGTGCTAGGAAAACTGGATAACCACATGCAGAAGATTGAAACTGGATCCCTACCTCTCACCTCTCACAAAAATCAACTCTTGATGGATAACAGACTTAAGTCTAAGGCATGAAACCTTAAGAATTCTAGAAGAAAACATGGGGAAGACTCTTTTAGACATTGGCCTAGGCAAAGAATTTATAAAGAAGATCCCCAAAGCAATCACAACAGCAATAAAAATAAATTAATGGGACCTGATCAAATTAAAAAGCTTCTGCACAGCCAAGGAAACTATCATTAGTGTGAACAGACAACCTACAGAATGGGAGAAAATATTTTCATTCTATACATCTGATAAAATGCCTGATAACAAGAATCTATATAGAACTCAAGAAAATTAGCAAGAAAACAATCAAACAACCCCATCAATAAATGAGCAAAGAACATAAACAGAAACTTTCAAAAGAAGACAGGATAATAGCCAGCAAACATATAAAAAAGTGCTCAACATCTCTAACCATTAGGGAAATGCAAATCAAAACCACAATGAGATATCGTCTAACTCCAGTGAGAATGGCCTTTATCAAAAAGTCCCAAAACAACAAATGCTAGTGTGGCTGTGGAGAGATTGAAACACTCTTATACTGCTGGTGGGACTGTAAATTAGTACAACCCCTGTGGAAAGTAATTTGGAGACATCTCAAAGAGTTTAAAAGAAAAACACCATTTGATCCAGCAATCCCACTACTAGGCATCTACCCAAAGGAAAAAAAGACATTCTATAATAAAGCCATCTGCGCTTGAATGTTTATGGCAGCACAATTCACAATTGTAAAGTTGTGGAAGCAACCCAAGTGCCCATCAATACGTGAGTGGATTAATAAAACGTAGTATATGTATACCGTGGAATACTACTCAACTACAAAAAACGATGGTGAACTAGCATCCCTTATATTATCCTGAATAGAGCTTGAGTCCATCCTTCGAAGTGAGGTATCACAAGAATGGAAAAACAAGCACTACATGTACTCGCCATCAAATTATAGGTGCCTAGAGATTCTAATACTGATCTGTTTCTGAATCCTGTATTTTTATTCTAGTATGGACTATGGTGTGTCCTTCTCTGCATGGACCAGATTTCTCAACTACCTTTCAAGAAAAGGCATTGTTCATGAAACATTCACTAAATTCTTCATCAAAAATTTATATTGACTTTCAGAATCATCTTAGAGAAACAACTTGTTGGTGAAGTAAACTATTATGATTTCCTTTACAATATAAAAGGCATTACAGCAAGGGAAATGGTAAAAAGGAATTTTAAAACCCATAGGCACACTACTATATCTTATATTCTGTTTTTCTTTGGTACATGTTTTCTTCTAATTTTATTCATGTACATGTTTGTGGTATAATTTCAATCACATAAATATGATCTTGTTTTCTGATAATTTTTGTGCACAAAAAATTTCATGAGGTGATACAGGTACAGTCCAGTAACAATATGGAAATGTTTAATGGCTACATTATGCCTATTAAATATTAGCATTTTATCTAACTTTTCAGATTTTAAATATTATACATTGCTTCCCAAATTTGTCTATAATACATGATGCTATAAAGAACATGTTGTGCATTTAACAATTATAAATTTAATTTCTTTAGGATCATAACCAATAATAATAGCTATCATGTATAGACTATTTACTATGAAGCATGCAAAATTCTATGGAGTGGGATTTCAGGGCAAAAAGATGTGAACATTACTATTGTTTTTAATATATGCTGCTAAATTGCTAGGGGCAGTGTAAATTGACTCTAAAACTGGGAAATAATATGTGAATTTACTACTTTCTCCACTGCTCTGATAGCTTTTTTGGAATTATTAATGTTTCAGGGTAAACTATTTTATTACCATTAAAGACTTTTAAGACTTTTTAAGAAAAATACTTTGATAAGCCACTTTGAGGTAAAGGAAGAAATTCTGAATATACAGATTGGCAGAAGCCAAGATGAAAAACTGCTCTGAATTTGAAATGAACAGGCATTTCGGGGTGAGGTACAAGAAGGGAGAGAAGAAGAAGGGAAGGGAGAGTTGAGCATAACATCGCAGAAGATTGAAGTCCTAGTTTTACAAATGGCTGAGTGACTTTTGCAGTAGAAATGTCTCAACTAGTGTTTTCAGTTTGAAGTCATTCAAATTTTCTGGCATCCCAAATTTACAGTCAAATCTTTTCCATATATAGATATCCGCAGGACTGATTGGTTTGTGGGATATTGAGGAAAACAGTTCCGCATCTAGGTCAATGTAGTGTGAAATTAAACAGAATGCATCAAAGGGATGGTGAGATGTTCCCTAATCAAACTAATTCAAACATTTTAGGAGCTTAAATCCGAGGCGACAACCAGGAGAAAGTAAATTTCTAGGAAATTGTCTGAAAAGTTAGAACGGGCTTTGTATTTCCACAGGGCATTAAATAAAAGAATTAAGGACCTCGAAGTCAAATGTTGGAGGAGATGGTCTAGCAGATTATTTTTACTCAAAATATCATTCCACATTTAGCAAAAGGAGCCAGTCTTGCTATTGCAACATTGTTTCTTAGCTTACCTTAGCTTTTTTTTTAACCTTAAGCTTTTTAAGATAATATTTAACAATAACTCTGAGGTTGGCAATTTTAAATCTCTGTTTTATTAGAGATATTTGTGATTGTGTCTACATTTAGAATCAAAAGTCTTGGAACGCAGGAATTATGTCCTATTCTTTTCTCTGCTATTGGATTTAACATAGTTTGAAACATGTAATTTATATTTAATAAGTATTTATTGATTACATAAATTTGGATCCCCTCCTGCACTCCCAACAGAATACACATCATGTTCACTTTTTATTTTGATTTTAGTTTTTCTATTTCTTTTTAATATTATGGTTCTTACATGTTGGTCTCTTCTTTAATTGTTAGTATCATATAATTTATGATATTATATCAGCTATTATGCATAATGATGCTTGAACTATTAATTATTCTCTGGATGTGTTCTCCTAAATGTTATAGTTATTTTCTCTCATATCTTGTAGCAACTAGTATAATAAAGATATATAATGGTTACCTGATAAATGCTTCTTTATTTATTCGCTCATTATTGACAGAAATTTGTTAGCACAAATTATGAATCAGTCTAGTCATGTAATTGACAAAGTGCTCTTTTATTATTTATTAACAAACAAAAACATTAACATTTGAGGGGCAGTCTCTGGGTGATTTGGAAGAGCAGATGGAGCCATTTAATTCCTTTAGATTGCTGGATTGCTGACAGGTGCCACGTGGAGCTAGAGTAGTCACCTCCATCTGGCACAGACACGGGTGGTTCCTGAGATATTTAGCATGGTAAGATGACGTTAAAACAGATGCCACTGCAAAGGTACAGAATTTACAATGGCAAAAATAGACTTTGCCCACTCATGTACCTTCTTTAAAGGGCAAACTTTGAGTTGCAATTAATAAAAATAATGAGACTATTTTTAGGTAATGACTAGTTTTAAAACATTAGTCAGAGATATAAAGTTCTGTATTCAGTAGCAGCCAAATGAACCTACTTTTTTCTATTCATCTGGCGCCCTGAGTGCTAGCTGTGCAGTATTTCGTGAGAAAATCTGAGGGCACGACTACTTCAGTGACACAAAAAATGCTTTCAAATTCCCAGAATTAATTCCTCAGGTATTACAGTCTCTAATTCTTTCCTGTAAATCTGACAGAAAATTCCTATAGCAAGGGTTATCACCTTTATATTTCTAGATAGTGAGGTGCCTCCATTTTATTTGCTATAACCTCTTTAACTATTACAATTATGTAAAACATAGAAATAATGTCTATAAAAATCAGAAATATTACTGATCTGTTTTATCATGCAGAGCAATTTGTTTCTCTGAATGCCTTCAGGAAAACTCATTTCAGGAGACCCCCCATTGTTCTGAATTGCACAAATGTGCATGTTGAAAGGCCACATTGTCTGATGTGGCATTAAGAAGGATGACATTTATAAATCTTTACTGCCAAGAACTGTGGAATAGATAACTAAGGAAAGTGGAGGTTCCTAAGCACCAAAAAATATTTTTTTTGTGTTCAAAACTTTTTCTAAAACAACTGGGTCTATAGAGGCTGTGTAAAAATGCAGCTGTGTCCTGTTTGAGATATTGGAATGGAGGGTATTCAGTTGAATAAAGGATCACACACACAGCAAAATGATGCTCCCTAGACAAGTTAAGACTGCAGCACTTAAAATAAACCAGTGAATCTCATCCTAGAGAATTTTTTTAGTGGGCATTCTCTTAGCAAGAGTTCTTTGCAAAGAGCAAAAAATCGAATCTGCACATTTTCAGATATGTCAATGTACTTGGTCAAAATTTAGCAGTTGAATTATATAAAAAGTATTTTTTTCTGAAGGGATGCCCCAATACATATTTCAAAAGGGTATGCACAGCAAGCAGTAGTTTCTTTGTTAAGGCAATAAAATTTTTTTTCTTTGAGTAATTGTATGAGTACGACAATGGGGAAGAATGCAAGTAAACTAGAAGATTATCAGGAAACCTAAAATTGTGGTCTGGCTTTGCTTTGTTATCTTGGGCTAGATACTTAACCCCTCTGAGATGCAATTTCTTCATCAGGCATGGGAGAGGCAGAGTGGGAAAATAAGCAGTAGGGTTATTTCTATATTTTGAATAAGTTCTTCCACTTTTTTCTGGATCTCATTGTTTCTTTTGTGGAGTCATCTGTCAATTTATTTTCTGTCTATTTGCTTCTTTGAATGAAGCATAGTCTTTTTTCTATCTGGACAGTTATAAATTTTTTTTGCCTTTGAATTTCAGAAGTGTTACTATGATGTGTTTTCGTTTGTATTCATCTTATTTGGGGTTTGTAACACATCCCAAATCCATGGCTTAGTTTCTCTTATCAGTTTTGGAAAATCATTTTATTAAATATTGCTTTTGCTCCATTCTCTCTCTCCTTTTCTTCTCATGTTTCAACTCCACATAGGTGTATACCATAGGTCTCTTATGCTTATTTGTGTATTTTCTATTCACTTGTTTCTCCATGCATCAGGCTGTGTATTTTTGTAAAATTTTCATTTTAAAATTCATGAATCTTTTCAATGGCACTATTAAATCTGCTACTTTAAGACCCATCAATTGTGTTCTTAATTTTACTTATTATGTTTTTAGTTCTAAAATTCTCATTTGATTTTTATAATTTTCATTTCTCTGCTGAAATTCTTCAATTTGCCATCTAACTTCTTGAGGGCATTAATCACAGCTTAAAAAACTGTGTCTAGTAACTATAATAAATTTCTTATAGATCTATTTATCTTGTCCATTATTCTCTTGATTTTGGTCAAGTGCTCTTATCTTTTGGTAATTTTGGATTTAATAAAAGATGCCATATATGAGAAATGGGGTTCTAAATAACTTTTGTCTTTTTTTTTCAGACAGAATTTGCTTGTGTTTTAGACAGTTAGGGTAGAGAAATGCAACCTTAATTTAGCTGATTCAAAGTTGGATTTTAGTATTTGTGAGGGCTAATTCCACACTATTTCTGATTCATGCTGTTTATGTGAATTCACAACAGTCCTAACTAAAAGTCTTAGTTATTTATCAAGATTCCTTCTCTTTGGTGCCTTAGTCCATTTTGCCCTGCTATAAAAGAATACCACATACTGAGTAATTTATAAAGAATACAGAAATTTATTCTCTCCCAGTTCTGGAGACTGAGAAGTCCAAAGTCAAAGCAATGGAAGGTTGTGACCCAGTCTCTTTGCTTCCAAGTTGGTGCCTTGAATGCTGTGTTCTCTGGAGATGAGGAATGTTGTGCCCTTAAATGGCAGAAGAGCAGGAGAGAGAGAAAAAGAGAGAGCCCATTCTTGCAAGCCTTTTCTATAACTGCATTAATCCTTTTATGAGGGTGGAGCCCCTCATGAGCTCCACGTTTCAACTTTCAAACCACCACGGGTAAAGTGGCAGAAGGCTTAAGGGTAAAAGTATTCATAATACACTGAATGTTGAGCTTAGATGTTCCTTTTCTCTGTAGAATCTTATATTTTCAAAATCTCACTGTTTTTGAAACATTTCAATGTCTTCAAACATTTATATTTTTAAAATGTCTTCCCAGTTTTCTATTTGTTCTCAGAGAGAAAATTTGTCTGGCAAAAACAAAAACAAAAAACTAATCTGCTGCCATTATAGGAAGCAGAAAAATTTCTGTTAAGTGTTAAATTCTAAAATTCTATATTTTTATAATTTTATTTTAAAAGGGTGGATTATCATTTCTTAGTAGTTAATCTGTAGAGAGTATAAGGCAATAAATAGCTAGGGGTTTAGATGCTCCATTTATTGTTAAATACATTTCTGTCACTTGTTCTGACTGATGAAACTGAAAGGCCAAAGTCATGGAACAACTGTCAGAATGACTTTTTCTACCGTACTACATAGGCATGTCCTCTCTGATGCCTTGACATAAGCCAGAATGACATTTCTGTGGTTCTTTAATGAAAACAGGATTTTCCCATTCTTCATTCTGATGAGAAAAATCTTGAACCAGGATAACCATTTAGAAGCTATTGATCTGGACTCACTATGAAACTCTGCGTTTCCAAAGTCTATTGGGAAAGGCCAAAGCATAGGTACCTCCATAAATAATTAGATACACAATATTTCCACAGCTGTGCAATACCAGATGGTTTTGCTTTCTTAGGCTTAAAGGCACTTCCTTCCTTTGCAGTTAAAAAAGTCAACTATGTCAGAGTCTATACACCCATCCTTCTTAAATGGAGCATGGAAGGTTTGAGAGACTTGGGTTTGAACTCCATGGATATTCTGACTTTTAGTGGAAGAGAACTCAATTAAGTTTGTCACATGTTGGAGTCAAAAGATTCTGCTGTCAGTGCAGCAAATGTTTTAGCTTTCAAGTGAATTATTTAATTTGCAATAATGACACACGAAAAGACAGGTGGAAGTAGTGAAGCTGCACGCCCCACTTACCACTGATTTCAGCTCTTAGCCAAGATTGTCTCTGAAGATTTGCTGAACAGTGCATGCTCGGGTCTCTGTTCAGCCCCCAGGCTCATGTTTGACTTGGCTCCCTCCTTTGCACCGCTTTTCTGATTTCTCCATGGAAGGTTCATCTGAGGCCAAATACTTGATGTCAACTCTGTTTTTGCCAAAACTTTAGAGATAACATAATAGGGGCAGTCTTTTCCATACTATTGAGACACAAAGTGCCCCACTGAATAAAATTCCTTTGGACTTCCACTGAAGGAATTTCTTTCTTTATGAGGAAGGAGGTAACACTGTTTTCCCCTTCCTTCATTGGTTAGCTAAAGATTTCAGGAGGATTAGAACTAAAACCTATTAAAAGCAAGAATAACCTTTATTTTTTATCAATATTAAAAAACATGTCTTTTAAAATGGTGTTCTTATTTTTACTTTTCCTTTTATCACTTTGAGAAGTATTGACATTGTAAACAATGTAAAATATTTTGTTATTGTTGGTAGTCGTGGCCAGCTTATACATCTAAAGCTTTATTATTCTTATAAAAATCATACTTGCTTTATCCAAATGTTTTTCAATGCATGTATGTAAGTATAGATATTTTATATAATGTCCTATAAATAAGAGCTTATTATGCTGTAGCCTGGTGTTTTATTCACCAATAACTTATGATACCATTCTAGCTAAATAATTATAGATCTTTATCATCAAGATATGCAAGATGAAAGGTGGATGGTTGTCATGATTTAATAATTTATTATTTTTTGGCAAGTGTAGAAGTTGCCATGATTTGTGTTGTGGCTTGAATTGTGTTCCCCAAAATGATATGTTGCATGTCTTAAACTCTGGTACTTGTGAATGTGACTTTATATGGAAATAGAGTCTTGGCAGATGTAATCAGGTTATGGTGAGGTAATACTAGATTAGGATGTATCCTAAATCTAATGACTGGTTTTCTTTTAAGGAGAAAGAGATTTGGAGACATAGACACAAAGGGAGGAAAGCCATGCGACTACAGAGGCAGAGACTGAAGTGGTGCAAATGCAAGCTGAGGAATGTCAAGAACTGTTGGCAACCACCGGAAACCAGAAAGAGGAAAAGAAGGCCCTTCCCTAGAACCCTCAGAAGGGACAGATGACTGCCACCTTGTTCTGGACCTCTAGCCTCCAGGACTGTGGGCGAATAAATTTCTACTGTTTCAGCCACTCAGTTTTTGGTAGTTTGTCACAGCAGCCCTAGGAAACTAACACAATATGCTCTGCTGCATTATTTTATTTTGTATATTTATTTCCCTATAGCTGGAAATTAGTTATTATTAGCATCATCCATCCCATATATCATGGGTTGGCACTTCAACTCTGTAACTACAGAAGCAAATATTATGGTGTGTAAGTGGAATGGAGAATTTAGAAACTATAACATAATAGGTCTAAGTTTATCAAGAGAATTTTATCCAATTTTAGTGTCTTCAGTTAAAAAGGGACATGGAAAATGTGGAGACACTTTAGTTGAGAGCAACCAAAAAGGCTAATGGGCTATAAAACAAGGGTGTTAGTCACAGAATCTGAAAGCTGAAAGCGACTTCAGTGAGCATCCCTCCCAGGGCTGACATGTTGCTAGCACACACTTTGCCCCTTCCCCAGAACTCATCGTCAAACAGGGTGCTTCAGCCCTGGGTCCATTCCTAGCCTGATAATCTTCCTCCGCACACTGTGCCAGACAGTTGTAACCCACTGATTAGAGCCTGCCCAAAAGAAAACCTATTCACCACTAGGTACAGTCAAGTCTTTTCATTGACAGATGAAAAAAACTGAAGCCCAGGGAGAGAAAGGGAGCTAATCGGAGGCCCAGAATCAGTTAAGTATTGGATATTAATCCCTCAATTCCAGCCTAGTGCCTTTCTATTTCATCACTATGTCCCCTCCTCAGCAGCAATCAAAGGATAAAAATCCATATTTTTTTGTCAAAGGGATGGTGGAGCTGGGGTACACGTTCTGCGAATATCAAAGTTCTTTCAAAATCTAAAACTGGTTCCACGTGACTCCCTAATAATATGTCCAGGGGTCCCATAGACATATTAAATCTTTGTAGGACACAAAATTCAACTTGAGAAGTTAGTATTAATATAATTCTAATGGGTAATGATTGTGGTGGTGGTTGAGGAAGTGAAGGAAAAGAACAGATTTCATTGTTGGAGGGCACAGGCCATACCACTTTGATTTCCCTGTGCTGTTATTTCACAGCATTTATTAAGTAAACCTTGTGCTCTGTGATAGGGAAATCCAGATGAGTAAAAGACCTTTCCTTCAAGGAGGTCAATACATGTAAGCAATTAATGGCAATGCGGTAAGATAAGTTTGGCAACGTATTCTTGGTGCTGGGACGTAGCTAACAGACAGTCCCTTATTATTTATAGAGTTAGAATAAGAGGAGAGAGTTGGAAGCTAATTAGAGGTCATTGATCCAACTTTATAGTCAATGCAGGGTCCTCTCTACACTATACCTTGCAAAAGGTCAATTAGTCCATTTTCTCTTCACCTGATTGACTTAGAGGTTAAAATATATACAAAATGTGTGTGTGTGTGTGTGTGTGTGTGTGCGCATGCACATGCATGTAGTTTTGCTACCATCTAATGCTCAGATGATTCATAACCTAAAAGAGGTTAAAAGTACTCCTTTGTTGTTTGCTTGAATGTTTCCAGAGATGAAGTATCCATCATCTCACAGTACAGCTAACTCTATTTTTAAAAAATATATGTAAATATTAAATGGCACTTCCAAATTCCAAGGCTTTATCTGCTCTCGTTCACATATGGGGAATCATCCTAGACTCTATCAACAATCAATCCTACTCATATTGATTCCTGAATATTTCTTGAATTCTACTCTTTTTTCCCATCTCTACTGCTCTTCCTTAGTTTAGATTTTGTTATCCCTGCCTTGGAATTCTGCTGATCTCCCAACTGGTTTCTGTACCTCTTAGGTTCATTTGTTGCATAATGGTCAATGTGATCTATTTTAAAAAAAGGTATGACCATGAAAATTCCCATCTAAAGTTCTTTACTGATATTCTGTTATCTAAAGTAAGAACTTCTTAACAATTACACCGGAGACTAGAAGACAGTAAAGCCAAGCCTTCGAAATTCTGCGGTAATGTATTTCAAACCTAGAATTCTATACTGAGTCATATTAAATCTACAGTGTGAGGACAAAGTAAAATATATTTAGGAAGATACTGAACAATGTGTTTTCCCAACACAAATGAATAAAGGAAGGAAGACATTTGGAGCCTTGGGAATGGGGCCGATATCACAAGATGGAGCAATGGCAATTCCCAGCATGACAGCGAAAGAAAATTCCCAAGTAATAGCTGTGCAGAAGCTGTGAAGAGGAGCAGGAAGGCAGAGCAATGCCTCCCAAAACCATCAGGAAAATATCAAACTGATATATTGCCAAATTGTTAAGCTACAATGGGAGGAATTTTATATATCTGGGGAGGTTGGGTGTGCATTAATGATAAGAACACAGAAATGAAGCAAATGAAAGAAAGAGGCAGTTATTAACTCAAAGGAAAACAAAAAAATTGTATAAGACATTACATAATGCAAGCCCAGAAATAAACTCTCACATACATTGTCAAATGCTTTTTGACAAGGCTGCCAAAACCATTCAATAGGGAGAGGACAATCTTTTCAACACATCACTCTAGGAAAACTGTATATTCATATGCAAAAGAATCAAGTTGAATTTTTACCTTATACCATATAGAAAAATTAACTGAAAATGTCAAAAGACTGAAAGGTCAAAAGACCTAAATGTGAGAGCTAAAACTATGAACTCTGTCAGGAAAACATGAGAAAAAAGTTTCAGGACATTGGATTTGGCAATTATTGCGTGGATGTGACACCAAAAGCACAGGTAATGAAAGCAAAAATAGACAAGTGGGACTGCATCACAATTAAAAACTCCCGTGCATCAAAAGACACCATAAGAGTGAAAAGGCAACCCATGGAATAGGAGAAAATATTTTCATATAATATATCTGGTAAGGGATACATATCCAGAATAGAAAAAGAAACTACGACTCAACAAGAAAAAAGAACAATCTGATTAAGATATGGGCAAAGAATTTAATAGACATTTCTCCAAAGATGATATATAAATGGCCAATAAGCACATTAAAAGATGCCCCAAATCACAAATCATTAGGAAAATACAAATCAAAACTACAGTGAGACACCACTTCATACCCACCAGGATGGCCATTGTATAAAAAAACAGTGTTGGCAAGGATGTGGAGAAACTGGAAATCCAGCGCATTGCCGGTGTGAACATATAATGGTACAGTTGCTGTGGAAAACAGTCTAGTGGTTCCTCAAAATATTAAACATAGACTTACCATATGATCCAGCAACTCCTCTTTGTATATACCTAAAAGAATTAAGAGCAGAGACTTGAAGAGATATTTGTATGCCCATATTCACAATATCCAAAAGATGGAAACAACACAAGTGTCCATCAACAGATGAATGGATTAAACAAGATATGTATATGTCTACAATAGAATGTTATTTAGACTTAAAAAGGGAGGAAATTGTGATACATGCCACAACATGGGTGAAGCTTGAAGACATTATGCTATGTGAAGTAAGCCAGTCACAAGAGGGCAAATATTGTTATGATTCCATTTATATGAGCTACCTAGAGTAGTCAAATTCATAGAAACAAAAAGTAGAATGGCTTTTGGGGAGTTATAAGTTGATGGGTACAGAGTGGATATAGTTAATGTCACTGAACTTTCCACCTAAGAATGATTATGATGGCAAATTTTATCTTAAGCATATTTTACCACAATTAAAAAAATTATCAGAATACCATGCTAAGCATCGAATAAACATGTCTCAGCATGATTTCTTGCTAACTAAACCTTAAAGAAACTATTCAATTTCTCTGTATCACATAATACCACAGCATTTTTGTAGTTTTCAGTCTGTTTCCCAAATAAAATGAATATCATCATTAAAAAGAAATTACCCAAAATATTACACAGCTTAGCTAAGATGCAAATTTACATCTATATTATTATATACATATTGAATATTGATTTTATCTTCAATTATATGCTTTTAGAAATTGGGGAAGGGGTAAGTATGGTGTAAGAGAGTTAAGATTTTACTTCTAATATTAGGGAGCCAATAAACTATGTTTAAAACTGTAAATTTAAGAAATAGCAGTTCACCTATTTTATTTGTACAGATTAAGTCAAAATGTTAAAATATTTGAAAGTAGTTGTTTCTGAGAAGTATAGGAATAGAGTATGTCACTGACATTTTTTTCCTATAAACCTGATAGTATTATCTGATTTTTTTAAACCACACACATGTATATTTTTGATAAAAATGAAAGTTAATGGAAAAACATGTATATATGGACATGCACACTCATAGACTGTTGACTAGCCCTGTTAACATGTATACATTCTTGATCATAGGATGGAATTTGGATGTTTGTAAATTTTAATAATTATAAAGAGTGTTATGATTTAAAAAGTCACTTTATGCTTATTCCTCTGGAAGAAGCCAGCTTCCATGTTGCGAGAAAACTCCCACAGCCCTGTGGAGGGTCTACGTGGTGAGTGGTCCTGCAGTCGGTACTGCTCTGCAAGCCATCTGAGTGCCATCTTGGAATAGGATTCTCCAGGGCCAGCCAAGTCTTAAGATGATACTGCTGTGGCCAACATCTCAGTACTCACTAGAGTCAGGACCACCCAGGTAAGTTGCTCCTACATTCCTAACCCACAGAAACTAGAAAAGACAATAAATGTTTATCACTGTTTTAAGCTGCTAAGTTTGGGGGTAAATTGTGATACAGTAAAAGATAACATATATAGATTTTGAAGGAAATTGAGCTTAGAAAGATGTAAAGACCTGCCCATCGCGCCCTATCTAGTAAATAAGTGGTGGAGGCAAAGGCTGAACCACATTTTCTGACCTCAGACGCAGCCCTCTTTTCATTTGCAACACAAAAGTAGCCTCCTAGCCCCAAGAACAGTGTGATGATCTTTTAGTATTTATTTTCATTCTGTTAAGTCAATTTTGATATAGGTAAGTTCATTCTAACAGGTTTTAGGTGCAAACACATAGACTTCTGAGAAATTATGACATCCAAATCAGATTCCAGTTGCTAAATTATGTGCAGAACAGAGCTCTGCATTCATATAGGGGTTGGTACCTAAGATTACTATTCCTGAGTAAGAAAGTGTTGTAATAGTCCAATCTGGGAGAAGTTAAGTACCCTACACATGTACCAAGTTCTGATCTGGCCCACACACTGAGTCATTTATTTTCTATGTATTACCTTTCTTATTTATCTCTTGGGTTCTGCCTTTCAATGAAAAGTACATTAAAAATATCATTCACATTATAACATTGTAAAGAAATTATAACTACTCATTTTTTTCCATCAGTGCACTAAACATAGAAATAACTATTAACTTCTCGCCTTCATACTGTATCTGAGTAAGTGTTTCAATTTGCCCTTCTCTTCATCTCACAGATTTTTAATTTTCTGTTTCATTTAAGGTCATTAAGGAATCTTACTTAAAATGGGCAGAAAGGCTAGTGTTTAGTCATTTTTAATTTACTGTGACACACACTTTTGCTGACTTACTGAATGAACTAAGGTTATCATAATCCTTGATGCTTTCGGATTGCATTTCCATATGGGTGCATTTTCCAGTAGAAGTCCTCCCCGGCACATAGTGCCCTTGTTAACTGAGTCATAGTTGCACAGCCATCAGGAGGACTTACTAGCCTGATGTGGAAGTGCAGTGAGAGTTGACATGAAAGACGAAGCCATTGCCAAGAATTTAGGGTTTCCAGGCAGAGATCACTGTTCTTGTCTTTCTGCCAGTTCCCCAGCCTACCATCCCAGAACACCTAACTCCTGGTTAGTCAGTTGCCTCAGTATGCTATAATCCACACTAGGCCATGCTAGGAAAACTTGTATTCCTGTAGTTCAATAGGTATCTCCTGGGAGGCTGTGGAGACCACAGGACAGGTGCTTGGTGTTGGGCACAAACTTGAAAGAGGAGGATGACTCACCCGAATGCCTGGAAGGGCACTGAAAGGGGAAGAAGGAGGTCCTTTTTATCCCACTTCCAACAGCTGGAACCCTGACCATGGGTCTCAAAACCATCTTGCATGTCATCTTCCTCCTCTCATTCATGTCAAAAGTCAGTGATACCTGGTCTATAGCCTAAAGTCAGAGAAAGACAGACACTGTAGGATTGCTCTCTAAAGAGCAATTCTCAACCCTGTTTTCTCGTCTTTTCCACAATGGAGACTGGGCAAGCTGAATGTGCACACTCCCAGTTTCCTTTGACACTTGAGATGCTAAGTGGAGAAGCTTTGGCCAAGGAGACCTAAGGAGGAGTCTTTGGAAGGGTGTTTGGAAAAGCTTTGGCTTTCCTGATGAAACGGATTTGATGTGGTTGGCTCAGTTCTTTGCCTTTCTGCTTTGTCTTGCTTGGAATGTGTGTGTATAGCTGGAGGAGCAGCAGTTTTCTTGTGGTCATGAGCTTAATGAACTCACATGGCAGAGCAGACAGTAGGAAAAGCCAGAATCCTGATGACATCTTTCATCCCTGACACCATTCTTGGATTGCTTATTGTTGAACTTTGTGTTAGGCTAAAAAACAAACCAAATTAACTATTTTTTAAGCTTTTGAGAATACTTGGGTATTCTATTCCTTGAAAATAAGTTACTCCTAATTATAACACCAATAAGTGGATTCATTTTGGTGGTTTAGTGTACAGTAGGGATTCTCAACTTTGGTGCTATTGCCATTTAGGCTGGATAATGTTTTGCTGTGGGGGACTGTCTGTTCATTGTAGGATGTTTGGCAGCATCCCTGGTTAGGTGTTAGTAGCATGGCTCCACTTGTGACAACCCAAAATGTCTCCAGACATTGATAAATAACCCCTGGGGGATAAATCTACCGTGTGGAGGAAGCAGAGGCACAATGAGATGGGGCTTGTACAGCTGCACGGGGTAGTCTTAGAAATGCAGTTTGTCCACTTGTTATCAGCCATGATAGGTTAGTAACAAAGGACCCCAAAATTTCAGTGAACTACAAAAACAAAGGTTTGTCTCTTGCTCAGTATGTTCTGTACCTATAGTGGTTTGGCTGAGGTTTTGCTCCATATAATTTTCAGCTTAGGACCCAAGATGATGGAGCAGCTTCTATCTGGATATTTCCAGTTACTCACATAAGGGAAAAATAGCCCATGGCAAACCAGGTGCTGGCCCCTAAAACTTTTGCCTGAAAGACACATGTGCCACTTCTGCTAATATTTCATGAACCAAAGCCAATGACAGAGCCCTGGCTTGGTGCAATAAGGTGGGGAAATATCATCCTTCCAAAGGGAGGGGCACCAAATATGGCTTTAGAAAAAGTAACACAGTGTACCATGCCATCTGAGAAAGGTAGACTCTTGAAAGGATGATACTAGTTAATGACAATGGTTCTGCCCAGACCTGCTCTTAAGTCTATTTGCTGGGCTGAGCAGCTTTCTCAGAGGAAGGGGTCAGCGTGCTTCTTGGCAGAAAAGGATAGAATCAGAACAAGGGGTAGAGTTTTGGGAAATTCTAACCTCTGAAAAAAAATGTGGAGGATAAAATCTGCCCAAAATTTATTTATTAATTCAGGAAAAGTCAGAAGGAGGCTGAACTAGTGTAGTGGTTGAGTGCATAGATTCTGGAGTCAAATCACCTGTTTTCAAAGTAGAAAACACACTACTTTCTTCTTTCTGATAATGGACTAATTAATGAACTGAGTCTCTCTTCATTCATCTGTAAAAGGAGGTAAATGATTCCATTTACCTCATAGCATTGTTTGAATATAATGCAAATGAAGTGATTAGCACAACTGGCACCTGGAAAATAATCAATAAATGTCATCTGGTCTAACATAAGCAGCAGTTATGCATGGCTCTTAGAATGACTATCTCTATAGTGTATTTGGAAATGAAAGTTCTATGAAATCTGATCTCGATTACTCTATTTTATCACTCTTTTTTTTCTGAGTTGCAGTCTATCTTAGCTTGGACTGCTCTAACAAAATACCATAGACTGGATGACTTCAATAATAGATATTTATTTCACATGATTCTGTAGGTAGGGAAGTCCACGACCAAGGTGCTGGCAGATTCAGTTCTTGGTGAGGGCACTTTTCCTGGTTTGCAGATAGCTGCCTTGTAGCTGTGTGCTCATATGGCCTTTCCTAGGTGCATGCTTTCACAGATGGCTCTTCTAGGGGAGGGGAGAAAGAGAGAGAGAGAGATCTCTTTCTCTCCTTATAAGGGCACTAATCCCACCATGAAGGTCCCACCCTCCTGACATAATCACCTTCCAAAGGCCCTACCACCTAACACCATCACATTGAGGGTTTAGGGTTTCAACATATGAATTTTAGGGGGACACAAACATTCAGCCCATAACACAGTCTCGAATCACTTCTCTTCAGCTGGGGGCCCTAGAAGTCAGCACTGCAGCCTCCTCGATGAGGCCAGGATGTGGGGTAGGAAGGAGGGAGGAAGTGGTGAGGGGCAAATGTGAGGCACATGTCACCTCCTCTCCTTACTTTCTGCTGCACCACTGGAACACTCAGTGGGATGAGTACACAAGAAGCCACAGAAGGGTTGGAGCCCCATTAAAGGGAATTTACATGGAAAGACACTTAAAACTGTCCATAGGAAAAAAAAATATTCAAAGAGAGAGGCTTCAAAAAGTTAAAGCCTTCCCAGGTGGTCCTCTCCAGGACACATGCAAATTCTGCCCTTGCTCACCTGATCTCAGGCCCACCCTCCTCAGTGAGAGCCTTTTTTCAGACCTCCTTGGGCAAATCTGCACTCCCTGCAGGAAGCCACCTGACCCACAGGGTTTTGCCCACATTGGACCCATCTTTATCTTCACAGCAAAGCTCTGCACCAAGTCTGGGGATTTGGGTAGAATCAGGCACTGCAGCTACAGTAGAATAGCTTTTACTGACCTTTGATTTCCCAAGTCCTGCGGAAAATCTATGAGACAGGGATGGTGGGGAGGAGTTCTGACATTCTAAATCCAGTCCTTTTCAAAGTCTATCCCCAGCGTAAGTTATAGATATGAATTTTTGTTTCTGACTTTTCAGCAAGTAACATAGTATCCATGGAATGCACTCATCCATGCAGGAGACACACACAGACACACATCTGCCAGGGACAGATACTGATTCTCAGGGAAGGGACACTGTGAAGCCACAGGAGAATGAGAAATATTTAGCTACTCCATCTCCCAACCCTGTGTGGGTATCAGCAAGGTTTCTCTCTTCCAGTGAACGTAGTATGTTCAATTATTATGCAAAGCAGAGTTAATTTCTTTTATTCATCTCGCTGCTTTCAAATAATTGTCTTTGGAAATGACAGGAAGATAAAGGGAGGAAAAAAAAACCAAAGCAGTGCATTTCTGACCCATGTACATCTTAATGGCTATTTCCTTAGCTTGGCAAAACTGATGCTTTAGGTCTGTAAATGTGGTAGACAAATCTATTTAATATTTCCTTCCTAGTCACTGGGCCAAATAAAGGTGTGGTGTGGACGGAGGTAGTTTCTTCAAGTAACATGATTACTGTTATTATTAATAACTCCTAAGATGCTACACCAGTATTTTTTCTGGCCCTAAATTGTTTATATATTCTTTCTTTCTTAGTTTACATTTTAAAACAACCACTCAACAAAGCTAACAGAGATGGTGCAGATGTCAAATGATATTGCCTGACTTTGCATGACAATATCTCATTTTATTCTCTAATTTAGTTTAATTCAAAACAGGGCTAATGTCTGTGAAATAGCCAATACGGAGACCAGCTGGGAACCTAACTGGCAACGCAAGCTCTACTCAGATTAACATTTCAAAAATGACACCATATGGTGGAGAGCTTTGGATTTTGTGACAAAGAAACCAAATGAATGCTGGACATTGCAAACCAACATGGACTCTGTTGAGTCATGCACCGGAGTGAAAGGTGCATTAACTGGAATGATAGAATCTTTGCTTGCTGTCTTAGCTAGTCCAAGGAACAAGCTATTTTTACACAGTATTTTAGCAGACAACTTTGTCATTTTATGGGAGAGCTGAGCGGTCTGTGATTTCAATGTGTTATTTTCAAATTATTATGAGCATTGAAACCATCTTTCAGGAAACTATAGAAACGCACCATAGAAAGGTTTTGGTTGAAAAACCCAGACACATTCTGATGTTTTTACATACAGCAGCAAATCATTGAGAAAATGTTCTGAATTTTGCCAAACAAATTTCTCTTAATTTTCTACTTGAAAAGTAAACGGCATCTGCATATTTCTACTCATTTACTGTTAAATCTTTCAAATAATGTTTGTTAAAAGCTCAGAACCCATACAGGAGTCGTTTTCAACCTTTTTAAAAATAAGATCTCGAAGGATTCTCCCATTCTAACTACTCCCCACACCTCCACTTCCTGGTGGTGGGAGCCAGATCATCTTTCTAAAAGAAACCATGTTGGATTATGCCAAATAAGAATAGACAGATAGATAGACAAAGATACACTAATAAAGTGTCATGTAACTTACAAGCGAATTTTTGCAGATGGTGCATTTTTCATTTGTTAGAAAGTGATTTTTGAATTTGCTATAAAGTTTTTAAGATTTGTTTTTGATTCTTAATGAAAACCATAGTGCCTAAATTTCTCAGTCTGAGTATTGTCTTTTGGTGACTTATTTTCTCCTCAAGCTTGTCCTCGATGTTAATAGAACTTTATATTTCTGGTATCAAAATGTTGGGAATTGATATGGGTTCTTCTGGGAGGGTATCCCAGCATAAAATGTACTTTGTATCTTCTCACACACCTTTCTAGGAAACACTCTGCTCAAAGGAAAAGGATAGTTTTGTTTTGTTTTGTTTTGTTTTTTAATCTGAATAGTCCCCTGTTTTGCAAGGGTAATTTATTCCTGAAAAAAATTCTTAAAAGAATAAATCATCGTAAGTCAAAAATGCAATTACCAATAATTGAAGTGGGGAAGAATTTCATGTTTTGTTTTAACTTTTTGTTTTGAAAGAATTATAGATTCACAGGAAGTTTCCAAAAAATGTGTAGAGAGGTCCAGGATACACTTCATCAAGTTTTTCCCAGTGATAACATTTTGCATAACCATTATACAGTATAAAAACCAAGGAATTGACATTGGTACAATCTACACACATACATTCATGTGCATGTGCGTGTGTGTATGTGTATAGTTGTATGCAATTTTATGGTGTGTAGATTTGTGCAACAAGCACCACAATCCAGATACAAGGTTCTTCCATCACCACAAGTCTCCCTCATTGCCACACTCACCACCTTCCCTACCAAATCTAACCTCTGGCAACCACAAATCTGTTTTCCATTTCTATAATTTTTGTTATTTCAAGAATGTTATATAAATGAAATCATACAGAATGTAACCTTTTGAGATTGACTTTTTTTACATTTAGCATAACTTCCTTGAGATTCATCCCAATTGTTTCATGTACCAGTAGTTTGTTCCTTTTTACTGCTATGTACTATTCCATGGTGTGGATGTATCACTGTTTAACCATTCACCCACTGAAGCAAATTTGGATAATTCTGGGTTTTGTATATTATGAATAAAGCTGCTATGAAGATTCATGTACAGGTTGTTGTGTGAATATTTTTATTTCTCTGGTTAAATGCCCAAGTGCAATTGCTGGATCATATGGCAAGTACATATTTAATTTTTAATTTCGTAGGAAACTGCCAAATATTTCTCCAGAGTGGCTGTATTATTTTGCATTCCCACCATCAATACAAAAGTGATCCAGTTCCTTTGCATCCTTGCTAGCATTTGGTGTTATCACTCTTCTTTTAAAAATTTTTTAATCCTTCGGATAGGTACATAGTGATATCTCATTTTGTTTTTATTTAGCATTTTTATAATTGCTGATGATGTTGAACATATTTTCACATGTTTATTTACCATCTGTATATCCTTTTCAGTGAAATGTCTGTCCATACCTTTTGCCCATTTTTCAATTGGATGTTTTTTTTAGCTGTTGAGTTTTAAGAGTTCTTTCTATATTCTAGGTAGTAGTCCTTTGACAGATGATTTGAAAATATTTTATTTCTGTCTGTAGCTTATATTTTCATCCTAACAGGGCCTTTTTCGGAACAAAAATTTTAAATTTTGATGAAGTCCGATTTATTAATTTTTTTCTTTTATGAATTGCATAATTGGTGTCAAGTTTGAGAACTCTTTGCCTACCTCTAGGTCCTGAAGATTTTCTCCTATGGTTTTTTCTAAGGTTTATAGTTTTACATTTTACACTTAAGTTAGTGAACCATTTTGTGTTAATTTTTAGATAAAGTATCAGGTTTAAGTGGTCCTTCCTTCCTACCTTCCTTCCTTCTCTTCTTGGAATGGATGTCCAATTGCTCCAGCACTATTTGTTGAAAAGATTTTCTTTCCTCCATTTAATAACTTTTGCACTTTTGTTAAAAATCAGTTGGACATATTTGTGTGGGTCATTTCTGCTTCTATATTCTGTTCCCTCGATCCATGTGTCTTTCCCTTTCCCAGTGCCAACTGTCTTGATTACTGCAGCTATATAATAAGACCTAGCATTGAGTAGAGTGACTCCTTTTAAGTTATTCACCTTTTGTAAAATTGTTTTAGTTATTCTAGAATTTTCTCTTTGGCTTTTCGTATGAGTTTTAGAATAAGATGTCTATGTATACAAAAAGTCTTGCTAGGATTTTGATAGACATTATGCTAAATCTATAGATCCATTTGGAGAGAAGTGACAACTTTAGTATGTTGAATTTTTCAATGTATGAATGATATGTCTCTCTATTTAGGTTTTCTTTGTTTTTGTTCATCAGCATTTTCTAATTTTTAGCATTCAGATCCTGCACCTCTTTTGTTAGATTATGTATTCTTGAGCCCTCAAATTGACATCCACTTAAACTAAAACAACACAATATCCCATTAAATTAGGCACAATTATTTTAATAGTTGTTAAAAGAAGTTATAATAGACCCTGGCAAAGTGTTTGCCCTTCATTAATTAGAAAGTAGCTGTTTACTTGCTGTTGTTAAGCAATTTTGTAGCTCTTATCACAGTATGCTTAGGACTACACTCAAAAGCAAAATATCCCAGTTCTGCCCCTTGCTAACTCTATAATTTCAGGTAAATTACTTAATTAATCTGTGCCTCAGATTCTTCATCAGAAAAATGGGGATAATAATAGTACTTATCTCTTAGGATTGTGTGAGAATTAATAAATTAATATGTGTAAAATGCTTAGCACAGCTCCTCACACATTGTAAATGCTCAAAAAGTTATAAATTATATATTGATATTCTTGTTACTATTGTGGGATAATAGTGCAATTCAAACTTTACCGCAGAGCAAATAAACTCGTACCACCAATAAACCCAACTCCAAGACAAAGGAAAGCAGTGAAACAATGCAAATGACATCACACTAACTAGATATGTTGGCATCATAAATGTCATAATACCTGGGATTATTTCTGCTGGTATAAATTAGCAAACGATGAGTTTTCTGAGAGGAGAATTTAATGCCATATGAGCTAACCATATCTGCAAAGATGACTGCATGTGGCACAGGAAGTGAAAGAAATCCAGATTGGTCCCTGTTAATGGGAAGACATGCCTCCCAAGCCAAAGAAGGAATATTACATGAAATGCTTCATAAATTTGAATTCTCATAACCTGAATCAGTTCATCTTGGATCATAACTATATTCATAGATCACTTCACCTGGTACTTATAAAATTGATTTCAGGGTTTAAATATTCCCCTCCTTTATCATTTTTCCTTTTGAGTTATGGTTCTCTATTATGGTTACTAGCTCCCTAGGTAGTGGTTACTCATAAAAATGTGGAATTCTAAGAACTTTGGGAGCTTTGTTGCTTCACTAATGTTGGGGTGTCTACAAATGAATGCCTTCTCATTTCTGTTGTTAAGTCTGGGCTTAAAGCCCTGGGTGATCATTCTCCTCTCAACAGCATGGTTGGGACATCCCCAACCCTCCAGCCCAGATTTATTTTTATTAAGTCTTCGTTGTCAAACTGACATAGCCCCTACCCAGCATGAACAATAGTGTTCTGAGAATATCTTACATACTTTTATCCATCAATTTATCATCTCTTTAATACTCAGGAAAGATAAACACCCAATTCTCCATGGTTTGATCTCCCTTCTTAACATTCGTTATAGCGAACCACCCTGTGTCCTGCCAGAAAGGCTTAAATTGACTCCTGCCTGCATGTCCCAGCTGGGGCTCCTGGCTTCGTGTCAGTCCCCAGGCCTACAGATGAGCTGGATATATTCTGAATGCAGCTGTAGACTTTTTGAAAGAGCACAAGCCAAAATGAGTTCATAATCCCTGGAATGCATGCTCTATGTAGGCTTTTCAATTTGTTTTTGGAAAAATCCCAGAGCTGGCAATTTCAGATAGAGTTTCACTGGCCTTGACCCTACTGTATCAGGGCGGGAGGATTTTTGTTTCTTTGTCCATCTGCTGGACTCTGTTGCCTTTGTAACGTTTTGGTTATATTTCTGATTATTATAGGAAGAGAGAAAGCTACATATCCTCGGTGGAAGGTTTTTAGATTTAGAACAGGCACACCCAACATATGCTATTAGAAGTTTGTTAAAATGGAGGATGTATGAGATACATCTATTCGGACTCATGCTGTACTTAGGAGGGAGCAGTAGGTTTGAAACTCAAGAATCAATGACTGAATTTTAGAGGAAGGCGCACGTGACATGTAATTATTAGAAGTGATCTATTTTGTCTCATAGAATACTGGCGAGTTTGTCCTTATGTTTGTTGATACAGCATTTGTTGTAATATACGTTTAATATATCAATAAAATAAATGCTTTAAATTGCATTAGCTTGATAGGGATATAAAAACATACTTTCAAATAGCATAAAGAGGTGGAAAATGGAATTAATTCATAACGAAACAATAGTGGTCCAAATGTGACAGATATTAGTGATTCTCTCATAAAAGATACTTACTTTGATAAGCATGGAAATTCTCTTTATATGGAATTCTGAACTTACAGAATTACTGAAATATGAAATAATTTATTTTGCATAATTTGGGATGTGGCTACCAAGAGGCTATAATGTGTTTTTTTTTTTTAATTTCAGCTTATTATGGGGGTACAAAAGTTTAGGTTATATATATTGCCCGTGCTCCCCCCCCATAATGTGTTTCATCTCTTCCTTTTTCCCTTCCTTTACAAAAAAAAAAAAGAAATAAGACAGCTTTTGAAAACTTAAGGTTTAAAATTAGTGCCTTATAGATCCCAGAAGAGCTGGGCAACATGAAGAAAAAGAGTTAGAACTCTCTCCAGGCTGGTGAGACAGGTGTGAATCTGGCAAGCCGTGGAATTGCAGGAGGAGAATTAGAGGCAGGTGTGGACAGGGCCCACCCAACCTCACCCGGGGGAGAAAGGTCCTGGCTAGTGCACTCAAACATCATGTTTTCTTTGGCAGAGCTAACCCAGTGTTTACATGAAGAGGCCTTAACTGTTCCTTGTTGAGTCATTTCTTAAGATACTGTCTCCCTTAATTCTGAGTTCATAATTCCCCAGCAACTTTCTCAATAACTTGACTTCCAATGTCAGCCATTTGTTTACAGGAAATGAACTTGCTGATTGGAACTGTACACTCATGCAGTCTCCTGCAGGGTTGCATTTCTCACTGTAATTCAACGACTTAACATTCTGCTTATAATTTGATTTCCCTCATTAATTCAATAGATATATATTGATCCTCTGCTATGTATCACTTGCTTAGTGGGGAGAAAAGCAATACTTTGCAGACGTGAACAAGTAAATGGTGCCGTTTACTTGATAGAATTTCTCATTGTGAGTTAATAATTGGGCATGGTGCTGTGTATGTGTGTTTGAGTATTTGTGTTTTCGATTAATCATGTGAGTCTGTTCCTGTGAGACAGAATTCCCCTTGATGGGATTGGGACAACAAATCTCAGGTTTCTGAGCCTGTAAGTTGCTTTTGCCAAGGTGCACTTTCCATTTTGAGTGATTTAAACTGCCAACCGGTGGCTTTGCCTTTATGTGCTCCTTGTGGCACAACATTTGGACTTCGTTCTTGTATCAGACTTATTAGGAACTCTCTGCCAGCAAAGCAATTCTTCTATGGTACCTAAGAGGACACAGCAGAACTTGGATAAGGATTGCTGATGGAGACTGCGTTCTCCGTTCAGTAGTCCTGGCCCACAGCATGAGACATAGCACTAGCAGACAGTTCTCTTATTTGAACAAAGAGCTCAAGTAAATCACAGGAACAACTTCCAATCAAGAAGCAGGCGGCAAGTGACAGGATAAGAAGCCTTTGCAATTTTTTTCCAGATCACATTTACCTTAATATTGAAGGATTGTTGATTTGGCATAACATGGCAATCCCCTGCCCCTACGCCTGGAAAACACAGGAGTCCGTTTCCTCAGCAGTAGCTGCCTGGCAAGGATGCTGAGAGTCCTTGGTGTTCCTTATTTCCCACAAATGAGCTAGGAGAGTGAGTGCGTGGTTCAACTTTGCCCTATCCTTGCTGTGAGATCCAGATGAGGCCTTGTCTCGGTTTTCTCATTTTTCGATGAGAGTGTTGGGATAGATAACAGTGATTATCAGATTATTTTTAGCAGCATAATTCTTTCTATAAAAAGATCCTTACACAGAATCGCAAAACAAAAAACAGATAAACAAGAGCTGTTCACATTATCACAGGGATGGAGGAGCTCTGAGCCCTGCTGGCTTGCTCACTCTCTTGTTCATCTAACCTACGTGACACCCCAGAGTCTGCTCCCTAGCGGGGATTTCGTCCAGTTTGAAAACCACTGGACTAGATGGTCTCTGAAATGCCTCCCACATCCAGAGGTCTAAGATTCTACTTATCACTTCCTTTTAATTTTCCAGACACCATATCAACATCTACTGATCTATCTATCCCTGTCTCTGGAATCAGAATATCTGGATTTATGTTCTAATTCTGCCACTTTGCTGGCTGTGTGACCCAGGGCATGTTAATTAACCTCTCTGTGCCTCCATCCTCATGAAAAAAAGGTGGAGGACAATACTATCTACCTCCAAATGTGGCCATATGAATTACAAATGTAAATGAGCTAAATACAATGTAAGAACTCAACAAATGCTAGCCATTATTGTTATTATCATCTGGGCAAGCCTCTGAAATTTACAGTGAATTTAAAATGTACATCAAGAGTGGAAGGCAAGCTGGACTCAGTGGCATGTGCCTGTAGTCCCAGCTACTTGGGAGGCTGAGGTGGAGGATGGTGCATTCCAGCACAAGGCGATTGGGCCATTCTCCCTCAAAAACATGTTCCAGATGCCGGCCCTTAGGAGCTGAAGTGGAAGACAGCCAGGCTAAGGAGCAGTCCTAAGAAGCCAGAAGATGGGGCTGGGCAGGGTGCTTGTCAAGCAGAGGCTGGGAGCAGGTTCTTCTCCTAAAGCGGCTGACCATGGCAACGGATGAGACTCTGCCTGCAGTCAGGACAATGCTCAGTCTGCATATTTACATAACTTGTTTACTCTACTGGCTTTTATCCCCAGCTGACATTGAAGAGCTTCAAGCCTCTTGAAGTTTCAACCCGGTATATATTTTTTATAAGTACTCAGGAAGTGTGGGTTAGATGAGTTCACAGATATCAGCATTTATTTTGTCCCCTACTTCCCTGTCTCTGACTGACCTCCCTGGATGCTAGGTGGTCAGTTGGGTGCTGCTGTGCCTTCTGCTGGCAGTGCTGTGTCGGTGGGCACAGCCAGTGGGGTTGTGCCAAGGACGCCATGACTCAGCCCTGCCTGGTGCTGGAGCCCATAAGGCAGGAAAGTAGTGTAATCCTATCTTATTGGATGAAGAGGTGGCCAAAGCCTCTCTTCCCATCTCCCCTATGCTCCATGAGAGGGGCCTGGCCCCCAAACGACCACATTGCCATGGAGTCCTGAGGCCAGCCACCTCCATATCTTTTAAACCCACCACATAGCCAGATGCCATCTTGAGAGTGGCAGAGGAAGAGAGACATCTGAAAGACTGCTTACTTAAAAGGGACTGTTTAAATGGGAAGAATGGGATCTGCTGTAAGATGGTAAATTTCAGACACATACCCCCACCTTTTCCTGCATCCTGAGTTCATTCCATTGGGTGTCTAAGTCCCCCTCCTTCTGTTCTAGGGACCTATGAGTGTTCAGGACTGTTGAGTGGTGGGTTGTCCACACGAGATTTGGGAAGGCGGGTGGTAGCGGGGCACTGTGTTCAGGGCACTAAATATTTTTAACCAAACACATGCTGTGAGAAGAGCTGACTCGGCAGCTGTAGGTGGTTCTCCCCAGATTGCTGCCAAAGGGACAGCTTGGTGCTGAGTCAGCTTCCCACATACAGACTGTACTTTCAGTTTTGTAGGAAATATTTTCTAGATAATGAGTTGTGGATGCTATAAGAAATACTGGAGCGATGACCACTTTTTTGAAGCCTACATGAAAGGCATCCAGCAGACATTTACGTGTGGTGTTTGTAGAGTCATTGTTCTGACAGTTGACGTCTACCCTACACCTGCAGAGAACTAGAAGCAGCAGGGCAGACTCTGTCCTCTCCACGGGCGTCATTTTCTCTGAAGTCCTCCAGGGAAGCCCTTGAGTGATCTGTAATTGATCCCATCCCCTTCATTTCCTGTGGCCAGCCTGTTACAAACCTTCTCAGATATCGCTTTGAAAGTCTTTTCCATCTATCCCCACATTACACATTTCCCCCTTTCACCTCAACCATTGCCTCTTTGTTCCCTCCTTGAGATTATGTGATCCTCCTCCAAACCATTTGGTAAATTGCTGGGAATGTAACATCCCATTTCATTATCCCACTCAATATCCACGTGATCTCCCTTGACCTCCTCTCCCGCCTCCATAGTCAGGAACTAACCAAGAGCTGAACAGGTTTTAAGTGCAGGACGCATCATCAAACGAATGCCCTCATTTGGAAACTTGAGAGGCTGGCAATTTCCAAGCTAAGCCCGCAGTAAGTCCCCCTATAGCCTTCATTCATTTCCTTGTATTGTTTGTGCTTTGAGGTAAAGTTCCCATCTCACATATGGCCCCTGGCCACTGCACCCCACAACCATAGTCAGTGTGATCTACTCACTGCCCATGCCACGAGCAAATCTCCTTTGTGATCCTTTACTTGTCAGGACCTCCCTTGCTCTCTACCTGTTCACATCAACTCACATTCCTCCCCTGCCCATGAAGCCTTTCTTCTATGACCACTATAGGCTTTGTAGAGGTTTCTTTTTCCTCTGAATTTTCATAAAGGGTAACTTGCGTGGTGCAGACTAATTACAACAGTACCTCCATGCTTCATTTCGTATTAAAGATGTTCTTATCTTCCCATCCCTTTTTACCTAGAAGAATGCCAGAGAGTAATCGCTGTCTCTTATCTGTTTCCTCTGCCATGGGTATCCACCCCTTTCCCCCAGATATCGATGCTAGCAATTCTACCAGGGACGGGATCTCATGCTTACATCTCATGCTTACCTTGTGTCCCCACAGCTTCCAACATCTTGTGCTGCCTGCGGTGTGTGCTTTGTAAATACTTACTGATCGACTAATGAATTGAATTAATTCTGGGACATAGCCATGCTTGACATGATACCATGATGTGGAACATACAGTCAATTCCAGAATTATAACGTAAAGTGAAGTAACTACTCGCTTAGAAGACACAACATACATTTCAGGACTGAGTGACACACACCTTCAGATAGTAATGATTTCCACTAATAGTTACAGAGTGTTTATTAAGCACATATTGCCCAGCACAATTGTAGATATCTTTTTCTGTGAGGTAGGTACTATTGTTTTATTATCCCCCTTTTATAGACAGGGAAACTGAGGCCCAGCTATTAATTGTAGAATCAGAATTTGAACCAACGAAGTCTGGCTTTATACTCTTAACTACCACAGGAACGCCATCAGGTTCCTGGAACATCGTGGTGCATAGCAATCAGAAGGAACGCTGAGAAGAATCTCCAGGAAGTCTGCACAAGGTTTTTCTGACAGGCTTGGCAATGACTAAGTCAAAGGCCAATTTTGATGTGTCTCATGTGTGAAAAAGACTGTGGGCATCACTTTTTTAAACTACTGAAAAGCTCTTCAGGACACAGACACACATGTCATAACAATCACAACAGTGCTGGCAACTCCAAAATCCAAGGACAGTGCAACATACAAATTTGATGACAAGCAGACTTTCAGAGATTTGTTTCTGTTCACGTGAATTAATATGTAAGACACACATTTTCCAGATATAATGTTAGTTTTTCTGTAAAGGGCCAGATAGTAAATATTTTATGCTTTATGGACCACAAGGTCTCTGTCACCACTACTTGGCCACTGCAGTGAAAAAGCAGCCAGGAACAACATGTAAATGAATGGACATTGCTGTGTTCCAGTAAAGTTCTTCTGGCTGACCTCGAACTCCCGGGCTCCAGCAATCTTCCTGCCTCAGCCTCCCAAGTAGCTGGGACTGCAGGTGCATGTCACTGTGCCCAGTTCAGTAAAATCTTATTAACAAAACTAGGCAGCGGGCTGAGTTTGGTCTGTGGGCCATAATTTCCTGACCCCTGGTTTAGATAAACATTTTCTGTCCTGTCACATTACCATGGGGATTGGGCAGGATCGAATCCACATCTTTCAAATTAGTCCCTCTGCACCTCTGTTAAGAACCACTGAATAATGGAACTGAACTACTTTTTAATTTCTGTGTCAGGTTTTCATTATTCTTCTCATCTCTGGATTTTAAAAAAAGTGTTTCTTAGGCATTAAGTCCATTACAGGCTCTAAAAGCAAGAGCAAACTTGCCGCTTTGTACATTGCTGCCCATGCATTGACTTTGGAGGAGGGCACAAGTATTCAATTTTCATTTCTTATAATTTAGACCGGCTCATAACGGACGCTTCAGGTCTATTTCCAGCTCTTAGTTCTCAAATATCCCAGGGCATAAGGGGAAGACATAGAAGAAGGGAATAAGGGAAGTCAGAGAAAGAAAGTGAAGAGAGGAGGGAGTAAGGGACCCTATGAAGAATAGAAGTATTTATGGCATTCTTCAGACTCAGGCTACTCTAATATAGAGCAATTCATGAAAGACCTGCCGTGAATCACATATAAATATAGCAGCCTTGTTTAATAAGCAAAATATTGACCGTAAGTAGGTATTATCTAGAACAATGGAACCAACAATCATTAAATAGTTTACAAAAAGTATAGAACTAATGTATGGGCTTTCCTTTAATATGCTGCAATTTCAGAATGAAAGTATGTAAAGAAATTTTTATTTGGTTTCTGTTTGTATTAAATAACTTTTTCTTCCCTTTCAAATGAAGGTAGTGGAACATTTCTCTTGACTACAGAACAGTTGCTAATAAGACAATGGTGAGTCTTCATTTGATCCTTCTGTGTGCAGAGGTGAGTATGAGGAATGCCATGCCCAGGAATCTGATCCAGCTCGAGGGGTAGAAAAGGGACATTTTAGATGCTCTGGCCAGGCGTCCGTGTGACCAGAAGAGGATTATTAGGGGCAGCTGACTCAGTGGCACGAAAGGGCTTTGGCTTTCCTGTGCTTGGTCTCTGGGTATGATGAGAAGGAGAAGGAGTCTTGGGAAATCACATATTCTGAAGAATAAAGTTGGTGTGCATATAAGAAACTATTTTTAAAATATGGATTGAGATTGTAATTTTCTGAAAATTCTCTGACAACATTGGTGGAAAATTGCCGTGTGTGTATGTGTGTGTGTGTGTGTGTGTGTGTGTGTGTGTGTGTGTGTATCAATGGTTCCCTGCTGGGTAAAAAGGAAGAATGAGGGAGTGAGCTGGGCCTGTGGGCAGACAGCCCCTTCACCCCACCTCCTCCTCCACTGTGGTGTCACTCATGGCCAAATGCCAGGTTGGACACGCTATAGCTGCAGGTGTCTTACGGCTTGATCCTAAAGTAAGATAAACACTCGTGGTCAGGCAGTGGGTTGCTCCTAAAAGGGTAGATATGGACCTGTGATTTAAAGGTTTGGAAAAAGAGTCTATCTCAGGAGAGAGAGGGGGAAAAAAAAAAAGGAAAAAAAGATAGGAGACTAAGATCAATATGGATGGGTTTCCACGGGATTCATCTGAGAAGGGTTTAACTTTTTTTTTACTTTTTCCATAAACTCTGGGAATAACTATATTTAATTAAAGATTTTAAAGTTGTTTTCCTACATTGGACTTGACTTTACCCCCAACCCTTGTAAAGTGAGTTTCTCCTGTATCTTGTGATGTGGGTGGTGCTTGGAATGAGAAGCGATATTAAAGGACCCCTGCCAGGGAGCCTGCACAGCAGGGTGGGTAGAAGAACTCAGGGAGGTGGGGCGTGGGAGTCCTCAGTGGAGCTGAAACCCATTGGTGGGTGGGAGAAGAAACACAGAGAAACAGATGCCAGTTGAATGGTATAGAAGCAGAGGCAAGATCCAAAACAATATTCTCAAGATGAAAACAAATATTGCTCTCAAAGCCAGAGAATCAGAACAAGGTTCTATGCTGATTCACTTGACTCCAATGTCTCACTCCTACAGATTGCCTGAAATAAAACATTTTAAGAACTCTGATGCCGTGAGAAATTATCAGATGCATCTGGCTATAAATGCACAAATATTTCTTTGCATTGAGCCTTTCAAATTGTCTTCAATGTTTGCTAAAAGCAACTACTTAAGCCATCCATCTTCTCCTACCTAATGTGGCAATGAAATTCCCCAATTAGATTTAGATTGTTGCTAGTGTTCACTGATTAAAACAGAATGGCATGCAATGGCAATGTAAGTATTGGGCTTTCTCCTTTGTATTCAGATGAACAATTCTATGTCATTGCACTAGTGCTATTCTTATTCCTTCCATATTTCTCCCTTGCATTACTTTCTGCCTGACTTGCCTGACTTAAACAAAAAGCAGCCACTCTTCAGCTCAGCTTCTGGAAATGAGAGTGGAAATGGGCAGATGGAGGTGGGAGGTGGGTGCCAATGGAGTTAAACACCTTAACTAATATTGAGCAGGCAGCATGGGCTTTAAAATCAGATGCACAGATGATACTAGGCAAAATGCTTAACTCTCTAAGCCTCAATTCTTTATCAGTAAAAGAGAGGATAATAATGGAACCTCTTATTAGGGTTGCTGTAAAAAATATATGAAAAATGCATAAAAAACATTTAGGACAATCTCTGGGTCATGGTAAGCACTCCATAAGTGCTCTTTATTCAATAGCTACTTCTTGAATATCCAAATATTAAAGCTGATCAACATAACAATTTGAAAGATTCTATCACCATTTCCAATGGGAATAATTTGAATTCTGATTTCCTGTTTCTGAGGCAGGGTAGGAGAAGTGATGGCCTCTCCTTTGCTCCCGATTAGCATCTATATGAGTGGATTTTATGTAAATGAGACATTTGCATTCATAGTGACTGGAGAAATGAGTTCTAAATCATGTGCACTGTTTGGCACCTCATTTTCTTATTTTTTAGTGTTGCACTAATGCCTACATCCAATGCACCTGGGTCTTCATGTCTGACTGAGCCGAAGTCATTAAACAAATATGTGAACTGCCTCTTTTCAAATTAATGACATATGCTTCCACTCTTTATGTTTTGGACAAATAATCAAAATTGCCAGCGCAGCTATGGGCAATTTGCTATTTAAGTGAAATCTCACCACTTGCATACTCACCTTTCCAGATTGCCAGTTCACTAGTACAAGGAACAAAGGGGAAAACTTACTGATGCCGGTGCTGTCATGAGCTTTTCATTTCTGCATAATTATGTGATTAAATATATTTGGTTAATTTGTTGGGATATTTCCCTTGCCTGGTATGTCTTCTCCACTCCTTTCTCACTTATAAACAACGACAACAACAGCAACAACAATCTTTATGGAGCACTTACTCTGTGCTAAATATTAAGTCCTTTACATGATTTAGCCAAATTTAACCTAGCACCCCCTTGATACGGAGGATACTATTTAATCCTGCTTTTACAAGTGAGAAAATCAAAGGCCAATAATGTTAAGGAAACCGTTCAAGGCCACACACCTACTAAGTGGCAGAACTGGGATCTGAAGCCAGGCAGTTTGTTCCAGAGTTCATACTTTTAAAAATTGGACTATGTTGCCTCTACATTTAGTTTAATCTCAAACTTTCTGAAGGGCTCAGCTTATTGTCACTTCTTTATGATCTATTTCCCTGCCCAAACCTTGTATTTTCCCTTCCCCAATTCCTATAGCATTATTTCATTTGTGTCATTCATTTGCCATTTAGGGAACTTTACCTATCATTGTTAATAAACTATCTGGAGTTAGGTCCTGTCTGTCCCAAAAGACTGGAACTGCACATATCATGCCTAGTAGATGTTTTCCTTAAAGAAGGTGATGATGGGCAAAAAAATGTTCACTTTGACAATTTCTCCCTACGCTGGAAAAGGGCAACATAAATTTACCAAATGTAAAATGAGGAATAAAAGAGTCAAAGTGTAAATTCTTTTCACCTATTTGCAGATACATGAGGCAGAAAACCAGGCTGAGCTAGGAAGAAAGCGAAACATTTGGGTTCTTGGATTTAGTTTTTTGTTGCCTGTGTATGAATGATCATCTTGAGTCCACATGTTTTGAGAGTTGTTTCACTCTGGCCAACATTTTACTATAGAGCTTTATTTATTAACATTAACAAGAATCATGGGGCTAGACTCTCATGCCTCAGATGGAAAGTTTACACCTACTAAGCGAGTCCAGAGCAAGACAATTAGCACTTATGTTTCTGGGTTGAGTGGTTGGGAACCATCTGAGAATTAGAAAGCATGCCAAAGTGGCCAGCACAATGAGAAATGAGTTTTCAGAAATGGCTAATGATGCTGTGATTGAATAATCATTTTCAGTAGCATTCCAAAGCCAGAATTTCTCAAAACCCAGATCCCATTGGTTTCTTTCCAAAATGCATCATGCCTAAATGCTTGCTCTAAAACCATTCTTATTCCCTCTGTGGGAGAAAATGTGTTTCAAAATGGGAGAAATAGTCTCTTGTTGGAGTCTGGGAATAGGTAAAACTAGATATGGCTGAACTCACTAACTGGCCTTTCTTTATCCCCATTGTAAATTTTACCATTTATGGTCATTGGGCAAGAATGAGTATTTAAGCAAATAAGTAATGAAGGGAATTAGAGGATGCTTGATAGGATTCTATTATTATACTTTAATTTTCTTCAAACCATGAACGAGAATCATGGTTGCAATGCCATGCTAACACGACATCAGTATAAGCTGTAGTTTTTCTGGGGTCAATATTAGCTTTAAAAAGCTTAAAGGCAGGATAAAGCAGCAAAAGCGAGGCTTCTTTGTTCATATCTACCAAAAAAAAAAAAAAACCAGTGTAATAAAGAAAGCAGCACACCATTCCTGGCTGGATCTGAAAGCAGGAGGAGGAGCTATTCTTTGGATAAATCTAAAAGACCCATTGATCTTCCAATGCGTTTTTGGAAATGCCTATTGCTTTATGTTGCATTTTCATTCATTCATAGTTGCTTCTGCTAATAAAGGTCCTCTGGTGGCAGTAATTCTTTTCAGCAGATTGAAGTCGTTTAGTAATGAAATCCTTGGTGTATTCACTAACACGAAGTGCGATCTGTCCTTGCACCTGGTACACATTCAGCTGTACAGAGAGTCACATTGCTATTCATGCCTTTTGTTTAGTCACACAAGGGAACTAGAACAAGAAGTGTAGATTTTCACCTTGGCTTTTTATAAGGTACATTATGAGCTATATACCTCCATAGAATGAGCTTGGCAGTCCTAGTTCTCAGACAACAATGATTTGCAACTGGACATAAGAAAAAGGGACATTAATTGCTAGTAATTAGTAGTTCACAGAGTTTTTTTTTTTTACTCTGAATTAATCAATCCCCTGAGAAAAGTAAGGACTAGCAGGGCAAGGTTTTAGCTTTGGAATCCAAACATTTCAAATGCAGTGTCATACCAATGATTCATTCTAGTTTTATTTTGGGCTTCTCAAAGCTTCATGTCACCCTCTCTCTTTTAAAATTTAATATTGTTTTATCAAAGTTGTACATGTACATTGTTTAAAAAGTCAAATCTTCTACAAAGCTCATAATGAAAAGCAGCAATCTCCTGCCCTACCCTTTGCTCCTGGTCCCCAGAGGCAACCTCTTTCAACTTGAAGCTGTTTCTTCTGCCGTTTATTGCCATATTTCTAAATAACTTGCTAGTAATTTTATGTCTTCATTTTTTTTCCAGTTTTAGGTCTCACTTACTGGCTTCTTACTATATGGAAGATTAGAATTTAGTGCTCTTAAAATTGCATCTCACAATGCCAGGATACATCTCCCTCTTCATCCTTTCTTTTTGTTGTATTATAATTTTTGATTACGTCAATATTCATGGTTTACATTATTGGTGCTATGTAAATATTATTCACAGCTGTGAAGTGTAGCAAGGTATGGTTACATTTCTTACTTTTTACAAGTTTAGGTTTTCCTGGCGTTAATAATTGGCTTTCTCTGTCTGTTTCTCTTCCCTTCTTTTATCTTTCCTTAGGTTTCTGTGTATTTAAGCAACAGTGATCTCTCATTCATTCCCAGACTATCTGCCAGAAGTGTAGTATGTCTGAAAATATTAAGTAATTGATCTATGTCCTTTTTGTGGGGGAGGTGGAGGGCTGGGAGCACGTCCTTCTGGGGCCCCCTCTTCTATTCTGATCTGGACTGTTTGATGCCAGGCCTGAAGCACACGGCCATCCTTCAACCTCCCCTTGCCATCTCCAGAAGGTTTTCTTTGCCTTGCTTCTTTCTGTGACGGATCTCTTGTTTCCTGAATCCTTTGTCTTCCTCTTTCTTGGTTTTCCCCCATGTTTTTGGTTGAGAAAAACATCATCCAGTAGTTGATCAAGAAACGGGGGATAGGAAGCAAAGTTTTGGGGACCTTACATGCCTGATGATGATTTTGTTTTATCCTCACATGTGATTACTAGTTTGGCCAGATGTAGATTGCTAAAATGAAAGTTATGTTGCTGCTCCTGGGCTCAGGCCTTCCAGTGTTTCTGCTGAGAAATCCGATGTGGTGTCAATTCTTGATCCTTTGAATTGGGACTTTTTGTTTTTTAATTCTGTTTGGAAATTACTGAATCTTTTCTTTGTCCCTGGTGATCTGAAATTTCTTAACGATGTGCTTTATAATGCATTTTCTTTCATTGCTTTTGTTAGTACTTTTAATCTGGAAACTCCTTTCAATCTGGAGAAATTTTCTTGAAAAAATGTTTCTTTGATAATTTTCTTTCTTCTTTTTTATCTACTTGTTTTCCCCTAATGCTCTTATTATTCTGACGTTGGATCTCTTAGATTGATCCTAATCTTTACTCACCTTTTTTCTCCTATATTTCACCTATTTTTTTATTCTACCTTTCTTATTTCCTGGATGCAATATCTTTTCTGATCTTTCTAAGTATATTAATTAAAGTTTTTATGAGTATGTTATTTATAATTTTTTCTTCTCCCTGCATCGTCTCTGTTTATTTTAAAAATTTTTAAATTATTATGAGTACATAATAGTTGCATATATTTATAGGGTACATGTGGTACCTAGGCATACAATGTGAATTAATCAAATCAGGGTAATTAGGTTATCCATCACCTCAGGCATTTTTCATTTCTTTGTGTTAGGAACATTCCAACTTTACTCTTTTAGTTATTTTAAAGTATGCCCTAACTTATTGTTGATTATAGTCACTTAGTCTCTGTTTCTTTTAAGATCAGTTTCTGTTTACTTGTTTGTTATTTTGGTCTCTGTCTTTCACATTAAGGGCCTTTCTCTAATGTCTGCTGACAATGGGCTGTTTACTTTTGCAATTTTACCCCTTCTTTCCTTTTGAATTATTGTTGTAATGAATTTTTGTAACTGTTTTACATATATTTAAAATCCTGCAAAGACATCATTGCTTTGCATAGTCATTGTTTTGTATAGTCAAAAAATTTATTTGTTTTTATGTTTAGTTCACATATTTACCTTTTCTCATGCTTTTCATTCCTTTTTTCATTCTACCTTTGCTTCTAAAATCATTTTCTTTCTGCCTGAAGAATTTCCTTTAGTATTTCTTTTAATTCAGGTGTGTTGGCAACAAATTCTTGAAATTTTTACTTGCTGGAATAGTCTTTATTTCATCTTGATTTTTGAAATATTTTCACTAAGTATAGAATTCCAAGTTGCCAATTATTGTCTTTTGGCATTTTAAAGATATAATTTCATTATCTTCTGTCCTCCAATATTTCTGTTGAAAAGACAGACCCCAGTCCCTTAGAAATATGATCTTACAACTTATATAATTTACTTCATTGGCTAGAAGAATGTCATTGAAAAAATCCTCACAGTTTATAGTCGTGTGATGTTAATATTTGGGCATCTTTAAGAAGCAGCAACAAAGGGGGCATTCTCATCTTACAGCCTTAAATTCTAAGTGAGGCCAGGTGGCCATATGGGAGCTCTGAGCCTCAGTATCCCCTCAGGTAGCAGGCCATCCCCTTCGTTACTGATGAAGACATTGAAACTCAGAGCATCAAGTGTCCCCATGATCTTAAAAATAAACAAATCATACTCTGTCATACAGAGTGACAACACAGAGTTGTACCCAACATGTATATGTTTATTAAATGCTTCTTAGAGACCTAATATCAATTGAAGGTAGTTCATACAATTTTAGAATAAAATTCAGGTCTCACCTGGCTCAGAGGTCATGTAGCTAACATTAAGAAGTGATGTAGGTCTTGATCTCTTTGGAGAAACCAAGCTCTCTTGAAAAGGGCAGCCCATAACTGTTCCCATGCAAGGCTTTGAACCCAGTGTTGCCAGATCTAGCTTCTGAAGAGAAGCTAGAAATTTGGATTTTTGGAACTTTATGTAAAAATGTCTTTATATGGGCAACTAACTTTCCCCTCAGTCTTACACACACATACAGACACACACACATACATAAAACCAAAAACCTCTCTGCAGGTCAAACGTGTCTATGGTTTCCATCCATTCTGAGTGTTACCCTTGTGGTGTGTCTGATCTGGTCTAACTGCCTTCTATCCCAGAAAGGAGAAGTGACTTAACCAAAGTCATATTGGAAGGCTTTCTTCTAAAATCTTTTATGAAAATTTGACAGATCCTTCATTTTAAAAAAGTATGATGGAATAAAACTGGAATCTGATAATCTAGAAAGCAATAATTCTGAGCATAGCTCTTTATTTATTGTCTGTAACCTGTATTATCCAAGATGGTGAATATGAGGTGTTCTGTGGTCTATGAGCAGGTCTATGCAGACCTACCCCCAAAGGCCAAGGGAACTGAGAGGCTGAAGAAAGAGGCTGACATACCCAGATTCTCATGAAGAAACATTTAATAGGGACTTACAAACAGAAGCCATGTTTTTGGTGTCTTGAACAGAAATCATGTCTTAGGCGGCCACAAGACAGTGGAAAGAATATGTAGAGCAATTAGAAGTCAATGTCTCAGGGAAAGGCAAGAATTTGCCTAAAGGCAGGACTTATGGTAAGTACATGCTCTTACACAAGGCCCAGAACTGGGGTTAATCGGAAATCAACATGGCAGATTAGCATCCAAGGTGGAGTTGCTTTAGCCTCTGCACAAGAAGATAAGAAAGTAAGTAGACCACTGCAATAATAAGTTGGTAGGGGAGGGTTTGAAAATTAAGTGAAAGTATTCATTGGTGCAAGATATTCTCAGAGATGAACCCCTGGTACAAGAGGTTCTCAGAGATGAGTTCTATTCTAAAATTATGGACCAGCACTTTAAAATAATACAGAAGTATGTCAGTGATTTACCCATGGCCCCAGAGATGAAGTTGGGTGAGACAATGAGTACCATTTGCAATTCCATGGAAGAAAAATCCATGCATATTTGGCAGTAATCTTTGAGGATGAATGCCACAAATACTAATTGATCTTACTATGAACTAGTCATTTTTCAGGCACTGAGGGTAGAGCATGAGCAAGGAAAGAAATCCCTGCCCTAATGTGACTTATATCCTAGTGGGTTGAATAAGCTGCTAAGGCAATTCTCAACTGGCTAAATAATGGATCAGCTCCTCCAACTCTTTTAGTTATACCAACAAGTACGAGAAAGTTAATGGTGGCATCAGGAACATAAAGTTGGCCCTCTTGCTGCTAGGCCAGTTTTCTATTGCCATGGCAATGAGATGCTTATTGTTCTGGATTATAGTATAGACTATTTTGTAGGGGCCAATGGGTAAGTTTTTCTGGGCTCTTTGAAAGTTCTCTGAAAAATGAACTCATAAAAGGCAGATTAATTGGAGAAAAGGAACACAAATTTTTTTTAACATGTATACAAGGGAGCGGTCAGAATGAAGACCCAAACATGCAGGGAAAATTGTCCATTTTTATACTTAGGTCCAACAAAGTTTAGAAAGCCATGTAGAAATGTGATTGGACAAAAAGCTTATGATCTAATGTTAATAGACTGAGTGGGGAAACCTAGAAAAACTTGTCTATCTGTATTCTTCTTGGCCTCTCTGTGCAGCATTTCTTCCTTCTGGGTGTGGGGTAGGTCCTCTGGAATGGGGATCTTATGACCTACAGTCAAACAAAGGAGGTCACATAATTTCTTTATGGCCAATTTTTACAGAAAAAGGCAGAGGAAAGTGAGAGTACTATTTTTAGGTTTTATGGCTGGCTTTGGGGAAAAGGGTTTCTGGTTTCTGTGGCCTGCCTTGGGGGGAGAATGGGACTGAGAGACAGGCGGGCAGAAGGTCAGAGAAAAACTTTTGCTTCTAAGGCCTTCATTTTGGGGTATTCACTTCTGAGCCCCAACAACTTATTTATTTATTTAATTGACAAATAATAATCTTTTCATTTATTCTGTCTGGGGTTTATAGCACTTCTTGAATTTGTGAGTTAACGTCTTTCATCAGTTTGGGAAGATCTCAGCTATTTTTTTCTACAAATAGTGCTTCTACTCACTTCAATAGCTCTCACTTATCCTTCTGAGACTCTAGTTACACATATATTATGCCACTTGACAATGCTCTATATGCTTTTTACTTTTCAAAAATAATTTTTCAGTCCTTTCTTCTCTGTTCTTTATTTTGAGGTTTTTATCTAATTATTAATGTTTTATGTCACTGATCTCTTTTCTTCATATCTAACCTGCTTTAAAACCATCTAATGAGTTCTTCAAGATATTACTTTTTAGTTTTAGAATTTTCACTCCATGTACTCACAGGCAGAGAAACATATACATTTTTATGTATACATCCTAGCATGAGTGCCCATACACATAAACATATATATAAATCTCTTTTTGCCTCTATCATGTACATAGTTTGAAAAGTTTGTTAGAAGAACCAGCCTGGTATTAATTCACTGCACTTCATGTATAATAAACAGAAATACACCAGCCTTTATGATGAATTGCCAGGGTAACACAGGGACATCTTGTATGAATTTCAATGCACCAAGTGTCAGATTCTTATTTCATTACTTGCTGGCACATTAGTGGATGGTTTTTAATTTCTTTTTTTTTTCCTTTAGCAAAGATCCATGGAGACCTCTTGCTCTTGCCACTTGCATTGGGAGCAAGGTTACATTATTTTTAAATGCCACAGTATCTGGGTATCACTCAAAATGTTGCTGAACTAGCAAAATAAATGATATTGTACTAAAAAAATTGTATATATTTATGCTGTATAACATGATGTTTTAATATATGTATACATTACAGAAAGGCTAAATTGAGCTAATTAACATATCCATTACATTGCATATTTTTTTTGTAGTGAACACATTTAGAATCTACTTTTGGCAATTTTCTAGTACACTGTATGTTGTTATTAACTATAGTCACCACGTTCCACGTTGTACAATAGATCTCCTGAACTTATTCCTCTTGTTAAGCTGAAATTTTGTATCATTTGATCAACATTTCCCCAATCCTTTCTCCCTTCCCCAGCCCCTGGTAACCATCATTCTCTTCTCTATTTCTAAGAATTTGACTTTTTAAGATTCTATATATAAGTGAGATCATGAAGTATTTGTCTTTCTGTGCCTGGCTTATGTCACTTAGCTTACTGTCCTCCAGGTTCTTCTATCATCTATGTTGTCACAAATGACAAGCTTTCATTCTTTTTAAAAGGCTGATCAGTATTCCATTGTGTATTTTACCACATTTTCTTTAGCCATTCATTTGTTGATGGAAACTTAGGTTGATTCCATATCTTGTCTATTGTGAATAGTGCTGTGATAAACATGGTAGTGCAGATCTCTCTTTGACATACTGATTTCATATCTTTTGGATATATATATACAGTACTGGGATTGCTGGATCATATTAGTTCTACTTTTAATTATTATGAGGAACTTCCATTCAGTTTTTCATAACGGCTATAATAAACATTCCCAATAACAGTGTACAAGAGTTCGCCTTTCTCCACATCCTCCCCAACGTGTGATATTCCCTATCTTTTTCGTAATAGCTATTCTAACAGATGTGAGGTGACATCTCATTGTGGTTTTAATTCACATTTCCCTAGTACTTAGTGATGTTGAACATTTTTTCATATACTTCTTGATCATTTGGATGTCTTCAGGACCTGTGCCCATTTTTCAATCACATTATTTGTTTTCTTGCTATTGAGTTGTTTGAGTTTCTTATATATTTTGGCTTCTAGCCTCTTTTCAGATGTATGGTTTGCAAATATTTTTCCCATTTTTCAGGTTGTCTCTTCACTTGGTTGATTGTTTCCTTTGCTGTGCAAAGGCTTTTAGTTTGATTCAATCCCATTTGTCTATTTTTTCTTTTGTTGCCTATGCTTTTGTTGTCATATCCAAAAAATTATTGCTCAGATTAATGTCATGGAGCTTCTCTGTATGTTTTCTACTAGTAGTTTATAGTTTCAGGTCTTACATTTAAGTCTGGAATTAATTTTGAGTTGATTTTTATGTATAGTGTGAGATAAGGGCCCAATCTCATTCTTCTGAATATGGCTATCCAGTTTTCCTATCACCATTTATTGAAGAGTCTGTCTTTTCCCCCTTGTGTGTTTTTGGGAAATCTTTGCTGTAGATCAGTTGACCATAAATGTGTGGACTTATTTCTGGGCTCTCTATTCTGTTTCAGTGTTCTATATGTCTGTTTTTATGCCAGTAGTATGTTGTTTTGATGACTATAGCTTTGCAGTAGATTTTGAGATCAGGTGGTTGATGCTTCAAGCTTTGTTTTTGTTGTTCAGGATTATTTTGGTTATTTGGGATCTTTTGTGTTTCCATATAAGTTGAATTTTTTTTTTCTATTTCTGTGAAAAATGTCATTGGAATTTTGATAGGGAATGCATTGAGTCTGTAGATTGCTTTGGGTAGTATGAACATTTTAACAGTATTAATTATTTCAATCCATGAACCTAGGATATTTTTTCTATCTCTGTTTTAGATTCATTCTTGTAGTGTAGCTGTCCAGTTCTTTCAACCAAGAGCTTGTTGCATTCACTGGGGCCCTTTTCATCGGCAGACCCTGAACTTTACTTCTTGCCTTCTCAGCACCTTAAGAGTATCAAAAACTCTCCTCTGCTCTTTAAAAGATTTTTTTTTAGCTTTGAGACTCCTGCCCCATGATACTTCAGAATTCATGTCTTAAGGGTAATACCAGTTGAGTTTCAGCCTTATTTTTCTATTCCCTATTTCTCACTGGGATCTTGACCTTTTTGTTTGTTTTTTGCTACTTTGTTACATTTTTTCTCTTTTTTGCATCAGAAGGCTGCCAATAGCTCTTCTGGTTTCTCCTCTGCCCAAGGAAAGCCCTGCATTGCCAACATCTTGCCCTGCTCCCAGAATTGGCAATGCACTGGGAGAATGCCACTGAAGGATGTCCATTCATTCTCTGCAGTTCCCCTCCCTGATTCATTATTTTAGTAGTTCTTATATGCCTTCGAACAGCTCTTTTTATTTTATTTTTTAAAAATAACCTTCCTAGTTGTTTGCAGCTAGAGTTTGGTCTGCGGAAAGCTATTCCATTATACTCAGAAGTAGAAATCTTCATTTATATTAAAGTGAAGGGCACTGCTATTCTCACTGGAAGAAAAAGTAGCTGTCCAGCTGAATGAGGGGTGTGCGTGTGTGTGTGTGTGTGTGTATGAACTAGGGGTGTGGTACTTTTTATACAGACATATACAGGTTTACACAGACATTCAATCTACACTTCTGCCTCACCTGAATCCCCACTCCTGGGATTACCTAATGTCTCTGTTTCCGGGAGTTTTTATGGGGCTCTGAAGTACCAACTAACTGGCTGCTACTGGTCCTTCTTTGATGCCTTTAGGCTAGACCTTCTCTGTCAGCTATGTCATTTACCACGTATGTATCTATTTCCCAGTTATAAATTTTTTGGCCCTTGTGTGCTTTGTCATTTTTATCCATCTCTTTATTGTTACTTTAATGGGTTTCAGTAGGCAGTAGAGAGAATATTTAACCACAAGTCCCACATTAATTTCTTTTCTGAAAAAAAATTGGAATTGTGTTGTTATAATACTTCTTCTATAAATAGTGTTCAACCATCAGAGATGACATTGGTCAAACTGTTAGCCAAAGTTAAAAATAGAGTGGGAAGGGACACTGTTTTTCCTTACTCTGATCTCCCAATTTTTATATTTTATCAGCTCTCACAAATTGAAATGTTAAAGTGCTTGATTTTTTAATGAGACTCAAGACATATTCTGACTTTTCTTGAGAGTCTGCCATAAGAAATGCAGAGAGAAGAGGCTTTCCCAAGAGGATACAATAATCTGCTTTACAATAAAATTGTTTGTTGTTAATATATTTTGCTCTATTTTGTAGTTCTTGCAAAATCATTAATTCTTTTCCCAGGGTCCTAGACCTCTAGAAAATGCTGGGACATGGTTCTCTGAGTATGCACCCTTGTGTCTTAGGAGTATACAAAGGCCTACCAAGTAGCTTGGAGGATGCTGTTCAAATTATTAATGGCTGCAGTAAGACTTTGGCTATACATTTAAAAAATGTCATTTAAATTTTCTGTGAATTTCCCGTTATTGACACATCAAAATTAGTAGCACTATTTCTTTTTGATTGTTTATTCTCTCTAATACAAAATGGGAATGCTCTACTTCATTGCTTGGTAAAGTATATTACCTTACCAATGTAATGGAAGGGTCACAATTTAGAATCTGGCACTTCATTTCAATGGAATCTATTTGCCCTGAAAGTCTCTATTTACTTATTCTATCCACAAGTAATTATTGAGGACTTACTTTCTGCAAAGCCTGGTCTTAGGTGCTGAGGATATAGTTAGATGAACAAAGTTCTCACCTTTGAAGAGCTTTGCATTCTACTGAAGGATATGGCAATGAACAAATGAAGATATATTGTTAATATGATGTCATATGATACACGCTATAAGGAAAAATAAAGCAGGGTAAAAGAATAGAGAGGAGGAGAATGCTCTTTTAGATAGAGTGGTTAGAGTAAACCTTCTGAGGAGTAATTGTGAGATCTGAACGAAGCAAAGGAGGACTGAGTGTATTTCCAATACGGAAAATGAAAACAAAAAAGAAGTCAACCACCCAGGTGGCTGGTCTACACTGCGTTCGTTTTCCTTATTGGGTACACACTGGGTCTTCTTTTGATTTGTTCAGATCTCAAAGTTACCTGCATCTTTGGAATTAGAAAAATCTTTTTTCAGTTTGTTTTATTCAGTAACTCAGATTGCTGTTCATCTAGAATGGTGTTCTTCAGAATGTATCAACTAGGCCAGGTATACTGAGATTGTAGATATCATTTTAGTTTGGGATTATTGTATTTTCATTGACATTTATTGTAGCTAAATCCAGTGATGTTTATGACAGGATTTTTGTTTGTAGTAAGCAAATTTTAGGTTCCCTTTACCATTTAGTTTGTATGAAGAAATTTATTAGACTCCGTAGGAGCTATTCTCGAGTCACTTTCAGGGAAACATTGGCTCTAGTGAGTAAAGGACGGGCTAGTTTCCTGAGTTTCTGTAAACCTTTAGTGAAAGATCAATAATGTAAAATCACAGAGAGACTGCTACGTGGTCTTCTCCGCAGGCTCCTGGAAATGCCTACTCTTCTGACCCAGCCACTAGAGGGATTGTTGTACCATGGAGAAGCAGCTGCTCCCCCGGTGCTTTGGGAGAGATTCTGCTCAGTGTGTTGTGTCTGGAAGATATTCAGTCTTCTTGTCTGAAGACGTGATGGGGCAGGTAAGCGAGCCCGCTCTCCCAGCACATCTTCTGTTGACTGTGCACTCTGGCAACATCTGATGTCTCTGGAGTGTGTGCTCGGCTTCCCTATTCTCTTTGAAGCCTAGGTATTTGCACTCCAAAGAAGTTGGGATACTCAAAACTGTCTAGGCTGAACGCAGTTTTAAACCAAGTGTTTTCGTTAGTATTCAAAAGCTCTGTCTTTGAGAGCATATTGGCCAATAAGTAAAATGCCTAGGAGAACTTGTAATGATAACCTGAAATATCACCAATCTGTATTTAAATTGCCTTGATTTTAAAATGTGGTTTTTTTTTGGCTACATTATGTGGTTGAAATAACTTAATAGAGCACGCTGACATTTTGAAGTGCAACATATTTTGTGCAATTGTTTTTTTCTTTGAACCATACAAATGTTTTGGTATTTCTAGAATTAATTATAAGGCTCACTCAATTGATAATAAAAGGATGTGAACAAAATGTAAACACGTTCAATCAATCAACTAATTATTCTAGCATGAAAACATTAAAAAATTTCCTTTAAGAATAGTTTAATGATATCCATATTTGTACTGCTTTATAACTTTGGAGTTAGAATTCAATTAATAAATAATGTATGTATTCCAAAAATTATAGTATACACATGGTTCAGATTCTTAAGTAAAGGAAAGACAAGACATAATATACTGACCTAAAAGTCAGTCCTGCAATTGCTGATACTGTTTTCCCTGTGGGCTCTCCCCTGTTCCTTAGGCCCCTAAGAAATAGTCATCAAAAGTGTGCTATATATTCTGGGCCATTTTCAGAAATGTAATCTGTTTTACAAGTGAAATCCATATGTAAACTATTAGTAGGCAGAACATAAATACACATTTTTATACCATTTGGTTATGTGGCTCAAATATGCACTAAAGTTTAGTTCGTGTTTTTGTGGAGTTAATTGGTCACATAGGGCTTAGGGGCTGTTTTGACCCATTTACTTGATGTAGAATCACATAGAAGCTGCTGGGAATTTTACCTGCATGCTTATACTCTGGAATGGTAGAATACCTTTCCCCAAAGAAATTCCAAGCATTGTATAGAATACATTATTCACTCTCCATACAAAGTCTGTCCTCTGTACTAAAGAATATTTCTTGCTCATTTGTGTGTGTGTGTGTGTGTGTGTGTGTGTGTGTCTGTGTGTGTGTCTGTGTGTGTGTGTGTTTAGGGAATAATCCAGAATTCAGTTTTATACTTGCATGGGCAGAGGCTTTTCTTGGCGGGGTAGGGGAGCATCTATCGGGGCATCACTCCGTTGCTGCTGGTGACCCATGGAAACTGCCTACGAGTCTGTGTGTGGGTACGTGTTGTCGGCAGTAGAAAGCCCTGCAGTATGCCTCAGGGGCACTTGCCATCCTTTTTCTGAGACTTTCCTGTCTGCTAAGGTTTTCTCAGATCAAACACACACCTGATTATAATGGAGGTAACGTGAATCTTACAGTTGCAGCTTTGTTGTTTCCTTATAGGACTCAAGGGAAGGGCTTTATGGATTCCTGCCTGCCAGAAGAGGGTGCTCACCTGTGGGTGCTCTCTCCTGACTCCTCCTCCCCGTTCCTTCCCCCCTTGCTTCAGTGTGGCCACTCATGGCCCTTAGTCTAGTACCCCAGGCCTCCATTGGGAACCACCAGTCTCTTTACTATAGGAAGTAAAACCTCCTCTCCCTCCCCTTGATCCTTTCTTGGACCTTATAAGCTGGAGGGCCCCACCCTTTGTCTGGGTGCTAGTGGAGCCTCTTCTCTGCTTGCGAAGAGGGTTTGGGCTCAGATCCCACAACTGAGAATGGATGGGGTGCTCCACTTCCTGTTTCTGTCTGCCCAGTAGTGAGAGCTACAGCTGATCCCCTCACTAGCTTCCCAAGGAGGTCAGCACACTAGACCAAGAAGTTGTCACTTTTTTAAAATTGCACACGAGAATAAGGCAGTATCTTATGTCACATGACTTTGACCTTTCCCCCTATAAAATAATCAGCCCTACGTTATTGTGCAAATGACAATTAATTCTGTCATGGTCCTGCATCATTTGTCCTGTCCCTGATTATTTCTCCTTCGTTCGAATGTAAACTTCATAAGGACAAGAGTGTTTGTCTGTTTTGTTTACTGCTGTATCCCAATATCTAGAAAAGTGTTGAGCACATAATAGGTGATCAATACTTGTTGAATAAATGAATAAGGGTTGAATAAGGGTTATACACTACCTCAGATAGCTTCTTCTTTGCCGTATACAAGTGGGGTGTGTGTGTGAAGAGAGTATCAACTTGGATTAGTTGTCATTTTATTATAATTTTCACCACCACATCCAAAAGAAAAGTTTCTAATTTACTCTCCAATGCTGACGCTAATCAAGGATAACTAAGGTAAGAAAAACAAACAAACAAACCCTAAGGACAGAGTATACATGTAATTTGCTTTACTAATAGACAGGTGATGCATTTTTAGTGTTGGACCAAGGACTTCAGACCTGGACCTAGTTCAAATTGATCTGGATTAAATGGATCACACTGTGCATTCAGGATCACAGCAGACGTTTGCTGAGTAGATATGACATTTGTCTCTTAAAGCTAACAAGTAATTTCAGCATATACATATCAATAATATGTAAACATTACATATGCAACTATTTTTTTCAAGTAAAAGCTTACAAGATACTTCAGGATGTTACGTACCTGATTTTTTAAAACAAGAATGTTCAATAGAGTGGACATAGTAAGGAAGATGCTAGCCCTGGTCTGCACAAACTTGAGCAGAGGCCAGTCATCCTTTGCAGCTCTGGCCCTCACATTGGGTGTTGAGTTGTCTTGCGCTGGGGCAAATCAAAGGAAATGTGACCATGACACGAACAAAGAATGGAATGAATGCAGGATTCATTCGGATGAGAATATTAGCACTGTGCATCGAGCCAGGAAGAGATGGGAGGATTGGGTTAATTTCCTTTCTAGATAATAAATACTGTGGCATAGGCAGTAAGAGCGGGAAAGGACCATTGTGAATGACTACAAAGAAAATCGCTAGGATCCCTATGTCAGTAATTGATCTTAATGGAATTTAATTATTTTATTACCATAATCAGTCACCTCTTATCTTGCTTTTTCCTCCACTCTACTTTGAGAACTATTAACTCATATTACCTAGCTACGGTCAGGAAGAAACTGCTTGACGACAAGTTTTAATTCTCATCACCATGCAACTTTGGCAAACTCATTGGTCTGTATTCACAGCATTGGAAGAAGAAAGAATTACTGTAAAATGAGTTGCAGTAGGGGAGATGGGTCAGTGGGTGTATTACTGTGTTTATTTTTACTCTCAATGTCTGATGTGAGTGCTCTGAAGTCACAAATCCTGTTTATTTATTTTGCATTCCCAGCAACACATATCGTCCATATTATAAAGTAGATAGCTAATAAATACTTATGGAATGAGTACTAAAAATAAGGAACATGATTTTAATTCTTTATACCACTGTTATTTTTCAGAAATGGGTATAATTTATGTATTTCCACACTCAACTCCTTTAATTGGTTCTGCTGGGACTTAAAAACAATACCCCAAAACCAAGGCCTCAGCAGCAGCCTCAAAAGCAAAAGCTTTTCTCTGGCCTTGTCTTGCCTCCTGTTTCTTTGTCCCACTCTCCCCTAAGGCTAGCCATGGAAACTAGAATCCCTCCTCCCCAAGGCAGGCCATAGAAACCAGAACCCCTTTTCCCCAAAGCCAGCCATAAAACCTAAAAATATTGCTCTAACTTTTCCCTGCCTTTCTGTGTAAAAAAAGACCATAAATGAATAATCTGGCCCACCTTATTTGACTGTAGGTTGTACGACCCCCATTCTAGGGGCTCTCGACCCACACCCAGAGCAAGGAATGCTATATACACAGAGGTCAAGAAGGATCTAGACAGACAGGCCTTGCTGATTTTCTCCACCCTTTTGTTGAATTGTATTTCTACATGGCTGTCCTTACTTTGTCGAACCAGCATAACAAAGGACAATTTCCCTTGTATGTTTGGATCTTCATTCTGACGCTTCCCATGGATACATGTTAAATAAATTTGCGTGCCTTTCCTCCAATTAATCTGCCTTTTTGCAAGTTGATTTTTCAGAGAATCTTCAGAGGGCAAAGGTGAACTTTCCTCATGGCCCCTAAAATATCCACCTTTGCACAACCACTGTTAACATCATTATTTATTTTGAAAAGCAGTGACCTTTGCTGTTTGTAGTGCTTCTATCTTCACACTAAGAAAACATTATATGTACATATAATTCATGTCATAGGAAAACATTATTTTAAGACCTGAATCTGAGACCCTTATGGAGGTATCTTTCCATTGATGTCCATCTACTATAACAGTAAGACCCAACAGGAGATTTGAAATTCAAAATTCTGTTTTAGTTTAATAGCTAGGTCAAAGTCTTGAACTCCACTTTTCTTCTGTAAATTCTAAATAGGAAACAGTTGTGATCCTTCTGCAGCATAAAACCCCCAGAGATTGAAGAGTGAGCGTGCACACACACACACACACACACACACACACACACACACATCTCTCAACACTGTTGAAAGTATGAGTTTTGTTGCCAGGGGCCACAGGAGGCACTGCCTCCCTGCCAAGCCAGTGCTTGTCTGTCCATGGCTGTCACAGTGCAGAGGTGTTGATGCCAGTGCTAGGGGGACCGATATTGCTGCTGACACCAATAATATCACCTCTGTTGCCAAAGCTGCCCCAAATACCATTGTCTATCAGGGTAGGGCTTCTGACATGTTGCCGTTATGTCTTGCACTCAATATCTCTCAGAAATTAAAGGGAAAGAGCTCATTTAATTTTTCAAAATCTTATTTAAAAGCCCCTTGCAAAATTTGAATGAAAAATATGTGGTGTTCTCAGAGGCACATCTTTCTTGTACACCTCAACCCATTGTCCTTAAAGAAACCTACGTCTTTCTTAGGAAGATCTTCAGTCTCTCGTGCAAATAGATGCCTGGCAGGCCTGCCCCATAGGTCAACACGTGCTCATAGCTCGCTTCAATCCTTGGAGGAACGATTTGGGCGTATTTAATCTGGAGCCACTGCTAAAATTGGGATTTGAAAGATAGGTTAGAAAGAATTGAGGCTTAAGAACATAGATGGACAAAGAAGAAATCAACATCCAAGTAACTGAGGAAAGCAGTCAGAAATCCTGAAGTGTTGTCACATAAACAATTAGTAAGATAAAATAAACGAGAGCCAGATTGGATGACATTAGTTTATAAGAAAATTCAGAATACATGAGAAAGATTGAGAGAAAAAAATCTTGTTTATCCCTGGTATCTTTCTCTGGCTTTGGGAACTTTCTCCATAACATGCTCTAATTCTGGGGAGATCTTTGGTTTCCATTTGTGGGATGCTATGGCTGTGAATTTAAAGGTTTGTTATCAAAAATCAAACATTTATGGAATATTATTAGTATAATAAATATGAACAAACTCTTGCTACATTCAACAACTTGAATAGATCTCAAGGGCATTATGCTGAGTGAAAAAAACCAGTCTTAAAGAGTTGCACACCACACAATTTCCTTTCTATATAAATCTCTACGTGATAAAGTTATTGTGATGATGAACAGATTAGTGGTTGCAGAAGTTAGGTTTGGGGGAAGGGTATGACTTTTATGGGATAGCACAAGGACTTTCTTTGTAGTGATGCAGTTCTGTATCCTGATTGTAGCGTTGGCTACTTGAATCTACACATGTGGCATATACCAAAAAAAAAAAAGGACACTTAAAAACTGATGAAATCTGAATAAGGTTTGTATGTGAGTTAATATTGTGCCAACATCAACTTCCTGGCTTTGAAAACGCACTGTAGTTATTATACATAAGAATATTATGCTTGGGGAAGCTGAGTGAAGGGTACACCAGGAACTCTCTGTACTATTTTTGCAACTCTTTGTGAGTCTTAAGATATTTCAAACAAAAAGTTATTTTAAAAATCAAATATAGGCAGTCCTCAACTTATAATGATTCAACTTACAATTTTTTGACTTTACAGTGGTGCAAAAGTGATATGATATATATTTAGTATACTCCTCTATTTACCATAGCATTAAGTCTGGATAAACCCATCCTCAGTTAAAAATATCATTAAGTTAAAAGTGCATTTTTGACTTATAATATTTTCAGTTGAGGATGGGTTTATCATGACATAACCCTATAGTAAGCAGAGGAGCCTCTCCATGTAACGTTGACAAGAAAAATATAGAGCGGAATAACAGGCTATTCAGAATTATTCAATCAATTAGGTAGATGGAAAAAAAGATCCCTAGACTTTTCGGGTACTACAATTATGAATAAAATTGTCACAATATTAATATTCCAAGTGTTATTATCAATATTTTGCAGTCCTCAAGTCTAAAATCTTATCACTAAAAAGTCAATTTTTCATAGATAAGTCAAAAACAAACAAACAAAAGCCTTAATAATTGCACAAAACCAAAGTCCATTTGGCCACGAGTTCTCATCTTTAAGATACATACCAGCCTAATCAAATAGTAAAGATATCATTTAATACATGCTATGTCATCATCTGAAAGACAGACTCTATAATATCTGTTGATTAAAAAACTATTGGGGCCAAGGGAAAACTTCCCCTTTGCCCTCTAAAGAATCACTGAAAATCACTGACAAGAGGCAGACGAATAGCAGAAAAGGCATATGAATTTCTTTGATCATAGTTTTATGTAACATAGGAACTTTCAGAATGAAGATCAAAAGATACAGGGGAAATTGTCCATTTTTGTGCTTAGCTTCAACAAAGTATGGACAACTGTGTAGAAGTATGACAGGGCAAAAAGGATAGTATCTAATGCTATTAGACTGAGAGGAGAAACCCAGCAAGTCCTGTCTAGATTCTTCTTGGCCTCTCTGAGCATGCATTCCTTCTTTCTGGATATGGGACAGGACCCTCTGGAATAGGGGTCTTTATGACCTATGATCAAAAAAGATAGGTCACATAATTTCTTTATGGCCAGTTTTTACACAAAAAGGCAGTGGAAAGTGAGAGTAATATTTTTAGGTTTTACGGCTGGTTTGGGGAAAAGGGGTTCTGATTTCTATGGCCCACTTTGGGGAAGAGGGATTCTAGTTTCTATGGCTGGCCTTAAAGGAGAATGGGACTGAGAAACAGGCGGGCAGGCTGGCTCCCGAAGACCACCACTAACTCCCCTTGTGCTTCCCCCGCCATGTGCCCCATCTGTCTTCAGGGGAACAGAAGTGGAATCCAGTAGTTTCGAAAGAATCTGGTTGCCTGTCCAATGCCGTAGCCCCACCGTTATAGTATCCCACTAAAGTAATACTCTATCGTTTTTTTCAATGCTTAATGGGAAGAACAAACTAAGATTAAAAAGACTTACACTTTGTGGTATAATTACAAACAAGCAGCATTTATTCTGCAGTTCATTTCAAAATAAAGTATTGGCTGGAAGCTAAATTATAAATGAGATTTTGTTTTTGTTGTTGTTGTTGTTAAATGCCAATAGACTTCTATCTGCTATAGCACATCATGATTCTTCTGAAAAAGAGGACGCAAAACAGTAACATATTCCCTGCTGTTATCCGGGGCCAAGATTGAAACTATATAAAAATGGCTCTCTCTCCGCCCCTCACACACAGCACCATCTTAGCAGCAGCATTTTTATCAGGATGGTAATAAGGGAGTCTTGCCTCTGCTTGCCCCTCTTTCAAGGAGCAAACTGTGATGTCAGCATGTCACTAACATACTAGATATGTATCTCTAGAAGTTGCCATGGCAAATCTGGAACCAGAGCCTCCCTAATGAGCCTTAGCTATTGCTGCCTGACAGACTAAGCATTCTCAGGCATTTCCTGTTAGACTTGTGTTGGCGTCAGCTATGAAAGCAGTTGCTTACATTTCTGGCGGTAGATTAGCATTGGGTGGGAGTCCAGGCGAAGTCTCATTTAGTCATGAAATGTCACTTAATCTGACAGAGGAATTTCTAGGGCTGGAAATGTATCAGGTACAACAAGACACTAAGGAACTAGATTAGGTTAGAACTTAATTTCTGGCAGTTTTATGGTAAATCCTTCTAAGCCCACTTGGAACAAACAAAGGAACTCTCCCATTAAGGAGGTGTTCATTTTTCCATAAATAATTGCCCTAAAAAGAATAAAGATTAAAAAGATAATGAAAGAAGAGAAACCAACAATACTAGGGCAAGAAGAGGGGTTCTCTGAAATTGCCTCTTGTCTTGGTTGGTAAGATGAATTTTCATAGTGAAGACAACAAACATAATCTTCCTTTGGTAAGGAGTCAAACATTTTCATAAATCAAACCTGCAAGGCTCACCACAGTGAGAGCTGGCAGCCACAGCACATAATGAAGATGGCAAACACTATCCTTTATTGTGATGTTGGAGCAGTATCACTTCCTTTAACTTAGCCTTCAACTATTTACCAAGTGGAGAACCTGAGGTCATATCTTTTTTAGTTCATACCAGAGCTGACATGAACATCCTAAGGCAGAATGGAATAATGACTACTTAGAGTCAAGAGAACAATATGCGAAGTAACAGCTTCAATTAACTTACTGCTTTCTCTTAGTGCTAGTAACACAGTTAACCCTTAGGGTGTTCAACAATAAAACAGACAGGACAGGGCTTAGGAGAGTACTGGGGAGCCATGGAGGGGATTTGGGAATGTGCATTCATGAGACTCGTGATGAAATGGATAACATCATAAATTATCAAGGGACAAAACAGGAAAACAAGAAGGTTCTTTATTATTTTTAAGGATTAATCTCAGTGTTTTTGGACTGTGAGAAACGTGGGAACAAGAAGACCTCCCAGAATAGAGGGGACAGATGGGTAGTGCCATCAGTGGCACAGCAAGTTTCCTACAGAGCCAGCCGCCCTCCCTGACTCTGTCCTGTGGGGTGGGAAGTGCACTGGCTGGCTTCCCTGGGTATTGCAAAGACAACTCATTGCAATTGAGTGTCATTGTCACTTCAAAGCACTGTCTGGAATTCACAGTATGACAAAGGTGGAGGGAATTTTCATGACAGGGCCTTGTTGATGACATTACTTCTTGTCTACGCATCCTAAATAAGGCCTTTGTTCATCAAGGATACAAGAAAAAGACATAGAGTTCTTGTCCTTACAAGCAAATGCAAACTGACACGTCTTAGGAAGAAATGGGTCTTCTCTGGTTTCCTCACACCGGTGATGAGTTTGGCCTGATGTTCATCCACACCTGGACCTGAACTGGATAATGGCATGAAGGCTGGGAGTTAAGGGGTCAGTCCGCAGTCTTGCAACAGGGCAAAATCATTCGGCTTAGGACAAAATTGAATCTATGTTTTAGGATTTATAGGAAGGATAAACTTGCCCACTGAATGAACCTGGGAGAGCTGAAGAACCACTCAGATGCCAATGACACACTGAGTCATGATGTGTTTGGGGTCTAGTGGGGTCAGTCCTGGACTCCTCGGTGCTATGAACCCCCAGGGCTGCCATGGGTTCTACACTATTTCATTGATTTCAGTTATCTCGTGGCATTCAGGGTCTATTGGTGAGTGTTGATGGAGAAATAAGTCTCTTTAATGGACAGAACCTCACGTATTATAATCTATTAGAGAAAGAAAACTGATAGAGCTTTAACATTAATTGGAGAAATACAGTGACTCATTCAGAATAATCTTTCAAGCAGACGTTTGCTAGTGTCAACTGAGGCACTCTACTTAAATATTATGAAGTTTCCTTTCCCCTGATTATCACAAAATCCTCTGCTCCACTTTCCTTAGGTGTCATCATTCATTGATGGAAGAGGGTCATATTTTGTGGCTATCTATAAAGGAAATCTTATAATTTTTCCATGTAAAGTAACTAGAGTGGCAGATTTTAGTAAATCAACTGAGTCTTCTTCAGATTCTGTAATGTGGTATTACTTTCCACAACAGCATGAAGGGCCGTGTCAAATGTATCCCATTTTAGGGGTAGAGTCAGAAGAGCAGTAAAAGGCAATCCGCGTGGTCTGCCTTTGTCAAGGAGACAGACGTTTTTGATACAATTCTTACGGGAGTGAGACAGTTATAATAGAGTATAACAGCTCTCTGGAGGGAAAAACACATTTCCCACATGATGAGAGTGGTTATGTGTTATATCTGCAGCAGTTTTCCCTTGAATCCAGATATCACAACTGCTAAGGGGACCCTGGGAAAAGACCACTGTGTGGTAGAGGTAAGGAGGGAAGATTGGTTCAGATTTGCCCAAGAGGTAGACCAGACAACAGAATTTTAGCATCTACCGGGTTTTTGTCAAACAGTAGCAATTTCCAGCAACTGCATAATGGGAACATATCAGCAAGAGATTTGCATTGGTTACCCAGAGATGAAAGGCTCCCCAGACCCTCGTTTCCTCTTGGATTCAGCTTTTGGTTGATTTGTCCTCTGTATCTCTTTTCTTCACTCTGTCATTCGTCTCTTCCAGCTTATCTTTTAAACTGATTTATTTCTGGTTTTATGGCTCAGGGAGCAGCTGAAACTAACAGGAAATATACAAAGAGTGAACCTGAGTATTTTTTGTTGTTGTCATCAAAGAACAGATGCTATGGCAGGTGCTGCTGGTAAGATATTATAATCAAACAGGCAAAAGAAATGTAGAATTTAAATGTTTCCATCTTAAGGCAGGGTTCTCAATATGCTGATTCATTCATGTGGTTAAGGGTAAATTAATATTTCAGAAATTTGCCCACAGTCTACAAGATAGCGATATGTGACAAGATTTTATATGTATTCCCATAAAGCAGATTCATTTGGGAGGAATGATGTTCACCTCGTAATTAAGTCCTTCTTACATTACATTTCATGCCATAGTGAAACAGCAGTTGCTCTCTGCTCTCAAAGAGGAGGGGATATTTAATCATTCAGGCTAATCTCATTAGCCAAAAGAGTGACTGGTTTTGATAAATTCCTGTGTTTTGATTATAAATAGAATATTCAGCTTTTTTCTTTCTTTTTTATTTTATTTTATTTTTATTTTTTTTGCTTGTGCATTTGTCTTAGGGCTGGTGGAACAATTCTCTCCCTAAATTGCTCATATCTCGAATATTCTTTTTGGCTTAGCTTATGTTTTTATTCTTGAGGCCAAAAAGATACCTCCTTTTTAATGGCCCTTTTGGATAATTTTCAGACACTTGTCCATATTTTAGTGAACTATTGAGAGTGGGATTTAATCAGTTCTCCACAGAAAATCAACTTTGTACCAGGGCTGCCCAGCTATCTGATCTATAATGTGTCTGGGCAGATGTCTGATTCATGATTTGGGGGCTGCCACTGCATCTTTTTGACCTTGGAAAGAAGATAATGTATGTCTTGGTTTTTAAAGCAAGATTAGCACCTGGAAAAGTTGTCAGTAAATTTTCTTGATTTAAAAACATCTAATTTCTTGTATGGCTGAATCAGTGCATTCAGTGAGACTGCTAAGCATTTAGATGTTAATGTGTTCGCACCTTCCCTTTTATCTGTGTGTATATTTTTAAAAGTGCTTCTTTCCATCTTGCAGTAGCGATGTTTTTAAAGATTAATGGTTCTTATGAACAGACTTTATGCTGCAGTCCTTGCTCCAAAATGATATCCACAATTTTCTCTGGGCCTTCAGAACGTGAATGACATTGGGGTCTCTTAGTAATTTTCTTTCTTCCAACCTGCCTTTGGGTTGACGGGAATGCTGTGGGACATGTCTCCTCACAAGTGGAATTGGAGTTCTTCTTAGGGAACATCCAAATACCTTTGAAGGTTAGGCAATTCACTCACTATCATTGGTCCATTTATCTGGCTGGAGGAGAGCTCAGAGAAAAATCGATCCGAGAAGCAGTTATGTAGCAGAAGGAACACAAGGCTTGTAGTCAAGGCAACCTGATTCAAGAGACAATTTGCCACTTATCAGCAATGTGACTTAGTCTTTCTGAGACTAGCTTTCCTACACTAGAATGAAGACCTGACAGAGTTATTTTTAAATAGTAAGTGCAGTAACAAGCAAAATTTTTGGCTGTCTTATGAATTTGGGGTTTCCATCTATTTTCTTCCCTTTCTCTGAGTCTCAGTTTCCTCATTTCTAAAATGGAGAAAATAATAATCACTTTCCAGGGTTATTGTGAGAATTAAAAAGAATATGGACTTATCCATACTTATCGATAGTAACTCCAAAGTAAGTCCTTACAGAAAAAAATAAAAAAGACCTCGTTCAACCTACTCTGTCTACTTCCCACATTACAGATGAACAACTTGAGGCCCATTGAGAGGTTGGGGAGTGACAGCCAGGAGTGGTAGACACACTGGCCAGCACTCCTTTCACTATATTATTGTTGACAACTCAAACATGCTAGATATCCTGGTTTGAGGAATTGGAGACTACATTTGGAACCACATAATGAACAGTCTGGATATAGTACTAGAAATTACACAAGGTCAAGAAACATTTGGAAAGGGCTCAGTGGGCATTCAGGTTTACCAGAAGAAAAATCAATGTGCTGTGAATAGGTTTTAACTGAAAGGAATAGCTTAAAATATAACTAAAAAACTGCTTCAGGTTGAACAAAACCATTCTTTTCCGTTATATTGTTTTCCTTTGAGTGTCGTCAGTGTTAGTTAAGATAACAATTTTGTCACAGTGAGTTCTTCACTAGGTGTTTCTTTACCCTGAAAAGCCAAATAATACCCTCATTCTATATGACACAGATACCAAAGTCAGATAAAAAGGGTTTCATTGCAAGGCTAAGAAAGAGCTAATTTTCTAAAATTGGAACATTATCTGTCATGTATTACTACTCTGTAATTATGACTATTATTCTCATCGGGGGAAAAAAAGAGATATTGCAGGAGGGGAAAAGATTTTTATAAGAGGCTTTTAATATAAATGGGCAATTATATTAAAATACTGACTTTCATACTTAGGCACTGTGTTGTAGGTACATTATATTTGATATAAATTTAGTAAATTATATGCATGTGCAAACTTAAAATATATGAGTATGACTTCTTTAAATGAAAGGCATGAATAGTTTTGTGAAATAAATTTTTGAGAAATGGATTCACAACTTTTATGCTTGCAGAGATTTTATTGTTAAAAAACGCATGGTTTTTCTTTTTTGGTAAAGAATGAATCATTTTTATTTGGCAATGATTCTGAACTTTTTTGCAAGAATGATTATGCTTCATTCGTGGGGTTGAACAAAGGGCAGTGGTAAAAATAAAAATTATAACCATGATTCATCTTTTTCTAGAAAATGAAGACAATAGTATAAATTATGAAAAGTCTTTCAGTTTTGCTTTAAGTGATGTGTTGAAGGAGAGCTCACAAGCTGATAGAAAGTTTGGACATGAAAGGAACTATAATATTTGATTTCTACTGATTTTATGAAGTTTACATTGAATAGCTGTGAGGAGAAAAATCTTCCCAGCATAATTCACCTCAAATGTCATTTCCAGCAAGAGAAAATCCAGGATTTGTAGGGCAGAGGTTTATACTGTTTTGGAGCCCTTTTAAAGAAAAATAACAGGAGATTAAAAATATATAACAAGAACCAAAGATGGTCTTTATTTGGAATGAGAAGAGAAATTAAACAAATTATAAATTTTGGGACACAAACGCTATAATTATATCCAGAAAATATAACAATATTTTAAATAACTGCCTCACACATCTTTAGAATATCCTTTTCTTTACATTTTTAGCTCATTAGTTTTAGATTGCTTTTTCATGATGTAATATCATTTTCTATGGAGAGAACATGAAGATGATTCAGTGTTTCATTTAATATGGTTGACCGAAATTTGTTTGTTATTTTTGATAATTGGGATGCTTAAGCCTGATCACATACAGATGTATTGCCGTGTAGTACTGCTACCAGACCCGTGCCCTTCCAGCACAGGACTTTCGATAAATTCAATTCACATAATTCCCAGAAAAAAATGCAGCTTATTTATAAAATTGTACACACTGCATTATTGCGTCTTCCCTAACGGGTAAGAACTTTTGTTTTGATGAGGATGATAAATGAATCCTTTACTTAGAATTTTGCTCATTTGATGGAAGGATTCTCTACAGATTAGCTTTTAGTTCTACACAATTCAAAACTTGGTTTTTCTCTATTTCGCACATACTTCTAGTGCTGGGTGCTGTATGAGACAAGTGTGTCGCAAAATGACCTTTGTGCTAATCCCTCACAGTGTGGTGTAGTGGGCAATACAAATATTTCTAGAAGCCATTTCTACAACAGGACAGACAGCTAGGAATAACTTAACTACATAAAGAAACAACTGTGAGCCACATAAATGTATCTCAACTCACCTTCGTCTTAGCAGGATCCCAATAATGCCTGTAGCCCCTCCAATGCCACCTGACATGAGGAAAGAGGGATAGAGAAGTCAGAATGGAAAGATCCAGTAGCCTAAGCAATTGTGGCTAAAAAAAAAATCTCACTTTTGCAAATTTTGCAAAAACAAATTGCAGCCCCAATCCCAGGGTTGTGGAGGAGGTCTGGGTAGCTTAAAGCTTAAGCTCCATTTGCTTCACCATAGATCTGCGTGGGCTTTTAGGTGTGGTGGTTGTATGCCAAGGGGTGTACGTGTTTCTGTGTGGACACACATGAAGCACCATGGGAAGATCTAATCTAAGTTACCTCCATCACCAAAGATTGGCTTGGACCATTAACAGTTCTTTTCTTTTGCCTTCAACCTTGGCTTTTCCCTCTTTTAAAATGCTATATCCCTTAGGAGAGGTAGTGCATACTTACTTCCTTAAAGCTTTGGATTTTGGGATGTTTTCTTCCTTTTTTTCCTAGGAAAAGGTAAAGATTTATGGAAAATTTGGTCCTTGAACAAGGCAAAGGACTCAACAAGGGAGGACAATTGCAGAGTGAGCAAGGTGGATGGGGTTTTGCATTGGCTGCTGCAGTATCATGCAAACACTAGGGCTGGCTGAATCATTATTGTTAGGTATGTGTTAATGTGATTGTGTTATATGTGTCTGTGCATTTTCTACACAGCTGTCCTACTTTCTCAACAGGTTTCACATTCATTAAGAGTGGGAACAGAGCTTGAAGGGCAGAGCAAGATGGCCAAATAGAAACCTCCACCGATGGTCCCGCTGCACAAACGCCTAATTCAACAGCTATCCACGCAAGCAAGTACCTTCAGAAGAACCAAGAATTGGGTGAGCAATCACACTACCTGGTCTTAACATTATATCAAAGAAAGAGGCACTGAAGAGGTCAGAAAAGACAGTCTTGCATTGCTTACGCCACCCCTCCCCCATACCCCAGCAGTGCCTCACTAGAGTGTCCCATGGAGAGAGAATCTGTGTGCCTGGGGGAGGCAGAGGGAAGTGATTGTGGGGCTTTGCATTGAAATGCAGGGCTGCCCTGTTGCAGGAACACAGCACAGGGCAGAATTCTGTCAGTGCTCAGGGAAGGAACATTTTGACCAGCCCAGCCAGAGAGAAATCCTCTGCCTGGAAGCCCTAGTTCTGGCTACCCCACCACCACTGGAAGAAAAAGAGCAGCCTGGGGCCTGCTCTAAATTCCTAAGGCACACAAAGGCCACAAAGGCTGCAGTCCTTGGGCAATTCCAGCAGCTGTACTGGCTTGGAGCCAGTGGACTCGGAGGAGTGCATGGTGACCCTGTGAGATACCAGCAGCTGTGGCCAAACCAGTGCCTGTGTCACCCCTCCCACAAGGACAGACAGCTCAGCTCACGGAGAGTCTTCTTCCACTTAACGAAAGGAAAGGGAAGAGCTTAGAAGACTTTGTTTTGCAACTTGGGTACCACCTCAGCTACAGTAAAGTACCAAGCAGACTCCTGAGGACCCTGAGTATAGGCCTTAGTTCCTGGATGGTATTTCTGGACCCACCCTGGGCCGGAAGGAAACATGCTGCCTTGAAGGGAAGGACCCAGTCCGGGCAAGATTCACCAGCTGTTGACTAAAGAGCCCTTGGGGTTTGAATAAACATCAGAGGTAGCCAGGCAACAGTCACTGAGCTTTGGGTGAGACTGGGCTGGCTTCAGGTGTGACCTGATGTTAGTGATCATGAGAGAGTGCACAAGTCATTCTTCCCCCGACTCCAGCAGCCCAGCACAGGGAGTGAGAGAAGAGAGTGAGAGACTTTGCCTGGTAATCCAGGGAATTCTCTTGTATCTTACCCAAGCTCACTAAGGTGATATCACCAGGAGTCTGTAAGCATCACAGCATTACTGGGCTTGGGGCATCCCCAGTGCTGATATAGCTGCAGTGACCAGGGACTTACACCACGACACTCAATCTATTTGAGTACCTGGAAAGCATTCTCAAGAAGGATGGGTTCAAACAAGCCCAGACTGTGAAGATTAAAATAAACACATGACTCTTCAGTGGCCAGACATCAATGAACATCCTCAAGCAACAAGAACATCCAGGAAGACATGGCCCCACCAAACGAACTAAATAAGGTACCAGTGACCAATCCCAGAGTGATGGAGATAAGGCGACCTCTCAGTCAAAGAATTCAAATTAGCTCTCCTGAGGAAGCTCAATATATATATATCAGAACTTTTTAAAAATAAAGATTGAACAGAAACCCAATTGATAAAATAGACACATGCCTACCTGCTCTGATTAAAGCAGGGGCTGGGGCATAAAGTCCTGGCCATGTGGCCTCCTTCTTTCATTATGGCAGGTCCCTGAGTGGCTTCCAGAAGTCCTTAGAGCTCCTACAATGGAAACCCTAGTGTGGAAGAATAATTCCTGGCTAGAGAATCAGAAAGCCTGAGTTTTTTATGTGACTTGCATTTCTATTAGTAGTGTGACAATAGGCAAGTCATCAATTGCTCTATACCTCAGTTTTTGCATTCATAAAAAGTGGATAATAATATGTTGCCTTGTTCAGCTTATATCAAAGCAAGGCTATGAGAACCAAATGGGTCATATATGTCAAAGCCCTTCAAAATGCTTCACACATAACAATGATGAGAGTATCATCCCCTTGGCCTTTCTAACAAAATAACCTCACTGATTATTCAAGTCACACAATCACAAATAATATGTGAAAGGGTTATCTCTGCTACCCCATGTCCTCAATAATATCCTAGGTCCCAGAACAGTGGCCACCCTCTCCCTGTTCATATTTGCAAGCAAGCCATGAGAATGAGAGTGGCATTTGCAACATGTAATGAGACAAGATGCCCAACTACAAAGACAGAAAGGGCAATGACTAAGCATAGCATGAAAGAAGCAAAAAATCACAATGGATTATGCACCTACCAAATGTTGGCAAATTCTGCTGTGGCTCATGAAGTAAGGATGATGCTGTTGCTATGCAGAAATGAAATATTTTGAAATGACAAATTAATCTCATTTTCAGTCTATGCCCAAGTGTATCTGGTTGCAGAATGTGCAATGTACAATGACAGGCTATAAGACTTTAAGGAAAGCAGAGGGAAATAGAGCAGGCAGGGGAAAATGAATATAAAATACTTGGACTATGTAGCTTAAAGAAAAAACTAAAGAATATTCAGTTTTAGATCACTGGAGAGTGATCTAATAATTGGCTTTTGGAAAACAAAGAGATTTATTGTGTACAGTTGGCTTTCAGCAAAGAACTCACAAGTCTGTTGGAGCTCACGGATGCCAGCCTTCAGGGGGAGTCATAGAAAATTGAAGAAGGCAGGCACCCTATCAGGGACATTGGCCTCTCTGCCGTGAAGTCCATTTAGGATCTGAATCATTTCAAAGAGATGAAAATATCTCTCATTCTTGGAGACATAATTGGTCCTAGATGGGATTAAGGATGGAATGACATGGAGTAGCTGCTCATGGAGAAAAGCTGAAGATTGACAACAGGAAAATTCAGAGCCAGGAGGGAGGGGGAGGTAACTGCTCAGCAGTTCTTAAGCCTTCAAAGATGACAGAACCTGCTTTGGTTGCCTCAAGAGATTGGCCTCCACATTAGACAGATAAGGATTTAAGAAACCCCATAATAAGTAGCTTTCCTTAATTGACATGTGGGATGGAACTGGCAGACAGAGAAGCTCAACCTACATCAAGATAAGCTTGGTTTGTGATCAGGCTGAAGGACTTGTCTTGAGTTGTTTCAAGTTAGTGGGAACAGTTTCCAGACAGGAAAGCACTGAAAGGAAGAAGGGACATACTGAGCACAAAGTGTCCTCTAGGTGTTTATAGACAGACTTTCCACATTGTTAATGCAGAAGATTCATTCCATTTCATGAGGTTAGTACACATAGGACCAATTTGTGTTCATACTTCTCAAGGTCAGAGTTGCACTTCGCCCAAATCTTATAGACTGAGTAGCAGGTTAGAAATCCCTCTCCCAAGCAGGCTCTTGGAAATAGTAGCAGGTTGGAAATCCCTCTCCCAAGATCACTTGCAGATCTCTTAGAACACAGACAGATTTTCCATGTATGATACTGCTGCTACCTTTATAAACCACTGCACACAGGTCTGACCACCTTATAGGTTACCAAACTTATGTGAGAATAGAATGTGATGATCTAAAGAATCAAAGGGGACAAGAAACAAGATTTTGCTATATTTTCCATTAGTTTTTCCTTTTGGAAAGATCTTAATTGTCATGTAGTCTAGTTTAACAGAAATTTTATGGAACCCTTTAGTATATAAGACTAGTGAACATTTTTCTTAACTATTTCCAACTATAAGACAAAGTCTAAGCAGCTAGCATGCTTTTTTATAATGACTTGTTAGAAATCTTTTGAAAACCAAGAGTTTTGGTCACCTTGACTTTACTTCTTTTTTTCCCTTGCTCTACCTGATGATAAATCATTGCTTAGAGTGATCTAATGTGCACTTGTGTCTCAAATCCATGTCTGTACTGCATTAATACAGAAAACATTCTACTTTACAGAGTAGAGTCAACGTACATCACAGGTTAGCCCTAGAAAGTGTTGTTTGCTTTTCTGAGGTTTGGTTCTGCTCTATATCAAGGTTTCAATGTATAAAGGTTAGATTTCCACAGGTGGCTTTGCACTAGTCAGAACTGAAATCAGAGTCTACTATAATATAATACTTATAAGGGGTCATGGAGAGCAACTAATTCAAGACACATGGGGGTCTTGCTCAGCATAACATAGCAAGTTAATGGAAAAACTAGCTCCGGAATGTGTTGAGTGTTCTTTGCATGTAATATATCACAGTACCTTTTGACATGGTTGTATCTGGATAATTCCAACATGGAAGTAGAGTCAAGAGTATAATCAGGGTGGACTTGAGGCTATCAAACACTAGCTGGCATCTGTCTCTTTGTGCATCTGACGGGTAGATGGTTAATGTTTCAATTGGACTTGTGCATTGAGAGGGTACTAGACAATAATTTGCCATCTTTGATCTCTATTATTTTATAGATTTGTGTGAGTTAAGCTGGCACCAGTGACTCATAAACCAATGTCAGTATTGCAAGTGAGATACAGCAAGTTCTTGGTAGAGAGAAATACTCCTTATGAGGATGGCAATTTTTAAAACGTACCATTTATCTAGCCTTCTCACCTTGGGCATCTGATATCTAGAGGGTTTTAAATCCTCATGAATTTATGAAAATAATAAAAAAAGATTGGCTGAGAATTAATTACACCATTTTATGGAATGAGAATTATGCTATGCTACATAAACTTTGAATGATAGTAAAGGGAATAATTTCCATTCTGAACCGGTCTGGTTTTCTTAAATGTTTAGGTTCTAGGGATTCTGCTATGACTTTGTAGGGGAAGAAAAAACAATCTTTTCTTCAACTTGTTAGGCTAAATTCCGAGGCCAGTGGAAAATTCTATAGGGGCTTGACCCTTGGATCCTTAACCCTTACCCCCCTGGGGCCCTTGCAGCAGATAAACAGCCAAAACTCAGTATCCTGCTCTTGCAAGGTATTTCCGGCTTACACAAGATAGCCCGACACTCCACTTGGGGGGTGAGGGGAGGCCGCCCAAATCTGCCCATAAAAACCCTGAACATTCGCCATTTCGGAGCTGATGCCGTCTAGGACTAAGCCCATCTGTATGCAGACGTTAAAATAAACTTCTTTTCACCTATCCTGGCCTCGTGCATTCCTCCCTCGGGTTTCTAACACAACTCTCATAAATTTCTGCTATAAGGGACCCTTGTAACAAAAGACAGGTTGACAAGAGAAAAACAAACACAAGTTTATTAACATGTATATTTTATATATACATGGGAGACACCCAGAGAATGAGTGGTTCATAAAGAGGTGGCTTTGAATTCCAGCTAATATAGGAATTTTAACAAAAAACAGTAAAATTTTAGAGAAATGACAAGGCAAAGGAAAAGGACTTTGAGTCTCTAGGGGCAGCAAATTGTAGAAAGGCAAAAAAAAAAAAAAAAAATAAGGCAGATAAAGGCTCCTAGTAAAGATTGTTAATGTGTTAATGTGGATTCCTTTGCTGCCATCTCTAGGCTAAGTGTCCAAAGTTGTCTTCAGTAGTTAACCTTGGTTCTCCCTATTAGGGGGAGGACAGGTTACCTTTGGTCTTTGTAAATCTGCGTCCTATCTGCGTCCTTTTAGGCAGACAGAGGGAGGGCAGAGGGCTTTCCCGCATCTGCTGCTTCTTAATTGCCTTCAGCTCAACAATCCTTCATACTTTGGGGTGACGTATTCTGGTCTCCCACAAGGTATTAATTCTCTTCTCTTCAGTGTTTAAGCTGCAGATGTTGTGTTCTTGAGTCAGTAGCCTCTACTTCTCTGCAATGCCTTCTGTCAAATATCTGCTACTGGTTAAGTTGCCCTGGAAGAGACTTCTTTTTCCTTCCTGCAGCTTTGCAGCTGTCTGTATTTTTGCTCAGAGTACATCGTTTGCCTGGACGTCTGCCTTTCTTATTTGGTCCCTTTGTGGCAGGGAATTTCAACTTTGCTCTTTTGGTAGAACTTTTGTAACTTCCAGATACAAACTGAAAACTGGTACCCCATTTTACAGAAATGTAGATGTCAGATTCAAGGTGAGCAAGTCAATAGACAGATCCTATAGCAGTGGGCATAGGAGCTCTGGTTTTTCAGCCTTGCTTTGGTCCTGTATTTTCATCATGGTCTTAGTAACTGCCATGGACTGAATTATTGCCACCATCCCCCCTCCCCCGTCCCACACCAATCATATGTTGAACTAATAATCCCCAATGTGACAGAATTTGAAGATGGAGACTTTGAGGTTTAGATGAGGTCATGTGCTTGGGCCCTCATGATGGGATAGTGCTATTATTAATATAAAAGGAGAGGCCAGAGAGCTTGCTTTCTCTCTCTTTTTCTTCCATGTGAGGACACAATGAGAAGCTGGCTGTCTGCAAGCCAGGAAAGAGCCTTTACCAGGCACTAAATCAGCCAGCACATTCATCTTGGACTTCCCAGCCTCCAGAACTGTGAGAAATAAATTCCTGTTGTTTAAGCAATCCAACCTATGGTATTTTGTTATGGCAGCCTGAGCTGATTAATACGATAACCATCATGTCATAATATTACTTGAAGGGTGAAAAAAGAATACAGTATGCATTGCCTAATGACAAGGATATGTTCTGAGAAATGCATTGTTAGGTAATTTCATTGTTGTGCAAACATCATGGTGTATTTACACAAGCCTAGATAGTCTATGAATTTTCATTTATACATATTTTTACATACAGAAAACCAAATGCCCCAGTGCCATTACTGAACATCAATCATTTCCCCTACTTGACCTGCAATATCAAGTACCATATATCAGGTATCTCTATATGCTCGATTATAATCTTATGGGACCACCATTGGCTGTGTGGTCTGTCATGGATGAAAATGTTGTTCTGTGGTGCATGACTATATTTTTCAAAACTGTGATCAAGGTGAATGTCAGACTCTCTTGCTAATGACCCAGCCATCTTTCTGTAATTAGAAACAGCTCAGGAATTTTACTCTTTAATAGTTTCATTCTATACAAGTACCAACCCCAAGAATCTCCCTTTGCATCCCCCAGCTGGGAACTGAGAAGGATTGTTTAGGCTGCTGCGGTTAGTAATGGTGGGGTAGTGGGAGGGATGGTATCATGCTGATATTGGAAGAGGGTACAGTTTGACTCACTTAACACGTATAATGATTTGAATCTTGCATTAGGAATGGTATGTTTTAAAACTGACACATTGAGCCAAATTAATTCATGAATACAGATAAAATATTGGGCCAGGAAATTTTAACATGGTAATAATGTGAATTTCCATTTGTGGCCACCTTGTACAACTTTAGAGACTAAATCTTACATTAGAATGCTGCAATTTTACAGAGAATTATGAGAATAGATGAATAGCACCTATATAAAGAAAATCTGAAAATCCTTGACAAAATCCCCAAACACCAAATGCATTTACAATGCTCCATGAGGGAAGGGAGAAGCATGAAGAAAACCTCATATGAAACAGGGAAAGGCTAAAGAAAGGTTTGATAACATTCTCATTGCTATTATCAATTTTTTTCTAGGGTTAATGGCTGTATATAAGACATGCACATTCATCTACCCATGACATCTGTGCAGAGCTTGGAACAGGGTCTCTCTAGGTCTGTAATTGCTTGCCATACTTAACTAAGGAAAATGACCATTGGACATTTGGGAGGAAATAGACTTTGCTTCTTCGGTAAAGTAGATAGTACTTTTGCTATTTAATATTATAAGCTATTTTGTACATCAAGAAAAAGAATTGACAAACTATATGTCTAGTACTATTAGGATACTTACAGAAGAAGAGAAATTGTTTTTGAAAAAATATATTTGGTGCATAAATATGCTTTCTAGGAAAGGTCCCAATTGCAAGTTTACAAACATTTAGGATGGCTTTTAACACTTAATTTGCTAGAAGATACAAAACTACTGGAGTTCTCAAGGTTTTTATTATATATAAAGAGGAGATGAATAGGCTCCAATATCAGTCTTTCCATGAAGGAATTTATACTATGCTATAATTATCAAATCCTCAATCAGTGAAGAACTTTGAAGACCTTGAAAACACAGAAAACTGTAAACTCAACCTCTTACTGATATTTCTTATATAGCTCCTTTCTCATCCTTGAAAGCCATCCTGCTTCTCCAGGTAATACATTAAGTTCACTCCCTTTGTATGGCCCCATATCAGCCATTGCTGTGGCCAAAGAGGAAACATTGGTTTCTTTACTTTGTAACCCTGATGGGAGCTCAGGAGTTATGCTGGTGGCCCCAGATGAAATGTTTCCCTTGGTCTGCTTTTGGAAATTGCAGTTAATCATCTGATGATACTATGTTTGTCCATATGTTTTCCAAACTTTGAATGATACATATTTCCCCACGAAGATGAATGCCTCCAATAACAATGAAAGACCATTCTAAATAGAATGGTCAATTTACATTCATATAATGCCCCATTAACAATACTGGTGACAGGTTGGATGAGAAGTGGCAAGCTGAAAGACAGAAATTTAACTAATCTTATATTATTCATCTTCTTTAAATATTTGCTTTAGTTCATCCTTAATAATTTACACTCTTCTGCCTAATTATTTGCTGGAGGTGATAAACTGCAGAGGTGACTGCTTAGATATGGTTGTACTACAATCATATCTAACTCAAGCAAATGCAAACATATTATCAAGACTAATGTTGCCTATAAAATCTCAAGTTCCAAGTAACTAGAGTAGGGACATTCTTTGAGTTTTCCAGGACTAGAATTGCTTGTAATTCACCAGTTCTTATTCTACCTAATGCCTTCAAGTATATAATCCCAAAATGTGTCGCACAACATCTGTTATGTCAGTAGGTTTCATCATTTTTTTTTTCTTTTGGTGCATCAGAATTTCTGGAGGAATTTGAAAAATATAGATTCCCAGGTCTCACCTTCAGAGATATAGATTTGGTTAGTATGGAGTAAGGCCTGGACATCTGTATTCTGAAAACAGTCCAGATAGTGCTGAGGTAGATGCTCAAAGATTTACCACTTTGAGTTAATGGGTTTATGATGATTGGTGTCCACAGTATTTAAAAAAATTTTAAGGCTGTATACTGATATGAAACCCAGGGTATACTCAACATAGTCAAGGGCTGTCATTGCAGTTGACTTTGATATAACCCTGACTTGACTGAGACTTCATTAATCCTTTCCATTTAACAGACATTCATTAAGCCCCTACAATGGATTAGAGACTATGGTAGGTACAAAGAGAATCACAAAGATGAGGAAGACATGATACTTGTTCCCAAGGAATCTACAGTTTTGGCCTTCCATTTGTTAGTTTCCTTTTACTAATAACTATATTAGAGAATAATTTAATTACTGCCACACAAATGAGAGATGAAAGGGAAAATGTATAATTCCACTTCAACTAAATTCAGAGTTAGGAAATTAGAGTGCCAGTTTACCATAGGTTTGTTCTTGTGCCTTGAGAAAATCAGTTTGTATCTCCAGTTTTCATTTCTCTTATTTTTAAAAATAAAGAGAGGCCATAAAATTGTGAAGTATTGCTATACTTCTAAAAGTCAACGATTCTATATTAAGGAATTTAAAAAACCAATGACAGCATGGTACTATCACAAGAACAGAGACATAGACAAATGGAACAGAACTGAGAACCCAGATAAAAACTACCCTCATATAGCCATCTGATCTTTGACAAAGCAGACAAAAACATACACTGGAAAAAGAATCCTTATTGAATAAATGGTGCTGGGAAAATTGGATAGCTACACGCAGAAGACTGAAACAGGATCCTCACCTCTCACCTCTCACAAAAATCATCTCACAATGGATAACAGACTTAAACCTAAAGGATGAAATTATAAGGATTCTAGAAGAAAATGTTGGAAAAACTCTTGTAGACATCAGCCTAGGGAAAGAATTTATGAAGAAGACCCCAAAGGCAATCACTCAACAACAAAAATAAATAAGTGCGACCTGATCAAATTAAAAAGCTTCTGCACAGCACAGAAACTATCATGAGAGCAAACAGACAACCTACAGAATGGGAGAAAATATTTGCATGCTACAAATTCAATAAAGGACTGATAACTGGGATCTATCTAGAACTCATGAAAATCAGCAAGAAAAAAATCAAACAACCCCATTAAAAAGTGGTCAAAAGACATGAATAGAAACTTTTCAAAAGAAGACAGACTAATGGCAAACAAACATATGAAAAAAAATGCTCAACATCTCTGGTCATCAGGGAAATGCAAATCAAAACTACAATGAGATATCACTTAACTTCAGCGAGAATAGTTTTTATCAAAAAGTCCCAAACAACAAATGTTGGCATGGATGCAGAGAGATAGCAACACTCATACACTGCTGGTGGGACTGCAAACTACTACAACCTCTGTGGAAAGCAATATGGAGATACCTCAAAGGGCTAAAAGTAGAACTACCATTTGATCCAGCAATCCTATTACTGGGCATCTACCCAAAGGAACAAAAGACATTCTATAAAAAGGACATCTGCACTCAAATGTTTATAGCAGCACAATTCACAATTGCAAAGATGTGGAAACAACCCAAGCGCCCAGCAATATATTAGTGGTTTAATAAAAGGTGGTATATGTATACCATGGAGTACTACTCAGCCACAAAAAACAATGGTGATCTAGCACTTCTTGTATTATCCCTGATGGAGCTGGAGCCCATTCTACTTAAGTGAAGTATTACAAGAATAGAAAAACAAGCACTACATGTACTTACCATCAAATTGGTATTAACTATTCAACACTTATATGCACATATGGCAGTAACATTCATCAGGAGTAGGGAGAAGGGGATGGGTCTATTCACACCTAATGGGTGTGTTGTGCATTGTCTGGGGCATGGACATGCTTGTAGCTCTGACTTGGGTGGGGCAAAAGCAATATATGTAACCTAAACATTTGTACCCCTGTAATATTCTGAAATAAAGTGTGTGTGTGTGTGTGTGTGTGTGTGTATATATAGTGTGTGTGTATATATATATATATATGTATATAGAAAAAATAAAATAAAATAATCACTACAAAAAAACCAATAAAAAAGATACAGGAATTGCTAATAAGCAATTAAAAGATGCTTAAAACTCTTAGGCATTAGCAAAATGCAAATCAAAATCACAGTAAGATATCTTTTCACACTTACTAGAATGGCTATAACCAAAAAAGGAGACAATAACAAGTGTTATAAAGAAACTAGAATTCTGATACATTGCTGGTGGGAAAGCAAAATGGGTCAACTGCTTTGGAAAACAGTTTGGCAGTTTTTTGTAAAATAAATTTGAATTTACTATATGACACAGCAATTCTACTATTAGGAATCTACCCAAGAGATATGAAAGCATATGTCCACACAAAGACTTGTATGTAAATGTTCATGGCAGCATTATTCATAATAGACAAAAAGTGGAAATAATTTAATGCCCATCAATTGGTTAATGATAAACAAAATGTGGTATATACATACAATTGAATACTATTTAGCAATAAAAAAGAATGGGCAACTGATGTATGCTACAATATGAATAAACCATAAAACATTTTAAGTGAAAGAAGTCATATGCAAAAGAGCACATACTGGATGATTCCATGAACATTCCATATATGATGTGTCCAGAAGGCAAACTTACAGAGACAGAAAGTAGATTAGTGGTTGCCTGGCGTTGGAGATAGAAATGATGGATGGGGAGGGGTGATTGCACAAGAGATGTTTTTAGAGGAATAAAATGTTCTAAAACTGGATTTTGGTAATGGTTGCAGAACTCTGTAAATTTACTAAAAATCATTAAATTGTACACAAAATGGATGAGTTTTATGGTTGGTAAATTATATCCTAATAAAGTTGTTTAAAAAATAAATAAAGCAAATAAAGCAATGTGTCTGCTATTAAGCTTGGATAATTCTCCTCTGCACTCTAGTCCCATATGGAGCTAGTAAATTTCTACATCAGCAGAGAGGATAAAATATCATCTGCATATGCCTCTTTTACTCTCGTTTTAGTCCACTTTGTGTTTCTGTAACAGAATATCTGAGGCTGGGTAATTTATAAAGAAAAGAATTTTATTTATTAACATCATCATTCTGATGACTGTAAAGTCCAAGAGCATGGCACTGTCATCTGCTCAGCTAATGTTAAGTGCTATGTGCTGCGTCAAGACATGGCAGACAAGTGGGAAAGTGAGCAGATGTGTGCAAAGAAGCTAAACATGAGGGGGAACAACACACTGTTTCAGTAATTAATCCAGTCCTGTGAGGTCAAGAACTCACTCCCACAAGATGACATTGATCTATTCATGAAAGATCCACTTCCATGATCCAAACACCTCCCACCAGAACTCACCTCCCAACACTGCCACAGTGAGAATCAAATTTTGACATGAGTTTTGACGAGGGCAAACCATATCCAAACTATAGCAACCCTTTACATTTTGTCTCTATCCAAATTAATAGTTTAAACCTTATCTGAGGGGTAAACTGTTAAAATACATGTTTTAAGATGAAAGTAGTTTTATAATTGTGACAAAACAACATTATTAATAACATAGTAATAATAATACTTACTATTTCTATTATTTTACTTTAGCCCCAATCCCTCCATCATCTGATTTAAATTAAAGTAGCAAGAACAAATCAATCAAAGCTTGAATTCAGAAAAGGACTGATCTGAAGGGACCAAGGACAGACTCATTTGCCTCATGTGATGTTCTTGTAGGGCCCCTGCTCTTGCTGAGTGGCTGGTCAGTGTACAGAGGAGGAACAGGCCTGCTCACCCAGCTCCTGGCCTCCTTGCCCTTCTAGAGCAATATCAGTGGTGAATTATGTAGTGAGACTACAGTTATTGTTGGGAAATCGCCTTGTCAAAGATGGCTTTGCAATAATGCAATCTCTGCAATAAGCTATGCCACAGCCTTTTCATCATTTTATCATTAATTCCTTAGTTACCAATTTATCTTGGTAACTAGGATACTTTGAAAAAGTGTGAAGAAAAAAAGGTAAAAAAAATCCCAACAACTATGTAACCTCAATATCACAAATTTTTATACCATATAGATGTAAATTATTCTGACCTTTTAGTATGTCTTTATATAATTTTAGTTATTTCCCCTTTCTTTCCCATTTTTCTTATACAGCCAATCTTCTTACCAATCCTCCACCTATGCCATGAGACATGGTTGGAGGTGGGTGGGTAAGGTAATCTGAATTACAGAGGTGGAGATGGTAAGAAATTCCCTTTCTCTTCCTTCCTTAAATCTTACATATGTGTTGACTGAGTTCATTTATTCAACATGCATCTTTTGAGTACCAGTTATGTATTTGCATGGTAATTCTAATACTAGATGATTAAGAATGGTTTGGTTTCTTTTTGTGACTTTTCCACAGTTGGGTGGGGAAGGGAGAGAGATTGAAACATAAAATATCAGTACAAATGTTGTGAAAAATGCCAGATAAATGCAGACTTGGAAGCTAGGAAAGCCGAGGAGAGGGGTTACCCACAGAATAAACCATGCAATCAACTTTGTCCCTGGCTCCTGTATGACTGTCTTCTAGGCCTAGATGGTTTCAGTTGTCTCATGCAATTTACTTACCAAAGTTAGTGTCATTTCTGTGCCAAGAAGTACTAGAAATTCCCACTGCTTGCAAAATTATATTTTCCATGATTGGCTGAGGATTTGAAATTACATTACTAGTCATAGGTACATGTAATTTATTCATATTAAGATATAATTGTGAGAGAGATAATGTTTTAAATGTACACATGCTTCTGGAAAGTAAGTTCAGATGGTGGAGAGGAAAGAAAGTCTGAAGCCAAGCGGAAGCTTGTACAACAAAATGGGGATAAAGATAGCCAAGAGAAAGGGAAATATACAGAAGATCATCCTAACTTATTTCCCAATTTTGCTTAAGGATCTCGCTCATACTACATGTAAGCTCTGGCAGGCAGAGACTTGCTGCTTTAAGTTAATAATGTGGTTGCAGAGGGGTTTGTGGCTTCAGCCAAAGCAAACCACATGGATAATTCACTGGCCCCTTGTGTTGTCAAGAACTATGACATCCCTTCAGTGTGGCCTGAAATTTGTCTTCTGACCTCATTCTCTTCCTAAAGTGGTCATTTCATTTCCTCTCAGTCTAGTATCCAAGCACACGGACAGCTTTCTCACTAAACCCAGGCTTCTTTCTGGTGTTTTCTTTCAGAAAATCCTTTGGTTGATGACCCAATTCTGGGAATACTAGCAGTGATTCTAGGACCCTAGAGACAAAGCACATTCAGCGATCTGGCTCCTAGGAATCATCATCATAATCAGTCATTAGTCTAAGGTCATATTCCATAATTCCTTTGACACAGTCAGTGTTTCTCAAAGGATGAGTCATGGGCCACCTGCATCAGAAATTACCTGGTGGGGCTGATTAAAACTGTGGAGTCCTCATCCTATTCCAGACCAGAATATCTAAGGGTGGGCCCTGGGGATTCTTAGGCTTGCTCAAGTTTGAGAAGCTCTGGCATAGCTACCACAGTGGAATTCCACAGGACTGAAGTATGTGAACAATGATTGACAGACAACAGGACCCCCATAAAGGCTCAAGGGGGTCAAAAAAAAGGGAAACTCAAAGAGAACTTCGAGGATCTGTTGAGGCAGATCACCAGGAGTGCAGTCCAGTGGGTATCCAGTAGGCTAAAGGAGACTTTTCGGGAGACTGGAAGGAAGTTACTACCCGTCACAGCTGCTGTCCCAACAAGGGACAGTTTGTATACGTGCATTGGGTGGACGTAGTTGCCGATGCCACATAAGATTGATTTTCCATTCCATTCCTTTGGTATGTAGTGAACACTGCTGTGAGCCTGTCTATCAGCTGACTATTACAGAGGTGCAGAGAAAATTGCCAGGGGCTTTAAACCTCAAGGAACTTATGATCTAGTGGCAGAGCCACTTGGAAAGGAGTCCAAAAAGGGCTAAGGTAGCATCAAATTAGGTGACATAAATAATCAAGTAAGAAAGTGCATCTACTAGTGCTTTTAAAAATAGTGATCATGGCTATGATTGTCACTATAGGCTCTGAGAGTTCAGAAAATGTCCCTCCTGCTCCTCATGTCAAGATCACTTGTCAGAGTCATCATCTTGAACCGTCCTACTGTGTTTTCTTCCCCAGACCTGTGGGTGTGTGTACTGCCAGGGACACTGGCAGTGATGGGGCAGCCTCGTGAAGCTTCCTTTGCCTGATGCTTTCTTTGCATTGTTGAAGGGCAAGTGAGTCTTGTGCAACCTGCCAAATGAATTACAATTCCCCCTGGACTCCACTCAAATTAGATTCCTACCTAGTTAATTAATTTGTTGCTGTCCTTGTTCTACCTCTTGCCACTGACTTTGTCCATATGGTGCTGGGTTACAGCAGCTAAGAATCAGAGACAGGAGTGCCTGGCACTTGGTGAGAGCACAACACGTACCTGCTTTCGCCTCTGTTAGTGTTCACATGATCCCCTCCCCCAGTGTGCAAAGTTATGTAAGAATACAAAGATGTATTTCTTCTCATGGAATCTTAGGGTTGGAGAATTTTAAAAGTCACATAGTTTAATGTAACTAATATGATATTAGAGTCCTCTCTGCTATATTTTTGACAAATATCCCATTAGGTACCCAATCAGTCCTTCTGTTCTTTCCACTGTATTCCTGTCTTTGGGGTCAGCGTGGACGGAACACTGCTAGAGAACTTGAAGAAAGCGTGCGACTTGGTGTTCCAGTTGCAACTCAGGTTCCCCAGCATCCTGCACACTGAGGGCCCAGAAGCTTAGTTTATTCTCAAATGCAAAGCCACCCATGGCTGTCATGGTACACCATGGTTCTATTTCTCCCTGGCAGAAACTGGAGTCTAGCACTAGAGCTGGACTTAGCTGGTTTTGAAGCAAATCTCATGTCTATGTGAATTTCCCTTCTTCAGCAGTACTTGGACTAGGCTCTTGGTACATCCCCCAAACACACATCTGCCTCATGCGTTCGGATACCTGATCTAGAGTGTGTGTGGGGCTGGGGGTGGGATTTGCAGAAGCATAAACTGAGGTTCACAGGCTCACAGCAGTTAGCTTGGAGTTAGAACATCTAGATTCCCATCTCAGCTCAGACTTGCTGGTGGCCTTGGGCTGCTAACTTAATATGCTTTAGCCTCAATCTTCTCATCTATAAAGGGGAGACAATAGTCATAATTGCGCAGTTTCAGGGAGGATTAAAAGAGATGATGTGTGTTGAATGCTCGGCACTGTGCCTGCCTCTCTTCAGGAGCTCATTTTAATCCCTTATGAACTAAGGTCTCCCTGGGCTGGGCTGAGGTTGTGAACTAGAGTGACAACAAGGACCATCACTGGCAGGTGTTTGAGCAAGGGTGTGGGGATGGATATTAACTAGAAACTAGCTCCTGACGTCTCATTGTCTCAGGCACTATTTTGTGCAAGAGGGTGAGGGTGTGGGTGAGAAGACACTTCAGACCTGGACAAGACTTTAGAAAGGATCTTGTTTATTTTCTTCATCTCACGCATGCATCTTCTGTCTCCGCACTGCATGGGACTGCCTCCCTTTTATTTGGAAGCTCTTAGGTATTTTTCTTGAACCTATTTACTGCCTTAAATATACAGTCTCTTTGGATGTGACAGATAAAAATAATAACAAAACCAAGCCACTTTCTGTTCCTTATCATGCAGTCCTAGATGCTTTCATGGCACAGAATGGGGGATTTAGGGGTGGAGGGGGGATAAAAGAGCCCACAGGCTGCATTTGCTGCCCCCACCAAGTGCAAAGCTGCCAGGACCCATCTTGTCACATTGCTCCTTCTCTCACCCCCCAGCCCCAGGGGCCAGAGTGAGTATTTGCATTAGTGTTGGGCACAGCCACGTTCAATGTGAATTCTTGCGTGTCAAGCTGCTAATGACATGCACCTTCACCCAAAGGGCTTTCCCAGTACATTTCCCCTTCCTCTGCAAAGAGAATTCCACCTGTATATAAGTGCAATCTTAAACATCCTGTAGACAAAGAATCCTGTTCCCCTAAGTGGGACAAAGGGGGACATTAGTTGGGAGGAGAGGGGATGACTGGCCAAGACATGCTTTCAGTATGCAGGTGCTCTGCATTAGACAGGTGGGAGAGAGCAATTACATAGTTTAGATACATTAGGAAAGATAATACTTGGGAAAGTCTTATGTCTCAGAATGAGGCCTCAGAAAAATTCCCTTTATGACAAAATAAAGAAATTAGCCCTTCTGTTTTTCTGACAGAATGACAGGACAGAATATGTCTGGTGAAAGACACACTCACTGCTTCTGTCTACACTTAAACAAAACACTTCTGTGACCAGATGTGTGGGTTTTTCCCCACACATCAATTATCCAGTGGACGCCAACTGGGTATCCCATCATTCAAGTCAATTCTGACACTATCTACCTGGAGATAGTCAGGTCCCAAAGGTTAAGGGCTTGTTCCCACAAGACTGCCCCACTTTCAATGCCAATTGCATGTCTGTGGCTCCCATACACTGACCAACTGGCTGTAAATCCCAGGTTCTCATGACCCCCTCCTCAGGTTCAATAATTTGCTAGAATGTCTCATGGAACTCAGGGAAGCACTTTACTTACGTGTACCAGTTAATTATAAAGGATACAACTCAGGAGCAGCCAGATGGCAGAGATTCACAGAGACGGGGGAAGGGCAGGGAGCTTCTGTGCCACCTCTGGGCACACCAACCTCATTGTACCTCTGTGTGTTCCGCAGTCCAGAAATTCATCAAATCTCATTGTTCAAGAGTTTTTATAGAACTTAATCTCCAGCCTTCCTCTCCCCCTTCCTGGAGGTTAGGGGGTAGGCCTGAAAGTTTCAACCCTCTAATGCTTTAAGCCTGTGGTCCCCAACCCCCAGGCCAGGGACTGGTATTGATCTGTGGCCTGTCAGGAACTGGGCAGCACAGCCTGAAGTGAGTGGTGGGTGAGTGAGTGAAGCTTCATCTGTATTTATAGCTGCTCCCCATTGCTCACATCACCTCCTGAGCTCCACCTCCTGTCAGATCAGTGGTGGCATTAGATTCTCATAGGAGTGTGAACCCTACTTTAACTGTGCATGTGAGGGATTTAGGTTGCACACTCCTTATGAGAATCTAATGCCTGATGATCTGAGGTGGAGCTGAGGTGTGATGCTAGCACTGGGGAGCAGCTGCAAGTACAGATTATCGTTAGCAGAGAGGTTTGACTGCACAGAGACTATAATAAATCAATTGCTTACAGATGCATATCAAAACCCTATCAGTGAGTGGCAAGTGACAATTAAGCTGCATCTGGTGGCAGCTTTAAGTCAGAATCAGACACTTAATTTAGTCCATGCATGGCCTGCCCATTATTTTATTTGCCACTTCCAACTGAGCTTCTTTTGCTCACTGCACAATTATCTCAGTCACAGTTTTGGTAAGTCCACAAGCTAACTCTAGCAAGAATGAGTGAAAAACACTTTACTGGAGAGCTTCTTTGAAAAGGAGGAAAGACTCAATGACGAGACAGCAGAAGACTCTAAGACTGCCAACAGAATGAAAGCTGCATTTAAAAGAAAATACCAAGAGTCTCATTTAAATTATGGTTTCATCGCAACAGGTGATTCACATTCTGCAAGCCTGCTTGGTATAATATGTGGTGACCGGCTATCCAGTGAAGCCATGAAACCTTCAAAAGTGCTTCAGCACATGGAGACCAAGCACCCTGCATTAAAAGACAAGTCTTTGGAGTTTTTCAAAAGAAAAAACACTTGAACACAAAGAAGAGAAGCAATATTGAAGACCACCACTTTATCAAATGTGTCTGCACCAAGAGCATTATTCCTAGTGGCCAACCGCATTGCTAAAGCTAAGAAGCCCTTTACTATTGGGGAAGAGTTGATCCTGCCTGCTGCTAAGGACATTCGCTGTGAACTTTTAGGAGAGGCTGCAGTTCATAAGGTGGCATGTGTTCCTCTCTCAGCCAGCACCATATCTAGACAAATTGATGAAATGGCAGAGGATACTGAGGCACAATTCTTAGAGAGGATTAATGAGTCACTGTGGTATGTGATCCAGGTTGAAGAGTCTACTGAAGTTGACAACAAGGCAACAATGCTTGTTTTTGTGCAATATATTTTTCAGGAGGATGTGCGTGAAGATGTGTTATGTGCACTTTTGTTGCCAACCAGCACCACAGCTGCAGAACTATTCAAGTCTTTGAATGATTAAAAACATCAGGAAAACTGAACTGGTCTTTTTGTGTCAATACGTGCACGGATGGAGCGGCTGCCATGACTGGACGGCTTTTTGGTTTTACTACTCTGGTCAAGCAGGTCATTTCTGAATGTGAGTCTACACCGTGTGTCATCCACAGAGAAATGCTGGCTAGCAGAAAAATGTCACCTGAACTAAACAATGTTTTGCAGGATGTGATTAAAATTATCAACCTCATTAAAGTACATGCCCTTAACTCACGTCTGTTCGCACAGCTCTGTGAGGAGATGGACGCAGAGCTCACACATCTCTTATACACAGAAGTGAGACGGCTTCTAAACGGAGATCAGTGGCCAGAGTTTTTGAGTTACGAGAGCCGCTGCAGAGATTTCTTTTAGAAAAAACGGTCACCACTAGCAGCACATTTCAGTGACACAGAATGGGTCGCAAACTTGCTTACTTGTGTGGCATATTCACCTTGCTCACTGAACTCAATCTGTCACTTCAGGTGAGAATGACAACTGTGTTCAAGTTGGCAGATAAAGTGGCTGCATTCAAAGCCAAACCAGAATTATGGGGGCAATGAGTGAACACTGGGATTTTTGACGTTTCAAACATTAGCAGAGATTTTGAAAGACACTGAGCCAGGGCCTTCTTTCTCCCATCTGGGTCATGATCACCTATCTTAGCTCTCAAAAGAGTTTGAGCATTACTTCCCAACCACAAAAGACCCCCAAGCTGGGAAGGAACGGATTCGTGACCCATTTGTGAATAAGCCAGGTGGATCGACTTTGTCCGTGCTAGAAGAGGATCCACTGCTTGAGATTGCAAACGGTGGCCTTAAAAGTATGTTTGAGACAACTTCAAATCTCCATACATTCTTTATTAAAGTCAAGGCAGAATATCCTGAGACTGCCACAAAAGCACTTAAAAGCCTACATTCATTTCCAACATCCTATCTTTGTGAAAGAGGGTTTTCTGCAGTGACAGCAACCAAAATGAGATCACAGAGTAGACTGGACATAAGGAACACACTTCAGGTGTCACTGTCTCCCGTCACTCCCAGATGGGACTGTCTAGTTGCAGGAAAACAAGCTCAGGGCTCCCACTGATTCTGTATTATGGTGAGTTGTATAATTATTTTATTATATGTTATAATGTAATAATAATAGTGAAAGGGAGTCTTACTAATAACCTAACAGAGGAAAATAAACTATCAAACAAAAAGTAAGAGAAATAAGCTCACAGCACATAATTGCCCCTTTGAAAAAAAACCTCACAACTACCCTCTTCGTTTTGTTTAATGAAAACACCTGTGGTCTATTTTGTTATCTCTAAGACTTCATTTTCTCAGCCTTGAAGAGCCGTAAGTGGACATTAGAGGTACCATCTCCCCATTCTCTGCTTCAGTTCCTGCAAGAAACACATTTCAAGGACTCAGATAAGCTGAATTCGTAGAGAAAAAGAAAAAAAAAATAGAAAAGGAAAACACTGCTACTCTACAGCTGCTCATGTTATCAGTTTGTTAAAGCAGAGGAAAAAAAAGCCATCTTTACCCTTTAAAACACCAGTCACTTTTCCTCAACTGCCTGGCATTTTCACTCCTTTCTCTGTGTGCTGTGGCCACTCTCTCCTTCTCTCTCTCTCTCTCTATTTATTTATTCCTCCCTTCCTCCCTCCCTTCCTTTCTTCCTTCCTACATTCCTTCCTTCCTTTCCCTCCTTCCTTTCTTTCTTCCTTCCTTCCTCAGGAAAATAAATAAACTTTGTACTTCTTTCTATCCTAAACTCTGTGTGAGAATTCTTTCTGCAAACCACCGAGACCACCTTGTAAGTTTCCACCCTAACAAATAAAGTGCACAAAAAATGTAATGTGCTTGAATCATCCCAAAACCATTCCCCCACCTCCCCCCACCTCATCTGTGGAAAAATTATCTTCCATGAAACTGGTCCATGGTGCCAAAAAGGTTGAGGACTGCTGCTCTGAGCACTTGACCTTTTTGGTGACTGGCCCTGTCCTGAAATTATCTAGGGGCCCCACCCTAAGTCACCTCACTAGCATAAACTCAGGTGTTATGGAAAAGAGCTCACTATGAATAGCAGAAGATACTCCTATCACTTAGGAACTTCCTAGGGTTTTAGGAGCTCTGTGTCAAGAATGAGGACGAAGACCAAATATATTTCTTATTATATCACAATATGCTATGGCTGAGGTAGCCTGGGCTAAGGCAACTGAATGAACCTGGGAACCAGAGAGATGGTTTTAAATCTTGACTCTGCCACTTTGTGACCTTAGCTAAGTTACTTCATGTCTCTGAACCTCAGGAACATCATCCGTAAAATGTGATGAGTATGTGTCACCATATCTGTAACGGTGGAAGGGAAGCTTAACATGACTAGCTCCATTTGGCTTCTGACCCCCGGCAGTAATATTGTTTAGGTTAAAAGTTTCTGCTTAATTCTGCACATACGAAAAATTTAGTTTGTCATTCAACTCTAGAAGAAAGATGATAACCGTCCTTTTCCCAAAACTGACTCCTGGGGAGATAAGGAAAGTATTTACACAAGTAACGATGCTATGTTAAAGATTTATAGGAACACTGCGACCCGCCTATGTCATCCAAAGTTAACTGACCGAGAATAAAGAAGTTTCACCACCTCCTTGGACCCCTGTGGATGCACCCAGATGCCTGTGGTCATCGGTCATCTCTTGCAACCTCCTTCCTCTTCCTCCTTCCCTTAACTGCCAGAAATGTAAATAGAGATAAAGAGACTGAAGATTTTTTTTTTTTTAAAAGCCAAAACCAAACCAAACCAAACCAAACCACCAAAGGCTACCTTTTTGCGAATGATCACTTGGTATGCACTTAATGGAACCATAGAGCCCAATCAGCTTATTTGAATATACATCTTATGCTAAATTGTATCAAAAGTGAAAGATGACAGTGAACAGCTACATATTAATGTATTTGCACAGAATGCTGGTACACTCTTAAAACATGGGGTTTGGGTTATTAATAAGGCTTGATTGGTCTAAGAAATATTAATAATGTTCCAGACAACTTCTTGTTAACGTCTGAAAGTATTTCTGCGCCTCATTTTCATCAGGAAAAGAGAGATGTAACAAACGGAAAAAGGAGCCTAAAGTTCATACTAACTTATTATGGCTCTTTAGGACACTAGTCCACCATCTGCTCAGCTTGCTGGTTTCCCAAATAAAAGTTGCTTTCCTTGCCTCAACACCTTGTCTCTCGACTTATTGGCTGTCATGCGGCGAGTGGTATGAGCTTGAACTTGGTTACATATAGGCTTTTGAAATTAAAGTATGTAACAGCACTTATCGTAGCACCTGGCTCATATTTCCATAGCTCCCTTTCCTCCCCTCCTCTTGTCTTCCCAAGTCATAAAAGTTTTCTTGGTGTCTAAGTCAGTCTTACACACTTGCAGAAAAAGCAGCCACCATCATTTGAAAGGAGCTAAGAAGTCTGCCTACTCAAAACTGCATCTGCACTTCTTATGCAAGTGTTGTCCAGTTTCAAAGCACTAAAGAGATGGGAGTCTTTGGCTGCTTAACTTGGGTTAATCAGTTTGAAGGGGAGGGAAAGAAATGGGACATAAAGATTTGTTCAGTGGAGGAGTGGAGCTGAGGAAAGCAGCAGAGGGTGGAGCTCCCTGGGAGGAGAGGTTTAGGAGAAGCCACAGGAGGGTCCCCTGGGCACCTGGCATGGGCAGTGGGGCTGAGTGGCCTGGAGGAAGGAGGAAGGTGAAGCAAGGGCAGACAGCATGCAGGGAACAAAGAGCCAGTATCTGGCAGGATGTGGTGGCTCATGCCTGTAATCCTAGCACTGTGGGAGGCTGAGGCAGGAGGATTGCTTGAGGTCAGGAGTTCGAGATCAGCCTGAGCATGAGCGAGACATCCCCCACCCCCCACCACCTACAAAAAATTAGAAAAAATTATCTGGGCATGGTAGCATGCACCCGTAGTCCCAGCTACTCATGAGGCTGAAGCAGAAGGATCACCTGAGCCCAGGAGTTTGAGGTTGCAGTGAGCCACTGCACTCTACCCGGGGCAACAGAGCAAGACTCTTGTCTCACAAAAAAACAAACAAAAACAAACAAACAAAAAAACCCAGTAGTTTCTTGGGGCCTGCCATGTACAGGAGTTTATGTTTTATCTCTTATGTGCTTGCTTATATTCCTACGTTTACATTTTGGCTGCCAGAAATGTAAATAGAGATAAAGAGGCTGAAGATTTTTTTTTTTTTTAAGCCAAAACCAAACCAAACCAAACCAAAACACCAAAGGCTACCATTTTGCGAATGATCACTTGGTATGCACTTAATGGAACCATAGTGCCCAATCAGCTTATTTGAATGAATAGTATCTTCCCAGGAGAACTTTATTCACTGTGCCTTGATGGCACTAGGAAATAATTTTGGCTTCTAAGCAGTACATATCCCTTCCTCCATATCCATATCCATATCCTTTATTGCCATAAATACCAATGTAAGAATTTAAACACAGAATCCAGGGCTATTTTATTTTGCTCATCATTACTATTTATACACACAAATATACACCTCATACTAAATTGTATCAAAAGTGAGAGATGACAGTGAACAGCTACATATTAATGTATTTGCACAGAATGTTGGCACACTCTTAAAACATGGGATTTGGGTTATTAATAAGGCTTGATTGGTCTAAGAAATATTAATAATGTTACAGACAGCTTCTTGCTAATGTCTGAAAGTATTTCTGCACCTCATTTTCATCAGGAAAAGAGAGATGTAACAATTCAGGGTCTAATGGTCAAATGATTCTGCCGCTAACCCAGATACTGTCATTTATGCACCATGATTATGCTGATGGATCTTTCCAATTTTGTCATTCCCTTCTGTGCCATTATTCCTTCAGCTGCTTAGTTTCTGGCTTTCATATCAGCCCCAAAGAAAAACAGTTAATGGTGCTCACATTTCTGTTGCTAATCTTTGGTTTATTAGATCTTCTCCTATAATTGCGTTTCAGGGGCTCTACTGACCTGCTAGAATAGTTGGTGTGTCAGGTATTATTGTAAGACTTGGGGATGGTGATCCCGGGCTTTACAAGGTAAGACAAATGTGATATTGGAGAAAAATGCATTGTTGATGATGAGGCTTCCTAAGAAACATTTGTTTTCCTTCCTGCCTTGGTTGTTAAATTAAATTATGACTTTGAGGAACAGGGACTCTAAATTCTTTCTTCCTGCCTGGAAAGCATACTCACGCTAGGATTTGATGCTGGGTCCTTTCCCTCACTCTGTCAGTGGCTGGCACCCCGATGAAGACTGCTGTCAGCTTAAGATAAATCATATTTCAAACATATTTTCTTTTTCAGATTGGGCAGCCAAAATTAGTGCAAGGAATGTCACTGTGTTGCCAGATCTGTCAATATAAAGTTTAGATCACAGTTAACTGGTGCCAGTTTAGTTAACTACCTGACAAGAAAGGCTCATAATATGCCATGAAGAATGATTTCATTCTTAAAATGATAGATGCTCAGCGCCAGCGGGGATACGGGAACTGACATTGGCCCTTTTAAAAAAGACTTGATAACATTATGGAATAATGGAAGGGAGGGATCTCGACCTGGAAATAGATGAAGGTTGAAAAATCCTACCTTTATATCATACAACTTATCTACTAGTGTAAAAAAAAAAAAAGCACTCTCAACTTGGGGCCATGCAGAGATTTGTCATGTGATAAAATAGCCTTTTGGTTAGTTCAGTCTGCTTCCACGGGTTTTATTGATATTTCAAATTCCTGAAGGACAGAGTTCAGACTCCAGAGGTTCAGGAATAGATATGTTTGGTTGTATTTGTTAGAGGAGGCTCATCTGTGTTAACAAATAGAAGCAAAAAACCATAATGGCTCATACACAGTTTCGCTGCAAGTCTTTCATGAAGCCCAGGCAGATGTTTCTGGTCAGCTGGTGGCTTTCCTCCATGTGACAATTCAGGGACTCGTGCTCTTTTCACCTGGCAGCTCTAGGATCCTCCCAGCAGTCCAGACCAGAGCTTCTCAAATTTCAATGTGTATATGCATCCCTTGAGGAGCTTATTGAAATGCAGATTCTGTTTCCAAAGGTCTGGGATGGGAACTAAGCTTTTGCTTTTCTCATAAGCAGCAGATGATGTGAATGCAGCTGGTTCATGGACTAGATTTGGAGAAGTGAGGATCTAAAGGACCTCATCATCAATTGCTTCCAGCTGGTGGAAGAGAAAAGTGTAGGACGCTTGTTGGGGGTTTCTGTGGAGCAGGCTTGGAGGTGGCGTATATCATATCTGCCCATGTTTTTTTGACCAGGACTCAGAAGAGGACTGCACCTAACTCACAGGAGGCTGAAAAATGTAGGCTAGCTGTATGTTCAGGAAGAAAAGGAAACACAATTTAGGGACACAGCAGGTGATTTTAGGTGCTAGAGCTCATTTATTTTTATGCTTTAACCATAATCCTATTAAAAATTCCTCCTAGATGCTCCTTTTTTCCTGTTCTCTCTCAGCATTTTTAAAAATGTTGACAATTTGCTATCTTTCTCTGTGAGTGATGATGCCTGGCACCTAGGAATAATTCTTTTGAGAATCTGAAGCTGTTTTTGAGCATGGTTTCATTAATCTTGTGAGTTAGAAATGATACTGGGTCACCATTTCCACCCCTAGGACACTTAAGTATGCAGAATAGATGTGGCCTCTGGGTGGCAGATAGAGTACCTACAACGCAGTATTGCTTTGCCAGTGTCAACCTCCTCCTGAGCTCTCTGTGGTTGCTTTTGAAGGCAGCTCCATGGCCTTCCTCCTGGCTCCTCTGTTCGTATTGTGGGATTCATCTTGTTTCTTAATGGAATAGAGTGTTCTCATAGCCCTGTTCTGTGTTTGTATTCATATGGTGCATTTATCCTCAGAGGATTCAAGATCCATTTAGACCATGTAATTTGTTTTAAATAGCTCAGTAAAAAGTTAGCTGAACTCAAGCTCCAAGGACAGTTTCAAGCAAATGCATATGTTATTGGAGCTGGTCTTCAAACAGGTACAGAGGGGAATGTTGGAGGGTCAGTGGGTGAGACACTTGTTTGATTGCAGCTTGTAGTCATCACAGTATGTATAATTCATAATTACCTTATGATACCTAAGCCATAGGTGGGGAAAATGAAGAGTTATTTTATTCCTATTATTTTATGCCAGACTCAAGGGGGAAAACCCCACAGCTTTCATTAGGCTTTTATAGGTTTCGCAACCACATCTTCCCAACTTAGATGTGGTCTGCAGGCTAAATGAGCTTATAGCAGTTGGCAGTTTTTCAAGCCTAATATATGTGTTTAGCTGACAAAGCCTGCCCTCGTAAAATAATTTTTTTGGAGGGGTAGTAATTCTTGTTTTTTCACTTACACACCTGCATAAAATCATTTAGTCAGCTCCCAAGAAATCTATAAGAAAGGAAGTTTAATGTTTCATTAATAAACCAGCAATTTCTTTTTCTTCTGTTCTCAAAGGACTTGTTCTTTTTTGTGATACTTTTGTACAAATTTGATCTTAGAATGTATGTTAAAAGTTGGGACAGAAGTTTCATTTGAGACCTCATGGGAGGTACAAAGCCTTTTATCTCGACGTCCCCAACATGAATCTGCCTAATGTTTAAAGCTTCTACAAACTTGTATGCGAGTTTCTTTCTTTAAGTGTGGCTTTTCTTACATATATTTGACAAAACTGAGTTAGCCTCACCTTAGCTCTTGACTCATCTACTGTACTTGCTTATTCAAGGATTGTTCTACCTTGTGATTACCAGTTTGATTTTTGTCCACCATTTACTTGCTTTTGGTTGTTGCCTTGGACTTGTGGACCACAGGCTGTCAAAAGGTAGAACCGATCGTAATTCCAAAAGATAGAATCTTGAGCACCAGAATCCTGAATGTTGAAATCCCGAAAGATTAAAATCCAGAATATGTAATTCTGGAAAAAATAGTTTAAAAGTTCTCTAAAAGATATTTATTTACCTTTTAAAATGGGGATTTATTTGAGAAACATAAAAACATGACAGAACACTTCATAGGCCTCAATAAAATAGGCAATAACATATTAATACATATTTTTGCAAGCATAAACACACTCAGGTATACTAGTAAGGACAGTCTCTTGGGTATAAGAGTTATGAGCAGATGAACCTTATTCATAAATAAGTCATAAAGTGAAATGTATAAACACATATCACTGGCTGGTAATTGTGTGCACCCAGGTTTCTAACTTCGATCATCTGAAATCAGGCTGGATTTGATGGACAACCTGTCTTTTGATGAGATTAACCAAAAACCTCAATGGATGCATGTGCAGTCACCCAAAAGCTGAGATCTAGAGAAATTTTGTCTTTCACAAATGCGGATGTACAATGAGGACATCTCTTCTTTGTTGAAGAAGTTTCAACATTGTTACATACATGTACACTGCTTATAGGCAAAGTCAACTTGGTGATAATGTACTCTGATGGAGTAAAATTTGCAAAAAATGCATAAAACAAATTAGAACTCTCTAAAAGTTGTTACATAATTTCTATTTCCAGTATTGGAAATGATGTAAAAATGAAATACATAGCATAGTGAATTGTAAAAAATAAATCTGACAATTTAAAATAGTGGAAAAAAACTGAAAAAAGAAAAAAATTAAAAAGAAAATTTGGAAAAGTATTTTACAGGGATAGATTATGGGCAATTGTGTGGAGATAGTCCATAAGAGCTGGCTGACTTTCATGAACATTAAGTATTTTTTGAAGTCTTGCAACATGATGAATAGCTGCTTTTTTCCTTTTAGGGCATGGCTCTCCTTGGAGAATGTTCAGCATGTGGTGTTGTTCTTTTTTTTTTTTTAATTTCAGAATATTACGGGGCTACAAATGTTTTGGTTAAATAAATTGCTTTTGCTTTTGTAACTTTTGAATGCAGTGTCCAGTGGAACCTTGAGGATAAAGATGTGGAGATGCTGGGGATCGAACCCAGGACCTCATGCATGCAAAGCATGCGCTCTACCACTGAGCTACATCCCCAGCTCTAGTGCCATTCTTTTTGAAACTCTATGATTTTATATACACCAACATGAGCATTCCCTATCATTAATAAAATTTTGCCATCTTCTGTGACATGCTTCTATGTTGTTTTGAGTATTGGAAATCCATTCTACATGCACTCATATATACACAGACCACAAATTTGGTGGAAACAATACTGGTGCTTGAAGAGCAACACCATTGCGTAAGTGTCTTCTTATCCTACTGTGCACATAATTATTTTTGAAGCAGTCAGTAACTTTGCTGGCTTCTTCAGGCAAATATGGCTTTCAGTCATTAAAATCTGGAATTTCATCAGCTGGAAGGAGTGCCAATGCAGACAAATGATGTATTTTTAAACTGAAGTTTTCATCATGTCAGTATTACATGGCCAATCCACTCATCTGAATTTTCCACCAAGTGCAAATAAAGACAATAATAAGGTATAGTTCCTAACATCATGAAATTATCCTATGTTCAACTGAAAATGCACTAATCCCTTTCCCAGAATTTGGATTTTAGGATTTCAACATTTGGGATTTTAATCTTTTTGGGTTGTGATTTTTTGGATTTTAGATATTAAAAATTTTAGACTTTAGGGATTTTGCTCTTCTAAGATTTCAACATTTGAGATTATGGTGTTCAGGTTTTAGGGATTATGATTCAAACCCCCCAAAACTCCTCCCTCTGTGTAAGCATCAACAAAAGGATGATTAGTCCAGACCACACTCCTTGTCCTGTCCTTGGTTTTCTGCCCTACCAAATGCACAATGTATAGGCATATGCAACTTTACTAAAATATGGGGGAAATTGAAGGTAACTATATTGTAGGAAGAGAAAATTTTTAATTCTGTCTCACATGACAGTTTCTATCATTCAGTGAAAAACATACAAGCATTTAAACTCTTTCTGGTTGTTGTCTCAAGCAAATGCCCCAGTTTCTTCCTATCTTGCTTCCTAACCTTACGTCCCCCCCTCTTGTAAGGAAGAACATCTCCTTCTTGAAAACTCTATAGATGGTATCTTCACTTCCTGTGTGGCTCAATATTGCCCTAGGCCCTCTCTATTTTTCTTCATCTGGTGGCAGAACCCAGAATTCCCACAGGTGAGCTTTCCTACACTTGAGACTTCAAGTCTTCCATAATATTCAGGGTCAGGGACTGGAGTAGGCTTGGCAAAAGAATCTAGGATGAGCCTTGGCAATCTTAGTCCAGTAGAAACATCCAGAATGGATTTAGAAATTCTCAGTCTGATTCTCTTCTACCATCCATGCCAAGGAAAATGGGGATCAAGTCCTCTTGTTGGTATTCCAGTTGGTAACTTTTGCATAGAATATACATGTGTACCCATAAAACTCACTTGTTTCCTCCGAAATATTAATTTTCAAAAAAAAGTAGTGTCTAAATCCCTATCAAGCAGAGAAATATTTCATGAATTACAATCCAATCTGCACAGACTCCTGAATCTTGCATGGTAGATTCAGGCACGATTTCTCCCTGAGCATGGCTTTTGCCATCCTCCAGGTCCAGGGCAGACCCTTGACTCTCCTGCTTAAGAAATACACAAGAAGCTGCCAGGTGCAGTGGCTCACGCCTGTAATCCTAGCACTCTGGGAGGCTGAGGCAAGTGGATTGCTCGAGGTCAGGAGTTTGAGACCAGCCTCAGCAAGAGCGAGACCCCCGTTTCTGCTAAAAATAGAAAGAAATTATCTGGCCAACTAAAAAATATATATAGAAAAATTAGCCGGCATGGTGGCACATGCCTGTAGTCTCAGCTACTGGGGAGGGGGAGGCTAAGGCAGAAGGATCGCTTAAGCCCAGGAGTTTGAGGTTGCTGTGAGCTAGGTTGACGCCACGGCACTCACTCTAGCCAGGGCAACAAAGTGACATTCTGTCTCAAAAAAAAAAAAAAAAAAAGGAAATACACGAGAAGCTGAGTCCATTACCCTGAAGACTATGCCAATAAATACTCCGGAGATGATTTGAAATGAACATTTTTTTTTGAATTTTAGGACACATCATATTTTTAGGATAGCCCCACTCCCTTTTATGTTTAAAGGATGCTTCCTTCATGTTGGAGTGGGGAGATTGAAGGCAGTGTCACCTCTTTCAGTGGCTTTATTTTTCTCTAACCTGTGTAGGTAAACAGTCATTGTTTCCTTGTGGAGTTATTGTTTTGTTTTGTTGTTGTTTTTTTGTGTGTGTGTTTGTTGTTGTTTTGTTTTATTTTGCAATGCAAGCTGTTACTTAAATCAATATACTTAGAGACTCTTTCTTCCTCCCCTTACATGGGCTTCTCAATCAAGATTTGAGAATATTAGCACCATGCAAGTTTCGAACCACCTGAATTACGTATGTATTTAATGGCCTGTAGTGGGTCATCCGCTGGTCTAAGAACAACTTATTTGTGGGAGTCTTTAGTTTTGTGGGCTCAGGGCTAACTCTATTAGTGGTGAGTTTCTTAAACATTATCATTGTCTTTGAAGTAAGAGAAAGGAAAACTTGCACGTCAAGAATATGTCAAACTATCATAGAATCTGAGTTTTAGAAGTATACTTTGGAATCATCTAGAAACCACAAATGGAAACAGAGGGTCAGAAAGATTAGATGAAGTGACTCCGCTACATGTCATCTGAAAATGGTCATGATGGGAAAAGAACAGCAGTGCAGCAATAGCCTCTACACACTGCCAAGTCCTAAGTCAGCCGGTTCAGGAGGGACGAAGGTGCAAAAATCCAAAACAGTGGGGGCAAAAATGTGCTGGCTAACATCATAAACAGATCTGAATGCTGCTAAGCAACGTGCACACAAGTGAACCGTGCCCCGGACCATCAGAATCACAGATTGTTGGAGTTGGGGGTGTTGTCAGTCATCCAATTCCCTCATTCTGCAGAGCAGGCTCAGAGCAGTTGAGGGCCTGCCCAGTGTCACTCAGTTTCTTGGTGGCAGATGCAGGGTTAGAACTCAGGTCTTCAGAATCTTCACAGCGTTCTTCTAATTGCTGATTTCTGACTTTTTCAGAGGGGCTTTAGAGGTAATCTTAGGGGGTGAGGGAGAGGCTTAGCCTTTAGGACTGGGGCACACTTGAATTAATGTATCTGGAGTTTTAATTGTTTTAATTATTGGGTTTCAAAGATTTCACTTAAACTGGCTTTTACTATTTCAAAAAATGCTTGAAAACTTCTGTACTATAATATATTTCCACTTATAGACTGCAAACAATTTATTTGGTTTGCAAAATATGAACTTTTTATGTTCATTAATCTGGCTCTACTTCTTGCAGTTGTTCTTGCTTTGTCCTATTAGGCCCTAAGTAATTAGGCTTATAAGCTAGAGCAGATGATACAATAGATTACAAATACAGGTTAGGCAAACATCAAAACTTTTGCTTAGTTACCTTTTGATTCTAACAAAAATTTATTAACATATTTAAGACTGTGTAGTTTAACTTCTCATTAAACCAATGGATAATTTTTATTTAGTCTTTTCAGTTTTCCATCAGGTTTTGGATACCAGGCTTTTCATCTTTCTAAATGAGCTCTTATTAATCAAGGACATTAGGCAAAATTTAGACATTGTGAATTAAGCCTAAATATAAAATCTATGAAATTTGAAAATTGTCAATGAACACAATATTCCCACATAGGCAGCGAAGGATCTTTCTGGCTTCTTCAATACAGTGTTGATTTTATACCTAGTTTCCTGTGTCTCAGCAATTATGAATGATTTTTCTGTCATCATTCTTAGAAGATAGAGCCCTTTAAGAGAACTGGAAACCAGAGGCATGGAGATTATAGCATGGAGAGGGTGTGTGGGAATTCATGGTTAGCATAGTCTTCTAGCTTAATTTTTAGGACTCCTAATGGTGTCCCTGGAAGACTGCAAAAGAACTGCAACAGAAGAGGAAAGGAAGAAAAGGAGAAGCCATTATTCAGTTATTGTTTTCATTGTGTCTATGAAGGTAAAATATTTGCTTTTTATCTATAAATCTTTTTGTTAATAAAAGAAGAGTCTCTAGATTTTAAAATGCCATAAGATCTAAACTTAGAACCTTCTAAACAGTGGTTGTCAGTGCATTTTCAGCTTAAAAAAGAAAAATATATTTATCAAATTTCAGAATGTTTATGAGAGACACGTATCTATTCCCAAGGACATTTGCATAGCCTACTTAAACAATCCGTCTTATCCAATAACAAACACTGGGGCTAAAATAGAAAAATCCTAACAATTGATTATCAACAACTAGACGCTAGATTTTGATTTTTTTATGTTATTAAGCAAAATAATATCTAATTAATGTTACTTATGGAATACTTATGGAAGTTTGAGTTTAAATCTATGTAACTTAGGTTTTTGCAGTTTTAACTGGTATATACTCATGCATCACATATTCTATTAAAATATTTCGACTTGTTCTCCCTTCTAAGGCAATTTTTTTTGTTGTTGTTGGGGGGAGGGTCAGGAGATTTCTTAATGCAAAATTGAACATTGAAATCTTGAGGGACTTTACATGATTGAAGACAGGATCTTCACTCTGACAGTTTAATGCATTTTACATTATGATGGCATTGCATGTTTCACAGTCCCTGAAAAAGAGCTTACATTAGGTCTCAATGTAGCCTCTTTTTCTCCCTGTAGTTCCTGATTATTTCCTTTGCTCACATCAGATCCCAGAGGGGACCCATTTGTGGATGGGAGATAATTTTGCCACTTGGGAAGGATGCATGTGGTTCTCTGCCTCGGGTAAAATTAGTTACAGAAAATGTTCCGCACTGAAACTGTTTTGTCCAGACATGGAATGGCCTACAAGATTAGCCCCCTGACTACATCCTGGTTCATGGTTCATGGCTCCCTGTAGAAATTTTACGTGCAAGCGATTCTGCAATTTTCTTAATGTTGGAAGTAGGGAAATAGATAGTGACATCAGATTTTAGTCTGACTGTCTCTTCCCCTGTATGTAAAGACCACAAAGACATTTTATTATATACGTGTGGTATACAACTCATTTACCAGAAAAACAATCTAAATTTTAGCCTAGACTCTTTCATTTATTTGTTGTAAAATTTTGGAGAAATAATCCAACATTTGAGTTTCAATGTCTCTTATCCTATACGAGGGAAATCACAGTATTTTTATTAAGTTCTTGTTGTATATCTTAATTTAGCTCAATAAATTTGTTTGTCTGGGCAATAAAAGTTCCTAGTTCTGTATTACTGATGAGAAGCAAAGACTCAGAGAAGTTAGGTGAATTGCCCACTGTCTTTTAGCTGGGGAATAACTTAGGTTACTTTCTTAAAAAAAAATCATCTTAACCATTTTTTTTGCTTTTATTAAGTTGATACATAATAATTGTACATATTTATGGGATATAGTGTTATATTTTGTTACATAATACAATGTGTAATGATCAAATCAAGGTAATTAGCATATCCATCCTCTCAAACATTTATCATTTCTTTGTGTTGGGAACATTCAAAATCTGCTCTTCTAGCTATTTGAAAATATACAATAAATTCTTGTTAACTGTAGTCACCCTACAGTGCTATGGAACACTAGAACTTATTCCTCCTATTTAGCTGTAATTTTGTATCCGTTAACCAACCTCTCACTATCCTCCCTTTGTAGCCTCGATAGTAATCACTATTCTACTCTCTACTTGTATGAGATCAAGATTTTTAGCTTCCACATGAGTGAGAACGTTCAATATGTAACTTTCTTTTTTTTTTTTTGAGACAGAGTCTCGCTCTGTTGCCCGGGCTAGAGTGAGTGCCGTGGCGTCAGCCCAGCTCACAGCAACCTCAAACTCCTGGGCTTAAGCAATCCTCCTGCCTCAGCCTCCCGAGTAGCTGGGACTACAGGCATGCACCACCATGCCCAGCTAATTTTTTCTATATATATTTTTAGTTGGCCAGGTAATTTCTGTGCCTGGCTTATTTTACTTAACATATAATGTCTTCCAAGATCATCCATGTTGCTGTGAATGCAAGGATTTCATTCTTTTTATGGCTGAATAATATTCCATCATGTATATGTACCATATTTTCTTTATCTGTTCGTCTGTTGTGAACACTTAGGTTGATTCTATATCTTTGCTATTATGAACAGTGCTGCAATAAACAGGGGAGTGCAGATATTTATTTTTTTCTTTTTTTTCCATTAAGCCCCTTCCATTATAGGATTTCTTTCTTTCTTTTCTTCTCCCTTCCTTCCTCCCTCCGTCCCTCCCTCCCATCTTTCTTTCTTTCTTCCTTCCTTTCTTTCTTCCTTTCTTCCTTCCTTCCTTTCTTTCTTTCTTTCTTTCTTTCTTTCTTTCTTTCTTTCTTTCTTTCTTCCTTCCTTCCTTCCTTCCTTCCTTCCTTCCTTCCTTCCTTCCTTCCTTCCTTCCTTCCTTCCTTTCATCTTTCTGTCTGTCTCTCTGTCTTTCTCTCTCTATCTCTCCCTCCTTCCCTCCCTTCCTCTCTCTCTTTCTTTCTTTCTTTCTTCCTTTCTTCCTTTCCTTTTTTCATTAGCAGATATTGCTTTGACACACTGATATTATTTCCTTTGGATATATACCCAGTCACTGAATTATATGGTAGCTCTATTTTTAATTTTTTGAGGAAATTCCATACTGCTTTCCATAATGACTATATTAATTTACATTCCCACTAACAGTGTATAAGAGTTGTCCTTTCTCTGCATCTTCATCAGCATTTGTTATTTTTTGTCTTTTGATAATAGTCATTCTTACAGGAGTAAAATGATATCTCCTTGTGGTTTTGATTTCCATTTCCCTAATGATGAGTGATGTTGAGCATTTTTTTCATATACCCGTTGGCCATTTGTATGTCTCTTATGAGAGATGTCTATTAAGTTCATTTGTCCATTTTTAAATTGATGATGATGATGATGATTTTTGATGTTGAGTTGTTTGTACCTTTTGTTCCTTATACATTTTGCATATTAATCCCTTGTTAGATGGATAGCTTGTAAATATTTTCTCTTGTTCTGCAGGTTGTCTCTTCACTCTGTTGATTGTTTCTTTTGCTGTGCAGAAGATTTTCATGAATAATTGGTTATAATCCCACTTATCTATTCTTGCTTTTGTTGCCCATGCTTTTGAGGTCTTCTCCATAAAATCTTTGCCCAGACCAACACCCTCAAGTGTTTACTATATGTTTTCTTCTATTAGTTTCATAGTTTTGGGTCTTATACTTTAAGTCTTTAATCCACTTTGAGTTGATTTTTTTGTATATGGTGAGAGATGGAGTCTAGTTTCATTCTTCTGCATGTGGATATCCACTTATCCCAGCATCACTTATTGAAGAGACTGTCCTTTCCCCAACAAGTGTTCTTGACACCTTTGTCGAAAATCAGTTGGGTATAAATATATAGACTTATTTCTGGGTTCTCTATTATGTTTCATTGGTCTGTGTGTCTGTTTTTAGGCCAGTGTGATGTTGTTTTGATTACCATAGCTTTGTAGTATATTTTGGAGTCAGGTAATGCGATGCCTCTGGCTTTGTTCTTTTTGCACAGGATGGTTTTGGCTATTCAGGGCCTTTATTGATTTCATACAAATTTTAGGATTTTTTTTCTATTTCTGTGAAGAATGCCATGGTATTTTGATAGGGACTGCTTAGGTTACTTTTGAATCCAGTTAATGTCTGACTTCAAAACCAATGTTCTTTCCACTATGCCTTGCAATTGCTAGAAAATGCAACTGCTGTGCTGCATATTATTCTATTAAAGTGCAATTGGGTAATCTAGACTGCAGAATGCTATAAAAAGGCAGAACTTTTTTATTTATTAATTTAATAGTGTTGTTATTTATAATAGCACTCTGATAGGACTAAATATCTGAAATGTCCTGGTCCCAGCTTCTAGCCTACTTGACTGGCCAAAGATAGCCTAAAAACATACTCTGTGTAATGTTACTAAAATTACTCAGAATTTTGGCAAATGTAACAGGATTGAGAACAACAGACATGCATGTTTTTGACTTTGGCTGATAACCTCTTCTGGGATGGATTATGATGAATGACATTTTTAGTCCAAGTTAAATTATCTGTTTGATAATTAGTGAAGAAAGAGGGATATTGGCCAAGACAGCCTTTTAACATTCTGTAGAAATTATCTTAAACTGCTAGATAAATATTTCCAGGAAGTTGGAGAATCCTAGTTATGATGTGTAAAGAAAAGCAGTATAGAAACAACCTTTATGCACTGCCAAAATACTAAGTCAGTAAGTTTAGGAAAGCTCAAGGTGAAACTGATGATATTGGAAAGGTTATAATCAGAGTGTAATGTGATAGAATTAGAATATTGGGCTGTTGACAATTTGAACTGCTGTTTCAAGTCCTACATATTTCACATTTTATTTCTGAGTACTAAATAACATGTAGAGGAGGAATTAAGTTTATTGTGATAACTTCTGACTTCTTTGATTGGAGGCAGCAAAGTTCATCACCATTTGCACGGACAGCCTCTGCAGCTGTCTGTGTCAGGGCCCTGAAGAATTTACAACAGTGTGATAAGAAGGAATTGGAATATAGTGACACAGCAGCTACTCCCTCCCTTGGGAAAGAGGAATTGAGGGACAGAGGTTCAAAGAGCCAGACAATTATTGCCAAGCTCAAATTCCCCTGCATATGGGACATATCTCCCCATTTTGTGTTCCTATCTTTGCCTTCTCAATGAGATTACAGGTAACGTGAAGGACGTCTCCCTCTTCTGTTTCTCATGGTACTTAGTACAGAGAGTACAAAATGCACATTTTAAAATCTTGATTGTTTAATTGGTTACTTAAACCTTTTTTCTTTGATAAATCACATTTGATCACATTTGGAGATATATTTTTAATTCTGTAGGTAATGTCAGCAATATACCTTTGGAAAAAAGAAATTTTTTGTAAAAATCTTCACAGATATAATTTATAACTTTAAAGGGCCTACCTTAAATCAAACTAAGCCAAAAAACAATAGCTAGTAGACTTCCTTATTTAAATTAACGGAGCAGAATGCAATTCATATTATTTGTGAATGAAGGATTCTGATAAAGTTGAGTGTACTTGAAAACAGATGACTGTTTAAATATTTTTATCCTTTTAAATAACAGGACTTTTAAAATTTCAAAACTAATATATGCTTGTTTTAAGAAAAAAGTGCAAGTAATAGAGAAGTATTTATTATACCTGTAAAGGGAAAATTCTTCCCTGCCCTCTTTCCACATGGAGTAGGCAGAACTTTGGCCCTATGACCTTCCTTCTCTGATGTCACACCAACAAATCTGTTACCTTTACATGGCAAAAGAGACTTTGCGGGTGTAATGAAGGTTACTAATCAGCTGACTTTAAGATGGGGAGATTATCCTGGGTTATCCAGGCGGGCCACTGTAATCACATGAGCTCTTAAAAGCAGAGCTTTTTTCCAGTTGAGGGGGGAAAAAACCCCAGAAAGATTCGAAGTGTAAGAAAGACTTCACATACCACTGCTGGCTTGAAGATGGAGAAGGTCAGGTATAAGGAGGAGCAGAAAGAGATCTCTAGGGATACTACCAGCCCCAGCTAATAGCCAGCTGAGGGAGCCTGAGTTCTACAGCTGTAGGGACTGAGTCCAGCCACCACCTTGAATGATGGGAAATGGATTCATCCCCAGGGCCTGCAGAGAAGAGCACACCCCTTGTTTTTAGCCTTGCCATATTCTAAGGCGAGGGCCAGCTGAGCCACGCTGTAACTGGACTTCTGGTCAACAGAACTGTGAGATAATAAATGGGTGCTGTTGTAAGCTGCTAAATTTGTGGTTATTTTTTATGGCAGCAGCAGAAAACTAATACCTCCCACATTCGTATCCAGAGAGTCAATGGTTTGATGTGATCTATCAGCATGTTCAATGTATTGAGACATTTTTGACTAACAGTCTTAGTACCATGATTAACTTTAAAAAAAATTGAAAAAAAATTACTTTTAAATTGACAAATAAAAATTATATGTATTTATCATGTACAATACATTTTGAAACAGGTAAACATGGTAGAAAGTCTAAATCAAGCTAAATTAGCATATACGTACTTCACATACTTGTCATTTTATTGTGGTGAGACATGATTAACCTTTATTATGGTCACAGAGAAAGCCTTGCCAAACAAAGCTAGATGTCTGCAATAATAATGCTGAATCTGAATCTTCACACTTTCTAAGTCTGATGCATAAATTCACATCTTAACTAGTCCCATCAATGAGAATTTCAACTTTGTAAAACTTTAAAAATCAGATGGGAACCTGCCTCATTTATTGTTGTCTGCTTTGAATTTATACTACACAATTTACTTCTCCTTTTATAAATGAGTATCTTGAGCCATTTTACTTCTATCCTACCTGTTTTCTGGCTTCCATGGTGACAGAAACTTTGACTTAAGGCAGCGAGCTTTCAATCAAGGGTAGAGGGATGAATGTGAAACTCATTCTGTTAATGGCTCTAGTGACAACGTAACCTTTCATGAAGTTCACTCCAGCTTTCTGCTCAAATTCAGGCTTTACTGATGAATATCTAAGTAGATGACTTTTTTCTATAATGATAGGAAGAGAATAAAAATAAAGGTAAGTTCACTATGGTAACCTTAAAGTTTGCTTTTTTCTCTTTGACTTGAATGTGCAGAGCAAGATTCTGTGTTAAATTTGGCAGTATTTCTGTTAAAGTGGCTGTTTACCTGTCTGTTCATCCGCCCATGTGTGGCTACAAGGTTTATCACTCCAGGTTAGCACCACTGTGACTGATGGGCTGGACTCCAGACTCCAGACTCCATTTGACCTCATTGCAAGAGTGGCAGAGATGGAAATTTAGCTAGTGGAAAGGTAACGTTTAGTGCTGAGACTCAGCAATTGTAGCAAAATGTTCCTCTATCTTAAGATATTTTAAACTTTCTATTATATTCTTGCAAATGTTTCAGGTCATAACAGGGAGGTGGGGCATGGGAATGCCTAGTTTAGGGGTAATACAGACACATCTGGGCTTGTCTGGTGAACTGGTGAGAACGGCCTATTTGCCTGGGGTTTGAGGAGGCTTCAGGAAGAGAATGTAAACTGAGGGAAGACGGACTCAAGAGCGATGACTTTGACCCAACAGGAAAGACTAGTTACCAGAGGGGAATGGAGATTCTAAGAAAAGGGAAGATCCCTTGGCTTTGAAATAAATGCTGCCTGCTTTGGCACTGAGGGCTCCATTTCTTCAGTGGCAATTCCTGATGCAGCAACTACCCTGGGCAGAAAAATAGTGCTGTGTGGCCGTGGGGCAGCCTCTCTAGGAACTCTCAGAAATGCCAGAGAATAAAGGACATTTTTAGGAGCCTAGAACGTTGAGTCAGTACTTGTGGCAAGAGCTGGCGAAGTTTGAAATATGGATGTGACTTTCACCTGCAAATGACTGAGACCTGGGGAGACTCTGTTACATATTGCGGCAACCAGTCTCAAGATGGTCCCTGATGATCTGTGCCTCCTCGTATTCATGTGCTTGGGTAGTTGCCTCCCACACTGAAAAGGGCTGACCTATGAAACCTATAGGATATTTTGGAAATGATAATGTGTGACTTTCAAGTTCAGGCCACAAAGGACACTGCAGCTTCCACCTTTCCTTTCTCTCAGATCACTCGTTCAGGGGAGAGTAGCTGCCATGTTGTGAGGATGCTCAAGTAGCTATATACAGAGGCCCACGTGGCAAGCAATCGAGGCTTCCTGACATTATCCATGTGAGTGAGCCACCATGAAGCAGATCTTGCTGCCCTAGTCAAGCCTTTAGATGGCGGTAGCCCCTGCTCACATCCCAACTTAACCTCTTGAGAGACCTGGATCAGAATCAACCAGCTCATTCACTCTCAAATTCTTAACTCACAGAAACTGTGACATACTAAATGTTTGTTGTGTTAGGCTACTAAGTTTCAGGGTAATTTGTTATGCAGTAACGCACCAATGCAGCATACTACAGATGTGTAAATCTCATTCTCCAACACTAGTTGGGTAATTCATATTCTCTAATGCTAGTTCTTTGAAGGCAGCATCCATATTTGATCCATCTTTTTGTTCCCCACAGTTCTAAACACAGTGCTTAACACATTCTTCTTTATATATAGATTTTTTTAAGTAAAAGGAATAAGTTGTCTTGTACAAATTGAAAATTTCCCAATCCTGGTTAAATAGCACCTAAAATGTTTCATCATGATAAGTGTTGCTACCAGAAGAAACTGCTCAGTGTAGGCATCTGGAGGAAGGGCGTGGAGCTAGAGCAGGTAGGAGTAGGGGTGAAGAAGAAAAAACATGGCAGTGATTTTCCTTTATTCACATCTCTCAATTGTTTCTACTGCTCTTGTAGCTTTTGTTACAACTTGCTAGTCAAGGGATCAAAATGACTGTGGTTGTGGTGAAAATAAAACAAAGATAGATGATAGATAGATACACAGATACCCAGATATTGATAAAAATTATTTAGCTCACTGATAGTTTTCTTTTTTTTTCCTTTTTCTTTCTTTCTTTCTTTCTTTTTTTTTTTTTGGTTAGGGACAAGGTCACCCAGGCTGTATTGTACTGGCATGATCACAGCTCACTTACAACCCGGAACTTCTGGGTTCAAGAGATCATCTCACCTCAGCCTCCTGAGGAGCTGGGACTACAGATACATATCTCCATGCCTGGGTAATTTTTTTTTTTTCATATTTTTTTAGAGATGGGCATCTCATTTTGTTACCCAGGCTGGTCTAGAACTCCTGGCCTCAAGTGATCCTCAACCTCAGTCTCCTGAGTCCCTGGATTACAGGGATAGTTTTCTTTATCAGTAACACACTGCTGACAAGATGTTTTGAACTTCCCTTTTAACAATCCTACTAATATCTACCTGCCTCTTGGTTTATGTGTTCAGCTACCAGTCGCATACCCATAACTGACAGCAGCTTTCCAAAACTGACATTGAACTTGTTATTTGTATAATTCTTGGTAAACAATGAGAAATCAGAAAGAAAACCAATTATTATTTGTTAAGCACTCGCTTTGGTTTTGGAATTGAACATCCATGAAGTGTTTCCAAAACAATCTCATTTTATTAATAAAGAACCTAAAATCTGGAGTGGTTCTGAGCCTTTTCCAAAGGCTCACAGTGAATTAATTAATCGGTACAGTATGACTAGAACCCAGACCTTTTATCTTACAGATGAGCCATTTTGAAGCTTTTTTTTCCTTACTATTTTAACATGCACCATCAATTATATACATATAAGAGAAGAAAAATTCAGTGCTGGGCTTACTGCATATATTTTTTTCTCTAGCCCATAACATCAATTGTGTTTATTTTAAAGGAGGAAAATGCTGTGCTAGACTTATTAAATATTGGCATTCTTTGCTTGAGGGTGCAGACCCGGGGAGGTGGGGGGGGAGGGGATCGAGGTATGAATACATGGTGAGTGCCAGGCGCACTGTCTGGAGAGTGGGAGCGGATGCGCTTGGGACTCTGACTCGGGGGGATGGGCGGGACAGGGACAATGTATATGACCTGAACTTATGTACCCCCATGATGAGCTGAAATAAAAATAAAAAAATAAAAAAATAAAAAAATAAATAAATATTGGCATTCTTGTAGAAATATTTTTATATTGGAAAAATGAGTTGGAGGGAATGCATCTAATTTTCCCCAATGTGGTCTGATATATAGCAAGTGTCACTAATAGACTCCAGTTCATTATCATCATCAACATAATGATGATGATGATAATGATGGGATAATAGCAATAATGATAATAGATATAATAGAAAGAATTCCAATCCAGGCCTAATCAGTGTGTGTACTCACGTATTCAGACATGTCTGGAATGTCTGGAAGGGGGGTGTCTACTTACATGAGTGATCACGGAGGCTTCGAGGAGAGAATATACCTTGAGGGAAGACAAGTGGGTGAACAAAATTGATTCAGAGATGACAAGCCAGGAGAGTTAAAGGAAGGTGACTTTGGATGCCACCTGGTACATTATTCTCAGGATGAGGTGGCTGCAATGTGGGAAATAACAAATCCAAGAGGCCCGTGTACCTGCTCTCTGAGGGACAGGGCTGTGCAGGGGCAGCTACTCTGGTGCTGGCAGCCCCTCCAGGAACAGGGAATTGTTCTCCTCAGGGACCGTCATTCTGGCAGAGCAGGCACTGGAGGCCTCTGCGCAGATCTGGTGGGGAACTAGCAGCTGCATAGGCCCCTGGAGTTGGTGTCCACAGCAGCAGTGGTGCCATCAGTGTCTATAAGCAGGATGGCTGACACCAAAGGAATGGCCACAGGAGGCTGGAAAAAAGCTAGAGAAAATGGCTCATGCCACAGAGAAGCAAGACCACTGCCTGGGTGGAGACTGTCTGAACTATTTAGAAGGGACTTGAGGGGAAGTAGAGACTCTAAAATTGGGAAGGGATGGTAAAATTAGAGAAATTCTGGTTTTTTGACTATTAATAGGATGATTTTTTTTAATCAATGCAGTGGGGACCTACGGTAGGACCCAAAGTCATTATTAGAGAAAGAATCATCACAGCCCACTCTATCCTTCCATATTCTTGATTCAGGAATGTCAAGTTGACTACTGAACATGTATTCACCTCAAGAGTCCTCAATAATTAAAATAATTATAGTACAGGGTATGCAAGTGAAAACAACAATCTGATATCTTGTTTCCTGTCAATTCAATAGACGTGTTTTAAATCTGGTAGTATCACCACTTTTATAATTATGTAGGATAATCTATTTCTTGCCCTTTGGCATGCTTGTGTCTCTCTGGCCCTCTTCCCAGGGCTTGCTTTCCAGGTGAGGCCTGAATGGATCTCCTGAAATGATTTAAAAATTAAAAATTAAGAGTGCTTAGCCTTGGGGTCTAAGTCACATCCCTTCCTGGATATCGTAGGATGCCAAGTAAAAGCAACCACATTCAGGCTAAACCTCTGTTTAGCCACAACTAGAGTAAGAATAGGACCCTCCTGGGCCAAGTGGATGTTCCTCAGGTGACCATCAGCTGGTTGTGTTTAGCAGCCACCCCAAGTCCGGTTTGCTGATCTCTGGGGCCACAGTGAGCCTTGGATTAGTGGAACCTGTCTGTGCACTGCCCATGCCAGTGGTGGCCACAGTGGCTCCTTTGGGTTGTGTTGAGATGAGGTTTCTATGGCTTCCCAAGGTTTCTGTGGCTCTAATCCCACTCCTGCCACTTATGAGCTACGTGACTTTGGACAAACAGACAGATCACTTAACTGCACCGTGCCTCAGTTTCTTCAGCTCCAAAATCAAGATCTTTGTATCACCTACTTCATAAACCTTTTATAAAGATCAAATAAGTAAAGGTCTTAGAACATTGTCTGTTCCATCATAAACATCCAATAAATGTGAGTTTTATTACTATTTCAATCATGATTCATTGGCTGGGTTAGCCTGGTTTGGTATGGATGAAAACTATGTCTCAGAGATGGGAAGGTCATTATAGCTCTTAGGATTTCAACAGCAGGAATTTGTGAATATTCTCATTGGGGGGCTTCAATTAATGAGTCAAATCCAATTATTTCCAGTTTCTATGTCTCTTCTGTCCTTTGTGAAATTTCCAAGAGGAAGAATGAAATGACCTAACTTGGATCAAATGCCCACCCTTCACTTAAATAGCTTTGGCCAGAATCACTGAGTAGAGATATGAATGCTGAGGCCCAGCCTGTGGAGCCAACCCCAGTGGGGCCAGGCTCAGAGACGAGGTCATGGTAAGCTGGTGGCTACCATACTTGCACCTGTTAAAATAAGACCAACAGCAGCACTGGGAGTTTGTGTTTCTGCGAATGTGTGTGTGTGTGCATGAATTTTCAAGTAATACAAACAAGCTTCTGTAACCAATGTGTGACATTTAATAAAACTGCTGGTTGGACTAAAAACTGGTACAGTCATTTTGAAGAGCAATTTCTTAATTCCTAGTAATAACCTTATAATTTTATATAAATTTTGACCAAATGATTTTACTGGTACAAATTTATTCTTAAGGAAATAAAAGATTATTGTAAAAGATTATTATAAAGATACTGACATATGAAGATATTCATCAGAACATATTTATAACTTAAAGATGAAAAGAGCATAAATATTCACTTATAAGGGAATGGTTGCATAGATGTTGGCACATCCATGGAATGTTTATTCTCAATCATCATTGAAAATGTTATAGGACATTCAATAATATGCAAATTTTTTCACAGTATATTACCAGGTAAAAAGAGCAAGTAACAAAGTGGTATTAATATGATTCCATTTTCGTAAAAAAGAATAAAGGACATGCACACGGAAATACAACTCTAAGAAATTAACAAAATAACAGTGATCATCTTGGTGTAGGGAGTATACAAGTAATTTTTATGTTCTTTTTTCTTATCAGAATTCTCAATTTTTCTTCAATAATTATATTTTCTTTTTGTAATAAGAAAAATATGTATGGAGTAATTCAACTTTAATCTGTAAGCTTTCTGACAGCCAACGCAAAGACAGGTACATTACCGGGTCCCTGATTCTCTGTGCCCGTGGAAAAAAAAAAAAATGAACTCAATTGCCTAGGGGGAAATACTTCTCTTTCTGGAACTAAGATCTATGAGAAATTTATCCTAGCAGTCCTCTTAAAGAGGTCACCAGGTGATATAAGAAAACATGTACTTGTTGGCATTCTTAAATACAATCCTGAGTTTTACAGGATTCTTTTTTATAGTGTCCCTCAAAAGTATACGGATGAGAGATCGTTAAAGCACATTCAGAAAAATATGATTTAACTAGGAAACCAAAATGATGCCATCCAATTATATAGTTCATTTCTCGGACTTCATCCAGGGAAGATTTTCGAAGAGGAAAGGAACAGATGGATTGCGTATTCTTCAGCCTTCTACTGAGGAACAAAGAATTCAAGGTTATTTTCCCTGACAAGTAGCTGCGCTTCACAATTTAATCTTTTCTGTTACTGTGTACAGCTCTATTTTCTCTCAGCTGACCAAGATCTGTGATGAGAGGGACGACTGTCACTTCTTTAGGAAATTTAGGATCCTAACAGGGAGAAAGGCCTAACCGAAGGTTCAAAACCTGGCCATGAAAATCTTACGGAATATAATTTTTGAATCATTTTAGTTCCTAGACACATGGACAAATCAAGCCTGAATATTTCCTCATACAATAGCGCCACAATAGAGTGGTCTAGATATTTTTTTAAATTAGGTACAACCACATATTCACCTCATCTATTAAGACTAAACGGAACCAAACAATAACAACAGCTCCATTAAGAGTCCATAGAACACTGATGTGAGCGATACAATTTCTTGGTGTATACTTCAAGTCAAAATGACTATATACCTGGTTTGAAAGAAATGTGTGATTAGGTAACTGAATGGGTTAAATTGTTTAATTTTGGGTCTATTAGGTGATAGAGGACATTTTCCACAAAGGATGACCTGTTTCAAAATGGTTTATTTATTTATTTATTTATTTATTTATTTAGGTATTAACTAGATAGTCGCTATGTCAGTTAAGACAAGTCCCAGTTCCTCACCATAACACTATGTAATGGACTGTGTGCTTGTCCCCCCAAAATTCTTACATTGAATGGGATTAGGAGGCAGGGCCTTTGGGAGGTAATTAGGTCACAAGGGTGAAGCCCTCATGAATGGAATCGGTGCCTTTGTAAAAGGTACCCCAGAGAGCTTCCTCATCCTCTTTCTGCCATGTGAGGCTATAAGGAGAAGTTAGCTGTCTGCAACCTGAAAAAGTTGACCTGACCATGCAGGCACCCTGATGTGGGACTTTCACGCTCTAGGACTGTAAGAAGTAAAGTTCTATTGTTTATAAGCCACTCAGTCTATGGTACTTTGTTATAGCAGCCTGAGACACACCCTGTGATTTTCAGGGAAGAAAACACTTCCCTCTCTGTGAGCTGGTGGAGAGGGTGGCAGTGCTGGTCATTAGTGCAGTAGGTGTGTGCTGTAACCACTAGGGAAATATCACCCATCTCTCTCTTTCTGCCATTAAAAAACGTTTTATATTACAGAGGGATATCTGTGCTATTTCTTGACCCAAAAGGTAAGTAAATTCCCAATGAAGTGACCCCTACACTGCTTATCTACTAATCAGTTTTAAACAAAGGCAGTAGCAGAAGTGCCTGCTGATTTTGCCTGTGGTCAAAGGAACGTGAGGAAGAGAATATGATAGCATTCCTTGTTAGTGAGTTTTCCTGGATATATTCTTTACATGTTTGTCTTCAGTGCTTATCAATTCAGTGTAGGAATTGTGCCTGCTGCAAAAATAAAAATGCCTGCAGTATTGATTGATTGACCACATGAATTATGAACTGCAGTAACACTTGGAAACTCAGTAAATTTCTCCATGATAGTTACAGCTAAAGTGTCACCGGGTGTGTTAAAAATCCAAATGTTGGATGAGGCTGTGTGGCTTAGGACAGTCAGAGGTCCCTCACTCCTATGGAGTAGTTGTACATTTCCTATCAATTTCATTTAATATTTTATTCATGGAGAGGGTGAAAGCTGGTAGATATGCATTTGACTTGGAACTTGGCAAACTGCAGTTGTTTAAAATATATGGGTATATGCCTCCTATCATACTACACATTGAAACTTGCCTGGATGACTGGCAACTACAACTAAGGTTACTAAGGCTCAACAGGCTACTGAGGCTACAATGTGGTCTCCAATTTTCCTGTCCTGATCTCTTGGAACCTAACGTCTACACTAAAACCAGAGGGGTCTTTGAAAATGCAAACTCTGATTATCTTTCAGTGGCTTGCCTCGGGCTGGTATGTGACCTCTTGTATGTGTCCTACAAGGCCTGTCCTGACCTGGCTTTTGCTCATACCTTAGCCTCACCTTTCACTTTTGGTGCTGCCCCACCCATTCCCATGCTCCCCCCAGTGCTATGAAACTATGGTGCAGTCTCACTGTTGGCTTTTTCAGAGCGATTTCTCGATCTATAACAGTCAACACTGGCCAGCCTATTCTGGCTAAATGCTACATTTTAGTCTTTGTCAGAGTTTCCTGACCATAAAGTCTGAGTTAGGAGCCCATCCTGTGTCTCTTATACCAGCTCAAGAGCCCTCTGCTCACCGTGGGACTACAGGCATTTACATTTTTAGTAGTTCTTCCCATCTAAACTAAGTTCCCCAAGGATAGGTTCCAAGTCAACTTTGTGTATAGTTTTATTTCCAATACTTACTTGAGTGCCTGGCACAGATTTGTAACCAATGCAATGACTTATTGGATGAATATTTGGCAGAAAGATGGAAGAAATACACAAAAAACGGAACACTGTTTTTGGCCACAGAAGCATCTGACATAAGATGCATGCACATGTCTGGTGATAGAGCAATAGAGAGCTCTGGGCATTCAGAGAAGGGAGAAAGTACAGCTGTGGGCATTAGAAAGGCTTCAAGGCAAAGAAGGTTTTCCATTTGGGCTTTGGATGAAGTAAACTATGTGAATGGGGAGGGAATGTGTTTGAGAACACAGGAAATGCAAAGTAAGGCAGAGAGCAAGGGAAAGCAGCAGTGTCTGCAGAGAATTGGCGCTTAGTGCAGTCTGACTGGCATTTAGAGTGGGTGAAGGGATTCTTGGAGAATGTGCCAGAATAGCAGGTCCTGCCAGATTGTGGAGGCCACGAAAGCTGGCTCACAAGGAACGCAGACTGCAAGCAGAGTCAATAGCAATGTTTGCATTTATTTTAAAAGAGTCAATAGAAGAAGATAAAAGAGTTGGTCATTCTTTATTGTGCCCTTAACTATCACTTTTGGGGACATGTGAGGATGTAAGTGCCAGTCTTACTTTAATACAAAGATTTTTAAAATATTTATGAAATTGATGGAAAACAATCTTTCTTGTTTCTGTGGAGTCACACCTTCTGTATTGCTGATTCTTGGTGCATTTTAAACACCACTATACAAACTCCTCTGTAGAGTGAGTTGGGATATAAGCAAATAGAATATTAAAGATTGTACAATTGCTCATTAATATGGGTGAACACAGTGAGGAAATTCGTGCTGTTAGTTTTTATGGTGAGTGCTTGCCTGCAGTTGCGGCTATTGGCTTTTCCGTCTCACTAGAGCCAGCTTTCTCCTAGAGACCTGCTATGAGTTTGAAGCTGCCTCGGAAGACAGATGCAGGGTGCAGAGTTTGGATAACGTCCAGAGAAAAGCAATAAAAATGATTAATAGCTTGGAAAATAAGACCTCAGAGGGATGTTTAAAGAAGTTGAGAATCTTAATCGATATCAGAAGAATGGCTTTGGTGTCTTCAATCATGGTGCAGCCACTTTTTTCTTCATCTTCACAGAGAATACATGAAGGAGACATGGGCTTAACTCAAAGAGAGCAAATTCCTGTTGGGCCAAACAGAAAAATGCTAACATTGGTTTAACAGTAACAGGTACAGAGCGAAACTATGAATTGTTCATTTAGAACAATAGAGTAGACAACTGTCTGGGAGGTTTTAGGCAAAGTAATGAAGAACGTCTGCACTTTCATTGATTCTTCTATCAGGATTATTTTTTTATTATTGTTGTTTAGTGACATATATCTCTTAAATGTTTGTGTGTCACAGTTTGGGTTCTCTGGAGGCAGACGTTGAGGAAGTTAGAAGTTCAAACTGTTTATCGGGGGGTAAACCTGTGCACAAAAAAGGAAGGAGCAGGACTGGGCAGGGGTGCGGCCAGCCCATGATGCTGTCCTGACCAAGCCTGAGCACAACCTGCCCGTGCGAGGGGTCCGTGTAGGGTAGACACGGCTGGGCCTTGCGGCACTGCTTGTTCAGTCATTGGCTGGAGGCTACTTCGAGAACTTGCTCTTGGCTACCACTGCCTGCCTCAGTCATTGGCCAGGGGCCACCCCACAGTCTGGAAAGCCAAGCAGACCTGAAGGACGAACAGCTGGAGGCTGGGAGCTAACCACGCTCCTCACAGCCAGGCAGCCAGTCCTTTCTCGAAGGAGGGTCTAAGTGACACGTCTCTGTGTCTGTCACATTTTGAATGATACCCTTCTTTTTAATCGTAATTAAGGGAATATAAGATAGCCAGCTTTTTATGTGCAAATGCAATCCACAAAGTATTAGTAAAATTTCCACTTTTTTTTTCTGCAATAGAGTTAAATGAAGTAGTAAAACACCTAACTGTGGGTTCTCAGATCCACCTAATGAAAGACCACAGCCTTGGAATAGCAGTAGGCATTCAAAATCAGATCCTTTACTCATATTATCTGTAACTTTCACAACAACCTTGCAAGATAGGTATTGTTCTTCAATTTTTCAATTGAGGAAGCCGTAGGTCACATTGTTTAGATTTTTTTTTTCTAGATGTTGTGCCCAGTAAGTGGCAGAGTTGGGATGTTAGATGCTTGTATTATTCTAAAGGCACTTCGCATTATACTGACGTGGCTGATGTGAAAATTTGCAATAAGGAATATGACTGCCCAGCCTGTATTTCAATTCTTATGTACTTTGATCCAGATTCTGGGGATATTTGATATAGTCCTTATTGTATTAAAAATAAAATATTATGGTTTTTGGCATACATTCAACAGGGTGAAATTAACTTTTGACCGGATTCTTTGTAATGCTTGGGTAGTTGTAGCCTATATAGGTTTATCTGCTAACTTACCACATTTGCTGAGAGAGTTGTGACTCCTTTTCATAGAACCTTGGGGTTTCTAGAATTCCTTTTTATTTCTAGCTTTATATATCATTTACCTAATCCATGTTAAAAATAAAATAATATCACAGTCAAAATATAAAGTTCAATAAGACTATGATATCAACTATAAGAAATTTCTGACTATAAAAAATAATCTTCCTACTTGTATCTTTTTCAGTATTTTATGCATAAGAACATGTGGTAAACATCTCACTAATAATATTTCCCTAACTTTTTAACCAATGAAATCAATATCCTTGTTTTATTTGGAAGTCATTAGAATCAGCTGCATACTCAGACATCTACTTCTAAGGCTGGAAACATGGTATTATATCTTGTTCAGATATTTATTGATGAGTAAATTCAGCACCAGGGCACTTTGTCAACTCACACTTAGTTTCTTCAGATTTCCTAAGAATTAGCATCAGACTAAGCTAAAATTTGTATTTTTTTTAAAAAATAAAGTAATCATGTTGGGAGGAGTAGTTATTTAATCATTTAAAAGGAACAATTTTCTTTCTTTATAACAGATGGGTTCTTGCTGTGTTGCCCAGGCTGACCTTCAACTCCTGAGCTCAAGTGATCCTCCCACCTCAGCCTCCCGAGTAGCTGGGACTATAGGCACAAGCCACAACACCTGGATTCAAGAACAAATTCTTTTGAAGAACTTTAACACGTTAAGCTATTTTGCTAATGCTGCCACTAAACAGCTGCCCTCTTTTTATTAAGTTGGGGAAACTATCACATATCGATGCATTTTAATTTCACCTTAGGAAGTGCTGGTTTCTACAACACTATTTGTCTCTGAAGTAGTTTCCAAAAATCAGTACAGTGTGTGTGTCTATGTGTGCGTATGGATGTGTATATAATTTGGTATGCTGCTATTATGCTGATTTCCCCTCATCCTGGAAGCCAGTGAGAGCTAGTGATAAAGCCTGTAACACATTCTCTTGGTGCAGCAGCCATAGCTAATTCACTCTGTCACCTCTTTACTAGGCTGTGTAGTGTTCCCAATAAGATAAAGTACTCCTGGGACCTGTGGATGTGACCTCATGTGGAAATAGGGTCTGTGCAGATGTTATTAAGGATCTTGAGATCAGATCATCCTAGTTTTAGGGTGAGACCTAAATCTAATGACTGGTGTTTTTATAAGGAGAGGGAGATTTGAGAGTCAGTGGCTTTTGCGCCAGGTAAGCAGATCTTGAGATCTTGGCTGTGACCTCTATATCCTCCCACGTCTCCAGCTTTCAGGGTGGTCCTTTGCCCTGTAACCTCAGTTCTCTGGTAAGTCCAAGAAAAGTTGTTGATTTTCTGTTTGTTTTACTTTTTCCTTGTTGTAAGGAAGGGAGTGATGACTTCTAAACTCTACATGTCTGAGCTGAATCAAAAGTCTCCTCACAGCCTATTTTGGGCACAACAGCCTGAGAAATTCCTGTAATATGAGACCATGTTGCTCTTCTGCTTATAGCCTGTTTTGGAGTAAAAGCCAAAGCCCTTCCATTGGCTTAGAAGGCCTCCCTGACCTGCCCATTCTCTGCTCTACTCATTGGCCTCTTTGCTCTTAGTCTTCCCCTTATTCTTTCTGATGCGGTCACCTTGGCCTCCTATACATTTCTTGGATACACCAACAGGCACCTACCACAGGGCCTTTGCACTTGCCAGGAATTATTCATTTCCCAGATGTCTACCCATTTCTGCACAAAAGTCAGAGAGTGAGGCCTTTCCTAACCACCCTGTTTAAAATAACTCCAGAGTTCACTTCTACCCTCTCATTTCCTCACCTGTTCCACCTTTATGTATTTCCATGGCGCTTTTCAACACATGATACATTTCATATGGTATTTTTTTGATTTTTTATGTTTATTGTCTCTTCCACTAGCTGGAAAGCTGCAGGAGAGCAAGGATTTTTGCTTGTTTTGTTTCTTGTTGTATTTACCAGTGCTGTCAGGAAATTATGAATTCAGGATTATCAATGGGTTTATGGGATTAAAACTATTTAGTAAATGGTTGATGGGGAAGGGAGCACCTATATAATTCCAAAGTACTGCTACATAGATGACTTTCTGATTGCAAAAGGAAAAACACCACTATTTAATAGAAGAATCAAACTGCCAATACCCTAATCCAGGGGTTAATCTTTGTGTCATTAATGGTGGGTCAATTAGATATGATGTGTTTTCTTAGGTGACACAACACAAAGTTGATAGCATCACTTGTGATATTATCTTGCTAAATATGCTCAACTTGAATCCATAGAGCCTTTAGATATAACCCTCAGTTCACAAAGCAACAAATAAGCTAAAATTCACCACGGGGAAGAAACCAGACAAATTCAGAAGGTAGTACATCCTGTAAGGTTGTTCAAGATCATTAAAGTAAATAGTCTGTTCTAGATGAAAAGAGACATAAGGGATAAGACAACTAGGTACAATGTGTGGGCTTGGATTGACTATGATTTGCACAAATAAGTTTTAAATTGAGTATTTGGGTCCATGGTGACATGACCCAAATATTAGATGACATGAGCATTTTCTGAAATAAAATTGGTGAATGTGAACTGGGAAAAGTGACTTTCAAAAGAATATGTATAAATATGTACAATTACAATGTGTCATTTAAAACATATGCAGAGTATGATCTCAGGTAAAAAAATGCAAATGATGTTTCACTGTTCAGTAAAACAATTAAAAACAGTATGCACAGTATAATGTTAAAGAAAAATGTACACATACAAATTGTTTTTAATCTGGCACTTAGCTCATAGGTTTCTTTGAATGTTTATTTCTAGATGGTAGGAGAGAAAATTGTCCTATGAATATAACTGAGAGAGAAGAGGGGATACACTGAGACCAACCTGCTTCACATTTCAAGATATAAACGTGCTGCACACATAAAGGTAAACCGTTATGGTCAGTATGAATAGCTGTAGATACCAAGTGTTATATAACTGAAAGTTTTCAAGTACTTAAAATTTTGGCTTTTGTTTAATTCAAATTTACCTTATTGAAATTAATTTAATTAGTGAATTTTAAAAAATCATATCAAATATAGCCTGATTTGTTCATTATACAAGGATTTCAAAAAGTCTGGAAATTTCTCCTTTACTCTGTTTTTTGTTTTGTTTTGTTTTGTTTTTGAAGGGAGGATCTGGACATTTTATTATTGATGGATTAAAGACACTTAGTATACTTTTTGGTGTATTTAGACCATTTATATTTAAAGTGATTATTGATATAGTTGGATTAATATTTATCATATTTGTTTTCACAGCCCTTGTTCTTTGTTTCTTTTTCTGTCTTCTCATTTTCTGCCTTCTCTCGTTTTCATTGAGCATTTTATATGATTCCATTTTCTCTCCTGTCTTTGCATATCAATTATACTTTGTTTAATTTTTGTAGTGGTTGTCCTAGAGCTCACAGTATGCATTTACAATTAATCCTAGCCCACTTTCAAATACTGTGATGCTGCACTGCTTCACAGGTAGTCCAAGTACCCTGTAACAGAGTATTTCCAATTCTTCTCTTCGATCACTTATACTGAGGTCCCCAAACCCCAGGTGGTAGACCTGTACTGGTCTGTGGCCTGTTAGGGACTGGGTTGCAGAGCTCTGCTGCTCCCCACCCCCAAATTGTCTTCCATGAAATTTAGGAACAGGGTTGGGGTGGGGGCACACAGGAGGAGGTGAGAGGTGGTTGAGCGAGCAAAGCTTTGTCCGTATTTATAGCCGCTCCTCATCACTGGCATCACCGCCTGAACTCCGCCTCCCCTCACCCCACCTGCCCTGCTACCTCCTACCCCATCTGTGGAAAAATTGTTTTCCCTGGTGCCAAAAAGTTTGGGGATTGCTGCTAATATTACTGTCATTCATTTCATTTATACATAAGCTATAATGACTGAATACATTGTTATCATTAATCTGTTTTTTAATTTAAATGGCCCTATCTGGAAGTTTGAATCTCAGTAATTTTAGACTCAGTTTTAGACTCTTTAAATATTTTTCTTTCCTCCCAGCCTCCCTGATTTCCCTTCTCTCTCTCTCCTTTTTTCCGTCTTACCTTCCTTCTCTTCTCTCTCTTTCTTTATATCACCCACTAATACCATATTCATTTTCTATTATTTCTTTTAAGAAAAATGCTTAAGGACTTCCTCTAACTCAACTCTTCCCGCTTTCATTATTATTGGTCCCTGTTTAGAAAGAAACATATTGTGATCTTGTTTTTTCTATGCATGATTTTATACTTTCATATAAATACAAACTAAATGTTTCACTGTTCAGTAAAATAAATTTCCATAAACAACATATATTTTTGCATATTTTGGAATCTTATATATATCGTAATATTCTTATGCTTTTGCAACTTTCTTTTCTTTTGTCAACATCATGTTTTTGAAATTAATCCATGTTGCTACAAGTGTGATATATTAAAATAGTTGATTTTAGCTGCTATACAGTGTTTTATTTTATGAATACTATATATAAAATATGTCCATTCTTTTATTTAAGTATATTTAAGTTCTCATTGTTTTGTTTTTATGAACAATGCTGCAATTAACATTTTTTATTTCTCCCTGCATGCATGTTAGAGAATTTCTTTAAAATACATATATACGAGGTGTTAGGTAATGTGCATATTCAGCTTTACCAAACATTGTCAAACTATGCTCCAAAGTAGTTCTTCCAATTCCATCAGCAATAAATGAGAATTCCTGTTGCATCACATCTGGCAACGCTAGGTATTTTCAGATTTCTAAAATTTGTCAATTTGATAAATGTGAGATAATATCACATTGTTTTAATTTATTTCCATTTTTATTATGTTACATTAAATTTTCATTACATTAAAAATTCTTTTCACATATTAAATAACCAACAGATTTCAAGTTCTGTGAATTGTTCATCTTTCTATCACATTATAGTTTTCTATGCATTCTTTTTATACTCTGGATACTAATTTTTTTGTTAGTTACATATATTGCAAATATTTTCTTCCAATATGTGCAGTGTTTTTTTCACTGTGTTGTGTTTTGTTGTATAAAAGCCTTCATTTCAATATAGCAAATTTATTAATCTTTCGTGTGTCATTTGTGCTTTTATGTGTTTTATTTAAGGATTTCTTCCATACCTTAACATTGCTTAGTTCTCCTTTATTTTCTTCTAAAGTATTTAGAGTTTTCATTTTCATATTTATATTAACTTTCATGGAATATTTTTAATGTTTATCTTGTATAAAATAGGGAATCAAACTTTTAAAATATAGATATCTTATTTTCTAATCACCACGATTTATTGGCCCATCCTTTCTCCATTAATTTATTACATCTCTGTCATATATCAGATATCAATACACATGCTTTGCTTTAGTGCCACTGATCTATTTGTCTACCTTTGGGTTGCTATCACATTCTCTTGTTACTCTGGCTTACAAATGGGATCGACTTTTTGCATTGCACTGTTTTCATACTATGATCTTGAATTTTCCAATCTTGCTGAGCTTTTTCATTAATGGTTTTATCATTGACTTGTGTCAAAGAGGCCAAGATCCCCTCTCAAGTTTTTCACTAACTAGTTGTGTGTCCTTGAGAAAGTTACTAGTGTTACTAAACTTCAGCGTTCTCTTTAAAAAGGGGCAGGTCATATTATCTATTAATAACTTACAAGGTAGGGTTGTTATGGAGATTAAATAAGAAAGTGAATGTAGACAGCCTAGCACAAAGTAGAGATGCTAGTTCCAAAATGCTAGTTCTTTTTTTAAAATTTTATTTCTCTAAAATTTGTCTGACACATAGTTGATACTTCAATTAGATTAATTAAATTAGGTTTTATGGACACACACACACACACAAGAAGGCCCTTCTTACCATCCAAAGCCCCAGGTTACACTAAAGCGTTTCTTCTGTTTTAAAGTCACCATTTCATTTGTTTTCTTTTCTTGAATAGGGAGGTACTACCCCTTTTATTACAGAAATCCAAACATTGGGCTGGGGGAAACTATTTCGGGGAGATAACCGCTCGCAGAGCATAAAATTATCTCTGGGTTTCAGGTAAGACAGATGTGCTTTACATGATTCATTATAGATATTAAAGATGTCACAGGAAAAATGGCCATTATAATTATGTGACTTTAAAGTATTTTCCAAAAGAGCCATATCTGTCATCAGTTATGAAAGCTGACCAAATGTGCACGATGACAGACAGATGGTTCTCATTCGTATTAACTTCCTCTCAAGCAAAAGGAATGCTAAGGCAATCTGACCTTATATTATGTTGATTCCAATGTAATTACATTTGTTATTTCCAGGCGATGCAGTAAATCAAGCTGTGGCAAGTAGGTGGATATTTCACAGAAGTAATTTCGGAGACCATTAAATACGATCACATGTTCCGCTGTACTCTCTTCCGCCACAAGACAAATAATGTCCAGTCCAGGCGTGGGGGAGGGGACAGTGTGGGAAGCAAACTTATTTCCTTTAAAAGATAGGACAACCACATTTTTCTACATGTCGATGCAAAATTTTTAAGAAACAAAGGAGCAGTTAAGGCATGTGGAGGCCAGAGGTATGGACAAACTGCCCCCATGCAAGAGATTTGCGATCTCTCTGTTCTCGGTCCAAAAGCTGCCAAGTCCAGCTGCTTCCCAGGCAGTTGTGTGCCTCCCCAAACACACCTGCTATCCCAGCACTTTACTCTGCCAAGGGAGAGCCTGGTCGTTAATTACTGTCTACAGCACAGAGGCTCATGACCCCTTTGATTTCATTATAGTCAGAAACTCTGTAGAGCTCACTGTCATTCATAGAAAGGCCAAATGCTTTTAGAATCCTTTAATAAACCAATTGCCTAAAGGCTAAATTCAGGAAGAAATCTAATATAGACACTAAATGATCATTTTGTTGTCTAAAAGTCTCTTTTCACAATGGATATAATTCTTCTTTCAGCCTGTGATCTGACCTCCCATTAATACCAGCTTCCTAAAGTGTTATCATGATGCAGGAAGAAAGAAAGCAAAAAAATGAATTTGACTTTAAAGAGCATCCTTGCCTTAAACACAGATTTATCTAAGAATGAAATAAAGACTCACAGACTCCAGCAGAGAGCAGAGATTTACCTATCAATTGGTCAACGTGTTTAAAGAACTGGGAGATAATCTGGAATGGTTTAGGGGAAAACTGCCTGGAGGTCCTAGGAAAAGATGACCCCTGGCAGACCTTCCCAGCTCTGGGCACAACTTCTTGAGAGAGGACACGAAGTGAACCCACGGGTACAGGAGGCAGCGTAGGAAGGCATGGCTCTTGATTGGTTCAGGGTAGCTTGCTTTCAGCTGCCATGAAACAATCCAACTTGGTGGTAAAAATTTTTGCTTCAAATCTCTTCAAAGAAATTAGGCCTTCTCATTGTTCCCCATAACATCTTGTTTTAACTTGGCCAGGATTTGTCCACGTTGCTTAGCATATAGTCCATTGAGTTTCTTCAGGGAGCTTGAAATCAGAAGGGGGTGGAGGGAATAAGAGAGAGAGAGAGACAATATGAGAATTCCAGTCAAATGAAAAAAAGAAAGAAAAGCAACCAAGTGCTATGGCACGTGCCTGTAATCCCAGCTACTTAGGAGGCTGAAGCAGGAGGCTCGCTCAAGCCCAAAAGTTTGAGTCTGGCCTGGGCAAAATAGGGAGACCGTGTATCAAAAAACAAACAAACAAATAAAAATAATAAAATTTTGAAAAGATTTTATTTTCCCAGAATGCTTTGTTTTCTTACCTTAATCTGGTGCTACCTCATGACATAGCAGTTTGGAAGGATTCCATGAGGGAAAAAACAAACTAAGAAAAAGTAATCAATAAAAGAACTTCTTAAGAAAAAAATTATATCAGCCCATTAAAATGCAATAAAAATGTAGATGGAACTGTTTGCTTAGGTTTGTCTTTTCCCTCCCATAGTCATTTACCACAGCTACATAGTATATTTCAAAAATGGGCCAGAGACAGCTTATGAAGCGAAGTGGAGTTTGGCTTGCTTATTTTGGGGAGCAGTTGAAATTCTAGAATATTCACCAAGTAAAATTAGTTTTGCAAAAGTATGTTTGATTATGTAAATGGAGAGAAAATGAGTATATAAATATCTATATGCAATGTATACATGTCTGTATTACTTTTGGCAGATCCAGAATATAGACAATGTGGAAAGTTCTATGAAAAAAAGTAGAGTGGGGAGCTCACACAAAACAGCATGAAACAGTAGGTGATATCCACACAGCAGGTGCTGACGTTCTGCTCTGCGAAACCCATGATCCCACGATCCCAGGCGTGCCTAGACTGGATACCCCGACCTGGGAGATATCACACTGTCTGTGGCAGCAGCCTCAGCTTGCTGGGGACCCGGATTCTCACACGAGTTTTACCACTAACTACCTGAGTGACCTTGGAGACCTCACCTCACCTCACCTTTTAGTCCCTGGGTTCCTCATTTGCTTGGTACAAAGTACCAAGTTTTGCAATACATTTTCATTGATTAATTAATGAGAGTGAGTTTGACAACGATCTTGGAGATTTAAGGCTTCTCTCCCCCATTCAGCAATTCTCTGTTGCCATTTTTCACTCGGAATAACCAATAGTTTTTTGTGTTTTGGCTAACAAGGTGGTATATCAACTTATGAACAGCTTTTTCTAGATATGCCAAGAAAGATGCAGTTGAATATTGGTATGACATCCTGAAATTATTAGTTCCAGTCTTATGGTTTTAAATTTATGCAGTAATAATAAGAAATATTGGTTGTTACACATGTGGTAACTTGAGACATTTTTCAAAATGATTTAAACAATACACCCCTACCTCCAGGGGGATGCAGCCTTCCTCCAGGGCATATAACTTGGGGAGCAGAACACAAGTTTCATTTCAGCCTCACCCACCCACTTAATCGGGGCAACACGTTTTAGGACATCAGTGTGTAGGATCCTTGTAGAACAATCTGTGGTGGCCCAAGGGGTATCATATGTATGACAATCCCAGATCAGGCATAAACTTTACGCCATCCAGGAAGAGATGGTGTCACCTTCAAATTACTTACAGGGATAGTTTGATTTGGAACTAGTGTAGTCCAGTGGTCTCTAAAGTGGAAGACCCTAGAGGAAGCATATGGAGATTGATAAGGATATGAAAACACATAATAAAAGTTTAATTTACATCAACCTTAAAAAATTAAGTGTCACTAATTTTTGGCTAATTTTTTTTACTGTGGTAAAATATACATAACATAAAATTTACTCTTTTAACCATTTTTAAGTATAAAATTCGCTGGCATTAAGTAGATTCATGATGTTATGGAACCACCACTGCTATCCACTTCCAGGACTTTTTTAACACCCCAGACAGGAACTCCATACCCATTAAAAATAACTCTCTATTCCCCCACCCCTTCTATTCTACTTTAGTTTCCGTGAGTTTGCCTACTCTAGATACCTCATATAAGTAAAATCATGCAATATTTGTCCTTTTGTGTCTGGCTTATTTCACTTAGCATAATGTTTTCAAGTTTTACCCATGTTGTAGCCTGTATCAGAATTTCATTCCTTTTTAGGGCTGACTAATATTCCATTGTATGTATATACCACATTTGTTTATCCATTTACTCATTGATGAACATTCGGGTTGTTACCACATTTTGATGGGTCTGTCTGGTTACGCAGATAAAGGGAAAGCCCCTCCAAGGGCCTGTTGATCTCTAAGGGCCTTTAATTCCAAATACTGTTTATAGCGAGGAGTTATATTTTGGGGGGAAATTTCCTGAGCTCCTTCATAACCTCATTTTGAATGCTTTTTAAAATTACTACATCCATACCATATTTTTAGATACGTTTATGTCATATAATATAAGTGAATATTTATATAACCAGTACTTATTGGGATACATCCTCCAATTTTTTTTTTTTTTTGATGGAAGTATTTCAAAAAGTTTGGAGACCACTGGTTTCCATAAAAAGAAGTAAACTTACAGACATATTTGCCCATCAGCCTTGCGGGTTAGGAAACCGGCACATTTTTATGCCTAGGGTATTTTCTGCTTTTAAAAAATGTAACATTAACTTGACTCCAGTGTGTTTGGCCAAAGTTCCCTGATGGATCACCGCAAAGGCAGCAAAGGGTTAGCACATTTGGCTTTAGTATTTATGTGACAACAATTGTACTTTTTTTTTTGTCTATGTTTATACAAAGTTTGTGTATGTAAAGTTCAGTAATCCTTATGACAAAACAGTTATAACCCCATGAGACAAATTGGATGCCAGAAGAAAATACTATAGCTGAGGTGAGTGACAAAAGTCATACTTGGCCTGAGTCATGTTAACAGAGAAGAGAATTTTCTCAGTAATGACACAGTAGGTAATCAATCATGTTGAATCATTGTACCATTCTAAGGCAATTCAATTATTATCCAAGCTTAGAGATTTGCTAGGGTCCTTGTTTACACGGACATTCTCTCACTTGTCACCTTTCTCCTGTTTCACTGCTCATTAACACATCCATTGAAGAGTGAACTGAGGCAGGGGTGGGAATTTTATCTGGTAGCTTTATTTGCTTGTTCTGGAATGACTTAACTAAAACAATTCCAGAGTGTCACTAGCAGAGATCACAAAGAAGTGCAACCTAGCGCTTTCAATGCTATCTTCTGGAAGAACAGATAGGTATTCAAAGCATGAAAGTTCAAATGGGCCATTCAAATAGCTAGATTATCAATGGCTAAAGTATTCAATGGAGGCCTATAGGTAAAGATATTCAGTGATTAAGTGACCTACATATACCTTACACCTCTTCTTTCAAATATCAAATACAAGAGGAAGCCTATTTTAAAAGTCTCTTAGGTATTTTCAATGGTTTCTCAATTATCTGTAGGAAGCTCTGACTTAATTGTACAGTGTTTGATATATGTTTCCACCATTAAATCCAGATCATGTTTTATGTCAAAATTTATGTTAAGCAAAGCCAAATTACTTGATCTTTGGTCTGTCGAAGTGTTCCTCAAGTATGCTTTGAGATGCTTTTGTCCATTTTTGTAGCCCTCATTCTCAACCTTCATCATAGCAAGAATACACAGGACCTTCAGCAATACATACACATTAGGAAAAAACTTGATGTCAGGCAGGAGGAGGGCTTCATAAATGGTGGATGGAAGCTCAATATCTTTCCCTCTGTGTTTCCATTTGATTCTCCAACAATGAATTTCAGCTGAGAGCGTGTCAGGATTGGGTAAATCACTTCTGTACATGTCAGCATGGTGTTCCTCTGACATACTGAATTTGAGTTGACCCATGACTGAGGGTACCAGAGGTAAGCATTTAAGAGCTTTGAGGTGCTGTTCTGAGAATATGTCTTTAAGTTCCTAAATAATATTCTACACTGTTGGAACACTTAGGGTTTCTTTATAGTAACTCTCAGAGTTTAGTGGAGGCTCCAAGTTACCTTACTGTGCTCTGTGGAATTTCCCAGGGAGCTTCACCTGAATATCAAGTTCGGTTGCCAAATTTGTGGCTTCTTCAAACCCAAACTCATGATAAACTTCAATATGTTCCATCACTTCATTGAGTGAATGCAGTACTGCAGTCGAGCTACTGGCTGCAAAGAAGACATCAGAGGTTTGCCCCTGGAGATTCTTCCCAAAGGCCCTTGTAAAAGGGAGGACATTTTTAAGAACAACAGTAGTTAACAATGAAATCAAAATATGTTACTGCACTACAGAGGACAAATGCTTGGCCAGCTATACAGTTATTCTATCTAATAGTTGTGTCACTATTCATACCATCTAAACATAAAACAAGTGCTTGCAGGAGATTCACTAAAATTTTAAAAGCATCAAGCCCTCCTGTCCACTGAGAATGGCAAATTTCCTTCAGTTCTTTACCCCTTTCTTCACTGTTCAGAAAAAGAACAGAAATTACGCTGGCAAGTTCTAAAAGCAGTTGTGGTGATCGATGGAAAAAAGAACAAACTTCCTCAATTGTTCCCAATGCAACAGATACTCCCATAACAGCCACTGATTTTGCCAACCACATATTTAAGGCACAGGAAGAGCAAAGTGTGTAGATAGCTTGGGGATATTTCTCTAAAAGTCTAGAAGCAACAACTTTCATGTTGGAAACAAATCCACTGGACACAATGTAAGTCTGGCTACGACAATACTCCATATTTAGCCCCACTTCTCAGTTATTGCAGTATGAAATTTTACAGCCAAAATTTCTGCATTGGCTTCAGAAGGCAGAAAGCCCACAGATTCCTCTCAGGCTATGAGATTCACTGACGCACCTCACCAGCATGTCTACATGCTCTCCCTGTGCTATGTCCACTACATCGTCAGTGATAAGGGAGAAGAAACGTGAGTCTCTCACTTTCCTGAGAGTTTCTGCCCGAATACAGAGCATCTGTCTCTGCTGTATTTTTGAACAAAACAATGTGTTAACTGCTGTTGTCAAAGCGCTTTCTCAGGACCTCTTCACCAGAACTTATCCAGCACTCCAGCAGTGCTTGAAAGTTATCAGGAGTATAGAGACTTTCTGGGATTTCATCAGCCACACGTCCATCCAGAGGTGTATTTTGCTTTCTCATAAGAATCAAGATTTCAAATAGAGATTTTAGGTGTTCTTTGTTTTCCTTCTCTTTAAGGGTTAGAGGTAAAATGTCCTCATCCTGTTCTTCAACCCCTTCTTTTGCACTGAGGTTCTAAGAATGGCTGTTGTTGGTTTCTTTATGTTTTTGTTCTTGTTCAGAAGTTTCATCAACTTTTTTTTTCTATTTCACTGTCCTGATTTGATCTTCAATCAATTCTTTTATTCGTTTCTGTGTCTACTGTGTGAATTGTTCCAATGACCAGTAAAATCAAATATTGTTGGTACTGCATTATCTTGAAGAATTGTCCTATACAGACTCTCCCAGTGACTTTACAAGTATCTGCTTCAGTTAATTTCGAGAAATAAAATAAGCTAATCATTCTTTAGTTTTCTGATGCCTCTGTAAAATGTATGGTTGTACAGATCATAGAGGTATCAAAGTGTTTGTCACATAATCGATAGTTTATTTAGTTGATCAGTTGTTTTATCTTATAAGTCTGCTCTCCTACAATTCTCCCACTTCTGACATCTGTCTGGATCCCACGGGAACCTGAAGACTAGGTCGGAATGAGTGCTCTTCCCGTCCAGTCAGGGGCAGCACAGAAGTTTGGTATACTGGCCCGCCAGCCTGCCCGGCTAGCACTTCCCTGAACCCTGCCTCCCCTGAACCTCCAGCGCATGGGGGGAGAGGACTCCTTTTCTTTTGTGGTGTTCTCTTCAATTTCTTTCAACAGTGTTTCATACTTTGTATTATAGAGATCTTCCATTTCTTTGGTTAAGTTTATTCCTAGGTCTTTTATTTTATTTATAGCTATTGTAAATGAGATTACTTTCCTGGTTTCTTTTTCAGATTGTTTGCTATTGGCATGTAGAAATGCTACTGATTTTTATATGTTGATTTTGTATCCTGAAACTTTACTTAATTTGTTTACCACTTCTACTAATTTTTTTGGTGAAGACTTTAGGTTTCTCTAAATACAAGATCATATCTTCTGCAAATACAGATCATTTGACTTTTTCCTTTCCAATTTGGATGCCCTTTATTTCTTTCTCTTATTTAATTGCTCTAGCTAGAAGTTCCAATATTATGTTGAATAACAGTGGTGAAAGTGAGCATCCTTGTCTTGTTCCAGATCTTTGCAGAAAGGATTTCAGTTTTTCCCCATTCAGCATGATACGAGCTGTGAGTCTGTCATATATGGCTTTTGTTGTGTTGAAGTATGCTCCTTCTATACCCAGGTTTTTGAGAGTTTTTAATAATGAAGTCATGTTGAATTTTATCAAATGCTTTTTCATTATCAAAAGAAATGATCATATAGTTTTTGCCTTTATTCTGTTGAAATGATGTATCACATTTTTGATTTGTGTATGTTGAACCACCCTGGTGTCTCTGAGATGAATCTCACTTGATCATGATGAATAATTTTTTTAATGTGTTGTTGAATTCAGTTTGCTAGTATTTTGTCAAGGATTTTTGAATCTATGTTCATCAGAGATTTTGACCTACAGTTTCCTTTTTATGTTCTGTCTTTGTCTGATTTGGGTATCAAGGTGATACTGGGCTCCTAGAATGAGTTTGGGAGTATTCCCTCCTCCTTCATTTTTTGAGATAGTTTTGTCTGATGGGGAGATTTCTCTCTCTCTCTCTTTCTCTCTCTCTCTTTTTAAGAAACAGGGTAGTCTCATTGTGTTGCCCAATGGAGTGCAGTGGTTGAATCAGAGTACATTGCAGCCCCCAACTCCTAGACTCAAGTGATCCTCCCATCTCGGCCTCCACAGTAGCTAGGACTACAACAGTGTACCACCATGCCAGCTAATTTTTTAAAATTTTTTGTAGAGATATGATTTTGCTATGTTGCCCAGGTTGGCCTCAAACTCCTGGCCTCAAGCTATCTTCCCACCTCGGCCCCCCAAAATGCTGGAATTACAGGCATGAACCATCATGCCTGGCCTACTGGAAGACTTTATTATAGCTCTTCTTTCTCATTACTTGTTACTGGTTGATTAAGGTTTTGAATTTGTTCATGGTTCAATCTTGGTAGTTTGTATGTGTCTAGGAATTTATCCATTCCTTTAGGTTTTCCAATTTATTGGCATATAGTTGTTCATAGTTGTTTCTAATGATCTTTTGAATTTCTGCCGTAACAGTTGTAAAGTCTTCTTTTTCATTTTCTCCATGCATCCCACCAGGTGCTCATAAAAAAGATTGGTAAGAGTCCTGAATGTGTGCAACCCTGCCAGGACCCTTCTTCCTTTGGAACAAAAGCTTTGATATGGGCGGGAAGGGAAAGAAGGTAGAGAAACACTATGGCCTTGATGAAAACCCAAGCTGGGAGATGGGAACGGAAAACACCCTTTCCCCACCTGGGGAGGGGAAGGCATATGCACTGGACCAAGACATACAACTTGGGGAAGGGCATGAGCTCTGAGACTTAGTGCCCCACCTAAGACTGAGATGTAATGAACTGCTTCCTTCAAACACTGAGCCAACAAGCCTTGAATAATAAGAAACAGCAGAATATACCTGAGAGAGTTTCAAGAGCATGAGACAGACTCTGAGGCACAGTGCAAGGAAAAGACCTAAAGCAGAGTGAAAGAAATATTGATAAAAACATTCTGGCATAACAGCTCCCATGCTAAACCCAAAGTATTATTAGAGGAATTTGAAGCTTGTGGTGCACTGAGGGTAGCCATAGCAACGACAAACCTGAAACCAAACCAAGTGCAATTCCTAACCAGATTAACTCAACCTCGTTCACTAAATGCTTAGCAGAAGGAAAGATGTGTCCATTTCCAGTCATAAAAAGCACTTACCATAGTCCTTATTCTCTTCAATAAGATATCATGCTTTCAACCAAAAAGAAAAATTGGAAGTTTTTCTTAAAGAAAAAAGGTAAACAAAAACAACCCACTGCCAAGAGACAAAGCAATCATCAGGACCATGTTCAGATATGACACAGATGTTGTAACTCTCTAAAAGCGCATTGAAAATAACAATGATTAATATGTTAAAGCCTCTAATGCAGGAATTGTCAAGCTTTTTCTCTAAAAGGCCAGATAGTAAATATCTCAGGCTTTGTGGGTTACATATAATCTCTGTTAGGTATTATTCTTATTCCGTGTTTTAAAAAGTGTTTTCAAACCTTTTAAAAATGTAAAAACTATTTTAACTGTATGGGCCATATAAAAACAGGCCACTGGCTATTTCTTGCCCACAGGCTATAGCTTGGTGACTTCTACTCTAATGGAAAAGGTAAACAACATGCCAGATCTGATAGGTAATTTGGCAGAGAGAAAGATGCTATAAGGAAGAAGCAAATGCAAATGATAGAAATTTAAAAAATATGTAATAACATAGATAAAGAATGAACACCTTTGGTAGGCTCATCAGTAGAGATGACAAGCTAAGGAAAGAATCAGTGAACTTGAAGACAGGTCAATGGAAATTACTCAAACTGAAACACAAAGAGAAAAGAAAAGAGTAAAAAAACTAAGCAAAATAAACAAATGAAAACCAAAACAAAACAAAACTCCCTAGAGCATCCAAGATCTGTAGGATAACATCAAACAGCCATATGTGTAACTGGAATGCCAAAAAAAGATGAGACAGAGAACAAGGCAGAAGAAATAGTCAAAGAAATAATGGCCAAGAATTTCCCAAATTTACTAACAGATATTAATAGAAAACATATGCAAGAAGCTCAGAGTACACCAAGCAGTATAAAGCAAAAAAAAAAAAAAAAAAAGCTGTACACTTAGATTCAAACTGCTGAAAAAGTGAAGCATCTTAGTCACCTAAGTCTGTTGATGGTTTCTGGGGAGAGGATGAGGTATTTGCCCAAACCGGGAAGTAGGAAAGGATCAGGAGTTTTGAGTGGAGCAATAATAGGTCCAAGGAAGGCATAGCACATTAAAGGAAATGTATAACTGAACCATCTTGGGACGTTTTCAGAATAGCTTGCTGAGGTGTCTATAGGTCACCTCACAAAGAGAGAAACTACTGTTTTTATCTTATCAGAATTTTTATTTTTATCAGAATTTAGATAGAATTCTGCAAAAGATGGATGGACTCTGGCCAAGAGCTATAACATGTCAGAAATGGTGATGGAGGCTACAGGGAGATTCAGAATAAACAGCCACCCATGACCTTGATCCCACGCCCTGTATCGTATCCTTTTTGTTTAACTTAAAAGAGAAAGAGAGGGAAAGGAATGCTTGAGTAGGACCCCAGAGCTAGGAAGTAAATCTTCAACAATCAAAACCAAACCAAGTTTCTCTGTTTCCTGTTTAGAAAGCAGGTGCTGAGTCAGGAATTTGGGCTCCTTGAGACAGGAGTATTTTAAACGAATGTTTAGTGTACTTTTGACATAGACCAGATACTGGGGCTGGTTTTTCTTTAGCCCTGGTGGAAGGCTAAGTCTGGGCTGTTGTTGACATGAATCTCTCTCAAATGACTCTCAAACATCAATGACCCTTACTCTGGGCCACGTGAAGTGTCTGCTCTCTTTGACCCTATACCAGGGCATCTGACTCCTGTATGACAATGTCCCTAACAATGTGTGGTCGCCAACTCAGCCATAACCTTAACATTGTCTGATACCATTTAAGTCATTATCATTCATCTCCTTTTCATGTTTCCCATAGAAACTATTCTAATCCTTCAACATTATTCAATGTTATTACCCCACTACATCCACTTCTCTCTTAATAGACGATCATACATACGACTTACTTCACAGAAAACATGTGGACACATGTAACTCAGGGTGTTACCAGCTCTATGAACAAAATTCAGTGGCCCCTATATGATTTTTTATAATCCTCTCCCTTAACTAACTACTTAAACTTTGAGTTATTTCCCAGGAATGGTGTATTTTCTGCAAGACAAAAGAGAGAAGACTGAAGGCCCCTGGCAGACTTCCTGATGCTAAGATTCACCATCCCCACAATGACACAGCCACTTGTTAGTTATACTACGACCTGCCCCAAGGCATGTGGCCCCTCCTTTAAAAGCCCATGGTCTCCATTAGTCAGAGAGATGGATTTGAGGCAGTGTCTCTCGTTCTCCCAACAAGACAAGACAAAACATCTGTTGTATTTAAAATTCCTTTCTTCCTTGGCAATCCTTGTTGTCTCAGTAATTGGATCTTTGTGCAATGAGCAACTGGACCTAGACTGAAACCTCCTTGCAGTTTTGACAACAATTATGGGGGCTCCTCTGGGATGGCATTGCTCATGGTTTGGTGTCTGCAGAGCACGGAGAGACCAAAAGCTTTCCTTGGCAGCTGCCTGGCCATGTCTGCTGGAAGGTGGCTTTGTACTCTCCTGCCAGCTCTGCCATTCCTGGCCTCCATCTCCCTGGTGATTGCCTCCTGATTGCCTCCAAAGAAAGGAACTCTGGATCTGGATTTTGATCTTTGCATCCAGATGGGTGAGTGCTATTTGAAGGTACCAACAGTGAGAGATGTCCCTCTAAATTTGGAGAATTCTGAGGGAATTCCCATTTGTTTTGAGTTAGATAAGCCCCAAACCATTTGTGAGACTGGGAACTAAATTAACTATTCTGATTTGGCACTCCCAGCCCTTATTAGGTGAAACTGCAGTTCATTTGTTTGGAACTTATTGAATTTCTCTTTATGTTGAGTGTTTATCTGTATTGGTGTACGGCATGTAAATGTGGAGTGTGTTAAGCTCTTTGTCTCTATTTTCTTCATGCCCATGTTAAATTTGCTATGGATGGTTTTTAAGCGCAGTCCGAGGTCTGGGAGGTTGAAAGACACCTCTGATGGTAGTTTCTCTTGTGGCAGATTCTAAGGTCTGAGAAATTAAAAGACACCTCCATCCTAAGGTCTGGGAGATTAGAAGACATCTCTGTCCTATGGTCCAGGAGATTGAAAGACGTCTCTGTCCATGGAGGCAACCTAGCTAAAATGTGGGAACACTCATCATTTAAAAGGGAAAGAAAGGGATAGAAAAATAATGTATATGGATTTATGTGGAACTTCAGAGGATCTCATAGCTAGAATTTTGAGATAAAAGCTATTGAAACCTTGTGTGCATGTGTACGTATTTAGATGTGTTTTGTATATGTACACATACATTTTATGTTATGTCTACATGGTACCAAAACTGGCTTATAAATAAAAGGAGGGCTCATAAATTAAATAAATAAGCCCAAATGTTTCTCAAGTTCACATGAATTTAGTAATCTTTGGTAAACAAGCTGGTTTTTAAAAATTATTGGTAAAATAGTAATAAAAATGTCTTCAAAATTGTCACAATACATTTTCTCTTGGGTTTACTGGTCACTTGTATATTTCAGGGTATCAGGGTTTGACACAAAGGTTATGAAACTAAAACCCTAGCCAAAACAAAATGATCCATGTTTGTATGATTTTTAATAAAACTAATTTAATATTGTTGGTTTAATAAAAACAGCTAAACCTCCTGAGTTATCAGTAAAAATACCAATGTGTTTAATATTAAGGTTTTTACACTTAGGTAAAAATATAGACATACCTAAACAAAAATGAGTATTAATAAATTAGAATAAATAAAATTCTAAGTAAATGATAGCAAAAAAAGCAGAAACTTATGGTCAAAGGTTTATGAGTATGGTTTGGTTTGGGTCACCCTTTCTGAGTACTGGTTGCAAACCATCCTGTTATGTGTACATTGTGTTGCCATAGCAATGGCCTGTGCCTGAAAAAGTTTTAAAAAGAATCCTTGAACTGTTAATTTTTGTGTAGTAATTTATTTCAAAATGAACAAAATGCTTACTTTTAGAATCCAAAGAGAATCTCAAAACAATCTTATTCTTTGGAAGTATTACATGTAATTGGATTTGCACTTAAGTAGAAACATGTTTTGAGACCAGTTAGATTATTTCAAAAAATAGCTTGATCTTGATCCTTATATAAAAAATGTTATGACTTTGTGTCATTATTTGAGATGCTAAGGATTGATGTTAGAGGTTTATTTGGTCTACAGTCAGGTGATGTCAGTAGACTTTATTTTGGGATATTGTTATTTTAGAAAGATCAAATTAGTTAACACCTTTAAGCATGATATGTTCTAAAACTTCTCCTGTATTTATAAAACTTAAAGATGTTACATTATTCAGAATACCAAGTCTTACCAGTATACTTATGTTTGTTATTTTGGCAGGTTTTTTTTTTAAAGCTTATAAGTAATAGTTAAAACTTAATTTTGTTTCTTGGTCTATGTTGTAAAATTCATTTCTTTCTCTTTTCTCCCAATATTGTTTACAAAAATATGTTTAGATATTAAATTTGATTAGACACAAAATGACTGTGCTGAGGGCGCAATTAATCACAATGTTTGTATAACTAATATTCACAGGCTATCAACATGGTTATGGAAACTACTAAAATAAATTAGGCAAATGTAAAAGAGATAAATGTAATTAAATCGCAAGAGGTTTTCTATAATCTGCTTCTTTGGAAACTTCTCAGATTTATATCTCAGAAGTTCAACTTTTGCGGTGTCTGCTTTCAGCTTTTCCTCCCCATGAGAAGGCCTGAGATGGTGACCCTCCCCTCCAGCCTTTCCATAGGCTCCTGCAACTTTGTTCCCTCTCTGGCTCTAAGTCTGCTGTTAAGGTCTGACCCTGAACTGTTAACATTGAAAGCGATTTTTGAAAGTAGGTCTGAAAAGCAATGTTTTTTTCTTAGCTTCTTGATATGTCTGAACTGTTCACCATGGTCAAAGATCTTCCTATGCTTTTACAAAGAGTTGTGCATTTCCCTTCTCAAGGTATTTGTTTTCTAGTTTCTTGTTTTCTTTTGTAATATAATGTTCACGCATGACCCTGGACACAGTCTTCTTATGTCTAAGAAATTCTGGCACCCTTTTCATGATGTTTGACTTCCCAGTTTTCTAAATGGGTTTCCCACAAGAAAAAGCAATCGCACTAAAGAAGGTTTCTCTTTACCTTTTGGTAATTGGCCTAAGAAACAAAAATTTTATGTTTTATCCAGATAATTCCTATGTTGTCTTTATTAGGTTTTTGATTACATGGGAAAACTGAGCTTCAAAAAGTTAAGGTTTTTTCTGTATTGCCTTTAGTCTTCTGATTATCACTCTTTTAAAAAATTAATTTCTTTTTTTTCTTTTTTTTTTCCTGATGTTGAAGATAACTCTTAAACTAAAGGCGTAAAAAATTAATTTATTTTTTATTTCAAAATATTAAGGGAGTACAAATGTTTTTATTACATAGTTATCTTTTGTAATGCTGAAGTCAGGGCTTTTAGTGTGCTCATCACGAGAATAGTGTTCATTGTACCCGGCAGGTAAGTTTTAGCCCCTCCCATTCTCCCCCCTCACCCTTGTTGATTTCCTATGAAATTTACTTCTCTTTGTCTCTGTGTGTGTCCATCAATTAGCTCTCAATTATTAGAGAATACATATAGTATTAGTTTTTCCACTCCTAAGATATTTCACTTAGGATAATAATCTTCAATTTCATTCAAGTTGCTGCAAAAGATATTATTTTTTTTATTCTTTCTTTATGGCTGGGCAGTACTTCATTTTTTTATATATATTACATTTTCTTAATCTACTCATGAATTGATGGGCACTTAGGTTGATTCCACATTCCTGCAATTATGAATTGTGCTGCAATAAACATTTGAATACAGGTGTCTTTTTGATAAAATGACTTCTTTTCCTTTGGGTGGATACCCAGTAGTGGGATTGCTGGGTCAAATGGTAAGTATACATCTATTTCTTTGAGGAATCCCCATGCTGTTTTCCATAGAGGTTGTACTAATTTACAGTACCACCAATAGTGTAAAAATATTCCTTTTTCTGTGCATCCTTGCCAGCATCCATTGTTTTTTGACATTTTAATAATGGCTATGCTGACAGGGGTAAAGTGATATCTCATTGTAGTTTTAATTTGCATTTCCCTTGATTATCACTCTTGGTTAAGTGAATTGCTATTATCTTATAATGGCCTGTGATTCTGTTTTGATCCAATGTTTTGAGCTTTTTAATGTCCTTGACAAATGTCCACAAAATCTAGATAATTAGAATATTTTGCAACCTGAAGCTACTGTTTTCCTGTTATTTTCAGAACCAGGCAGGACTTATAACGTTTTTGCTTAAACTGCTGTTTGTTCATTCTGATACAAGAGTCTCTAAATCCTTAGCTCAGATGATTTTAACAAATGGTTATGTTTTGTATAGTGAATTCCTATGAGTCTTACAGTAGCTCGGTGCTTACAGATAACTTAATTTTATGACCTTGTTTTGGCATTTGGTTTTTTGCTCTTATGTTGCTTAAAAGATTTTAAAAGTTGATAAATGCCTGTACACCTCCATTCCCATCTGGCCTAGAACTTTTAATTGGCTGTAAGTCTTTTGACTTTAGTTACTTGGCCACAGAATCCCCACAAGGGACAGGATGAAACCAGGCCAGGTGGCCACACTGCCTCAGCAATGATGGACAAAATAAAAGCTTGCTGCCTCTGGCAAATCTAGGCCAAAATTGGGTGGGGGGAATGTAAACTAAAATAAAATCCTAGGCACCTCTCTCACTAACTGAATGCATACTCTCTTGGCCAAGGGGACTCTAAGGAAAAAACAAAAAACAAACTTAAAACTGATTTCCTGGCCGTGAAAGGAAGGGAGTTTGAGCATTCCTCATCATACGCCCATTCTGTCAGTCAAAAAGAAAAAAGTAGCTGGAACTCAGGAATATCAGTTTGATCTAAGGGCAATAAACCAAATAGTGGAGGATATTCTTCCTATTGGACCTAATTCTTATAGCTTCCTTACCATCTTATCTGGAAATTTTGCCTGATTTTCAGCAACAGATTTAAAAGATGCTTTCTTTTGCATTCTACTTGCTCCCGAATCCCAGGTACTATTTGCTTTTGAATGGGAAGACTTAAAATCTAAAGCCAAATGTCAGTACTGTTGGACTGTCCTTCTTCAGGGATTTAAAAACAAAAATACAAACAAAACTCCCCAACAATCTTCAGAAAATTCTGGCCAGAGTTTTGAGGGAAATAGCTTTAGGCAAGGGAATGGTTTTACAGTATGTAGATAATATTTTGATGGCCAGTGAGACTGAAGCTGAATCAAGGCAACAGTACTATAATTGTTTTACATTTCCTGGTTGACAAAGGGTATGAAACATCTCTGAAAAAGCTTCAGGTCTCACTTCTCACTGTCAAATACTTGGGATTTGAACTGTCTCTTGGAACTTGGACTCTTTCCCCAGATTGGAGAAAGCCTGTAAGTTGAATAGCACTCCTTACCATCCGCAAACAGTTGTAAGGATTCTTGGGTGTGGCTGGGTTTTGCTAGATTTAGGTTCCTAACTTCAGGCTAATAGCAAAACCTCTCTACAAAGCCTTAAAATGGGAAGAAAAAGGGAATGCCACAGGGCTTTCACGACTATTAAAACAATTAATGACTGCCCCTACATTGGGTCCCCTGGACTTATATAAGCCTTTTGATTTGTTCATTTAAGAAAGAGAAGAAACTGGACTCAGGGTACTGACACAAACTTTCGGGGATCATAAGCAACCTATACGTTATTTCTCTAAGCAATTGGATGTGGTAACAAAAGTGTGGCCTACTTGTCTGAGAGCTGTAGCTGCTACTTATGATATTTTGCAAGAAGCTAAAAAGTTTATCCTTGGGTAACTGGTGACTGTTCACATCATGCATTATATATTGTCCCTACTAGGACAAAAGGGAGGCTTTTTGTTACTGGCAAGTAGCGGGAGGGGTGAATGTCAGGCTATTTTGTTACATAATCCTAATGTAACTCTGAAGGTGGTATCCACCTTACATCAGGCCACCTTGCTGCCTATGGAATCTCGTTCCTCGTTCTATGATCACATCCAGATTACTGACCAAGCGTATTCTTGTCTCCCTGTCAGACCCAGATGAGGAGCTCTTTATGGATGGAAGCAGCATTATGCAACAGGGACAATGCAAAGCTGGGCATGGTGTGGTTACTAGCCAAAATGCAGTTGAGACACAAGCCCTAACCCCTGGGACATCTGAAAACATATACCCTGTACATCTAGCTTGTCCTTTGGGGATTTTTGTTTGCCTGGCAAGATAACTCATTAGTTAAGATCTCTCAACCTATTGCCTCTTTCACTAACCTATTTCACTGTGGGATTAGCTATCTAAAACTTTTTTCATGAATGATTAGGGGAATTTTAGGATGAAGATTTCATCTGGGGAACACTGGACCAATATTTCTTGGGAAGGATCCCAGGCAGGGATGGGTACTTCTTTTGATATACTTTACTACCTTGGTGGGGAGAGGGTGGCAAATCCGCAACATGTACTAAAAAGTTTCTGTTATAAGCCCAACATTTTGTTCTTCCGCATACTCCAACTACATCCCATTTCAGCAGGAAGCAGCCAGATAGATTAATGTCTTGATTTCCCAAGATTGAGGAATGAACTGAAAAGAATGTGGGAGTTGTAACTCACTCTATGAAAAAATTTCAATGAGCCATATCTTTTTTTATAATCTTCTCCCTTAATTAACTACTTGATTTTTTAAGTTGTTTTCCAGAAATGGTGGATTTTCTGCAAGACAAAGGAGCTGAGATTCCGAAGGCCCCTGGGCAGACTTCCTGATGCCAAGATTCACCATCCCCCACAACCTGCTCCCCAATGAACACAGCCCCTTGTTAGTTTCACCATGATCTTCCCCAGGGCACATGACACCTCCTTTAAAAGCCCATGATCTCTGTTGGTCAGAGAGATGGATTTGAGGCAACTTCTCCCATTTTCCCAACACGGTGTCTGTCGTACTAAAAATTCCTTTCTTCATCGGCAATCTTTGTTACCTCAATAATTGAATCTTTGTGCAATGAGAAACTGGACCTAGACCAAAAAAAAACCCCTTGCAGTTTTGACAACAGGGAAAACCAATTACAGACAGTTCCCAACTTATGACGGTTTGACTTACAACTTTTCAGCTTTACGATAGTACAAAAGCAATGCACATTCAGTGTGCTCCTCAACTCATGATGAAGTTACATCCAAATAAACCCATCATAAGTTGAAAATATCATCATAATGATGAAAACCCTTCCTTAGTTGAACAACACACTTTCTATTTAGACTATTTTCAACTTGCTGTAGATCTATCAGGACATAACCCCATTATAAGTCGAGGAGCATCTGTACAAACATTGAGTGCTTTGGCTCTGTCTGTCTGTAATTGAATGTGCAAGAATACTTAGGGAAGAAGAAGAGAGAACCAAGTCAGTTCCTTTAGAAAAAGAACTATGACAAAAAAGTTAGAGCATGACTTATTGTTAAGGGTGAAGACACTCAGGGAATTTTACCCAAAATATGACTCCTTGGTATAAAGAGTATTTTGAATTAAAGGCCCTTAGAGATCAACAGGCCTTGGAAGGGGCTTTCCTTCTATCTTCATAAAGACCAGAGGGACCCCTGAGAAGCACAATTGTCTTTCTTTCCCCTCCCTGTTGTCTCAATATATTGCAGGAAAGGAGATCAAGAATGCAACCAGACCTGATCCAACCCATTTTAAAGACAATACCTCTCTTTCAGGTTAATTTAATTTCCAAAGCTAATTACTTACACGTCAGTCTGTTTCCCCCCATCCATTCATTCTCCTGATTATCTATTCATCTACCCTGCTAATCATTTATTGCCCCTCAACAGAATTACCTATATTCCTCATCTCCCCCTCCTCTCTAAAATGAGGGTATATAAACTTCTGGACCCCACTGGGATATTGGGTTATCTCTCTGTGATTCTCCCCATGTGCACAGTCAATAAATTTCTTATCTTTTGCTCTTATTAATCTGCCTTATGGTGAATTGATCTTTCAGTGAACCTTCTGGGGACAAAGGGAAAGTTTCCTCTCCCTTCACGAAGGTAATATATTAGAGATCATCTTACTTTTTCCAAATATGGCCTGCCATCTCAATTAGTATCTATGCCGAAGTATTAGCCAAGGTTTTATTGTAGCAACAAAACCACCAAAATATTTAATTTGGGGATTCATCAGGGATGCTCTCAGTTCCTGGAGGGCAGCTTGGCCAAATTTATGTGCAACATTGTTTGGCTTCCAGAGAGAACCATAGAGGCCAAGGGAAAATCTTCCTTGTCATTCCCTAAAGGTTTGCTGAAAAATCAACTCACAAAAGGTAGATTAATTGGAGAAAAGGCATACAAATTTATTAGCATGTGCATAGGGAACATCACAAAATAATTACCCAACTCCCCTCATGGAGTTCAAAAGCTTATATAGCATCTTGTGGTTACAGAAATAATGGGGGCTTAGATCATGGGAAAACAGGTTATGGTGGCAGAACAGCTTAAAAGATGGAGAGAATAGGAGGCCTGGCCAGCAAAGGTGGTCTTGTTATGTAGATGAAACCTCACAGGTAGCAGCCCTCAGAGAGAATAGATAGTCAATGTTTCTTTCAGACCTTTCAAGGTGTCAGACTCTCAGTTAATCTTTTCTAGATTTCCACAAGGGATGGTCTGGCTGCACCAATGCAGATTATCTACTGATGCAAAATTTCCCCACAAAAGATAGCTTTTCAGGGCTACTTGTTTTTGCTGGCTCTCTGACAGCCATCCCAAAATGTGTCAAAGAAATATATTTTGGGATAAAATATTTTGATTTCGTTCAGAACATTTTTTCTTTTTTTTAACTTGATAAATTATGGAACTATTCATTCTCTAGAGGTTCAAGTAAGAAAAAACAAATTATATTTAAATGAACACTTGGCATTTGGTTCAGCAAATTAATGTGACCTGGAGTCATTTTAAAGACCTTTTATTTTCTCAGCAGAAGGAGCAGTCTTTCTGTGGGCCAGACCCAGGTCCAATTTCTCATTCATCTCTTGACTTTCATTGAATTAAGTCCTTATTAAAAGTAGACTGCTTGGCTATGTGTCTCTTGGAATAGATCTCCTCCAGGACGCAAACATTCTTATTTAATGAGACACTTTCTTGTTATTGCATATAAAGTCACTAATACTTTCCTGAGAGTCAGTATATAAAATTTATGTTAACTGTGTATTCACCCATAGAATAACTTGAAGAGCTATTTTCTCATTAAAGCAAAGTCTTAACTAATGTGTTACAGTAGAAGTTTAATTCTAAAGGGTTACTTCTGGTCATTGGAAATCTTAGTTTTTTTCATATTTAATTTTATGTAAACCAATTGGTTATTTATAGGCTTATAGATGATTTGTTCACTATAGCTCTAATTAGGAAATACATTAAATTAATCGTCAACAAAGTATAAGTCAGTAATATACTCTCTGAAGATTATGAATATGAGATAGGGAGATATTATAGAGAAATGATTCTCCCGCTGTTCTTTCAGCAAGCAGCTGTGTTGGTTTGTGTGACTATTTCTCCTGGTTCCTCTGATGCACAGAACCAGAGTAAAGAGGGCTGACTGGGCTCAGAATTAATCCCGTGTTCAGGGAATAAACTTAAACTAATTGTTTCACCAGGGGTCTGAACCCATGACCTTGGCCTCATTATATTAAACTTGAACCAACTGAGCTAACTAATAAAGAAGAAGCCTCTGAAGGAAACCTGATGTCAAGTCTATAGCAATACATAGTCCTACATCATCCCAGCATCGCTGCTTCTAGTGTTAACCATTAACCAAATGAATTTTGGAAGCAATCTCCTTAGCAAAAGTTTTTTATGTATCTTAGGAAGTTAAAAAATTCTTCAGGACTTGACTACATGGATTTGGTGCCATGTCAAAATCATAGAGAATGATAAATGCTATCTAGACTTAATAAACTAGCTCCTGGTATGCTTAAAATAGAAGGAAATTTCTTTTCTACCATATATGCCCCGGTGAGAAAGTGCCACAAGATACCGAAACGATTACCATCATCATTCTGAAGGAAATCAAAATATTTTACCCCAAAATATATTTCTTTGACATATTTTGAGATGGCTGTCAGAGAGGTAGCCTTGAATAGCTGTCTTTTATGCCATCTGTTCTCTGTCAGGGCTGCTACCTGTGAGGTTTCATCTACGTAACAAGACTGACCACCTTTGCTAGCCAGGCTTTGTCTTCTCTCCCTCCCATAACCTGTTTTGCCACTATAACCTGATTTACCACTATAGCATGTTTTGGGCCAGGCTCCAAGTCCCCATTCTCTCTGTAACCTTAAGATGGTATATAAGCTTTTGCACCTCACTAGGGGTTGGGTCTTCATTCTTGTAACAGAGTAGCCATTCCTCATCCCATAGATGTGGAAGTGGAAAACTTAGAGTAGGGAATATGTATAGAGAATGGCCTGAAAAAAAAAAAACAGCAAAAATACTTTCCATTTCTTAGAAACTTCCCCCACTCTTTTGAACTGAAGCCTGTGTCCTGCCTCAGGCCAGTGCTAGGGAGGAGCAGGAAGAAGCCTTTTTGTTCTTATCCCAGGTAGCACCAGCTCCCCAGGTGGTGGCTGGTGGAGTTCCCAGGCTTTGTGTTTGGCAGATGGGACAATTAGAATAGTTAACCACACTAGCCTAATACTGAGAAGCCCTCCTTTTAAAAGCTCTGTATTTCTGCCTATGTTCAGGAAAGTTGGATTTTGAGTTGAGAAGATCTGCCATTTTTCCCCCTCTGCCAGCAAAGTAAATCTCTTTCCTCCTCCCCAAAATACTTGTCCTCATTCTTGTGATTCGGCCTCATGGACAAGTGCTGAGTTTTCAGTAACATTCTGAAGGCTCCCTTGTCACACAAAACTATGACCAAATAAATTTGTAGGCCTTTTCTCTTGTTTTCTCTTATTGTCTGTCTCTTGCCAGTGATTTTCAGTGAACTTTCAGAGTGCAAAGGAGGAACTTTCCTTTGGTCCCAACAATTCACTTCCAGTGAATGTGAAATTGGTTTGGTTCCTAGTAACTCATCATCTTGGGCATATCCAAAATGTACTATTCATGCATTCATTCATTCTTTTAATCAAAAATATGTAGGCCGGGAGTGGTGGCTCACGCCTGTAATCCTAGGCCTCTGGGAAGCCGAGGCAGGTGGATCGCTCGAGGTCAGGAGTTTGAGACCAGCCTGAGCGAGACCCCATCTCTACTAAAAATACAAATAAAAATTATCTGGACAACTAAAAATATATATAGAAAATTAGCTGGGCATGGTGGCACATGCCTGTAGTCCCAGCTACTCGGGAGGCTGAGGCAGTAGGATCGCTTAAGCCCAGGAGTCTGAGGTTGCTGTGAGCTAGGCTGACGCCACGGCACTCACTCTAGCCTGGGCAACAAAGTGAGACTCTGTCTCAAAAAAAAAAAAATATGTATTGAGTTCTCTTCTCTGTGGCAAGAGTTGTCATAGGCAACGGGGATACAGAGATGACCAAAATGGACAAGGCCTGGTTCCCATGGAGCCTATATTATAGCAGGGAAATATAGTCAATATATATACAAGCTGTCTGGAGAGTATCCAGCCAGTAATATGTTCTCATTATATTATTAATAACAATGGCTGGATACTTTCTGAACAGCCCTTGTATAAGCAAATAAATGAGCAAGGATTGATTATTAAATGCTGAAAGTACATAATTTCTTAGACATCAAAAATATATTCTTTTAGAGGCATGTAGGGAGCAAGGCTCTTGCCCCCCTAAGGTTTGCTGAAAAATCACTAACATGAGGCAGATTGATTAACAGGAGGAAAAAGGTACAAATTTTTTATTTAAAGTGTATACACGGGAACTGTCAGAATGAAGATCCAAAGGTACAGGGGGAATTGTCCATTTTTACACTTAGATTCAATGAAGTATGGACAGCCATCTAGAAATATGATCTCAGCAGGGCCTGTCTGTCTAGATTCTGCTTGGCCACTCTGACCATGGTAAGTCACTGTGGGTGTGGTCTATTAAATGGGGTGAGATGAAAGCCCTCTATAGTATCATAATTGAAATACTCTCAACATTTTTGAGCTTTCATTAAAGGGTTTGGCTTTGAAATTACACATACTTGCATTTGAATCCTGCCTCCTCTGTTAGCACTATGAATTTAGGCAACAATTTCAGTTTCCTGGTCTGGAGAATAATGCAGGTTTGCTGTGTTAAACAGTATAGTACAAGGTAAGTAAAATGCATGACACTTATCAGGTACTTAAGAAATATTAGTTCTTCCTTCCAATGAAAAAGAAAACCTCTTTTTCGCTTACAATAGCCAGGTGTAACTTATTTTGACCATTAGGCATAAAGACTTTAGAACTACAGTAAAGAATCTGAGCTATGTTACTTTGCAGAACGATTAAAGTACATATAATTCCCTCAAGAACACTGTTGGCTTTAGATACAAAGGCAGTTTCACCATAACCCTGCTTTCCAAGATAAAATGAACATTTGCTAAATCATATTTAACCTTTCACTAGTGATTTACAGCAGTCTTTATTTGCAGGTATTTTTCTTCCAACTTTTCAGAGTTGGGGAATAAAGCAGACAATAGGTTAAGGAGAGAAATACATGTTTAACTTAGAAGTTTGCATCTGTCTGCTCTGATCTAAACATTCCTTTTTCAGGTAGAGGTTTGGTATTTGAAAAGCAAAGGAATCAAATTTCTTGGCATTCTGTAGCCTTAAACATTTATCAAAACAGACCCCAGGAGCTGGGGCCTGCACCAGCCTTTGGAGATTAGAAGAATTCTGTGCATGTGGCAAGGGTGTGGGGGAGGGGCGATGATTGCCCCCAAGGGAACTGGCTTTCTGGAGCTTTCTTTCTCTGCTCCAGCCTGGCTGTCTCTATTAGTAACAAAAGAGTTGCCTTCCTCAGCCCTAGGCATCTGGCTCCGTCCCCAGATGCTGCTCTGAAGTCAGAGTAAAATGCAGAGAAATTGTCTGGGTGTTTTAGATTCAATAATGAATCTAAAATTGTAAAAATGATGATAAAAATAGTAAAAATGATGATAATAGTAATAATCATTATATTAGTTAAAATAATTATAAATAAATATTTAATATTTATATAAAATATATAAATAATTGTATTAAAGTAATTTCTATAATAAGTATTACTGTTATAGAAGTAATATTTTCATGTACTAAGAACTTCCACACAGCACCTCTTTGAAACTCTAAGCAAAATATTTTGATTCAGGTGCTATTTTTTTTCTCCATTTCACAGAAGAGGAAACTGAGACTCAATAAAGTGAAATAAATCCCCTCAAGTCGCCTAACAGGTAAGTGAAGGAGCTGGGAAATGAATCCAGGCAGTAAAACTCTGAAGGGTAAGTTCTGTGTCTGATTACAGAAAAATCTATATTCAACTTTATTTTCTATTATTGATCCAATGACTTGAAATATCACCAACATTATCAATTGTGATCAGTGATGCCAAGATGGCAACGTGCACCTCTGAGTCACTCTGTCTCCCCAGAATAGTTACAGGGGATGTGCCTTTCCCCTTCCATCCTAGCTGGTGCTGCATTCTTGGATGGGGCTCTAATTCAATTAGCAAATACCGTAACTCAACTGAGTAAAAGGAGGATTTGTGATTTGGAGAGAGAATTTCTATCATTGGCCTTTTGAAGTCAAAATAGCTATGCTTTATTTTCTTTTCTTGATATCAAGTCATATTTTAGTCCTTGTTGTTTTTCCTTTTTCAAGTAAATGACCCCATGACTGTTTCACTTTTGTGCTCATGTACCCAAAGCCCAGATGATTTTAGACGTAACCTTCCCAACCTTTGGATGTTTCCTTGGCTGATCACTGAGCTCAATTCTGAAATCTTTCAGGCTCATTTGCCACCAGGCTCCCAAGGTAAGAATTTGCAACCTCTGGTTTTTGTTTACAAAAGTTACTTCCACCCAAAATAAAATATCCTGTCTTCCAGAAAAACTAGGAAGGGGTCATTGTTCACTTCAAAGGACTCATATAGGGCAGGAATTTTCTCCTGAAGTCAAATGCAGTGGATGAATTGTTAAAAGCTGATGTTGCAGGTCATTGACTTGGCAGCCTCTTTCAAAAATGTCACCTGATGCAACAAAGGCTTAGTTCTATTTTTGAAAAAGCAACATATAGATTTGTTTTGACCATGAGGATAAACACCCGTTAGTTATCCTTTTTGGTTGAAAGTCATCTGATGGTTTAAATATATTTCCACACTTCTTATGAATTAAGAACTCTGATTGGGAATTCAAATCCCAAAATGACTTTACTGGCTTAATATTTTGGAGTGCTCAAGATAATTCAGAGCATTCCAACCTGCATCATTCAACAGTACATGCATAAATTTGTTTCAGTGTTATATTCACCTGGGAAAGGAGACTAAAGGAGGATGGAAAGAAGAGTAAAAAAGAGCTCATGCCTGTAATCCTAGCACTCTGGGAGGCTGAGGTGGGAGAATACCTTGAGCTCAGGAATTTGAGACCAGCCTGAGCAAGAGTGAGACCCTGTCTCTATAAAAAAATAGAAAAATTAGCCGGATGTGGTGGAGTGGACCTGTATTCAGCTACTCTGGAGGCTGAGGCAGGAGGATCACTTGAGCCTAAGAGTTTGGGGTTGCTGTGAGCTATGATGATGCCACTGTACTCTAGATCAGGTGACAGAGACTCTGTTTCAAAAGAAAAAGAGAGAGAGAGAAACTAGCTTGACTCCTTCTTTTTTGCCTCAACTTAATACATTAAATTAATTTATTCATTTAAAAAATATTGTGAGCACTTACTATGTCCTGAGCACGGTGCTGGGAGATGCTGCTATGAATATAACCCATAAGGTCCTGCCCACATAGCTTAACATCTAGTAATAGAGACTCAACAACAATTATAATAAATTGTGGTAAGTGACACAGAGGGGATATGAGGTTTCCTTCTAACCCCTGAAGGACTTAATTTGGTCAGGGGATTCAATTTATTATCTGTGTTTTCAAAGGGGAGAATTAAGAGTGTAGGGAAAGAAAATATCTTTTGTCCCATCTTAGGTTCATGGCTGAGGCTCCTATAACAAAAGAGAGATTAACAAAAGACAAGCATACTCTTCTACTTAATAAATGTTCCACAGGATATAGGAGCCTTCAGAAATAAAGACCTAGAGACACATGTAAACTTGTGTATTTTAATGTTTGGGTTTTGTGAAGAGTGGACAGTTGTGGAGATATCTGATTGGAGGACAAAAGGGTACGATCCAGTGGTAATGAGGTGGGGGGTGGGAATTAGCAAGGCTTGTTTGTTCAGTTGCTTCTTGGCATCTCTGTGTCTTTGAGGATAAGGACGTTCCTTTCTTCTAGGTATAGGGTGGGCACCTCTGGAATGAAGATTTTATAACCTACTTCAGAGGAAAGTCAGATAATTCTTTTATGATCTGCTTTAGAGGAAAAGGGTAGAGAAGGTTAGAGTGACCTTCTTGCTTCTGTTGTTTCCTCAAATGCCAAGGTGCCATATTTTGGGTAGTGTGTCATATACCTCATCCAAAGCAATGGTTAGAGATATGAAATGCAGACTTCAGCAGGGTTATAGTGATTTAATAGTGAACACCCTGCAAAGTAGTAAGCTTCTTGTCACTGGCAGCAATCAAATAGAGATATGCCATTCAGGAGATTTCTGCTTGGAAAAACCACTGGGGTTGGTGCTTGTAAAACTTCCAACTCATAAATGCTGTAGTTTAATGAGTTAAGTGTTTGCTTTGAGTGGTTCTTGGTCTCCACGAGAAGATCAAGACCTGAAGTCTGGACATCTTTACTGGCAGCCCTTAACTGGGAATTAGGGGCAATAAAACAAGTGTGAAGACCTCTGATGTTTATACCTAGTGTGCCATATATACCTTAGTTTTGAGCATGAGAGTCTAGTGGTGGCTTACTATGATTGAAATTCCCCTAGTGAGAACAAACCAAAGCCTCTCTCATTACAATAAAAGAAGGTAAAATGCTTTATTTTGAAATCAATGTTTTCAAATGTGCCATATTTTTCGAAGGCTTTTTCTCTCATGATTTTCTTAAACAATCCTTTTCCTGTCTTATTTAACAAGTAGAACCTGAAGTGATTGTTTCCCAGTCTCAAAATCTGAGCTTCTCTGAACAAAGGTTTTGTGCTTATTAACATTAATCTACTAATAAATGCATGTGAAGAATCCACATACATTTTTACACATGCTTGTTACAAATATAGGAATAGTCTTTGATGTTACTTCAAGCAATCATTACAAGATCCTTATATTAAAATGTTTCTTACTGACAAAGGATCTTGGCTTTTAATCAGAGTTTCAGTCCCACAGAGCAAGTATGATGTATCTGATACATGTGCTGGGAATTGTCAAAGAACAAAATTTCAGCAAATTGAATTTTAAAGATCTAATTGGCTCTTATCAGGGATTCATGAACGGGGCAGCATCCAGTCTGCAAAACAGATAGTAGCTCCACTGGGAGTGGGAGGATGGTGGGTTTTGTAAGGCAACTTGAGCAGGAGCAAGGACAGTGCATAGTGCAAAAAGCAGATTAGTTAACATCAGGTGACTTCAGGTCACTGTCCTTGGTAGGTTAAAGCAGAAAAGACTTCCTTATCATGCCAGCTTAGGTAGACTAGGCCCCATCTGATTGGTTGCTGTGAATCTCCTAATTTTGTTTGGAAAATTGGGGATTTGACTATCATCTTGCTTTTGATTTCTCAGAAGATCAGATCTTACAAGTAAACAGCTTGGGTTTCAGTTTGGTGATGTGGAATCTTAGCATGAGGGACTCTATTTTGGGTGGTCTGTTGGGGCTTAGTGTAGGAGCTCAGTTCAAGCCAATGGCCTCTCATAAATTTAATTTAACAAAACCAAAATCATGGGAATCATGACTCTTTCCTGTACTCTTTATTTTTGTATATTTTGCTTCTCAATAATAGATTTCTGGGTTTTCCCCCTAATAATTCTTCTCTGTGTTCTGCTTTTTTATTAATATATTTTGATTATTGATAGTTGCAGAACTAGTTAATCCCAATTGATATTAATTAAGCCACCCTTATAAGCCAGGTGTTGTCTTAGGTACAATTTTCTAAAGTTGAGAAAAACCAGACATTCTTCAATAGCAGAGCAGAATGCTTCTGAAAGCCAACCACCTCAAACAATCCATAAGGAAGGGTGCTATTTACCCTGCCCTAGCAGTTTTATGTTAGTCTTAAAAATGCAAAAAGGAGGTTCCCCAAGAGCACACTGCATCATAAAATGGAAAACAAAACACAACACATAACCTCTTAAGCTCCAGGTGATTTGGAAATGAATAAAAAAACAAAGCACTGCAAAATTTGTTCAAACATACTTTGGGTATCTACATAAAGGAGACTCTTCCTTGAGTGCTATTGAGAACTTCCCATTTAAGGAGGCAACTATTATCTCCTTTTACACGTATGATTTCTAGTTATTTTTTTGCATGTGCTTCTGCTTTGGGGAATTGAGCTTTTGCTGAAGTTACAGGAACATTATACAAGTCAGGTTGTGAAGGTTGAGGGTAATTGATTGTTAACTCCAAAGTACAAATTCAAATGCTCAAATAGAATGTTTGGCAGCACAAACTAAACCCACATAACTTTAAGAAATTTTTGTGACTCATTCACAGATCATTTCTGACTCACTTATAGAATAGCCTTTTTGGAAGAAAGATGTGGCATGAATGGCAGTTTTATCCTTTCTGATGTTAAGTAGTACTCCCACAGAAACTGTACAGGCAAACTTCATTTTATCATGCTTTACTGCACTTCCCAGACACTGTATTTTTTACAAATTGAAGGTTTGTGGCAACCCCATGTCGAGCAAGTCTACTGGTGCCATGTTTACACCATGTGCTCACTTCATGTCTCTATGTCACATTTTGGAAATTCTTGCAATATTTTGAACTTTTTCACTATTATTCTATCTCTTATGGTGATCTGTGATCAGTGATCTTTGATGTGACTATTGTAATTGTTTTGGGACTCTAAGAACCATGCCCATATAAGATGGCACACTTCATCAACAAATGTTGTGTGTGTTCTGATTACACCACTTACTAGCCATTCCCTATCTCTCTCCCTCTTCTTGGGCCACCTTATTTCCTAAGACTCGCCAATATTGAAATTAGGCCAATTAATAACCCTACAATGACCTGTAAGTGTTCAAGTGAAAGAACAGTCATACATCTCTTACTTTAAATTAAAAGCTAGAAATGATTAAGCTTATGAGGAAGTCATGTCAAAAGCTGAGACAGGTCAAAAGCTAGGCCCTTACAGCAAACAATTAGTCAAATTGTGAATGCAAAGGAAAAGTTCGTGAAGGAAATTAAAAGTGCTACTCCAGTGAACACATGATACAAAATCACATGATAAGAAATCAAAACAACCTTATTGTTGATATGGAGAAGGTTTTTGTAGTCTGAATAGAAGATCAAATCAGCCACAGCATTCCCTTAATCCAAATCTAGCAGAGGGTGGTTCATGCAGTTTAAGGAAAGGAACCATTTTCGTAACATAAAAGTGCAAGCTGAGGCAGCAAGTGCTGATACAGAAGCTGCAGCAAGTTATCCAGAAGATCTAGCTAAGATCATTGATGAGGATTGCTACACTAAACAATGGTTTTCCAATGTAGATGAAACAGACTTATATTGGAACAAAATGCCATCCAGGACTTTCATAGCTAGAGAGGAGAAGTCAGTGCTGGCTTCAAAGCTTCAAAGGATAGGCTGACTCTCTTGTTAGGGGATAATGCAGCCAGGGACTTTAAGTTGAAACCAATGTTTAGTTAATATTCCAAAAACCCTACAGCCCTTAAGAATTATGTTAAACTCACTCTGCCTGTGCTCTATAAATGGAAAAACAGGGCCTGGATGACACATCTGTTTACAGCATGGTTTACTGAACATTTTAATCCTGGTGTTGTAACCTACTGCTCAGAAAAAAGATTCCTTTCAAAGTATCACTGCTCATTTACAATGCACCTGGTCACTCAAGAGCTCTAATGGACATACACAAGGAGATTAATGATTTTTTTCTATGCCTGCTAACACAACACCCATTCTGCAGCTTATGGATAAAGAAGTAATTTCAACTTTCAAGTCTTATTATGTAATAAATGCATTTTGTAAGTCTATAGCTGCCATAGATAGTGATTTCTCTGATAGATCTGGGCAAGGTAAATTGAAAACCTTTTGGAAAGGATTTACCACTCTAGATACCATTAAGAACATTTGTGACTGATGGGAGGAGGCCAAAATATCAACATTAACAGAAGTGAAAGAACTTGATTCCAACCCTCGTGGATGACTTCAAGAGGTTCAAGACTTCAATGTAGGAAATAATTTCAGATGTAGTGGAAATAGCAACAGAACTAGAATTACAAATGGAGCCTGAGGATATGACTGAATTGTTGCAATCTCATGATAAAACTTCAATGAATGAGGAGTTGCTTCCTATAAATGAGCAAAGAAAGTAGTTTTTTGAGATGGACTCTATTCCTGGTGAAGATGCTGAGAACACTGTTGAAATGGCAACAAAAGATTTAGAATTTTATATAAACGTAGTTGATAAAGCAGTAGCAGAGCTTGAGAGGACTGACTGCAACTTTGAAAGAAGATTTACTGTGGGTAAAATACTGTCAGACAATATCACATGCTACAGAGAACTCTTTCGTGAATGGAAGAGTCAATGAATATAATAAACTTTCCGGTGTCTTAACTTAAGATATCGCCACAACCACCCCAACCTTCAGCAATCACCACTGCTGCACCTAGGGGTCAGGGAATAGAAAATAGCCCCTTTTCTTCTGTGCTTGTGCAAGTGCTTGAAACAGTAGGTTTGCTTTGACAGGGAATTTACATGACGTTTCCATGACTACATTAAAAACCTTTTCAATCAAAAAATATTTAAGAGTATTGTTTTAGGTTTTACGAAGAAAGCATAGTTTCTGTCCTTAAGTAACTTACAAAGTATTTGAGTGAAGAGAAATTCATATTAAAAATTATGCATTGCCAGTGAGTGCTGTCAGATTGACAGAAAGCCCCCAGCTCCTGTGAAGTGTGTTAGCAGTGTCATTCCACAGCCACCATTTTAATCGTTTCCTCATCAGTGTGTGAATTCCTCAAAAATAGGAATCTGAGAAATATAAGCCTTTATATCCTCTATGGCTTTTAGTCCACATTTGTTGATTGAAGTTTAAGATTTTGGAGAAACTACTTTCCTTTTTTTGTGATTTTTTTCCTCTGTTTTCTAGTGTCTCAGAAGTTCTTTACGAGAGACCTGATTTTTTCCCATACGGTGGCAAAGTCCATGAATTTTCTTATCATAAATTGATATGGCATTATCTAATTTGAGACTCTTAGGAAAAAAACTGGCTTTCATTAGTTTTAATTAATTCATCCCTTGTCCCAAAGCAGAAGTGTGACTACATGTTTTTGCTCTGTCACCTACTCTAGTGGCTTGTGATATTTTGGTCATGTCTTCAATAAAGGGCTGAGATGAGTGTGGTCCCAGTCTTTGTTATTCACCGTCAGCAGATCTGAAGTGTAGGGCAAAAAAGTAATATGTTTTCCTTATTCATTGCAAGATTCATGGCTGACATGCCTATAACAAAAGACAGATTAATAAGAGAAAAGTGTCAAAAATTCATTTAACCCAAGTTTTATGTGACATGGGCGTCTTCAGATAAAAGACCCAAAGACATGGGGAAAATTTTGTTTTTATGCTTAGGTTTGACGAAGAGTCATGTAGAAGTATGATTGGCTGAAAGGGGTATGATCTAATGGTAATAAACTGGGAGAACTTAGCAAAGCCTGTTTGTTCAGATTCCTCTTGGCATCTCTGTGTCTTCATTCCTTTCCTCTGGGTATAGAACAGGACACCTGTCACATGAGGGTCTTCAAAAAATGTCAGAGAGAAGAGCTTTCTGCTTCTGCAACTTTCTCATTTTCCAAGGTGCCAAAGTGAAGCATGTCCTGAACCCCAACAGAAGAAAGGTAAGATCTCTGTGTGTTGGGGCTAGATCACAAACAATCTGAGCCATTTAAAGCTGGATCTGAATGAGTGATCCACCCCAGCAAAGCAGTTTAGATCAGTAGCCTTTAGAGTTTCAGAGTGTCAAACAGTAAGCTCTTCCAGGATAACAAAGTGAAAACAGAGAAGAGAGGCTCGAGGAGACAGGCTTAACCATAAGATGAAAATGGCCTAGAACCAGAGCCCAAGTATTTTCATGACCAATAATTAGATTTCCCCCCAATTCCTCCTACCCCTCATTTATATCCCTTTTCATAGTTACTCAGAAACTAATGCCTACAAACTTTTCAATTACCAATATACAGTATTAATGTTTTTCTATTATAGGATTTAGGAAACCAGAGTCTCAGAGTTAATTTTATTTTTTTTTGGCCAGATATGTCATCTTTAATCCAGCCCATGAAACAAGTGGATCTGAGTGATACATGCTAAAAGTTAGCAAAATCAAATATACAGCCTATGATACAGGACTCAGAAATAACATCAGAATTAATTTTTAAGAGTAAAAAAGATTTTTATTATAGATTAGGCAAATTTGTTTCCATGCAGCTCTTAGACACAAGTGACAAAACTATATTTCAGTTGATAAGTATTTACCCCTTTTAAAATTCAATATAAATTACTACTTAACAGCATTCTTCCAAAAGAAATCAGGGAATAGATTGTCCAGAGGAGTCCTCTTGACTATATTATAAATTCTGGACTGTGTATGGTTAGCATTAACAGGACATGGGTTGGAGCCCATGTGGTAGAAATTTATGCTATAAACATCTTTTGAAATATTGTAACTGCTGAAGTTACAGGTAATGAATCAATCATAGGTATATACGATGTTATTGCTCAGGTGGTAGATTCATATTTCTGATTTATGAGGTAATATTTATGCTTTTTCTATGTAGGAGGAAATGGTAGCTGTTTGAACAGGAAAACAAATAAGCAAACTTATTATGTCATGTTGTATCTCCTGTTTTAGTGTCAATTGGGCAAAATTGAGAAATCCAGTTTGGGTAAAATTATGTCCCAGTATATAGACTCATAAATATCGCTATAAAAAATCTTCTGTCTGGAAGCAACACCAATGGACCATGAAGATGACTCCCATTTAGTGAACAATTACAGGGCTCAGGAGAGTGAGACAGTCTTTTATCCCATCCCTAACTGGGGCACATACTCCTGACCTCAGCAAAAGAACAGCCTATTCCCAGATGTGAAATGATAGAGTGAATGGTGATGCCTCAAGGTCATCTACTGTAGAGCTCTATTAAGGGGCTTCTGATTCTAGCTATAATATGATGGAGTAGCTCTTATTAGACCAATATCTCTGCTGATGTCAACAATATAAGCTAGATAAAATACAAATAAAGCAAACAAAAAGCCATCTTGGTACAGCTATTGGGGAATAATATGGACAGCCAGGACTTGAGGGTCTAAGATCTCTTAGGGAAGAAATGAAATGAGGTGATTCCTACATTCACTGCAGCTCAGGACATGGGATGCAGACTGGGAAGAAAGCAGCATCCTAGAGCTCTGGCAGCTTCATTGGTAAAAGGATAAAATAAATTTGAAATTTAGAGCTACTGAAACAAACAGGACTTGAAAGCCCTTTGTGCTGAGAAAAGAAAGCTATAGAGAATTGAACCCAGCATTCTGTGTACAGCTTCCCCTTGAGTCATTTGATGACTTCTAAGTTGTGTGTGCACAGAATGAGACATATAGAAACCCGGCAGATTACAGTTGCTAAGAGGCTAAAAAGCTAAGCTGCAGATGTTTTGGCAATCTAATGGTACTGAGGAAAAACTGGAATTCAGGCTTGCCAAGAAGGGTCCTTCAAAATATTCCAGATTCATTTGAGACTCATAAAAGGCCATGCTCCAGGGGAAAAAACGAAGGATGGAAAAAGAAGGAACATCTCTCAATGTATTTTATGAGGCCAGCATAACTTTAAAATTAAAACCTAGTAAAGATATTACAAAAAGTAAACTCTAAAAAGCAATTTGATTTATAAATATAGATTCAAAAACCTCAAATAAAATATTAGCAAATCAAATACATCACGACCAAGTTGAGTTTATTCTAGGAATATATGGTTGATTTAATATTAAAAATTCAATCATCATAATATACCACACTAAACCAATATGGGAATACAAGATGATCGTATCAGTAGATACAGAAAAAGCATTTGATAAAATTCAATACTCATTGTGCTAAAATCTCTTAGGAGTTAGAAATAGAAAAAAATTTCTTTAAACTATTAATGGATATCTGTGAAAAACTTACAACGAATCATTTAATGAAGAAATAGTGAATGCTATCTCCCCCAAAGTCTGAAATAAGACAAGGGTGTTGAATATCATCACTTCCATTTAATATTATGCATGATGAATTGGTTAGTACAATAGAACAATCAACAGAAGAAAATAATAAATATTAGAAATTTAATAAATGCCATTATTTGGAGATGATGTCATTGTGTATACAGAAAATTCAAAAGAATCTACAATCAGAATTTATAAGTGAATTAGCAAAGTCACTGTATATCAGGAAAACACAAAAACGCTATTGTTTTTCTGTCTCAAGCAATAAGTATGTAGATAAATGGATTTAAAAATGATACTCTTTACAATGACATCAAAATCAATAAATATAGAGAAATCAACCTATCAAACATTGAAAACCTGTACACAGAAAACTACAAAATATTATTGACATAAATGAAAGAAGATCTAAAAAGGGAAGAGCTTTCCAAGAAAAGATGTCTATTCTCCTCTAAATTGATTTATAGATTTAATGCAATATCAATCAAAATTCCACCAGCATTTCTTTAAATGTAAATTGATAAACAAATCCTAAAATTTTTACGAAAAGGCAAAGAATCTAGAATAGTCAAGACAATCTTGAAAATGGTGAAAGTTGGAGGACTTTTGCCTCCAGAGATTAATGCTTAATATGAAGCTCCATAACTAAAGCAGTATGGTACTGACACAAAGACAGACAGACCATGGAGAAGAATAGCAAGTCCAGAAACAAATCTATGCATATACAGTCACTTGACTTTCAACAAAGGTGAAAATTTAATGCATCTTGAGGAAAGGTTTTTAAAAAGTAAGTTGAACTGGATTAGTTCAGTATTCACATTGAAAAAAATGAAGCATGACCCCTACTTTATACCATACATAATAATTAATTCTAGGTGGATTTAATGTGCTTAGCTATATATAGAATACTTAAATGTAATATGCTTAAGTGTGGAAAAAAACAATACAGCTTCTAAAGGTTAACAAGGTCTCCACGATCCTGGAATGAGCAAAGATTTCTAAAAAGGATACAAAAGCATTAATCACAAAGGAAAAGATTAATAAGTTGTAACTTATTAAAAATTAAGAGCTTCTGTTCATCAAAATATACAATGAAGAGAGTTAAAACTCAAGCCATAGAGGGGTGAAGACATTTGAAATGCATATATCTAGCCAAGAACTTGTATTAGGTAATATTAATAAAATAGAGAAATAAGATAACCCAATTAGAGCAAAAGAAGACTTAAATAGGCACTTAGGAGTATATGTAAATCATAATTAACATATGAAAATATGGGGAACATCATTAATTAACAGAGAAATGCATATTAAATCCACAGTGACATAGCACTACCCACCCACTGGAATAACTAAAATGAAAAAAAAAAAAGAACCAAACAATGAATACAACAATTATTGGTAAGGGTGTTAAATACATACACTCTCCTTCATTGTTGGGAGTGTAAATTGGTATAACTACTTTAGAAAATTATTTGAAATATGTGCTAAAGCTAAGCATACACACACCACGTAACACAGAAATTTCAATTTTAGATATACATGTAACAGAAATGCATACATCCATCCATCAACAACATGTAAAAAATGTTTATATTATTAATAGCATTATTTGTAAGAATCCCAAACAGGAAATAACCCAAATATCCAACAAAAATAAAAAAGATAAATAAATTGTGATAGTTTTTTTTTAATTTCAAAATATCAAGGGGGTACAAATGTTTTTGTTACATGGATATCTTTTATAATACTTAAGTAAGGGCTTTTAGTGTGCCCATCACCAGAATAATATTCATTGTACCTGACAGGTAAGTTTTTACCCATCCCCCCTTCTTGATGTCCAATGACCTTTACATCTCTTTGTGCCCGTGTGTGCCCATCCATTAGTTCCCAATTATTAAGAAGTACATTTAGTGTTTGTTTTTCCATTCCTGAGACACTTCACTTAGGATAATGGTTTCCAGTTCCACTCAAGTTGGTGCAAAAGACATTATTTCATTTCTTTTTATGGCTGAGTAGTACTCTATTTGAATACAGACCCACATATACCACATCTTCATAATCCACTCACGAATTGATGGGCACTTAGACTGATTCCACATCTTTGCAATTGTGAATTGTACTGTGATAAACATTTGAGTGTAGGTGTCTTTTTGATAAAATGACTTTTTTCCCTTTGAGTAGATACCCAGTAGTGGGATTGCTGGGTTGAATTATACATCTACATTTCTTTCTTTGCGCAATTTCCGTACTGTTTTCTGTAGAGGTTGTACTAATTTGTAGTCTCACCAACAGTATAAGCATTCTTTTCTCTCTGCATCCACAGCAGCACCTATTTTTTTTTTTTTTTTGGCTTTTTAATAATGGTCACTCTGACAGGGATAAAGTAGTATTTCATTGTGGTTTTAACTTGCATTTCCATGGTGATTAGTGATGTTGAGCATTTTTTTCATATGTTTGTTGGATATTTATCTAATCTTCTTTTGAAAAACTTCTGTTCATGTCTTTTGCCCACGTTTCAATGGGGTTGTTTGTTTTTTCTTGCTGATTTGTTTGAGTTCTTTGTAGATTCTGGACTTTAGTCCTTTATCAGATGTATAGTTTGTGAATATTTTTTCCCATTCTGTAGGTTGTCTATTTACGCTGTTGAATATTTCCTTAGCTGTGCAGAAGCTTTTTTAATTTAATTAAGTCCGTTTATTTTTGTTGGTGGTGTAATCGTTTAGGATCATTCAGCAGCAGGTTGTTTAATTTCCATGATTTTGTGTCGATGTGAGTGTTTCTCTTGGAATTGATTTCTAGTTTTATTCCACTGTGGTCTGAGAAGATACATGGTATGATTTTAATTTTTTTTCAATTTGCTGAGACTTGTTTGTGGCCTAAGATATGATCAGTCTTGGAGAATGTCCCACGTGCTGATGAGAGGAATGTATATTCAGTAGTTTCTGGGTAGAACATTCTGTAAATGTATGTTAGGTGCATTTGTTCTAGAGTCCCATTCAAGTCCAGTGTCTCTATTCTGCTTTGAAGATCTGTCCATTTTTAAAAAATGTTGAACTATGTGAACGTGTTATAAATTAAAAAAAATATAAGCTGCATATCAATAAACTTCCTTTGGTTAATTTTTTTCCTGGTTCCCCAATGTTTGTTTCTATCTTAAATTTTTTCTTGATTACTTCAGAATTATTTCTTTAAAAATTCTGTGTGTCTACAAGCGTTTCAACATTGCATTTGAAAGCAGGGAGTTAGCACAAATATACATTTTCAAAAGTCATTGTTTAGATTTCTGATGATCATTCATTAATAATGTTCTGATTTTGAAGGATTAGAATATTTTTAGGGTGATTAGCTTGGCATAGTTGAGAAAAAAATGTTACTGGAATGTTTTGCTGTGGCTTTTGCTTTCCATATACACTCTCTTTTATTTGCATATTGCCTCTGGGGAATTCATGTTTGACTGCTGGAGGTTTGACCCACCCCACATGGTCCATCTGGAAGAGAAGTTTCACTAGTCATTCATTCAGTGACTGAAACATGAGAAGAGATTGAAAGCAAAGAAACATAGGGATAGATTTACGTTGAGTTGCTTACACAGATCTGACCCAGACTGAAAAATCCACAAATATGCAATGAATTCTGCTATTAAAACAATAATTGGTTTCCTAGTTTCTGAATAATTTTCCTCATACACACATGCATGTGTACATACACACATACACACATACAGAACCTTTGGGTTCTGTATGTACTTCATAATATCCCAATTTATTAATATAATGTTTTATGTGTAATAAAATTTTTATTTGGGAATGGAAAATTATATAGTTATTATGCTACAGGTTTATACTACTTGCCTAAATGCTGCCTCTTATATAGTAAATATTAGTTTTAGATAGGTGGATGATCTATGCTGCACCTATTCATAGAAAATATTGCTTATCAAATTAGAATTTACCTGATCCTACTCTAGCAAAATTTAACTGGAAAATGTGATTTGGAGAAGAATTTTACAAAGTGGAAAAAAAGGACATTAATAGCATAAAAAAGAGAATAGGAATTTCTGTGAAAATTTCAGAAAAAACAAAATCTAATAATTTCTTTTTAATCTTCCTTATTTTAATAATGCTTAATGATCATCTTCTCTACACCTGTTGGTAAGTGTGACTTTTGGATTTCTTTTACACATATTTGTCCAACCTCAGAGACTTAGGTTTTTGGCAAACTCTTTATGCTGGTGCATATTTATGGAAATCGCTTCTCTTTTGACTTCGTTTAACTAATGTGTAGCTATTCTGTTGATAATGGATATTGCAAACAATTATAATTCAATTATGTAGGAAGAGAGCAGGCCTTCAGATTATTCTAAATTTTTAGGCACCTCAACATTTATGTAATATCTATATAGTGGTAAAACTACTAAATGTTTGATATAATTTTTTTTATCGTTACTAACTCTTTTCCACAATAGGTTTTTATTTGTTTGCTTTTTTCCTTAGATTAAACACATTTACCATGACCGTGGTTTTGACTTCTTATTCTATTCCTATCTCTAGGTGGGCCCAGCTCTCCTGGGGGATAGTAAGTGCAGACTCCTCCTCCCAGACCCAGGCAACAACGCTGGGGATGAACCAGGTGGAGCAGATACGCAGCCACATGATTTATTGCTCAGCTAACCGGCCAATAGTCATGGGAGAAACTCTCGGCAGTAGGAACCGGAAGTGCAGGCTCATGGTAATCCTTTGATACATGCTAGAATTATTTCTGTCAGTACCTCTCAATCTGCCCCACAGATCCTTCCCAAATTCTTCTGTCTTTTTGCCAAGGTACAGAAAACTGGACCACTTGAGGTTCAACCTCTAATTACCATTCATTTTATTTGTAAGTGGATTCTTTACTTTTATTAGCATCAGTGGGAATCCCGTTGCTTTGAACTCTGGGAAGTAGAGCACACACAATTCTGTCTCTCTTTTGACCTTTTCTTCTATTTGGTTGAATTCCAGCTAAATTTGGTTCACTTCGTTTTTGGAAACGCAGCTTGCTGCTGTTTTCCCATTTTTATTTTATCTCTCTCTCCGTAAGTTCTAGGTGAAGTCTGTCCAATTCCTCTGATACCGCTGGTTACACCAAATCTCTTTATACCCCATCCTGATACCTCCAGGGCCTATAGTCTGCCCCTGAGAAATACTATCCATTCAACACCTTCATCTTTATCCTCTTACTTTTTTTTTTTTTTTTTTTTTTAGAGACAGAGTCTCTCCCTGGCTAGAGTGCAGTGACATCATCATAGCTCACTGCAGCCTCAAACTCCTGGCTCAAGCAATCCTCCTGCCTCAGCCTCCTGAATAGCTGGGACTACAGGTGTGGGCCACCACACCTGGCTAGTTTTTTCTTTTCTTCTTCTTCTTCTTCTTTCACGTTTTTTTTTTGTTTTTGTTTTTTGTTTTGTTTTGTTTTGTTTCAGTAGAGACAGGGTCTCGCTCTTTATCCTCTTACTTTGTATTAAAGTAAATCCTACATCTGTTCAAGTTTTAGCCTACTCATGTCTCCTTCATGAATTCTTCTATGATTAAATCTTCATTCCATAGCTTTTTCCATCTCAATTCTAAAAGCAGTGAGAGTCTGTGATACACAGTTAAATTCTTTTCACTCCTATGGTTATTTTGAGCATCTGTTCACTTGTAAGGGACCTGAATATAGTGGCTTGAACATGACATGTATTTTTCCCCCATATAAAGAGATGACAGGAAGTAGGACATCCACAGGTGCCACAATGGCTCCTTGCGGCTCTCCATTTTGCTATCCTCAGGGTCTGGCACTCTGCTTCATGGTATGAAATGCTGCTATAGCTCCAATAAGGAAAAGGAAGGGCATAAATAGCCAGCCTATTTTTTTTAATTACATTTTTCACATTTTTGTAGAGCAGTCTTAGGTTCAGGAGAAAGGTACAGATATGTCCCATATACCCCCCTGCCCCTGCACATGCATGGCCCCCATTAGCAACATCCCCTACCAGAGTGGTACGTTTGCTACAGCTAATGAACCTACACTGACACATCATTATCACCCAAAGTCCACAATTTATATCAGGGTTCATTCTTGTTGCTGTACTGTGGGTTTGGAGAATGCACAGTGACACGTATCCACAGTATCATACAGAGTATTTTCACTGCCCTAAACATCCTCCATGCTCTGCCTAGTCATCCCTCCCTCCCCCCAACCCCTGGCAACACTGATTATTTTACTGTCTCCACAGTTTTGCCTTTTCCAGAATGTCATATAGTTAGAACCACATGGCCTTTTCAGATTGTTATCTTTCATTTAACAATATGCGTTTAAGATTCCACCATGTCTTTTTATGGCTGGATAGCTCATTTGTTTTAGCACTGACTAATATTCCCTTGTCTGGATGTACTTCAGTTTACTTATCCACTTACCTAGTGAAGGATGTCTTAGTTGCTCCAAATTTTAGCAATTATGAATAAACATACCATAAACATCTGTGTGCAGGCTTTTCAGTAGACATCAATTTTCACCTCCTTTGGATAAATACCAAGGAGTAGGATTGCTGGATAGTATGGCAAGAGTCTGTTTAGTTTTTTAAGAAACTCCCAAACTGTCTTACAAAACGGCTGTACATTTTCATTCCCACCAGCAATGAATGGAGTTCCTGTTGCTCTATGTTCTTGCCAGCATTTGGTATTATCAGTGTTCCAGATTTTAACCATTCTAATAGGCTGGTAGTGGTATCTCATTATTATTTTAATGTGAATTTCCCTGAGGACACATGATGTGGAACATCCTTTCATATGCTTATTTGCCATCTGTATATCTTCTGGGGTGAAGTATTTGTTAAGGTCTTTTGGTCCATTTTTTAGCCAGGTTGTGTGCTGAATTTTAAGAGTTTCTGTATATTTTGGATAATATAGTCCTTTATCAGGTGTGTCCTTTCCAGATATTTTCTCCCAGTGTGTGGCTTGTCTTCTCATTCTCTTGACATTATCTTTCACAGAGTAGAAAATTTTTAATTTTAATGAACTCTAGCTTACCAATTCTGTCTTTCCTAGTGTAACTAAGAAGTTATTGCCATACCCGAGGTCATCTAGGTTTTTTCCTATGTCATAGCCAGCCTATTTTAAAAAGCTTTTTTGGAAGTGCTGCCAAATGAGGGGGCCATCATTTTCTGCAAGGGAAGCTGGGAAATGTAATTGTTAAGACACTCACATCATTGCTCCTCCAAATCTAGGGATTCTGGTAGTAGGGAGGAAGGGAGGATAGTTAACTGTGGCACACTTCTCAGTCTCTATGGCAAATGCATATACACGAGGCTTCCGTTTCCCTGTAGCTGCAGAGACAGCAAATGTTTGCTTTGCTTCCTTGAATGGTGGTAAAGTAAGTAAACTGTAAATGTTTGGCAATATCTGGATATACCCCTTAGGTTAGGAAGGGTATTTCCTTTTTAGTTTGTCTTGTACTTTTTATTATTTTTCTAGAAATATGCAGACAAGATAAAAAAATTTAAGAAGATATAAAGGCTAAAAATAAATGCAAAACATGTTTATTTATAAATACAATGTTTTGTTCTGTTGAACAAAATAATTACTATAGGTTTATCTGGATTTTGATGCTATGCTACTTGGTTATAATAGTCCACAAATGTCCACCAAATACCCTTCAGGATAGCACACAATTCTGGGTCTTTGCAGCACATGGATGTTTTTGATGTCATCTTGAATTTGCAAGCTTTGGGAGCCACTAAAGCAGTGGTTAGTTAAATCAAGTAAACTGGCTCTGTATCCTTAGGATTTAAACAAAGAATATGCATGATAAATATTTGCTATTATTTGTGATGCGGTTGTGGATGGCCATTAAGAGCATTTCTGCTTCAACTGAAGGGTGTTTTCCTACTCTTGTCAGACACAAAGCAAGCCTCCTTTTGTTTCCTGATCACAGCTCTAATTTTCCCTGCTGGATGAATTCTCGGTTGAGAGTCTGAGAGGCCTTAACATTAGCAGAGTCTACAAAGCGCCAGAGGGGCACAAAACCTGCACAGGGAACATTTGCTCTATAGGCTTGGCGGTGTGGTTGCCACAGCTACCAAAGCTGCTGATTTCTCTGCTTTGTGTTCATATGGGAAGAGAAGCTCTCAAGGTTACGGGGGCCCTTATTATATAACTGACGTTGCAATTCATTTACTTTGATCTTCACATTTTAATTTAGCATACCTACTCCTAAATAGGACTTTTCTTTGGGAATATTCAGCTAGGTGGGGGATGCGTAGACAAAGTTTCATACAATCAGGATTGCAGATCATAGAGTGAATGGATCTTTAATTATGATTTCTCCCTGGATTTTGCCACCCATTCGTACCTTGACTTAGGCCAGTGTCAGGGGGCTGCATTGCTGTATCTGCCAGTAAAAGAATACAAGAACCATTGATTCATACACACACACTCACACACACACACACTATGGGCCAATTTTAAAATAGCAATTAAGATAAAAGCACATTAGCCTGACTCTTTGGTGAAGTTAAATATCCATGTATAATTAACTGACAAATCATTCTGAAGCCTTAAGTTTCTGCACTTTATTTAACAATCTTTAAGCAGTGTCTATAAAATATTAATTGCAGATGAGTAGGCTTCTCTTAAGACCAAATTATGTACATAATATAATTGACATCTGCCCTTCTCTAGGGGAAGTTGCTTAGTGATAGATACATGAGAATGTGTTAACAATGGGTATGCAATTTATATATTTCCATGCTTTCATAAGTGTTATCAATGATAAAGAAGTCTCTCACTTTGTCCATTCACTGGTCTCCAATCTCAGTTTTGAGGAGAATGTGAGTTTTGTACCTTCTCTTTGATGAGATGTCATTATCAATAGCAAAATACTTATATTTTTAGGTTAGGAGGGAGTAGCTGAAACACCATTAATAGTATTTAATTTTTTGTGGTTGTTAAAAGAAAGCATGCTTGACTACTGCAGTTGTTTAACAGCTTCAGATTTAGAGAGAGGTCATGGTATAAATATCCTTTGTTTAAATTTTTAACAATCACTAATTTGCCTCTCAAGAATTCTTCTGTAAATAATGTTAAATATAATCTATATTGTACTGGATGCTGGGTTTTATTCTCAGCAACCTTTTATCCTATCTTTCCCCAAAGACCCTAATTTTCTTTGGGTGATCCTTGTGGGAACAGGAAGCTAAATATAATCCCAGTATCAAAGGTGGGTCAGGTGACTCAGACTAAGTCAATCAGAGCTTTTTGTTCCTCTGGCCACAATGATTAATTGGACAATTGAGCATGGAAACTTAGCTAGTGTCATCAGTGTAAATACTAAAACTTGCTTTGAAATGCTAGGGCAAAGATGCTTTCTACTCATTCGAATAGTGTAGGGTTATATTTCCAAGGTCCAATTGACTTCAGACTTGTCTCTGTGACTTACTTTGGCCAATGACATGCATAAGGAAATGACTTGTGCCATGTCTAAGGGGAAGCCTTAACAACCATCATGTATTTCCTCCATGTTCTTTTTTCTCCCATTCAGGCAGAACTCTGGCAATGACTCAGGGGCTGCTTCATCAGCCTGGGTCCTGAGACACAAAGACAGTGTGAAACAGAGCCACTGATGACTACCGTGGACATGGACAGTGAACTGAAAATGATTTTTTTATTGATATAAGCCATTTAGATGTGGAAGTTGTTTTTCTGCAGCATAGCATAGCCTACACGGTAAGGTGTGGATGTGATGCTGGGAATTGCTGCAGCCGTTTCTGCTGCGTGAAGTCAGCCAATGACGAAGCTGATGGAAGAACAAAGTAGAGTCAGGAAAATCAAAGACAAGACAGGTGAAACTCTGATGAGGGCACAAACCCTTGGTTCATGGCTGCAGTCACCCCTACAACTGACATTTTAAAAATGAATCAGTATATTTGTTTTAGTACTTATACCAGTTTAGTTAGGTTTTCTGTTACTTGCAACCAAAGTAAACTAATTGCCTTACATAGCATGCCATAAGTTCCACTTCATTTTCACACAGCAGTACATGTGAAATAGCCTGGAAACCAGCCCACGCAATTTAAATTATGAGGTCCTGAAAGTTTCTGGCTAGATCAATATTGACAAAGGAAGGAAGCCACTCAGTAGACAAATTTACCATAAAAGTAGGTGGATGCCAAGTAAGAACGATGTAAAATCACTATGCTAGTAATAAGACTCAAATTATTTCTTTAAGGATGAGTGAAGAACTTAAATTTTTCAGAATAATGCCTGTTTAAAAATGTATGGACAAAGATCTATAAGGAGAAGTGTTGGGAGAAGGTACAAGGGGTCATGGAGTGATGCGTGCAAAGACCCTTGACCAAATTCCCACAAAGGGTCTAAAATCACTAACTAATTAATCACTGGATTTATTTTCTCTATTAGAGAAAAATTAAAATTAACAAAACTATCACAAATAAGTCAAAATAAGTATAGGCACCCCTCTCCGTAAACAGTAACCATCACGTTTTACAACAAATAGAACATGTAACAATTGCAAAATTTGTTTGAGCGTTTCCCTTGGGAGAGTGAGTCATGTGTGCTCTATGCTGCTACTTAAGAGCAGAGAGGAGCTTCCCGTTGAACCCCCTGAAATGACTGAATGGAGTTAAAATTGGGCCTGACCATGGATCATTTTTTGGTTGTAGGAGAGATAGTTACCAAGGTCAGAACATTTTCACTCTCTGAAACAGTCTTCAGTTTATGAGGAAAACTTTGTGTCTACCCTTTCAAATGTGAATGAACATTTGAAAACAGTAAATCTTACAAGTTGAAGGCTGAAACCAATAACTAAATAGTAATATTCTTAGCTAAGAATAAAGCGACAGTGAAACAGCAACAATTTTAAATACAGTACCTTTGAATAGTCTCTGTGTATAGAAGCTTGTATTTCATTTTTTATATCATCTTATCTCTTATTTATGTAAGAACTTTTGAATAAGGAATACTCTTGCATGATAAATATATAATACAAAATGATATGAAGTAAAAAGTTTTGCTCTCACCTTTACCCTTGTTGACTCTGTTTTCCTCTGTCATTAGCAGGTAACCATGTAGTTAACTATGAGTGTCCTTCCAGAATTCCTTTATGCACAACAAAGTAAATGCACATATATTGTTGTTTTCCTTTTTTCTCACACAAAATGTAGCACACTATAGACTGTTCTGTATTTTGCTCTTTTCGTTTAATGATGTATCTTAGAGATCTTTATCAGTACACCAATAGCTTTGTCATGCTTTCTTACATCTGCATAGTATTTCCTGGAAGAGGTGTATAGTAATATATTTAATCAGCTTCTTATTGATGGAAAGTTGCATTATTTTCATTTTTTTATGATGACACAAAGTGCTTTTGATAAATAATCTTTACACATGTTGCTTCATACATATTTATTGCTTATTTCCAGAGAAACAAAATAAAGCCAACCCCTAAAAGAATCACCCTCAATTTTGGCAGGCCTCTAAGTTAGAGAGCTCACTTGTGTTATTTTAGTGACCTAATGTTACTAATTTTTTTCTTCATTATCCTAGTCAAGAAAAGTGGCTTTCATTTATAAATAAATGCAATTGACGCAAATATTTGGAAAGAAGGGATGCCTGTCATATATATCGATAGAGCTATCTAGGACCTCTGCAGTAATGTTGCTTTCCAACAAGAATGATGGAAGGGGCATAGCATAAGAGCCATGTCAATAACATTCCAAAACCTTGGAAAGCCCTTGGCCTTCTCATCTTGACTTCCATTTCGAATAAGCTACTTAATTCTGAGGATTTATCTTCCAAATTGATTCTGACACGCATTCCTTCCTTTATATTCCTTTTCCCATCAGCTACATTTTCCAACATGATTGCTCCATCATTAATGCCCTTTTTATTATGTAAGGGAGAAAAAAATTTGTTTTTTCTCTACTCATCCTAGGTTCATTGGCCCGGACCCTGTAGATTAGATAGAGAAAAGACAGATTGGCAAGCAAAGAACAAACAAATTTATTAATGCATACATGGCGCATACACACAGGAGTACTCAGTGATGAGTAACTCAAAGGAGTGGTGAGAATTTGAGCTTATATAGCATCTTAACAAAAGAACAATAAATTTGTAGAAAAGTAACAAAAATAAGGAAAAGGACTTTGAGCTTCTAGGGTGGCAAATTGTGGGGAGGCAAATAAATGGAGAAACTTACTGAAGTTTGTTGTGTAGACCCCTCTAGTACAGTATCAGGTGGGAGGTTGTCTCCGGTGGATGAACTTCTGTCCTTCCTGGTAGAGAGGGGAAGCGAACCTGCTTTTGGGCAAATAGGGGAAAGGCAGAGAGCTTTCCTTGTATTTGATTCTTCTCAATTGTCTTCAGCTCAAAATAATCCTTGTGCCAAATAAGTGGCATGTTTTGAGGTTGCATATGCTACTACCCTTCGAGAGCATCCTATTTATTCTATGTGCATTCTGTTGTGGCTGTGTCACTTTAAAGGATCTTTGTTATCTAATACCTATATAAATTCTTCTTTGTTGTTGTACAATGTTTGCTCAAGGACGTCTTTGGGTAATTACTTTAATGGTTTTTGATGATTTATTCTCTCCCCAAGCACTCAATGGGAAATTTAAAACACAGGCAAGATTTTGTTTGTTTGTGTCTGTTTGTTTTTGTTTTTTGGTTAAAAAAAAAAACCCTCTTAAATCACAAACTGCCTAAATGTGAATTAAGTTAATATTCTTAGTTAATATATTTTTATAGATCCGCATCATTATAAGAGGCCAATATTTTCAGCTCTACCCACAGAATCTGATCTTTGCATATTCCTCTCACTGATAACAATGGCTTGTAGGAAATTTCCTTTACCAAATTCTTCCCAGCTACTCCACCACCAGGACACGCTCTGTACTAGTCAGGAGTCCCTGGGTTTTTTTTAAGCACTTGTAGTTCATGCCTCCAGTATTACTTTGAAAAGTATGGGAGGGGAGGCAGTGGAGTGGGGAGTACTCTATTTTCTTTTCTCAGTAATTTCATTTATTGAGTCAATTGATTTCTTGCCATCTTTTTCCCTCTTTTACTACCTTCTTTTTGCTCCCTAGTGCCTGAATTCCTATCCTCCATGGCTCTCTCTGCAAGTAGTATCTGCTTAAACTTCCTTTATCTGCTTTCCAGAATTCTGAAAGCAAAGGTCTCCAAAACATAAATGACCTACTAGTACACGGAGAATAGTTTGTTTAATTATAGTCAGGGGTAAGTCAACATTACTATAATCCCTCTTTTAAAAAAATGTATTGATACTTCAGTTGATTTAGAATGGTTCTAAATAACTCTTTAGTCATTTGCTAGTTGTTCCTTGTAATTAGAAATGAAGAGGTCCGATTTTTGCATTTGGGCAATTTTATGTACATATTTATAAACCATCACAAAGATACAGTCACCAAAATATACACAGACTGCATGTTTTTATAGTCCTGCAAAGGATAATGCTATTGGTTTATGAATTCAAACTCATTTGCTTTTATAGAAGTGAGAAAAAAAACCAAATCATACTTTTCCCAGTGGTTATGGTTAACCTTATGATGATTACCCCTCCAACATATTATTATTATTTGGGCAGTGGAATTTTGAAGAAAAGAACAAAAGACAGAAAAACGGAAAGTATTCAGCAACAAAGAGACAGGAAATTATGTTCGACTAGATTGTAATACTCAAATTGCGGTTAAACTGATGGCCTGCGTGATATTCTGGGCTGATTGCTCCCTCCCCAGGGGGATATTATAAACAAGGATTTACTATCAAAATATTTTTTATTTGTCTGAAAACTAATTTGCCAAGCCTGGAGATCAGAGGTGTGGAGCAGATGGGAAAAACAACCTGTTCCTCTGCCTTGAAGGAATCAGCTGCAGAGAGAACGGCAGCAAGTGGAATGGAAATGTCACTTGAGCCCTGAAGCTTCGTAAATATCAGGAAAGAAGACAGTACCAATCTCCCAGCCCACAACTCACAAAACCACTTTCTCCTCCAGCAGGTATTAAACATTAATGACCGTTTCTATAATAAGGCGCGAGGACGACTCTTTGCTGTAGAGCTGCCCAATCATTTGCGTTGTGTTGGATTTTCAACAGCACCACGTTTCACATTTTTTTTTTCTGTGCCTTTTATCACAGTGAGAATCTTCAGCCTGAAGGTAATGAAGTGCTTCCTTTATCACTCTGTATCATTTGAAATATTTATCTGATTATTTGAATAAAAGATTCCTGCAACTTGCTGTAACTCTCTCCCTGTGTATACTCAGATTTCAAAAGGAAAAAGAAAGCTTAACAAATGAAATAATATCAAGACAATTGTCAATAAACTTAATAAAATAATACCAAGACATTTGTCAATACACTTTACAAGTAACAAAAAATGCCATGATAAGTTGCAGCTTGGTTAAGGAATGTAAACTCACACACAATGCTAAGCATTGGACCAAACCAGAAGCAACAATCAGCCTTCGCAGTAATAAGTTAGACATCAATAAGTTTAAAAGTCTTTTTTAAAAATACATTTGAGCATTGCCGAATACATTCTAGCCACCTTGTTGATTCTAAGTGGAGTCACTAAAGATAACGTGGATTCTCTCAGGCAGTTTTCTCATGATCCATGTTATTCCGCCCTGTGTCTCTGGTTTTATTACCTGGTGAATATGATCCACAGAAATGCCTAAGTACAGGTGCCTTCCGATTTCCACCTGCCTGTCTGCGGGGAGTTTAGTGTTTTGCAGAGGAACCCTTTTCACATACTTTTTTGGAGTAAACACAGGTGGCAACATGAGTCCAAAAAGGAGCTCTTGTCCTCACTAATTGCCTTAGAATGTCACTCTGAGACTTTGCTCCATCAGGACCCAACAGCCATAATGGCTGTACTAATTACATTCCCACCAACAGTGTAAAGGGTCCCCTTTTCTCCACATCCTGCCCAATACTTGTTATCTTTTGTCTTTTTGTTAATAGTCATTCTGACAGGTGTCAGATGATATTTCACTGTGGTTTTAATGTGCATTTCCCTAAAGATTAATGATGTCAAGTATTTTTTCATATATCTATTGGCCATTTGTATGTTTTCTTTTGAGAAATATCTATTCAGATCTCTTGTCCATTTTTTAATCAGGTTACTTTTTTCTTGCTATTGAGTTGTTTGAGTTCTTTATACATTTTGGATATTAACCCCTGATCGAATATATAGCCTGCAAATATTTTCTCCCAATCCCTAGGTTGTCTCTTCATGTTGTTAACATTTTCTTTGCTGTGCAGAAGCTTTTTAATTTGGTGTAATCCCATTTGTCTATTATTTTTGCTTTTGTTTTCTGCACTTCTGGAGTCAAAATCCAAAAAAATCATTGCCCAGACCAATTTTGTGTAGTTTTTCTCCCATGTTTTTTTCCCCCATGTCAGATAGGTAATGTGTTGATGTCACAAGGTATGAGGGAGCCATATCTCACATAGGTGCATGAAAACCCAATCATCATACTGATGAACGACAAAGGGATCTTTCCCCCATGTTTTTCTGATATCTTCCTAAACCTTTTGTAGGACAATAGCTATTAAATAGAGAAACCAGAAATAAAACTCAGACCAAAGTGACACCAAAGTTCCTAATAGATATGTTGGAGCTCTATAATCTCAATAGCTCTCGTGGATTAAGGAAGATATAACATGAAGTGCTTAGTTTAGTATTTGGCAGAAATTTTCCACAATTTAATAATAATTGTTAGCTATTATTATTCTAGCTTCACATTGTAACAACAATATTGATATTGCTAGAAGCTGTTTTATTTTAATACTAATTAAATTTATTAGTAGAATTCTGTGGGAAGTGTTAGCTTTTCTGTCCCCTATTTTTCGTATTTCCAGGATTGCTGGAGGAGGAAAGAGAACAATTACCTGGGGAATGTGTGCAGAACTACTGTAAAATGGATGCCACATTGCTAATAAACTAAATTATTATATTCATTGTGATCACTTTGTGTGACTGTTGTCTTAAGAGCGCTCCTGTGGGAAAGGATGAGGTGGCCTTTGTGATGGGGAGAAAAAGAGATACAGAACAAATAAAGTCTTGGGGTACCTGGAGATGCTTCTAGCAATTTGGCCAAAGTAGAAATTTCCAGGGACTCCCACCTGAGAGTCAGGAAAGATGGGCACACGGCTCTTGTTCAGAACAATTGCTTGGCTAACTAGAAATGTTAGAGGCAGTTAACCAAGAAGGGGAAGATAAGACAGGCGCTGCAGAGAGTGGCTTCCAATCAGAGAGTAATTTTCATGTGGGTCAGTACTGCTGCCTGAGCAGTAGTACATTTTAGTCACGTGGAAACTAAGTGGCAGCTTTTTAGAGTAGGAAGGGGCAGAGGAATAGGTTTCCAGATGGTGCCTTTAGTCCTAAATCACAAGGAGACTTAAACCAATCTAATAAAGGGTATGGAGAGGTTGTACAACATTATGAATGTAATTAATGCCATTGGATTATACACTTACAAATGGTTAAAATGACAAATTTTGTTATATATAATGCCTTTCAAAATATATTTTAAAGTTGAATTTTTAAAAAGTTTTAAAAATTAATAATGCTATACACCAAAAGCCATTGGATTGTACACTGTAGATGGGTGACTTGTCTGATATGTGAATTATATCTCAATAAGCTGTTTTAAAAAAGCTGTGGTGAGCATTTTGTTTCTACTATTAGTAGGTGAGCTTTCTTTCAGTTTTCTGAAGGGTGCCCAGAAAATAGAATTTGATATAATGGGAGCCACATAAACCTCAAGGTTGTAGGTAGCTCTACAAACAGAGAAGAATATGTTATTTCTGGTATTTGGAGTAATATAGTCAGTTGAATGAGGAAAAGTACTTTACTGAAATATAGGGTTTATGTGTTTATTATGAGGTTCTCATTTTCTTATTCCTCAATCGCCAACTACTGTGTGTTGCTTTGTACGCAGCCTAACAAAGCTGTTCTTGTAAAATCTCCTCTGTACAGAAGCTGACAGGATCAGACAATAGACTTTTGCTAATTAATATTTAATGGGCCTATGGATTTTTCCTCAGCAGCTGGAGTGCTAAATAATAGTCAATTAGCAAATGTGTTAATTAACCCTAATTACATAGCACATGAGCTTCTCCAAGGATTTTTGCTTCATAGATTTACAAGTGAAGTCCCACCACTTTTCTTGAACACACCAGGCAGCTAATTAATTGATAAATAATAATTCATTCTTCTCTCAAAACATGAATTTAAAAATAAGATCCATTGTAAGGCTTGATGGCTTTTAAAAATGACATTTAAGGGTATAAGATGAATCTGATGTCTACTTTTTAAATGACTTTGTCTTAATTACCAGGAAGTTTTTCATTCATATGTGAATGAGAAAGAGGGAGGGAGCATTATGATTTTATGTGTGCATGAGAGAAAGAGATAGAAGAAAAGAAGAAAGAAGAAAGGGAGGAAGGAAGGAAGAGATTTAGGAAAGAAAGAATAGAAAGAGAGAAAGAGATAAGAAAGACAGGGGAGAAAGAGAGAGGATAAAGAAGAAGGAAAGGAGAGAGAGAACAGGAAGGAAGGGCGGAAGAAAAATGAACTGAAAAACATAAGGGAAGCTGGTTCTTTGTGAGGAGTCAGAATATGCCTCGTTTGACTTGCAATATGCAAAATTATGAACTCCGGGAGCAAGGGCAATCAACATGTACCATGCAATTAACAGCAATCTTCTGAGTGTCACATGCCAGTTAAAGAAAACGCTTCTGAACATTGTATGGTGCCTGCCACTGGGGACAGAGAATGCTCAGGGGAAAGAAATTAGCATAGCAGCTTTGCCCATGGTCTGGCACGAGTTGTTAGATCAAAGGCTGTGCCCGCTCCAGGGGAGCCAGCAGCCCTGCCACCATTTCAGTGCCGGAGGACAGGACGCTGCTCAAGGCATTTGCAGAGAAACCCTCCAAGGGGACACTGTGGGAACAAAGTTGGCTTTTTCAGATAAAATCAGGGTCACAGAGTTGAAGATTTCTATATCACTAAGTTTACGTTAACTCTCCATTCATTGCCTCTAGCCTCTGCTAAGACCCTTAAATATTGGTTAGCTACAAAGAATGCTTAGCAAAAAAGAATGATAAAATTCATCCTTCAGATTGGACTTGTCTGATCATTTCAATATGACCCAAAGGAGCTCCCAGCTTTGAACAAAAAAGCATGCTTTTTAAATAATCTCTCGTGTGGCAAAAGAGTTACCAAATCTATAATTCTCTTTAAGAACACTCCAAAGAAACAGAAGGTACACACTAAACAATGCTAAGCTTTCTTTATCTGTTCATTGCATTTCCTTATTGAGACATCATGGCAGGCTGGCTGCACTTACCTTTCTCAAGGTTTAGAGGAAGTGGGTGCGAAGTGCGTCTGTTCTTGTGAACGAGCATGCACGTTCTTTAGTAGACAATACATTTGCTTCTGATGGACAGCGGGTCACATTTATGGAGGGCCTTTAGGAAGCCTTGAGGCCATGGATGGTGGCACTGATAACAGATCTGGGACATGTCTGGGAGAGTCAGGCAGTGTAAAAAAAGAAGGTCTGGGTGACACTATGGGTCAGTGACCAGCAGTCATAAAGCTGGAGGCCCCTTGTATCGGATACCTCATTGCCTCCCCTCACCTGGTGAGAGGCCGGCCTTCCGCTTTCCCCCAGCCATCCCTGTGACAGCCAGCTGCAATGGGTGGCTCCTGGCTCCAGCTGTACAGCTCCCAGTCTGTTACCTCCGGAGACTCCTGCAGGGCCCAGGCGGCTCTTTTGGAAGCCTGCACAAAACCTGGGAGTGCACAACCCCAGAGACAACTCCCTCTCTGTCTCTTGGGTCCTGCGGGGATTGAGGCTTGGCTGTCCACAGCGACAATCAGCTTGAAACACACCCTCACATTGGCTTTCCTGCTTTCCCATAGCACTCTCCCTGAGGCCCCCCCACCTGTTCCCTAGGGTCACTACCTGCGCTCAAGCTCTTGTCTCAGGCTGGCCATTCGGAGGGAACCTAGGCTACAGCAACTCCATTCCTGAAGTTAAGTTGAAGCCATGACTGGAAACACAGACAGGAATGAGTAGGGAGCACACATTTCCCAGACCACAAGAAAAAGTAAGGAATCAGAAACCAGCCAAGTAGCGCATGCTGTGGAACTGGAAGGAGCAAAGGCATATAGATTTCTAAACTGGTCTCTAGGGTCCTTTCAGGCTCTGAGCTAGAGAGCTTGCAGTGCTGCCTGGGTGGAGGCAAAGCCTGTGGCTGGGAAATTACTCAGAGACACTGTTTAGTCTACCCACCTGGCAGAGTCTTCTCTGTGTCAAAGAAAAGGAAAATGCAATGTTTACCCAAATAATTTCAACTTGAGTGGGAAATGTGCTTGGGACAAAAGAGAGAAAACTTCAAAATAAAAGAGTGCCCTTGCTTCTTCCTCCTTATTTTCTCTGCACAGGTGTAAACTCTACCCCTGTGGTATTGCAAGGATGTGATTTTTTTGTTTTACAGTTAACAAATAACAGTAGATCTGTATTAGTTTTCTGTTGGTACTGTAACAAATTATCACAAAGTTAGTGGCTTAACATAACATGACTTAATTATCTTACACTACTATAGGTCAGAAGTCTCACATGGGTCTCACTAGGCTAAAATTAAGGTGTTGGCTGGGCTGCGTTCCTTTTTGGCGGCTCTAGGGGAGAATCCATTTACTTGCCTTTTTCAGATCTTAGGGGCTTTCTGCATTCCTTAGTTTGTGGGCACTTCCCCCATCTTCAAGGCCAGCAATGGTGGATGGGTCCTTCTCATCCCTCTTCTACTCTTAAGGACACTTGTGATTACATTGTAATATGATAATCAAGGATGGTCTTCCTGTCTCAAAGTCAGCTGATTAGTTACTTTAATTCCATCTTCAGTCTTAATTCCTTTTTGCCTTGTAACATAACACAGTCACAGGTTCTGGGGATTAGGATCCAGACATCTTTGGGGTGGTCATGATTCTACCTGTCTTTTCTGAAATCTAATTTATAGATTGAAAATTTCTGCTGCCCAGGAAGTCCTCAATCTGGCACTGATAAAGGTCTGACTTCTTTTTCAGGGTGCAACTCATATATTATATCTTCAATTGAAAGCCTATCTTGAACCCAAACAGGTAGAAATAATTCTTTCCTTTATTCTGCTCCTAAAATATTTTGTACATTTTTCTAACATAGCACTTAGACTCATATAAAGGCACTGAAGATCCTGCAACTGGTCTCCCTGCTGTTAATATGCTCACACATTAAGAAAAGGGGACTGACATAGTTCTGTTGGAATTCCCAGCTCACAGGTGAGGAAGTATAGGATGATCAACTCCCACAACTGTCTCTTGAACTGAATGTTAATGGAAGTTCAAGGAAAGACCCATAGCTCCAGATCTAAAGGTTCTTGTGGGGAGGAGCTGTGTTTTTCTCCCCTTCCTATTTATTTAAACACTGAGCATGATTCCTTTCTGAAAAGAGAAGCCAGAGGTTTTTTGCCACTAGCTGCTGGTGGAATGCAAGGAAATTCATTTCATCTTTTAGGCCTCATATTTCTCACTTGTAAAATGAGGATGTTGTTTCTCTAGCTGTCCCTTAGGGTTCCTGCCAGCTCTAACATTCAGTGAGTCAATTAACTATTGAACCTAATGGAAGTAAACTAAATTCAAGAAATTTTGAATTTATATCTTACCTTGGAGTTTGAAAGTTTTGCACAAACAACCCCTGGGACTAAGTTTATCCTCATTTAACTGGGGAATCATGGGGTTGCAAAAGGGCTGCATATATCTTATGTGAACAACTAGTTGTTGGCAGCCAGTCTTCTTAGTCTCAGCTTAAGCTATTTCTCTGAAGCACTTGTATATTTGAGCAGACAATACAGAGCAAAGAAATGCCCAGGGCTGGGTGAGACTGTGCATCCAAAGCGTCTCAGAGATGGCAAGGTCCACTCACCTGGATGGAAGAAGGGAAATACGTGGATTGGCACAGAAGAGGATAAAAATATTTCATGAGCTTCTGGCAATAAATTTCCCCTTCTTTTTCCCTGAAGAAGAGGGAATTGGGAATGTGATATCTCTGCCAGTAAGTCTGTTCCTGTCAGCTCATACGGACTGCACTGATGACACCCTTTCCACTTCCACTACTGAGATGATGAAGAAGAGGAGACAAGATCAGAATCCAAAATACAAAGCCTCGTAAAAGTGAATATGAGGGCAAACTTTTATTCTATGTTTTAATGAGATGACTGTCATTGGCATCATAGACCTGAGTCACCGGAAGCCATCCTCACTGTATTTGAGAGAGCAGGGATGGGGCAAAGGCAAGCCTCGCAAGGTTTCAGTAATTAGGCTCAGTTAAAGTAGGAGAAATGTGGGAGTCTATGGCAGTGGAGAAGTAGAGCAAACGGAGTGGCAAGCGTTCCTGCGCCGTTGCCTTGCATTCTTTCTGATCACATCCTGAGGAATGCAACCCAGGGCTAAAACAAGTGGAGTAAGTAGCTGCTATAAAACATGTTTCTAAGATGACCAAACTGTCCACTTTATGGTTTCAGTATAAAAATTCCTGTCCTTTGTGCGATCTCATTAAAACTATTTTTTTATTCTTTTAAAACAAACACATGTTCTTAAGGAAGAACTCATATAAAATAAATTATTAGTTTTTAGTTTTTTTTTTTTTTTAAGAGCTAATGACTTGTTGGCCAGGCTGACCTTGAACTCCTGGGCTCCAGCTATTCTCCCACCTCAGGCTTCCGGGTAGCTAGCACTGTAGGTGTGTACCACTGAGCCTGGTTATTTATTTTTATTTAATAAATATTACATAGCATTTACTATGTGCTAGGGACCGTTCTAAAAGCTCTAAATATCAACATATATAATTAGCTTTAGTTACCTATTATAACTTTAAGAGAGTTATTTATAGAGATAGTAAACATTTTTTATTGTGGGTATTAGAAAATAAAGGAAAAGTTATGGTATCTGTTGAGGAAATAAAAGGCCTGGGCGGGCCTTTGAGAAGAACCAAAATGAAGAATGAGGAGGAAATCAGGATGTGGAAGGTACTTAAAACACACTTCTGTTTGCATCACCATGTGGCCAAATGGTCAACCTTTGGTTCACTGGAGGTTTATAACCCAGAGGTTGAAATACAGATGAAGCCATACAAACTGTTTTGGAATAAAGAAAGAAAACTAAAATGTATCTCAGAAAATCCCCAAGGTATCTTTTAGGCACTACCAAAATATTACCAAAAGAGAACACTGGGTACAATGTTCTAACTTAGCAAGAGCAAAACATCCAAATATGAATGAGCATGAAATAGCAGAATGTCTAATGCATTCACCAAAGTCATTACTAAAAATAATTAAATGGATTGTTGGTCTCAGGGATTTCAAAAGAGAGGGAGACACGTGCCAGAGCCATCCATACATTTCCCAGAGGAAGGACAAAAACTATGAATAAAATTAGGGCCAAGCTGCAATAGGGGATCACACAATTAGCATACATGAAAAGAACACAAGTGTGAGCCATAGCGAAGCAACACCACCATTCATTTTCTACACTGGTTTTTTTTTGCTTCCATGTTTCAATAATATCGATATGTGCTTTCATAGCTCTATGGATATGAGATTTATAAAAATTTATTCTCAAATTGTTGAGGAGATTATCATCTTGTTCATGAGCAGATAGATGATAGTGGTGAGAGGTTTTGGGTGTATCATGGGGAAACAAAATTATTTTTAACTGTTCATTTGGTAGGTTATAGATTTCAGGGCAATGGGTGAAGTTTGGGTATGAATCAATAAAAACAAAATTATCTTTGGATAATGCAGCAAGGCACATTGGGAAAGATGGTAAGTGTAGAATTCAGAAACTAGGTTCTGGTCCTGGCTTTCTTCTTGTGTGACCTGGGTAAATTGTTTAGTGTCTCTGGTCCTTAGTCTTCTCAGCTATAAAATGAGATTGTTAAATTAGATAAGACAAGTGATAATAATGAACATTTTTTGAGTACTTCGTATTTGTCAGCAATATTCTAAGCATTTTGGGCACATTGACTCATTTAATCCTTACAACAACCCTGTGAGATAGATACTATGGTAATTCTCACATTACGGTCGAGAAACTGAGGCACAGTGAGGTCATCAGCCTAAACCCAGTGGGAACAGAGCCAGCACGTGGAAGACAGTCTTGCTATAGAGCCTGGGTAGCAACCACTGGACAATGACAATACTGGCTAACAACTAAAGTGTCTTATGGTTTAAATAGATAGCTTTGCAATTTTGATTCTATAATTCTCTTTTAGAAATATGCTTTCTGGAAGAATTTGTTTTTAAATTCTTCATGAAGTAAGTGACTTTTCTAAGTAATTAATTTAATTAGAACACCAGATGTTTTTGCCCATTGAAATCAATGACAATTTCAGGGGTAACGCACATGTTCAGGCCATTGTTCTTGACTGTGTGTGTGTGTATCTGTGTGTGTGTGTTTGTGGGTTAGTGGTACCTGCAGATTTAAGTCCTTGGTCTATGACGGGTGAAACTCTTTCCCAGTAATTTCATAAAATATTTTGGCATACAGAAAGATTATATAGAAACTCTTGAGTCTCTACTAGTTATTCTGTAAATAATTCACAGGGCCTTGTGGAATTCACCCTGTTCACTGACATTTTAGTAAGCACCACTCTCTGGGAATCTACTGCAGCAACCACTGCAATAGACTTTTTGTTTAAACTTTTTCTGGGTGAAGATATTTTGGAGTTTCTCAAACTTTAGCATAGCATGCATAAATATCACATGAGAAATAGGTATAAAATGTTGATTTTTGGATCACTGCTATCTCCCTACCAATTCTGAACCAGGAAATCTGGATGAAGCCCAGGAAATGCCATTTTTAATGAGTGTAACTAAGTGATTGTCCCAAGCTGACCGTGTATAAAACTGAGATGTGCCCATTCAAAAGTTTTATATAATTGTTTGGTCAAGTCAACCTGATCAATTATGTATAAAGTTGTACAGGTATATTTACATTGGAGATGAAATGTCAACTCTAGTTATGTTTCCTTTTAAAATAAACATTTCCACAATAGTTTATTAGCAATAGCAGTAATAGTAATAATGAGCATACATTTTGTTTTTATGATGCAGCAGGCATTTAACTGTACTCATTTAATCTCCCAAACAATCCTATTCAATGTGTACTATTATTGTATCCATTTTATAGAGGAGAAAACTGTAGATTGTGGAAGATAATTATTTTACTGAAGGTCACACGGAAAGCTGGTTCTGGAGTCACGGCTGGCAAAGGTCTAATTTAACCCCTCTCTCCTTCTGCTTTGCCTTCTCTCTCACATCTTCCCTCCCCTCCCCTCCCTTCCCTTTCCTTCCTCCCTTCCTCCCTTCCTCTCTTCCTCTCTTCCTTCCTTCCTCCCTGCCATCTAGTAATTGGTTTTTATTTTACCATTTTCTGTGTCCTGTGCCTTCGACCTTAGTAAAATGTTTACTACGAAGCCTTGGAGTACCTTCATGAAGACAGAGTAAATTGGCTCCCCAGGGCAGACATGAGCTCTCTGCCCTATGTCTCTTCCACTGCCGTCTGTGTTACATCTACAATCATAAATGTCAGAGGTGGGCCTCAATAGACATTACACAGATGCCAAGGGAAGGGAAGGAAAAAAAAAAAAGATTGTGTCTTGATTTATAGGATAGCTTTAAAAAAAAACCAGCACTTTAAAAAAAAAGAAAGCAGGTATTCCATTTTCTTTTACCTTTTACTAAAAGAACCCTTGCATGAAAATAAAGCCAGTTTTCTATGTTCTTTTAAAATTGACCAATCTGTATTAATTTTTGAAAAATGATTAAGTAAATTATACATGGTAAATTATTAATTAATCAATAAGATAATTTTTAAAATAATTTGAAACATCTAAGAAAATAATCCTACATTAAGTGAAAAAAGAAAACAAGTACGGCAAAGTGAAAATCTGAAAGGAAATACACCAAAATGTTTACTGGGATTTTCTCAGAGTCAGAATTGCAAGAAATTCATATTTGATTTTTTGTTGTTCTCTATATTTTCCATGTGTTTTCCCAATAACCAGGTATTGCTTTTATAATTGAAGCAAATTCTTCTTTTAGTGCTATAGTTTTATGTCTGTCGATAAGAGTGAGACTGGTGCTATTTCTGTCATCTGCAAACCACCATCTTTTCAAATAAAAAAATGCATATTGAGCTTACTAGTAAACAAAACTGGGGTGAAGATTTGTAAATTCAAAAATGGGAGAGGCACACCCTGGATAAAAAAAGGCATGGAGTGAAGTGGGTGGGGAGGCAGGAATTAGAGACTTCCTCAGAGATCATATGCTCCTAAGATTAGGAATTATGTCTTCTGTCTGGCCAGAATCATGTGTTCTGCAAGGCCAGTATGCAGCACAGGTGCCTAATACGTGCTCGTGATTCAAATTAATAGGGAAGTGTTTGGCAGATGGGATCATGCGTGGACTGCCCGGCATTTCTTCTTCATAGTAGGGAAAGTCATTTTTCATATTATCATTTCTCTTAAGAATCTTAAAATCTGTAAGATGTCTATAGAGTTCTGGCTGGTTTGACCATGGTATATTGTTTTTGGTTACTCATCTAATAAAAATTTCAAGACTCATTTCCTCCACCTTTTGCGATATTTCCAAGCATCTTCCTCAGACATCAGGAGATGGGGACATGAGTAAAGGAAATCAGTGTTAATAAGAGTCTAGACCAAATAATGGAGCAGGGAAGGGGCCATTCCTTATGCATTTAAGTGACTTCTTGATCATTGACAGGTTGAATCATCCATATGAGTTAAGCAGGTGTCACTTTAGAATAATTCACTTTGGGAATTTCAGAAAGAAAACAAATTGCATGATTTTTAGTATAAACACAAAGCAGTAAGTAGAAAACCAATAAATCAGACCCGCATAATTACAACTGATCCAGAGCACAAATTCAAGTCTGCCAACAGCCAAGCACTTTCCCTAGAAAGTAAGATTCAGATTGGTGATGGGCAATGAGCAAAGTTGCTCCAAGCCATTAGAAGGTTGAAGTGACATAGTCAATTTCATTGTCATATTAAAAGCAGAGCCTCCTAGCTAAGGGCAGGCCTAATTGCTTAAGCATATCACTATGTGTCAAAATTCCTAATTGATTTCCTACTCATTAAAGCCATTATGCTCCTTCAAGGCCAGATTGCTGGCTGTGCATAACTTGTGTTGATGACTAGGGGAACCAGCCTCAAAATCTATAGATTATGCAGAAATCTATATCAGGGTTGATAGAAACTAAATTAAATGAATTGTAGAAAGCAAATTTATAAACGCAGTACAAGTAATTTAGGTGTATTCTCTTAGTGCGATATTCTTTGAGAATTAAATCAAGCAATCAAATATCTTATTCTAAATTCTCATAAAAACTTTTTTAATAAAACCAGGCAATACCTTTGAATATGACTAAATGCCACTGGCTTACCCTTACTGTTGTAATACATTTTCCTCCTTGTTTAATCTCACAACAGAATGTCTTTTCTATATTACATTTTTTGATAGATTTTATACACATATGTATTTAAAATCCCTTGTGAATTTGATTTGGAAATTAAAACTGAAAATGAGTCTAAGTTTTATGTGAGAATGTGTTCTTAGAACAGGATTATCTAAAGAAGTATATTTTTATACTACACATTATATACTATATCCAAAACGAAGACAGACTTTGGAAACACAAAATTTATTTTGGTCTGGAATCTTAGACATGTTTTCCTCTCACTTATTTTCTTTTCTCTTTTCCTAAAAACCTAACAATGCCACTATGATAGCAAATATTGTTGCTGTTTTGAGTTTTTTCATTGTGAAGCTGATGAACTTGAAAGGCTTCATGAATGGTGATTTTCTATTTGATTTTGCTATTCTTTTGTTTCTTTTTCTTTGACTAACCAAACTTGATACAAATATTTGACAGCAAAATACAGTTTCTTAAACTTTACTCTCTGTATTCTCAGAAGCTATCAGTGAGACATGCCTTTGGGGGCTCTCAGCAGAAACCTTGATTGGACAGAGATAGACTGAAGACATGTGAATGAGTGAGCTTTAAATGATACAGACGACATAATTTTTGCATCTTTTCAGATTTAGAGAACAAATATATGTCTTTGCTCCTGTGTGATAGGCATGTTTTATTTTGCTAAAATTCCTCCATCCCAGTTAGTATCTGTTATGAATTGGATTGTGTCCTCCCCAAACAAGATGTGTTGAAGTCCTGATCCCCAGTAACCTCAGAATGTGACCTTCTTTGGAAATGAGGCTGTTGCCCAGGCAATGAGTTAAGATGAAGTCATACTAGAGTGGGGGCCCCTAATCCCATCTGGCTGTTGTCCTTCTAAGAAGATGATCATGTGAAGATGGAGACACATGGAGAACCCATGTGACGACGAAGGCAAAGATTGGAGTTCTGTAGCTGCTAGCCAAGGAATACCAAAGACTGCGAGCAAACTACCAGAAACCAGAAAGATACAAGGAAGGAGTCTTCCCTAGAGCCTTCAGCAGGAGTGTGGCCCTGCTGGCACCTTGATTTTGGATTCCTAACCTCTAGAATCGAGACAGTAAATTTCTGTTGTGTTAAGCCACCACCTAGCTTGTGGTACTTTGTCATGGTGGGCCTGGGAAACTACTACAGTGTCACAGCCTGCTGGTCCTGCTGTCAGAGACTTTGGGTAATGGATGTTGGCCTGGTTGACTGCACTGAATGGTCTCCTCAGAGCCATCTGCACACACTGACCCCCGTACTCCATCATGGCCAGCGACGGCTCCCCAGACTGCGCACTGGCACTTCAAGGCCGGGCCCTGGCCTGGGCCACTGAGACATGGCAGTGGAGAGCTTTGCCCCTCCCTGGGTTTGGGATGCTTTCCCAGGTCCTTGCTCTGGGAGCTGGCATGGCTGGTGCAAAGTGACAGAAGCCACAGTCAGGTTCTCGTAACTAATCCTGACTGATAGCAGCAGAAGTAGCAGAGAGTTGCTGAGCAATGCCCAAGACCTTTCTTCACTTCCAGATAGCAACTGTTAATGTCCCACCCTCTCCTTTTCTATTTTGCCTCCATCTCGTTTCCTATGTTAACTATCAGGCCTGGTTCCTCTTCCTGTGTGCTTTCTGTAGTTGAACAGATCTCTAATTTAGCATTTTTCTTCTTTCATTCCAAATGCAGAACTAACCTGGTCTTGCAACAGTTTCTAGGGCTGGCAGCTCCTACATGAAGCACGGTGAACACAAAGCTGTCCTGTGCTGATGCCACCTGTCTTCAACAGTTTGGTTCCACCTGTTTCAGGGACAGAAGAGGATATGCATCAACCAATAAGTATAATTATTTAATCCACGAACCTTGTCTATGCAGTGAAGCTTACATGTCCAAGCAGTGGCCTGCTGGAATTTCTATGACCTGCTTTAGAAATCCAACTTACAATTAGGGCTACGTATCTTTCATTTTGATTGTTTTTTCTTATCATTACTGGACATCCCACAATCCTGTTAATGGAAGTCCTGAGTCTCCTTTAGGAAGCACCATCTCTCTCCATCCAATGTCTCTCCCCTTATCTTGATTTGAAGAATTTGAAATTAAGCCAGTCTACCCTTAGAGAAGTTAGTCCTTCCTACAAACACCAAATGGAGAGAACAGGTTAATAATCAGATATTGCCATTACCTGTCAACACCACCAAGTGTGTTACTAAGGGAACTATACTGCCCTAGACTCCTTTATTAGCCCTAGACAGCCAACCAGTGGATGCTTGTCTCAAACAGCAATGTAATTACAATATTTATAATCAATTTTTATAATCAAGGCCTATCCTGGGAACCTCCCTCCCCTTCCTTTCCAGTGCAGAAGTAAAGTCAGCCTTGTGATTAACAAAATTAACATACTCTTGGTCTAACTTCTTGGACTTGGGAGCTCTGTGGCATCAGGGCATTCCCAGAGTTGCTGGCTGGTTTCACAGCCATGACTATGGCTCTCACAGTGGCAGGAGGGTCACACCGCACAGGAGAGATCTTTTTCTTACATACACTCCTTATGTAACCAGTATTATGCCTATTGATTATAAAAATTCCTTGGCTTGTTTTTAAAAGAAATATTCCACGAGCTTTATCAATCTTTTCATTTTAGCCTGTCCAAAGATTCTTTTTCTTTTCAGCCTCGTTACCTGATTTCTTTCCTTTTACAGCTATGCATTACTCAGCTGTTTAAATTTCTCCTGAATGCTAAAAACCCATAAGGGACCCAAAGGTAATAGATTTAGTGAAAGGGGCCTCCCCAAATCTCTTAAGTAGGACCTTTATAGGACACTCTTATTATTTCTAGTTCATTGTTTCTAGTTATTGCTTGAGAACAGAGTTTTATTCAGTTCTGACACGGTGATGGCAATGGTGACTTGGAGTAGGGTAAGGTGTCTAGGAAAGTCCCTTCTTCTCCACCACTGTGATTGGTTTGGGGCAGATATCTGACTGAATTGGTTCATTCGCAGCAAAACGCAAGGTTTGTGTTCTGTGCTTGAAGGAGAGGAAGTGAGCTCCTGCGTGCAGCTGTCTGAATGACAGGATGACAGCAGCCACCCTGGGTCAGGAGAAGACATTGCCCAGAGATGGAAAACTGGGGCCTTTATAGCCTTGCTGGGTTGCGGGATCCGTTCTTGCTGGAAACCCCAAACACTCTCAACTTTCCAGTTACACAAAGGAATGAATGCGTGCCTTTATGGTTGAAGGTAGTTCGAATTGTGTATTTTGTATAAGTTAAATAAACCTTAATTGATGTAACATAAAAAACTTTTTATATTCCTCAGCTGTTCAATTAGTTGAATGAATAAGTTGCTTCTCACTTGCATAAAGACTCTTAAATACCCTATTAAATTCTTATAATAAATGTATCCAACAGTGGAATATCTGTATATGAAACATAAAGTTTTTATAAGATATGGGTTACAACTGAGGAGGGGAAGAAAGATCCCAGATAAAACTTCCATTTCTATCAGGAAAGAGAGATTGGATAAAAGGTTTGACAATGAGCTTTTTGGTCCTCAAAGTCTGAACCCCCGACTCTTCTGACCCCTGCCACACTCACACAGGTCCCACATGCCACTGTTAGGGAGTTACAGAAAGGAGGTGGTGCAAAATTAACCTAGAGGTAACCATTTATGGCTTATAGGAGAAAAAGAAAGACATAAAATGCACTAATTTTCTGAGAGTTACTTGATTGCTGGTAGGGGAAGGGCTTGGTTAAGCAGGTTAGTTAAGGAATGCTTAAACAAGATCTTCTGAATTGGGATTTTGAGAGTCCCCAAATTGGGTTTCTGATTCCTAGTTAGTAATAGAAACCCTGCTCCCCTTCCTTTCCAGTGCAGAAATAAAGCAGTCTTGCAATTAATAAAATTAACATGCTGCTAGTCTTACTTGGGAGCTCTGTGGCATCAGGTCGGCCCCAGGGTTGCTGGCTGGTTTCACAGCCATGACTATGGCACTCACAGTGACAGAAGGGTCACACACACAAGAGAGATCGTCCCACAAGGCAGAGTTATTTTTCTTACATAGCACTCCTTATGCAACCAATATGTGCCTAAGCACTTACACCCCAAAGATTCTTTCAGAAACGTTTTCCTGGCTCCAAATGAGTGCATTCTAATTTCCTTTGCTTTTACTATTTCTTTTTCATTCCTTCCCAGTTATGTAAACAAGACATGAAAGCCAAATCATAAGCTGTGGCTTTGTGTTTGACATTGAGTTTGCTCTGGTCTTTTTTTCCTTCATCCTTTCTTCTTCCTATCAAGCAAGTGCTTCTTAAATTGACTAGCAATATGCCTGTCAAAGTATTTTGCACAATATCTGGCCACGTGACAGTGACAGTGAAAAACACAGCTCAGGGCCTAAAACACAGTAGGTATGTGATAAATGCTAGCTGCTATGACATAAGCACTATTAATATAATATTATGGTTATTCTTTTTATGCCAGCTTTTTGGACATTTCAAATCTCATTTCATGGATTAAAAAAGCCCAAGATCTAGCCAATATCTCTTTTTAAAATTATTTTTACTTGTGTTTTCTTTGTTATTTTGTGATTGTTATTTTTATTTAGAATGTTATTTTTATTTGTAGGATATATTCTAAATTCAGGCATGTATCACCTTAAGCAGATCCAGTATAACATACATAATAATCTAGATTTGTTCATTTTTATAGGTTTTTTTTTAAAGCTAATTCTTTTTTTGAAATTTAAATATGATTTACTGACTTTAGTTTTTTCTGTTTGTTTGTTTCAAAGTTGCCTATTGGAGTAAGGGGAAGTCACTGATGGGGTCCTTGTGACCCCAACAAAAAGGAGTTTACTATTAACTAGTGTCCTCAGTAGGCTTTCTGGGCTCGGCAGATGTGATCTGACACAAAGCAATTCTACCGTGGTTTTATCCGCTAGGATTTGTTTTCATTGTTATTCTAGTCTAATTTTTCATTCAGACAATGAAATTGGTTTTCCATGCAAATTTCCTGGCTATCTAGTCCTTGCTCCATTTTTCAAGTGGCATAATTTAGTCACATTATTTTCATTTCCCTCTACTAGCTTTGGTTTGTATGTTTATTTTTCTTACATCAAACTAAAACAAAACCAAAAACCTTTGCTCTCTGTTCCCTACAATAAAACTCTACTTCAAGTATTTATTTACAAATATGTCCGGCATGATGGCTTTTGAGTGATTTCTTTCCACTTTTATTTTTAAATTAGAAGAGGAATTTATTGAAATCCTTAAAGTTACATGGCAATTCAATCAGATGCTGCACCCCACTGAAATGTGTTCAGCAATTGTCACGACTGGCATCATTAACTTCTATCTTCTCATCTGCTGTAATTGGTGATTGATGATGAAGGTTTCTAATTACAGGGATGATGATGGTCCATTCGGGCTGTGTGATGCCTAAGGCTGAGTGAGCACCTCCTTCACAGCCTCGCATCCCTCAGCTCACAAAGGATAAAATAATTTCCTATAGCATTCAACCATTCTAATCTTCAGGGAATCTGAACTTATTTTTATCCCATGCTTTAAAACACTGCCACTGTGCATTTTCATACACAGACACCATGGACCAAAATAATTGGTTCATCTACTTGACAATTCAACCAACCAATCAACCAATCGAGAAATTTGCAACAACAATAAAAGTAAAATTTTTAGGTAGATTTGGTCAACCAATTTAGTTAAATATTTGGTTTTAATAAGTGTGCACATACAAATAGACATACCGAGAAGAGTTCATATAACATGATAAAACTTGACTAACTTTTACATAAATCAATTTCATAAATGTAACATCATGAGCCACATTTTACAGAAAAGGAACAGTAAAATGGTGTTTAAATCCTAGCCTTTGGGGAGGAAAAGTGATCATGCTATATTTTATAAATAAGAATTTTGGGAATGGCTAATACAATTTTGCTTATGTTAATAGAGCAATTGTAATAAGACATTAAAGTTATGATAACCATGCTAGCTAAAACTGAATTACAGTAACAGACTACTTTTATAAACAGTTTGGCAAAACTCACTTGACTCATTGCAGAAAGGTTACATAGTAACATGTGCTGGCAGATGGTTTCCTAAATGATAATTATTGCCAAAATAAAACTAACATTGCTGAATTTGGAAAAACATGGAAAATGTAATGGGTGTGAGCTGTCTTACTGTGATCAGTGAAAACACAGGAAATGTTAGCTTATATGACATATTTCAGCTACTTTCTGTTCGAAGGCAAATCAGATTAGGCTAAATCAATGAGGAACTATGAAACTCTCAATAATATTTTTTTTCCTTAACAACTAAAATTATAGCCAATTCTAAGGAGGAAAAGGAATACTGTTTTAATAGGAACAATTCACTTAGTATATAATAAATAAACATATTATGAGCTCATTTGAGGGAAGCCATGTGATGTGTTTATAATTTAAACTAAGCTTTGATGTTTAAAATTCATCTGTCAAGTGCCAGGGACCCTTAATAATTGCCATAATAAGTCATCATTTACTGTCGGCCTATAATGAGCAAAACTCTGACATAGGGACTGTAGCAATACACAGAACTGCTCTTCCGTCTGTGGGTCTAGCTGTAGAGATGGGCATTCACACGAGATGAGGTAATGAAACAAATTCAAACAGCACATACCTGGGAGTAAGTAAATACTAATGCCTGGGTATCATGGAAAAGTAGAAGATGGGCATGTAATTTTTCACCTTAGCTGGTCGGAGAAGTGCCGTAGAGATTGGCTTTGGGCTGTATCAAGAAAGACAGATAGAATAGGAAATGACTTGAAATGACTTGAAAAGGAGAAGATGAGCTTAAGGCAGGCCACACAAGGATGTCATGAAGAAAAGGGAAAAAGATAAAAACAACAAAAAGTGCAAGGTATATTTTGATAGCCAGTTGGGCCTGTTGGGCTGCCTGCCAGTTTTCTACCCAGGAATAAAGAAACAAGGCAGGAAATATAAAGAGGGGCCAGGTTCCAGGGGGATTTGTTTGTAGACAGAGGAGCTGTTGAGTAGAGCAGCATTCATCTTCAAAACTGTCCCCAAAGGTGCCCTCTCACCATGTTCCTTTGTCTTTCTGCCATGTGTTATACGTCTCCAAGTCTTTGCTTTTCCATATTATCTTGTCCAACCTGTGTTGTGCTCCATGCTTCAAACTTCTCTATTTTATGTCTATATATGCCTTGACACTAGAAGTCAGGTTTCATTTTGCTGCATACTTATGTGGGCAAATCCGAAAGACCAGAAAACAAAGGTGGATTTTGGGGTAAGTTTTTACCAAGAAGTGTCTTCTGGGGATAGAATCTAAACTTAGGTGTCAAAGGTATTACTGGAGAAGACAAGAGATTTCACCATACCTTCCCTGATACCCCAAACCTTCTCATGTTCTAACATCTAATTCTACTGGGTTTTTCCCCTGTGTGGTGATATCTGACTTACCCATTTAACTTAGCTAGGATGCTCTCACTCCCACCATGAAGTCATTCAATTATTTTTGCAAATGTATTGAACACCTACACTGTGTTGAGAAACATGTCCTGGAACTCAAAGAAGAATAAGACAAAAACAAGCTCTCAAACACATCTTGCTTTTGAGAGACTGAATGGACAAATGAACTATGGCCAGATCATACAAAAAAATAGAACTCTGACCTGCAACCTGCCCAGAAAACTAACCCTTTTATCTGTAATAAACAACCCAGAGAGCCAGCCTGCTATAAATCAAACTTGCAGGAAGCCAGTTTGCTATCTCTGTAATAATCCAGGAAACTAAACAATAACTTCTACAATAATTGGCCCAAAATGGCCAGGACTTGATTAATAACTGACAGCTTCTCTAATTTTTGTTTCTAATTCTAACTTAGGGCTAACCAGAGAAAGCCAAATATACTTTCCTAACCAATTGATCAAATAGCATGCTCATTTCTACCAACCCCATCCACAGCTTCCCCATGCCAACGGCCTCCAATCAAGGCATACCTGAAGCCTTCCACTTTTGCCACTATAAAGCTTTCCATGCCTTTACCTCCTTTCATTCTGTGCCAGATGCAAGTGATGGTAGCTGACTCCCTTGCTATAGTAAGCTTCAAGTAAATAGCCTTCACTTTTCTCATTTTGTTGGTCTTTGTTTATTTCCCACAGTTATTGTACAAGAGTCACTCGTGACAGTTTAGCACCATTGCAGAGACGAGTTGCAAATCTCCAAAACGATAGAATGCTGTAGAAACACCAGACTTCTCTTACCCAAATTTGTAGAGGCCTGGTTCAAAGTGCCACCCAAGGAAGCTGCAGGTAAATTGGTTATTGCATGAGTGACAGTCAAAGCAGCAAAGCAACTTTATTCCGTTAACTCCATTGTCCTTAAACTGGCTGTGCTACGGCAGACACCCCTGGAGATAAAATGTTTGGGCTCACATCTAAGCTTTAGCAGCTAATTTTTAGGTACTATTATGATTTTGAAAAGTTTGCTGTCTCAGTGAATTAAAAGATCTACCCCTCACATGTAAGAAACTAGAAACATGGGGGTAGGGGAGAGGAAGGGGTGATTGCCATCTTCGCTATTTACCCAACCACCTCTTCCTCACCCGCTTCTTTCACTTGGCTGCTCCCAGTTCCCCATGACTGAAGAAGGGGCCAGGAGCGCCTTGACCAGCGCAGCTGTAACGTGTTGTGGGAGCTTCTCGCCACGCCTCTCAAAACATTAACGAATGTCAAAGTGTGGCAGCAGGGTGACGGCAGTGGTGACACCCCAGGGGTTTCCAGAGAGCAGACTGCATGCTTGTCTGTGACCCTGACGCCCCCACAGCTGAGCTTGTTCTGCTCTGGTGAAGCCAGAAGTTCAAGTTACCTTGAATCCAGGCCTGAAGCAGCACTTGCCCTAATCCAGGGGTTGATAAATTTTTTCGTGAAGGAAAAGATAGTGGCTATTTTAGGCTTTGTGGATCACATGGTCTCTGTTGCAGATTTTCAACTCTACCATTAAAGACAGCTATAGACAATATGTAAATGAATGTGTGGCTGTGTTCCAATAAAACTATTTACGGACACAAAAGTTTGAATTTTGTAGTATTTTTATATGTCATAAAGGTTTCTTCTTTTGACTTTTTTCAACCTTAACATGTAAAAACCATTCTTAGTTTACAAGCTGTGCAAAAACAGGCAGTGGGTTAAATATAACCCAGGCGCCGTAGTTTGTGGATCACAGCCCTCAACCAACATAATATCACTGTGTAGAGCAGCACAGGAGTAGAAGGAGATGAAATGTTTGCAGAACCTGGCTCTGGAGATGACCATCAGAGAGGTCCAAGCATATTGTCAGAAAAGGCACAAAACAATGTTGGCTGTAATTCTGGAAACGGTAGAGGTAAGATTACCCAAAGCAGTGAGGAAATGAGCTGGGGTCAATATAGGGAGTGAGGTGAGGAGGAGGCTGTCCCTGTAGGATAGTTGCTGCATTATAGGCCTGGCTGAGGGAAAGGATTTTGTTAGAGCTCCTCACCATGGGCTGAAATTCAGGTTTGGGCCTAGGTTCTACATAGTAGCTAATCAGAACAAAGACAAGTGACCTGGCAAAGATTTAGCCTTATCACCTGTGCCAAAATTTGCAAGCAGGGTCTGGGGGCAGTACTGAGTAGTGGGTAAGAGCACGGCTCTGGCATCAGACTGCCTGGGTACCAATCTTATCAATGGCACTTTCCCACTTAGTGACTCCAGGCAAGTGGCTGGGGAATGGTGAGTAGTACGCCTCCCTCAGTCTTGTTGGGGCAATCAGTGGTGTTAGAATCAAAACAGCTTACTGTCTACATTAAACAGATTTTACTCTTCCACTGCTTTCATTAACATAATTTTACTATTCTTGGAAACTCTTACCTGGGAAGATAAAAGTTCCAAATAATTATTATTTGTTCCAAAACTTTCTGAAAGACTCATCAACTCTGCAATAGAAAGGATCAAATGACAATTTATACTCCAAGACTCTCAGACTCCTTGTCTCAAAATTCCTCTCTTTGCTGTGCCTAGAAATTTTAAACTATTATGTCATGGTCTTTATCCAATCCTAATTAAGCCCCCTGTGTTGACAGAGCCACCTTAAATCAGACCTCGAAATCTCAGTAAATATCTCAGCTTTGCCCTTCTCCCTCTGAAGTACTACTAAGAATCTAGAGGTAGTGCTCTCTCTAATAGCAGTAAGCAGAAACATTCTGCTTTGTCTTATCAACAGATTGTTTTGGTAATATTTTGGAAGTCAGTGTACATAAAGCTCTCAGCTTTATGCCAGCTGCCATCCTGTTTTGTTTTGTTTAATTTCAATAGATTTAGTGGGTAGATGTTGAATTTTGTTACATGTATATGTTGTAAAGTGGTGAAGTCTGGGCTTTTAGTGTACCCATCACCTGAGCAGTGTACATGGTACCCAATAGATAATTTTTCATCCTGATGCTAAGTTCTCTTAGGAGTTAAATTTATAGATCCCCTACAGCATTATTCACAATGGCCAAAAGGCACAAGGAACCCAAATGTCTTTCTGTGGATGAATGGATAAACAAGATGTGACATACACAAACAATGGTTATTATTCAGCATTAAAAAGGAAGGAAACTCTGACACACATTACATAGATGAACCTTGAAGAGATTGTACTAAGCGAAATAAACCAACACAGAAGGACAAATATTGTATGATTCCACTTATGTAGGCTACCTAGAGTAGTCTGATTCATAGAGAAGGAAAGTAGAATGGTGGTTGTCAGGGATGGAAAGAGGGGAGAATGGAGAGTTAGTGTTTAATAGATATGGAGTTTCAGTTTGGGATGATGAAAAAGTTCTAGAGATGGATGGTGGTTATGGTTGCACAAAAGTGTGAATGCAATTAATGCTACTGCATTGTACACTTAAAATGGTAAATTTTATGTTGTGACATTTTTATCATAATTATATATATGTGTGTGTATGTGTATATATATATATATCACTCTCCTTGATAAAATTTAGATTTTCCAAATAATGGTTATACCTCCGTTCCCCAAACTAACTGCACTTTGGCCAACAGTTCTGCTGCCAAAACCTATAAAATATTCTACCATTTTTTCCTACATTAGAATGAGTTTCTTTGGAGATATCTAGTTCCGGGCATTTTCTAAGGTAATCTGGTTGGATCTTCTTTCACTGTCTCCGTGTGTGTGTGTGTGTGTGTGTACACATATAAGGGATAAAAAGAGACAGAGAAATGAAGAGTGTCAACAAGCTTGTTGTCTGTAATCTCAGTACTGCACAGGCTCCCAGAGCTTTCCCTTGGAATGTCAATCCCTGGTCCAGTTAGATGTAGGAGATTCAGGAATTGCTTAAGGAGGCCAAGACTAGCAATGGCATCTGGGCCACTGGACCTTGACAGTTAATATTGAGCCCCACCAACATGTACTTAGGGGTAAAAGACCATTAACTTATATTTTGTCCCAGACAGAACGGATGAGAGAGCAGGTGGCTCTGAGGCTGTAGAGACCCAGCTGGAAGGAGCCAGGAAAGGCACAAAGCAGGAAATGACAAGCAGAGGCCACTGGAGATGGCCTCTTTCCTTGAAGAGCTGCTGAGCATCAGTCTGAAAAGTCCTCTGTGTTGGGATTTCAGGAGAGACTTGAGGACAGGCTTGATGAGGAGTCTGAGGTGTTCTGAGCCCTGGTGGGGAGGGACCCAATTGTTATCTGTGGGAAGAGTATGGAAGCCAGTGAAAATGGCCTTCAGTAGAAGACCAAGTGGTCCTGAGACATGACATTAGTGAGCTGCCCTGAGCAGCTGGGTGGTAGTACATAGAGGTAAATCAGAGTTGCCAAGACCCCTGGGTGTTGGGGACACCCTAACTGGCTTCAGCCTTGAAGGGTTTCAGTAGCTGCCTGAGACAGGACTCTAGGGCTGCTCACCTGCAGACTAGTCACAAGGATTCCATTGTGTCCTTGAGGACCAAAGCTTGGAACAGAAGCCTTACCATTGAAGCTTTGGCTTCAAACAATCCATAGTCACCCAGAAAATTTTAAACTAGATTCAGCACACTATTTTCAAATAAAAAAAAGGAAGAAAAAAGAAGAAGAAAGAAAACAGGGAGAGTTATGCACCTACCATTAGAAAAAGAATTATTTTAGAGATGTTTAAAATACAAAAACTTTGAATTCGAGCACTAAAACCTTCAATTATCTAAAAAGTTATTTAAGAGATAAATGCCCTGAGTCAGTAATGGCAGATGACTAAGGTGTTACAGAATCACATTAAAAGCTGATTCATCCTTAAATATTTGAAAGCTTCTAAGAGCAAATTTAATGCAGTCACAAGTCTCTATCATGGAAATCCAGAGTTCTAACTGATTAACAGCCTGGGTTAAGGAGAAACATACTCTTGTGGGGCATGAGTTAGACCCAGTGCTGTTTGCTTTTAAGCCCAGAAAAATATCCAAGTAGGAGACTGATTCTCTTATTGGTACAGTGGCCAGCATTCATTATGTTACTGAGAATGGAGTAAAAATCTATTTGTGCTATTCATGTACTACTTTTTACAGACCAAAGGAGCAGTCAGTTAATAGCTGGCACTGGCAAATTAATAATAATGGACCAGACTCTCATCCCATGCAATCAAATAGATGTTATTCTCTATTGAGTTATGCGGCATACGAATCGCACCTAATAACTGTAATAAATAATGGGGTAATTTCCATGCCAGCTGTTAACGGTTTCCTTGCTTCTAACTAGAATTTTATATCATTGCATTTCTACCTACAAGAAACAATGACATTCTCAGACCTATTTTAAAAGTCTGCACTTTTTGTTTTTTATTGCTACAGTTTTTATGGGTTGTCTCAGCCCGGGGTTGAATTTCTAGGTCCCTAAGAGAGGGAAATGTGTTCAGAACAGTATTGTTAGTGGAGCTTGATGTGCTTACTGTGGAAGAGCCATTCAGGACAAAGGTACCTGTCGCTAGGATTTGGGGGAGATCTTTTCAAGGCAATTTGCATGACACTCAGGGGAGAATATGTATTTTGTTGATAATGATTATTTTAATAGTGGTTTGAATCTGTCTTTGATGGTGTAGATGTGATTGAGTATTGAAGTTTAGTGGAGTACACTTACCTGGGGTTCTGAATCCAGAGTGTGTAATAAATTGATATATATATGTATATATATAATATGTATGTCATTTTAACTTTTAGAGAGAGTTCAGAAGATGAGAAACACAATAGAGTCAATATGTGAACTTATAAATATCCCTGTTTTTACTTTAGGCTTCATCTCTGTGTCATCTTGGAGAATCATTTTGCTTTTACTATATTATCTCAGAGTGCTTTTGTCATCTCTCTAGTGCTCTAGAAGTAAACGAGCCTTAACCTCTGCCCCCAGTGCCTGGATTTTAGGCAATGGCTCTACACTTCTATTTTAACTTATCACTGTTTGGATGCTACTTGGATTGGCTGTATACCTGTTTGTTTTCCTCACGTGACTGTAACTGTCTTTGCTGCCTTGTGGTGTAGGTTACTGTTACTCTCAGTTGGCACATTGGAAACTGAAGCACACTGAGGTCTATGTGTCCAAGGTTGCAGAGCTGGTAGGTGTAAAAGCGAGACTGGAACCCAGGCAGTCTGGCTCCAGAGTCCGTAACCTTAACCACTCTGCTGCCTCTATGGTGAACAGCTAGTGCAGTGCCTTAGACATGGTTTATTGCACTGAATCGCTTTGCTCACAGTCATGGTGTGCAAGCATAAGCTGATATTGCTGTGAACAAAGAACATTTGGAAATGGGGCAGGTGTGTGCCAGGATGCTTTGCAAATTCTTGCATCTCTAAAGGTATATCCTATCTTTTTTGTCCTTCTTTCCACAGAAAGGCTGCTCTGGATTTCTGGATCTCTCTAAGGGGAAGAAGGAGTGCCCAGTACTGAATCTGATTCTATCAGCTTGGGAAAATTCTTTTTTTTTTTTTTATTTCAGCTCTTCATGGGGGTACAAAACCTCAGGTTACATACATTGTCCGTGTCCCGCCCATCCCCCTGAGTCAGAGCCCCAGGTGCGTCCACTCTCGAGACAGTGTGCCTGGCATACACCATGCAGTCATACCTCCATCCCCTTCCCCCTCCACCTCCCCAAGTTAGCACCTTCAAGCATGACCATTCCCGAGACGGTGCGCAACGCACTCATCATGCAGGCATGCATCCCCCCCCAATCTCAGTCTGATATCCAGTTGGTTTCCTTCCCCGATGTGCATTTAGGTGATGATCAGGGAAACCAATTTTCTGGTGAGTACATGTGATGCTTGTTTTTCCATTCTTCGGATACTTCACTTAATATAATGGGTTCCAACTCTCTCCAGGAGAACCAAAGAGATGTCGTATCATCGTTATTTTTTATAGTTGAGTAATACTCCATGGTATACATATACCACAGTTTACTAATCCATTCGTGGATTGATGGGCACTTGGGTTGTTTCCACATCTTTGCAATTGTGAATTGTGCTGCTATAAACATTCTGGTACAGGTGTCTTTGTTATAGAATGACTTTTGTTCTTCTGGGTATATGCCCAATAATGGGATTGCTGGATCGAATGGTAGGTCTACTTGAATCTGTTTAAGGTAGCTCCATAATGCTTTCTGCAGGGGTTGCACTAGTTTGCATTCCCACCAGCAGTGTATGAGTGTTCCTATCTCTCCGCATCCACGCCAACATAAATTTTCGCATACTACACATCAGATAAAAGACTGATAACAAGAATCTATTTAGAACTCAGGAAAATCAGCAAGAAAAAATCAAACAATCCTATCAAAAAGTGGGCAAATGACATGAATAGAAATTTTTCAAAAGAAGATATAAGAATGGCTAACAAACATATGAAAAAATGCTCAACATCCCTAATCATCAGGGAAATGCAAATCAAAACCACAATGAGATACCACTTAACTCCGGTGAGAATGGCCTTTAGCTTGGGAAAATTCTTGACATAGCATCCCAGGCTCCCAAACCCAAGCAGCTCCTCTTGTGGGTAATGTCTGTGGGTCCCTCTCAGCAGTGGGATTGTTCTCATTCATCACTTGGAGTAAACACACCTAACATATTCTTAATGGTCCTGAGAGTAGAGAAAATAACATTAAATAATACATTTCTCTTATAGTAAATGATTCAGTTTGCTGAAAAAAACATTTACGTGATTTCCATCTCCTCACAGTGTCATTTTAAGACTTAACAGTTTCTAAATTACAAAAGAACACTTTGAAAAACACTCTGTTACATTCCTCCAGAACAAAAAACACTCTGCTACGTTTCTCCAGAACATCTTCCTGATGGCAATACACACGGAGAGTAAGAGACTAATTTTGGATTTAGACAGATGCTCTTTTGGTTCTCTGAATAATTTGCCTAAACAAATTGCTGAATGCTTCAGAAACAAAACCTGTGATGTCTAGCACAGGTTGTACAGAATCCACATGAAAGAGATTGCAGCAGTACTCATTGTCAGATGGTTTCTGATATGCCCTGGCTGATGGTAGGATGTATATTTATGAGATCAACTTAAAGGAATTGTAAAATATTTAGGTTCTTTTATTTTTATCCCTACCCGTGGTAAATAAATAAACCTTGATAAATAAACAAATGCCACACACCTGAGAAAGATTCTGATGCTAGCTGCTAAAATAATTTTTCATCAGAAGAACAATGCATGTGCTCAAAATAATTGCTATGAGTTCTCGTAATTATTCCTTGTCACTTTCTCCTTCCCCTTAGAGTAGGAAAGTCCTATGACCAAGGGACCGTCTTAAAAGCTGACCATTAAAATATACGCTGTCCTGTGTATAGCTCTGCAACTCACCCCATCTCACTATTACTTCTAAATCTTGCTTGTGAGTAAGATAGATGCAGTTTTACCAGGAGAGTGACATCTGTTTATCCGTGTAGGGGGAGAGGGGGAGGGGCTAATAAATAAAAGTAACCATGGAAATCAAGGAATAGAAGCAAGCCTTATAATGGAGAAAAACACAAAGCCAGAACAAAACAGCAAAAGGTAGAAATATGAACTGGATTTTCTAAATTTGTAAAATTCTTGAGTAGGGCATTGAATTTTCTACAGAATGTGAGATGGGTTCTGGTGACCCCAGAAGATATGTGGGTTAAAATTAATTCAACTATATTTATTAAACACCTTCTATGTGTTAAACTATCTTCTAGGTCCTTGGAATATATGAATGAAGAAAACCATGGGCATGACCCATATTGTGCTCCCATCATAGCATGGGTAGGGACCACACCAAGCACTTACAGCCCTACCTCTTAGTGAAGACAATAAGGTCCAGAGGTTAAGGGACTTGCCCAAAGACACACAGCTAATAATTGGCACTGCAGAGATCATACTCTTGAGCTCTTCACGGGATCATATTAGTCACTATTTCACCCATCTCAAACTATGTTTTATAGATGAGATCACTGGGCCCAGTGAGATAACACAGCTTATTTAAAAAGTGCCCGTGGTAAGTGGTAGAAGGAACCATATCACATGTCTGGCTGCTCAGACGTGTAGATATGGTTCCTACAGGGAAGAAGATGGTGTTTCTTCACCGTTCTACACTACCTTTACACCTGCAACACTGGGTATCAAGGGCAATCTGTGTGCATTTCCAGTATTATATTTAATAAAATACCACTGAGGAGTTGAAATCATGGATATAGGATGTAAGACCGTTTTTGTGAGATGAACGTGATACATCAGAATAACAAATGTAGACTAATCATGCTTTTAAAAAATGAGTATCAGTTATATCTGAGCCTTTATTTTTAAGATAAGCCCTAAGAGTTTCCAAAATATATTGGTGCATTGGAAGTGGGTATTATGTTTTTGCTGCTAATATTTTTAAAATTATTTCTCCTTTTAAAATTTGATATACTATTCTAAATAATCACAGTATTTAGCTCATTAGAAACCCCCCCCATAAATCAAATAAATAACTTAATAAGGTGTCAGTAACACACTAAACTATTAGAATGGATGAAAACATTTAAGAATAACCACAATATGAAAAATTTAAGTAATTCTTTTTAAGTGGTATATAATTTCCTCATCCTCATTACTTCTTTCCTGCCCCACACCCACAAGCTGCAAGTTAATAGAAAACAGGAACACAGTGTGTGTGTGTGTGTGTGTGTGTGTGTGTGTGTGTGTAGGCTCAGGATATTGCCTTTGTGTATCCAAAGATTGGCTATTTTATTCAGTTTATTTGGAATTCAGGAAAGCAGGAAACATATTTAACTCTTAAGCGTCATGGGAATAGGTCATATAACACAGTCAGGAACCTCTCATAACAAATTAAATATAGCCAGGTGTGAGAGAAAATAAATTCCATATGTTTAAAAATTATTTGAGGAGATAGAATTTCACTGAAAATATATGTGGAATCTGGAGGTCCTTTCATTAAAAAGTTTATTAAACTGTAACATGTCTGATAGCCAGTGCTTATCTGAGAATAAGATGAAGGTGAAATAACATTGAATAAATATTTGAAGTACCTTGTTCAAACTACACCTGTGACTTTATTTGCTCAAACTAGGCTGCTCTTCCTTAATGGGTTAGAATATTCACTGAGTCCTTATAAAATGTCTGGCACCATTAGGAATCTTCTAGAAATGTCCTTATTCCTGAGTGATAGCAATTGACCAAGACCCAACAAGGCAAATGGAATCCTACTCCAGCCGAGAAAGAGCTTTAACAATATGCTGGATCCTGTGTTAGCTATTTCACGTAGATAAGTGTGTTCCATGCTCACTGCAAGCCTAGAAGTTTCTATTATTATCTTCCTTGGACAGAAGTGGAGATGGAGAGATTTAGCAACTCACTCAACTTTCCCAAGCGTATAAGGACTACAATTTAAATCCAGGTCTGACTTGTTGCAAAGCATTTCTGCTGGGTCAGGTTGGCCTATGATGGAAAGAATTCAAAAGTGATGGAAAAAAGAAGACAGATAACAATGGAGTATGGAGCTAGTATTTGAACACAGGTTTTCTGTCTCTAGAATCTATGAGCTTTTCCACTCGAGCATATAATTCACATTCATGTGCAAATGGAAAAAATCTAGTTAATCTCTTTTTCAGGAAGCTTGTGAACAATTGAGTCTTATGTAGTATGCCACTTATACTCCAAAGAAATAAGTCTAATGGAAATTTCTGGCCAACTAAGAAGATTACTATATTAATTTGGGAATATTTTCAGAAGAAAATCTAAATAACAATGGCTTAAACCATTGGGCAGGCCTCAGGATGCAGCGGCTTAAGGATATCAATGCTGTAGTCTTTGCCATTCTCTCGGCCTTCCCCTCCTGGTGGCAAGGTGACTGCTGCAGCTTCAGCCATTGCATTCACAGAAGGAGAAAACAACAAGGGAAATGTGGCGTCACCTCTACTGGGAAAGCAAATCTTTCTAGTAATCCCCAGAAAAGCTCTGTTGGCTCTGAATAGAACTATACCACGGGGTCATCTCCAGCTTTAAGGAAGGTTAGAAAATGTTTATCTAACTGCCCCAAACAAAATCTGGGTTATATTAATAGTGGGGGAAAAAAAAGGACAGTATGTATTCGGCAGCCTGATAGCAGTGTCTGCCACAGATACATCCCCAAGCCAATAGATTGGTCACTCAGGGGCCAATGGCATGGTGGTGGCAGTGGGGAGATGTTACCACGTAACATACCATAGTTAACACTTTATGGGTGTTTATATCTACTTAAGGTAATCCCAGTTGGTTTTTATTTTCCAGAAGTACCATTACCCATAGCAACTCTTTCCAACAAAAGGCTATGAGGTGTCTGGATTTATTGTATGTGTGTGCATGCTTTTACATAGGACTGTATTTCCGTGCATTTTCTAGAATGTAATTTAATGGTCCAAAGGTAATATGCACCTCACACTGCGAATCACTTCCTTTTCACAGAATGTCCTTGGCGCTACCTTGCAGCAGGGTTAATGAATACTGTTGTTAGAACTGTGTACTCCAGTATAGAATGTCTTCACATTACTGAAGTGAAAGCGTGTATTACGGAACAGCCTCTCAGGAAATCAAGACATTTCCTGTTGATTCATTTCCTGGTTAAGAAGGTGAACAATTCCGCAGAGTAAGAAGTGAAAATCGGGATATAAACTTTTGGTAGCAGGAACACATGCTGAGGACTAGCAGGACTTAATTCAGGAACTTAAGTTTTAGGAAACAATATACTTCACATCCTATACTTGCTTCATTCTGAAAAAGATTGTAATCCCTCTCCAAGGAGGAGGACATCTTCTTGATAATCCCAGGGAGAATAGACAAAGACCAAAGGAAAGAGAATGAAGAAGAGAAATGTCAGCTATGTCCAAGGAACTGTGCTTGGCATCTTGCATATATTAACTCACTAAATCCAAAGAACAATCCTAAGAGCAGGCATTTATTAATATATTCTAATTTTATAGATAGGAATCTTGAAATTTAGAGAGATTAAGGGAATTGCCTGAGGTCACATCACCAGTGAGTTGGAAGGTTGGCTCTTGCTTACACTAGAGACTGCGCTTTTTTTCTGTCCTGCCCTGTAGAATTGGTAAAACATCCCTCAAAACATTATAAATATCTAGTATGCAAAATATACTTGAAAACCCCAAATCTACCAGTTCTAAATATTTCCTTTCCAACTCTAACCAGTTCCTACTTCATTTCATTTCACTTTGCTTCGGTTTATGAGAGAATAATCAGAATGTCTCCAAATGGCTCCTCTAGGGTTAAACACACAGGAATGGGGAGAAGGCATGGCTAGCATCAAATCTCTCCAGACCTCCTCTCTTATCTACTTTAATCCCAGGACAACTTCTTTTTTGGCCCAGAACATGGGAACCAGTTCATAGACATACTGCAATAGATTGGCTGTTAGCATCATAAGCATTTGTAATGTGAATGTACCTACCTAAAGTGAATTAGTTATTAATATATGGTATAAATCACAAGCTCTTAGTGTGCTTCAGACCCAGCAGGGGCCCCAAAATATGAATGTGTATTTGGTTGTGTGTGTATTTTACTCTAGTGAATAAATAAATGAACTGAATGAAAATGCACTGAGCAGTGAATGAAGTGTTGGCTTCCTGCAGCTACCCTCTCAGAGAGAGCTCCAGCCAATTTGTAGGCAAGTTAAGATTAAAGTTAGTGTTAGGGCCTTCCTGTATCTTTTTTCCAGTCTTTCCTACTTCACTCCACTACTGTCAGAGGTCTCAGTTTGGGGCCTGGGGTGAAGCCGGTACCTCTCTGAAGGCAAATTCTGGCTTATTATTGATCTTCACCCCCAGGCTCTGCTCAAAGGCCATGGAGAATGTAGTGCAAAGCTTGATTTTCCTCCTCTGAGTGCCCGGCACAATGGGTGGAAGCATGCTTTCTTTAATTAATTTATCTTTTTGATAGCTGATATATCCACCCATCATTTCATTTACAGACAGTAATTGCCATTCACCAAAGCTAATGACATTTTCAACTGTTCCCTTTCGGTTTTGCATGATTAACCCATCTGCTTAATGGGTGAACTGCTAGTGATGGGCACAGATGTGGTGGATTCAGGTTGGTATGATTTTTTCAGGCAATAAAATAGATATTTCCTTTATTTTAAGAAGTGTTACTAGGTAATAATCTATACTTAATCCTTCTCTGCCACCCTCTGTACCACCCATAACACCACTTAGCTCAGTTGTTTTACAATGAAGTCAAGGTTCCTGGCCAGCTTCATGGGTCTGTGATCCGTGCAGCCCCACCAGCTCCCCCTAAGTGGGCCCCACACTTGGTTTAATGCTCTGCAGTTGCTCTCTTGAAACTCTTAATAATTTCTTTTTTTTTTTTTTTTTTTTTTATATTTTTTTTTATTTCAGCTCATCATGGGGGTACATAAGTTCAGGTCATATACATTGTCCCTGTCCCGCCCATCGCCCCGAGTCAGAGTCCCAAGCGCGTCCGCTCCCACTCTCCAGACAGTGCGCCTGGCACTCGCCATGTATTCATACCTCGATCCCCTCCCCCCCCACCTCCCCGGGTCTGCACCCTCAAGCATGACCATTCCCCAGAGGGTGCGCAATGCACTCGTCATGTAGGCATACACCCATCCCCTCCCCCCACCCCCCCATCCCAGTCTGATATCCAATTGGTATCCTTCCCTGATGTACATTTAGGTGATGATCAGGGAAACCAGTTTTCTGGTGAGTACATGTGATGCTTGTTTTTCCATTCTTTGGATACTTCACTTAGTATAATGGGTTCCAGCTCTCTCCAGGAGAACCAAAGAGATGTCGTATCATCGTTATTTCTTATAGCTGAGTAGTACTCCATGGTATACATATACCACAGTTTACTAATCCATTCGTGGATCAATGGGCACTTGGGTTGTTTCCACATCTTTGCGATTGTGAATTGTGCTGCTATAAATATTCGGGTACAGGTGTCTTTGTTAAAGAATGACTTTTGTTCTTCTGGGTATATGCCCAATAATGGAATTGCTGGATCAAATGGTAGGTCTACTTGAATCTGTTTAAGGTATCTCCATATTGCTTTCCATAGGGGTTGCACTAGTTTGCATTTCCACCAGCAGTGTATGAGTGTTCCTGTCTCTCCGCATCCACGCCAACACGTGTTGTTTTGGGATTTTTTGATAAAGGCCATTCTCACCGGAGTTAAGTGGTATCTCATTGTGGTTTTGATTTGCATTTCCCTGATGATTAGGGATGTTGAGCATTTTTTGATACGTTTTTTGGCCATTCTTATGTCTTCTTTTGAAAAATTTCTATTCATGTCCTTTGCCCATTTTTTGATAGGATTGTTTGATTTTTTCTTGCTGATTTTCCTGAGTTCTAAATAGATTCTTGTTATCAGTCTTTTATCTGATGTGTAGTATGCGAAAATTTTTTCCCATTCTGTAGGCTGTCTGTTTATTTTCGTGACTGTTTCTTTGGCTGTGCAGAAGCTTTTTAATTTAATCAGGTCCCATTCGTTTATTTTTGTTGTTGCTGCAATTGCCTTAGGGGTTTTCTTCATAAATTCTTTGCCTAGACCAACGTCTGTGAGAGTCTTTCCTACATTTTCTTCTAGAATTCTAATCGTTTCCCATTTAAGGTTTAAATCTGTTATCCACCGTGATTTGATTTTTGTGAGAGGTGAAATCTGTGGGTCCTGTTTCAGTCTTCTACATGTGGCTATCCAGTTTTCCCAGCACCATTTATTGAATAGGGACTCTTGTCCCCAGAGTATGTTTTTGTCTATTTTGTCAAAGATTAGATGATTATATGAGGATGGTTTTATATTTGGGTTTTCTGTTCTGTTCCACTGGTCTGTGTCCCTGCCCTTGTGCCAATACCAAGCAGTTTTAAGCACCACAGCTTTGTAGTATAGTTTGAAGTCTGGCAAATCAATACCTCCCATTTTGTTTTTATTGCTTAAGATTGCTTTTGCTATACAGGGTCTTCTCTGTTTCCATACAAAGTGTATAATTATTTTTTCTAAATCTGTGAAAAATGATGTTGGTAATTTAATAGGAATTGCATTGAATCTATAGATTACTTTGGGTAGTATAGACATTTTAACGATGTTAATTCTTCCAATCCATGAGCATGGTATGGATTTCCACTTATTTACGTGTTCTGCAATTTCCTTCCTTAGCGTTTCATAGTTCTCTTTATAGAGGTCCTTTACCTCTTTAGTTAAATATATTCCTAGATATTTTATTTTCTTTGTTGCTATTTTGAAAGGTATTGAGTCCTTAATTTGGTTCTCCAATTGAATGGTATTGGCATATATGAATGCCTCTGATTTGTGTGTATTGACTTTGTAACCTGAGACATTACTGAATTCGTTAATTAATTCCAGGAGTCTCTTGGTTGAGTCCTTGGGGTTTTCCAGATACAACATCATATCATCAGCGAAGAGTGAGAGTTTGATCTCTTCTGTCCCTATTTGGACACCTTTGATTCTGCTCTCTTGTCTGATAGCTCTCGCAAGGACTTCCAATACAATGTTGAAAAGTAATGGGGACAATTAACAAGAGCCCTGCCTGCATTTTTATTTTGTGCTGGGCCTTGCAAATTATGTAGCTGGTCCTGCCTAGATTATCTGCTTTCAAATGACCAAAGGGAAGTGGCTGGAGGGGGCAAGAATAGAAGGTAGCAATTTTATCAACCCAGAGACTTGTGTGCTATGATCAGATGCAGACGTAAGAGAAACAATTAGTGAGAGGTAAGCAGGGAAGCAGGTCATGGAAGTAGTTTCTAGCTTTTAAGTCACATCTTTGCATTAGACTTAATTATGGGATTTATAATGTGAATTCCCTGAATAAGAGATAGATTTGTAGTCATACCATTCAAAAAGTGCTTTCCAAAGTCAAATGCTGATACGTTTTGGAGTGCTTGATTCATTGTTTCCACTCCCCATAAGCTCAGATAATCACAGGTTGATGGTAAACTGGTTGTGCAAGAGCAGAGTAACTGTAGATACGGCTCCCTACCATCCCAGGGTGAAGCAACCTCCCCTGTTTCCCAACATCCTTCCCATCTGCTTGCTGTGTAGCTAATATCCAGCAAACTAACAGATGCTAAAAGTTTTATTTAGCTGTAAATATAAATTGCAATCTTGCTTGCTATTGCCATCTTTCAAGAAACACATCCTTTATCATATCCAATTTGGGGATGCATAATTTTCATGAGCAGGTACATCTTCCTCCTTCACTTAAGCCATGTTACCTTTTCCCTTTATTATTGGCTAAATCCAGTCAATTCATATTTCCTGACCATCCCCTTGGTTGATCACCTTTCCATGCTCTTGCTTCAGTCCCTCAACACTTCTTTCATGGGTGATCACTGTAGTTGGTCCTTGACTAACATTAGATTAGTCTCTGCTTGACATGTACTCATCACTGAAACCAGGGTAGTCCTTCTAAAATGCAAATCAGAGAGGTGGGCAGGTATGGAGGGAGAAATCTGGACAAATTAGCAAGAGTGATTTTGCCACCGTCCCACTTTATTCAAGCCAATTCTTCCTTTCCCCTTTAGAACAAGGTGCATTCTCCTCATGACACAAAGATTCTTCAGATGGACATTGCAAGTGCCTCTGCCTTCCTCCCCAATCTCATCTCTCATCACTTCTCCCCGCATACTTTCAGCTCTAGCAGTTCTGGGAACGGGCTGTATTCTGTCTGACCTAGAGACCATGCTTGCTTGTTCCTCTGGTTAAAGGTCTTTACTCTGTCTTCTTCAACAGGATCACTTCTGCTTGCTTTTCAAGATGCAGATAATATGCTGCCTTCTTCAAGGAAAACCTTGGAGGAACACTCCTCACTCCCTAGGTACTCGGGTACCCCTCTTTTACACTTCCAGAGAAAACCATGTACAACTCTGTCATAGCACTTATAGGATATTATAATTGCTTACTTATTGGACTTTTGCCATTGGGCTTGACCACTTTGAGAAAGAGTCTATACTTTGTTTAGTGCTTGATACTCGATGCTTATACCCTGATGAGTGAATGAATAAATGTCAGAGTGAGTTAATGGAATGAATCAAAAAAAATTTCATTATCTGTGAGAGTATCTAGGATGTCAAGAATAAGAACTTCCATGCTCTTTTAACAGGAAATCTTAATTTTACAGCTAACCATGTTTGGTGTTTCTTGGAGGGATTCAAATGAAAATCTTTCTGAGCCATGTCGATAATATTATATTATAAATCAAAATCACTACTAAACTATGAGATTTGGTCATGGAAAAGAAAATAGATTGCTGTAGTTAAAACTAGTTCTATAAAGTATAATTCCTAAATTTACAGACAAACCATACGTTTGGGCTTTGAGAGGTATTTCCCACTGGTTGGGTAGACGGAGGGAAGTATGCAACTTCCTTGGGATGGATGGAGTATATGGATGTAATAGGCAGGATGAGAGTCTATTTCCCCTCTTCTGCCTTCCACAAGGCTGAACACCTTTGTTTGGGGTTTCTTTGAGAGGAGGAAAGAGAACATGGGCACAATAGGATAAATAAAGAGAAGGAATTCCATACTCAACTTGAAATAAAACTGGCTATGTACCCCCAAAATTAAAAATATTTGAGGCATATTAATGACAAGGTGTAATGTCATCCAAATATTTCTCTATGCTTATTTGTGTCCACATAAAAGTATTTTGAGCTCTATCATCTAAAGCAAGGATGGCAAATGTGTGGCCCAGGATGGGCCTGGGACAAAAACCAGTCCTCAGTCACAGTATGTTTTCCTGCTGAGCCTGGACTGGGCCTCAGAATTATTCTCAGTACAGTGTTGTAGGCAGCTTTTACCAACAGATAGGAGTTGCCAAGCAACAGGAAATCAATATGCCATTCTTGTTCTAATGGGGATGTTTACCTGATCTATCTATTGGTTGGGTTTTCTTAATTTTGGAACCTCTCCTTGATTTCATGACCATGGTTGGGGGGGCAGGGGAGGGTGCACAAAAGGATTTTTAGAATCCCACTCTTAGTTCCCAAATCTGTGTTAGTGTTCTCCAGAGAAACAGAACCAACATAACCAATAGAATGGGTGTATACACACACACACACACACACACACACACACACACACACACACACACAGACTGATCTCAAGTAATTGGTCCACGTGACTTTGGGTCTGGCAAGTTTGAAATCTGCAGGTCAGGATGGCAGGCTGGAGACCCAGGAAAGAATTGACGTTGCAGTCTCAAATATGAAAACTGCTGTCTGGAGGCAGAAATTCCTCATTCCTCAGGAGGCATCTCTCTTTTCTCTTAAAGCCTTCAACTGATTGGATGAGGCCCACCCACATTATAACAGTATAACTAGTTTCACTCAAAGTCTACTGACTTGAATGTTAATCGTATCTAAAAAGTACCTGTACAGTAACATCTAGATTGGTGTTTAACAAAACATCTGAGCACCATAACCTAGCCAAGCTGATATTTAAAATTAACCATCACAAACTCTATCAGCTAAAATGTTTTATACCCATGCTATGGAAAAAATTATATATAATTCCTTCCTTCCTTCCTTCCTTCCTTCCTTCCTTCCTTCCTTCCTTCCTTCCTTCCTTCCTTCCTTCTTTCCTCATTTCCTTATTTCCTTCCTTCCTTCTTTCCTTCTACTGCTTCCTAGGTACCATGTACCATTCTAGGAACAGAGGATACAATAGGAGATTCCACAACTCCAGGGAGCATCATTTACAGAGACTAAAGCCCCCTTGGTGTTTGCTGAAATTGGGCAACAGAGTGGCCCTGGATGCAAAGCAGAAATTTCAGAAAAAATAAATATTATGTACCTTCTTTGGTTATAAGCAATCTCTGCAAATAACTTCTACAGACTGATTCATTCTTCCTTAGCAGCAGGGCATTTGTTTAGTGAAGCGAACCTGAACACCGTCCAGAGTGAGGGTTCTCCAGAGGACTCTCCCTCATTATTCAAGATCTCTCTCCTCCCTGCTTATTTTCCTCCTCTTAGGATCAAACACCACTGGCTTCCTTGGCATGCCATCTCACAGAGTTTTTCCTCTCCAGGCCCTTGTACTGATGTAAACAAGCATAATAAACACATTAAGAAATGTTTTTATTGTGGTAAAATACACATAACATAAAATGTACCATTTTAATTGATTTTAAGCGCACAGCTTAGTGGGACTGAGTACATTCACATGGTGCGACCATCAGCACCATTCATCTCCAGAACTCTTTTCATCTTGCAAAACTGAAACTCAGTACCCACTAAACAGTATTGCTCCATCCTTCCCTCCTCTCAGTCTCCAACCACCATTCTACTCCCTGTCTCTATGACTTTAGCTGCTTGAGGTGCCTCATATAAGTGGGATCATACAGTATTTGTCTTTTTGTGCTGACTTATTTCCCTTACCACAATGTCCTCAAGGAGCATCCACATTGTAGCAGGTGTCAGAATTGCTTTCCCTTTAAGGCTGAATAATATTCCATTGTACATATATACCGCATTTTGTTTATTCATTCATCTGTGGAAGGACACTTGGGTTACTTCCACCTTTTGGCTATTGGGAATAATGCTGCAATGAATGTGGGTGTACAGGCGTCTCTCTGAATCCCTCCTTTTGGGCATATACCCAGAAGTCGAATTGCTGGATCATATGATAATTTTATTTTCAATGTAATGAGTCTATTTTAAAAGCCCAGATTCATATTCTCTCCTCTGTTGAACCTTGTCCACTTATGCTTCTAAGGAAGGGGGCACGATGATAACCTGGGGGGTTATGGGGAGGGAAAGAGCACAGAGGTCGGGGAGGCAGAGAGTGAGGTGTGTGTGCTTTCCCCACCCACCCCAACACCCTCTCAGGCACAGTCTCAGGGGCAGGGGGGTAGTGGATAGATAGAAGAGGAAGGTGAAAGCTGGGAGGGGTCTGCCTCATTTCCCACTTGGGATTAACCTCAAAGGGTGGTCTCAACACCATTATCACAACCATATTAAAGTAAAATTTGTAGATGCAGAAAATGGCTAATGACACAGATGGGTGAATTTGACCAAGATGAAGGCAAAATTGATAGAGGTGGGCATCAGGTGGCCCTGTGTCTGCTGGGCAGACTTCTAAGACAAGAGGGGGGTCCACCATCACCATAGGGTTGTTGAGAATGGCAGTACAAGCTGAGCATAGACTACGAGGGCAGGGAGACCCAAGCTAAAGAAAACAGACCTCACCTTCACCAGAGGCCAACATAGCATGCAGACAAATGACTCAACAGGCAGACAAAGAATACAACCATTGAAGGGCAGAGAGAGGACAAGGAGCAGGGAGCACAACTGCAGAAGACTGAACATTGTCTGAAAGAGTTGTGAGCTGAGTTACCATTAATGGGCCCAGTTAAGTTTCCCTGCTACCCCAGTGCATGAAGAAGGCCAGAGCAGTATAAGAATATAGATTACTATACAGATTATAGTATAGAAACAACTTTTTCTAGGCAAACCTAAGTTGTTGTGTGATCAAATCATGATCCTGATAAACCTACTACGTGCAGATTTCCTCGTTTACAGATTAGCTATGAGACTGGAGACGGAGGAAAGCAACACAACAAACATGATATCTAGAAGAGCTCCAAAATTAGCTCAATATTCTTTTTTATTTGTGTGAGAAGACCTGATCTGAGCTATTTTTCACCCTTCCTATACAAAGTGGTTTTTGTGGCTGCTCTGTGAAACTCTCATTACCACGATTATTGAAAACGAATGAGTCCCCACTGCTGACTGAACTCCCTGCAGAGGGGCAGCAAGGCTCTCTTTAAATGGGGCTCTGGGCAGCACAACTCTGTGTCTGCCACAGATGGTATTAATAATTAAAGATCGTGATCCAAGGATTTCTATGGATTTCAATAACGGTCAAGTTTACTTACTGCATAGTACTCAAAAAGACAACAGCAGGTTATACTCATGGCTAAGGTTGCATGCGCACGTGTGTGTGTGTGTGTGTGTGTGTGTGTGTGTGTGTGTGTGTCAGGAACAACAGGAAAAAGACAGGCAAGGACAATGTATAGTAAAGAATTTAACTTTACACAAAAAGAAAAAGAGATCTGGTCATTGTCCTCTGGTTCTGGGAGGAAATCACTAAACCTTGGAGTGTATGCCTAACGTAAGTGTCTTTCTTTACCGTGAGATCTTAGATCATGCTGGATAGTCTGAAAAATGTGATTTATGGTGGGGACTGGCCACACCAAATGGTGTTTCAAGTAGGAGCTGACTATGCCCAAAAGACCAACATTGTGATATGGGAAGGAGTCACTGAGGTTTGGATGGGTTTCCCTAGGGATGGGTTTCTCTAGTTGGCCATATTCTACATACATGTATTGTATGTACATGTACATATTCTACATACATGTAGAATATTGCCACATAGCAGGATAGTAACACTGTCCTGACTCCATATAGAAAGAAGACAACAACACTGTGTTGGGTAGCACCCTCGACTCTGCTCTATGCACTTTTTCCTTGGCTGATTTTGATTTGTGTCCTTTGGCTGTAACAAAATATAACTGTGAGCTTAATAGTTAAAAAAAATTAAAAAGAATGAGTCTCTTCTAAAGGTGACAGGCATATACATTACTTTAGTTTCACCCTCTGCCACAGGCTATCATTGAGGAAAATAGCTTAATAAACTGTAGAATGGAGGTGGTCACCTCTGCGAGTCATTATGAGCATAGTTACAGTCACTTAGTGGGAACAATTTTTAAGAGTTTTTGAGAGGACTCAGGAAATATACTTACAAGGAGGCGAAGTGAATGGAATGGAAAATGACCTCAAGAGGAGGTGAGAAAAAGACTTCCCCACACTCTGTGATACATGGATGATCAAAGACTTCTGCTTTTCTTGAGGCAACAAACACAGGCTGGAGCCCTTTATGACCAGAATGTATTTCTTTTTAAAAAAAATCAGTTTTAAAATAAAAATGGTATATATGTAAGGTGTACAACATGATGTTTTGATACTCATATGCATAGTGAACTGAATTCTACAGTCAAGCTAATTAATATATCCATCTCTTCATGTTACCATCTTTCTTTTTGCCTGTGGTGAGAACACTCTGAGCAGAGATCTACCTCTTAGCACATTTCCGGTGTACAATACAGTCTTATTAACTGTAACCCCCATTCTGTGCATTAGAACCTCAGAACTGCTATTTCAGTATGTAAAGAACTATTAGAACAATACTAGTGCCCTTCAGTTTAATCAGTGTTCCTCAGGACAAAGGAAAGAGTGAACCCTCTACTGTTGATGCATCCGCGTTGGTGATGTGAACCAACTAGGAGTAGAGATTCTGTACTACTTCATGTCCTCGATAAGTCATTATGAAGTGGCAGGAATTTCTTGAAAAAAAGTCACCCTTGGTCATGTTATTCCTGTTATGCATTCAGCTTTAAATCAGGCTTATTTTATGTGATGAGGCTGTCAGCAAGGGCCATGTTCGTAGTTTGAGTCCCAAGCGAGGGATAGAGTATTTATTAACCCAGCAAATATTTCTTGAGCACCTACTACGTTTCAGGTACTCTTAAAAACACTGGAGTATATGGATGTGCTGTACATTCTCCCTTCCTTCTGATACTTTCCCAACACACCAGTCTCTTCTGCCTTACTTGTGAATAATTTAAATGATCTCTGATGACTAAGAAAATAATAGCTCTATTGCCCAAGGGTCATATCTACAGAAAGGACCTTCTTAGCCTTCAGAAAATCCTATCATTATGCCATTAACCTAAAGCAAGGAAATCTTTTTGGACATTTTCCCCTGGATTTAGTATTGGTAGTTAAAATGTGGGGTGCGTGTGTACCTGCATGTGAGTCAGGAGTGGGAAAGGGGTACGATGAGTGTATTTGAGACACCCTAAGAGATATGATCTCAGTTTAGCAGTAGAGGAGATTATAGATGAGATAGAATGACTAGGACAAAGAAGGTATGTCTCAAAAATGTGGTTCAAACTCATATATTTTCTCTGCACTGTTAGGCAGGCTATATTCTCCTTTCAAGCCTTACTTTCAGAAAAAAAGGTGAATCCACTTGACAATTAATGTAGTACCTTCCCACTTGGCTTTAGATGCCCTCAAAATGAATTCTGCTCATCATATCAGGCATATCCTCTCAAAATAATAATAACTTTACTCTTTATTCTAACTATACTCTTTGCTATTATAAATAATATTGTACCAAACATCCTTAAACAAAGATATTTTCATATTTTTTTGACTATCTTCTTAGAAGAGATTTTTATAAGTAGAATTCCTGGATGAAGGTTATGTACATTAAATTGTGTCCATTGGAAAGATGTTGCCCTTTATTGTTGGGCCAAATTATGTTTCCACCCACGATGTGTAAAGAAATCCATTTCCAACCACCCACGCCAGCCTAAGGGGCCAATTTTTTTAAAAAACTTTACCAATTTTCATTTGCATTTCTTTAATCACTAAAGAAGTTAACATTTTTATGTTTATTGATTGCTAGTATTTTTACTTTTATAGATTACTTTTTAAAAAACTGTTTATTTTTCCACTAGGTTTACAGTATCATCTTTAAAATATAGCATATGGAATGCATTTTAAAAATCTATCAAATTCTTTTTAACCTTGTAATAGTCCTCTGAAGTGGTTAAGATAAATGCTCCTGCTTTTATCTGAAAGACAGAGAAGCTGAGCCTGCTTTCTTGTAATAAGCTAGTGGTGGGGGCGATCCCAGCACCCTGGGCTCATCCCCTCCCTCCTGTGCCCCCTTTGCCCTGCTGCCTGTCAGCCACCCTGGTTGAGCAAAGGAGCCATTAGCAATAGCTGTAATTGAACATGAGAGTATCCCATAAAACAAGATAAGCTGATATGGGTGACTTCAAACGAAAATCAGCCCAATTCCTAGAGATGCAGTTCACAGGGCCTGCTATGGGTCTTCAAAAGGGAAAAGAGATTCGTACAAAAAAAAAACATAGACAAAATCAACTCTTCCGAACTGCATCTGATAAACCAGGCTTCTCCCTGATCTGTGTTAACACTTGTACATTGTAGTGTCACATATGAGCTACTCAGGTGAAATTTCAAAGCCAAAGAAACAGAAATGAAAGAGCTCTAGATCATAATTCACAACGATGTCAGCCTACAGTAGGAGAAGTTTTATGTAAATGAGATGGGCTATTTAGAAACTCGTAATTCCTAAATAATATGAAATACCTGAGGTGTCCAAAATCATTCATATTTTGAAGAATTTGACAGTGGTATGGTAGAGGATGAACCTAAGCTGAACTAAATTCAATCTCATTGAACAAATGTATTTGTTGTTGAAACTAAAAGAAGAAGAGAAACAAACATGGAGAAATTTATGGCTTTGTTTAGATTAAATAACTTGGTAGTTAATACCAAGTATTTCTGAAAATTTTTCTCTTTTCGAATTGTTCTCTAAATATATCCTTATATTAAAATATAATAAGTGATCAGAGGAAGAACTTACTATTTTTAAATTAGTTTAAATAAACTAAAAAGCCAAACAATATCATAGCATTTTAGAATGATCATTTTTTAATATGTGCTAGCAATAAACTTAAAGAAAATTCCTTTGGGAAAGAGGGAATAATGCCAGAAATAATTGTGAAATGTAAAGGGGTTTCAGGAAAAGATTATTAACTCAAAATTGCCCCACAAAAATATATAAATACTGAGGAAGTCTGAATTCCATTGGGATTTTCATCACTTAGTCCATAGTGTTAGCAAAGAAATCTGAAATCTCCCCATTAGCCTGTAGAATGGGGCTCAGAGGAAATGTAAACCAGATGGGGTCTGTTTCCTGCAACCCAGGGCTGAAGCGATTGGTGAGGTCCCAGGCACAGAGGGAAAGGAGAACTCACAGCCACACTGAGAACAGTCTCAACTTACCGAGTCTTGACACGGAGAGAAATGAGTGTTATTTACTCTGGCGACCACTTGGCTGATAGAAGATATAAGGTCAACCAGCTGGTTTTAAAACTTAATTTACTATCTTCTAGATTCACATTGTATTTATTTGAGAAGGAAGAGTAGCCAAGGGCTCTTATTTATTTTGCTGTGGCCAAAGCTAAAGGAAGGTAAAGTGAATTTTCGTAGCATCTATGACCTGCTAAATGCGCATTACCCATTAGATTACAGGGCTGTGCTCTGGCCCACATCATTTTGCTGGTGAGTCAGATTAGAGTGAAATTTATTACAGATGAAAGAGGGTGTCAATTTCCACTGCGGTTGCTCCTCTAAAGCAATTACAACAAGGGAGGCAAAGGAGAACGTGATGTGAAGGGAAGAGATAATAGTTATGGTGCCATATTTAGGAATGTGTCCTTCTAAAATGATAAAAGTCTTTCATTACGAGTTTGCTGGGTATCTGCTCTGTGCCAGGCACTGCTTTCTATATGCTGGGATGAAAAGATGACTAATATACACTGGCAAGAAGCTCTCCCAATCTAGTTGTGGAACCTTTAAAAATAAAAAGTTACATTATCAGGCCCTGAGTCTTATTTGAGCAGGGTGAGCTTTTGAGGACTTAATGGACTGGGATATGAAAATGTGACCAATAGTTGCTTGGAGAGTCAGGCATGGGAAGGGGAGAGGAACTCTTTCATCATTTGAAGGAGACGAGCCTTCGTTTCTTAAGGCTAAGCTTTATCCCCAGCAAAGATAGTGTTCCTTTTGTGTTCCAAAGATTTAGACGCTACAGCACTTGCCAACAAAATTTCATTCCCATGTTAAGAGAAAACTGATGAAGTGAATGGTGGCCCAGTGGTGGCCAGAGGGGCAGCAGGACTGAGTACCCCCGAACTGCAGAAACTGGTGCTGAGCAGCATGGAGAGGTCAGAATGTCAGATGGATGATGCCACCCTGACAACTGTGACAGCGGCATCTTGGAGCGGGGGCCAAGGTCCCTGGGCCATGCTGGCAGGGTGAAATGAGGCCACCAGAGGAGCCACAGGCCACTCTGGGGATCATGATGGTCAAGGCAGTCACTGGACAAGCAAGACTGACTTTGGACAACGCCACAGTGCAAGACCTCAGTGGGGTCCAGCTGATATTTTTTGAGTAGTTTCCTCATCCCCAACCATCCCAAGAGACAGAAGAAGAGAACGACATAGTAACAAAACCCAGAGTGACTCCCTGGTGGTGGCCATCTCACGCTTAGATAGATAGACGGTAGACTTATAGAGTCACAGTTAAATGTCAATGTGACAAATATTATTTTAACAGGGTAATTTATTCAGATTTTAATGTAGCCAAATATGAAAACTGAAACCATGATTGAAGTTGAGAGCTGTAACGTCTCTATACCATTTTGTTGGCCTCTAATCACATTGGCTTCTGTGTTATTCAAGTAAAGGGATATTTCCAATAGTTGGTAGGTTGCTGTGTCTAATTGCTCAGAGAGCTCTTCCCCTTGTGTCAGTGAGGGTCGTATAACAGAGACTTCTCGCTGAGGATGTCCCCTCCTATGCTACATATCTATAAAGGGGCAGCAGTGAAACTGGGTCACCTAATTCCAGCAAGACTCCCTGATGTCTGGTCGCTGTGCTCAGGGAGCTACCTCCCCGTTAAACGCGAAACATGCGTACCGGCCGATGCAGGCAGCACAAAATGGGCCCCCATGTGAGGATTTCCACTCCATCAGCCTAATCCAGCTTCGTTTTTAAAACAGCCACAGCCCGTTTGCCTGATTCTGTTTTATAGATGCACATTAAGCAATGGAGAAACTGAGGTTTAGTTGGTCACGTTGTCACTTAACACGTCAGTGCCTTAGCTGCTGAGAGTACATAAATAAGGAGATCTGTATTACTGCCTTATTTTGGGCAGATCTGCTAGAATGAGAGTGTTACAATAAAATTGCATTCCAGGAAATCAAATGGACTACATACCTTGAGAACATTGCCATCTCCAGTAGAATTTAGATTAAGTGTAAAATCTCCTAGGCTTATATACACCACTTAAATTCTATTTTAAAAAAAAGTGTGTGTGTGTGTGTGTGTGTGTGTGTGTGTGTGTGTGTGTGTGTGAAGAGTACATGGTTTTGATAACATTGGGATGGTGGGAAAAAACAACTGTATGGTAGATTTTATTCATTTAAAAATAGTAGTAATACCTAATTCTGTTTATTCTCCCGTTTGTACTAAAGTCTTTTGTAGTGAAAGATTGTTACTATTTTGTGCAGTGTTGAGCAACCCTCAACCCTTTTGCTGTGTTAACATCTCTACATTATTGCTTTTATTTGCAAGGCATATTTCTGCTACAGAATATGTAACGTTGAGAAACATTTAATGAGTTATCAGCAAACACTAAAGATAAAAAGAACTTTGATTGAATTTCATAAGCTGCTTAACATTCCTGTGTTCTGAGATTGCAATGAATGTTTACACTTCTGTTAATAAAATTCTATCAAGCAGATGACAGGTACCAATTAAAAGCAATCACAAAGCATACTCTTTCCATAATCCCTGAAGCAATGTCTTTAGACGCCGGTTTGCAGAAGCGTTACCTGGCATGGAATAGCTCTGATCCTCAGTAGCAGCTATGCTTGCGGGATTTCAGCCATTCCAATGTGGGAGAACCAGAGGCAACAGAAAACGAATTTTGGCGTTTGTTGCATGCAGTATGGAAAGATGTCAGCTTGTGGTTTAAGCTGCTGAAATGGTAGATATCATGCCTGCCTCAGTAGGGCAGTCTGAGCTGAGGCAACAAATAGATCCCCACATGTAAAATGCCTCAGATGCAGTAGAATTGTGTTTCCTGCGCACCTAAACTCCTAATAGGTATTTCTGGTTAAAGGCTGGCTCTTGTCCAGGTGGGGCCATCAGGACGAAGCCATCTTCTGGCCTCATTATCATTGTCACCTTCAGCATTCAGCCTGCAAATTCACGTCTTATAAGGGTTGACCTGAAAATGTTGCACATCCTTTCTGCTTACATTCCATTGCCTAGAATTCAGTCGCAGATGTATACCTGACTTCACAGGAAGCTGGAAGAAAGCATCATGCGAGAATCTAGGGGAAGAAAGTAGGAATTTGATGAAAAGCTATGTGTTACCACAATTCCCAGTGTGATTCCTATGAAACAATTTCTTTTGGAGAAGGGCATTTGCAAAGGGCTTGCTTGTCATTCTGCTCTGGGCCTGTTATGTTCCGGATAGAGTCAGGCTATGTGTCTTGGGAAAGGAAAGCAAAACCGGTTGCTGTAAGTTTTCTGGGAACATATCTTAGCTCAGATCCTGTCTTGCCAGCCCAGCCTTTCCACAGGCTCTGTGTCCCCATGAGAACTATGAACTAAGCTGCTCTTATGGCTGGGGGCAATTCATGTATTCTCTAAGTGGACATATTTTGTTTGACAACATATTTTTAATATAATTGTGAATATATATTATACATAGAGATATGTGCATATACATAAGGTGCATGTGTATGAGCACATTATACTATATATAATACATATTTTATACAGTTCAATAAAATATAAAATAATGTAGGCTCATAGGTTCCCTTCACAATTTATTTCAATCAAACATTTGATAGATTATCCTACTTTTAAGGTCTTAGAAGGTAGGTATGTAAATCCACTGTGGAAATTCATCCTGATAATGAAACTGCACTTCAGGGGTGACTGTTCATTCAGGTACATGTTTATATTGTAGATGAAGGCCTTTGTGCAAGCCTAATGGGCTTAGATCCAGAATGTTCTCCAATAAGAAATATATGGAGGGATTGGGATTGGAGCTGGAGTCGAGGGGTGGAGATGGGTCCTAGAAACTCATCAGGAGGCTGGACCCGCAGGAGAGGAGACCAACAGTGGTGAGTGTGACTGCGAAGCCCCCTCCCTTTGCACCTCTGAGTAGTGAGTAAAGATTTAACTTGCAATGCACGGTGATTCGGGAAAGAGGCTGTGTCCAGTCTTTGGGTCAATGAGAAAGGACAGAGAGCATGAGAAAGCAGCCAGGTTGGTAGATCGGAGCCTGACATGACCTGTGACACTTGTGCCTCTGCCCAGGGATCTTCAGATATACGGTAGCAATGTGCTTCCTCCTGTAGTACAGAGTGCCCAGTTAAATCTGGATCCCAGATGAACAGTGAATGATTTTTTTCATATAAGTATGTCCAGCCAATATTTAGAACACTTCTGTATTTTATCTGACAGCAGTACCCTCTCCCCATCCTGCATATATGGGGCTTGAACCAATATTTCTGTAAACCTAAAAGGTCAAGGTGACCTCTGCTAGCAAAAAGATTGGAGGCAACATGTTCTGAAATCTAAGTCATACCTCCATTCCCTGATTCTCATTTAAATTGAGAAACTCTATGCAAGATTTCTTTGTCATTGTGTTTTCCTTTTGCTGATTACATAGAAAAAATTGGCAAAGGGAGACTGAGAAGATATGTCACAACAGAGGTGTCCTGACAAGAGTTAGGGACCCTTGGGTCTGAGAGAAATGTTGATAACGTTTTGTGTGGATGAAATTTTAAGGTGATCCATACCCTCCTTTGAAATTTATCTTAAGGTATTAGTTATTAATAAAACATGGCATCGTTAAAATATTTTCTATGAAAACATAAATACTTGCAATAGAAAGGCTAAATGTTAATCTGAAAGACCCCATGCATAGTAACAACTTTGAGAAAACAATTGGCCCCGAAATTCAGGGTCTTATTTTCCTAAAGCCAGGTAAAATGAGTGGTACCATTTCTATTTTGGCACAAAATAATTACATGGAGTGAACTTAGCCTGTCCTCCATATTCCTCGCAATGCAACCTACAGCACTGTACAGTCATCTGGAAAATAAAGAAAGCATAACCCATAGTTTCTGGGTAGTGTTGAGTGTTTCATTTGTCTTCCAAGTGAAGTTGCTAAGAGTGGGTGAAGAACTGAGCTGTGAGAGTCAAGCTTGGGTCGGTTATGAATTCCAGAGCAGAGGGGCCCAGGAAGGGCTGCTTCCGGGGCTGTGCAGAAAATCTGAGCTCCTCTTATAGGACACAGATGCTCTGTTGGAAGGAAGCAATTCAGATCGGAAGCTGGGCAGCATGCAGGGTCATGAACTTAGAGTTTAAAATATCTGTCTGTGACCCCACCAGCCAGCTAGGATTTCCTGCTGACCCTGGAAATTCAAAGGATTCTAAGTTGGCACACAAGTTTGCCTCCTCCTCACACTCCAGATGTCTGACAAAGAGTTTCCAGGCTTTGACACAGGTAGCAAATGTTTTGTGGCTTTGCTGTTGTTAATTAATGGCCGAGGTCAACACCCTGGGTAATAGAAATGGCCAAACTATCCCCCTAAATAATGCAATTTGAAAGCCAAAAATATGAATTCACTGACTTAGATAAATGACAAAGAAGGATTAAAAAGTCATGGCAGCTGTGTTATTGTTAAAGGAACGAGGCAGCTGGAATCCATAGGATCCCAGTCTGGTCAGCAGCCCAGGAGACTAAATTTTAAAACTGATTGTTAACAGTTAGGAAACACAAAACCCACAAGCTAGCTCTACTGGAAGAAAACACTGGTTTGCAATGAAAACAGAATCAGCAAAAAGTGAAATTCCAAACTTGAGGATTATTTTTAAGAAAAAGTATCCTCTGAAAGATAATTGTTTAAGGAAGCTATAATCATGATTCATGTTCATGTAAAATAAACATGTGCCAAAGATTTTATTAATATTTAACTCATTAATTGAGAGAGAACCAATAAGATGTGACAACCAGTTCAGAGGAAAATTCAGAGAAATGTATGTGTGAAATGTATTTGCATATGTATATGGATAAGGAATGCTAAAAATGGGGGCCGGGTACAGTGGCTCACACCTGTAATCCTAGCACTGTGGGAGGCTGAGGTGGGAGGATCGCTTGAGGCCAGAAATTTGAGACCAGCCTGAGCAAGAGCGAGACCCCATCTCTACTAAAAACAGAAAAATTAGCCGGCGTAATGGCGTGCACCTGTAATCTCAGCTACTCGGGAGGCTGAGGCAGGAGAATTGCTTGAGCCCAAGAGTTTGAGGTTGCTGTGAGCTGTGCTGATGCCATGGCACTCTAGCCTGAAAAAAAGGAAAAAAAAAAAAGGAACGCTGACAATTAATTTACAAGTAAATGCAAAAGTGGCTTTTTACAGAGGGGTGAGAATGGAGGGTGTGGGAGGAGAAACAATTAAACAGTTACCCTTTCACCTGTACAAAATTAATTTGCATGTCTATAGACAAGAATCATTTGCACTATTAGTTATCTACAAATTACAGAGTGCTAAATGCCTCAAAGACAATGAGAGATGAAAACCTCAATGAGTCAGAAAACAGGGAATTAGACAATGTCATCAGAAATACCCAATAATGTTGTTGGTCTTTAAATGGGTAACAATCTTGTCAGTCTATTTAAAAGTCTTTCACAGTTTATTCTGACATATATGACACTCGAAAATAAAGGCAGACATAGTACTGCAAGCCTTTTTTGTGTCAAACTAGAGTAGTGATGCTCAAAGTTGGTCCTTGGGCCAGCAGAATAGGCATCAGCTGGAACTTGTTAGAAATGCCAATTCCTGGGCCCCACTCCAGAGCTACTGAATCTGAATTGTAGAGTCTGTGGATGGGTCTAGCAATTTGTCTTACTGAGCCCTCCAGATGATTCTAATGCACACTCAAGTTTGTGAGCCACAGATAGACAATGTAACATTGTCTGCCTTCTAATTGATTAGAATTCTCAAACTCAGAAAAGTTAGATGTTACCTTGTTGAAGTTTGAAAAGTTGCAAACAATTTTTGTTTGTAAATATGCAAACAAGGCCTGTGTTGTAGACAAGACAACAGTAAAGGCTGTGATTCTGTGTCTAACTTAGCGATCTTGTTTCAGCATTTTTCTTTCATTGGTCGTACAGAGCAGTTTCTCCTGTCTTTGAACTAGCTTTGTCATCCTGCTGGTTTCCTTATTAATTGGGTAAATAAATTTTGGACAAATACTCACCAAATATTTGCAAATCATGTCTTTAACTTTATAAAAATTATGTTTTGACATAATACAACTCAAGTAGGAGGTGCTTTGATCTACTTAAGGGAATGAAATGCAATGAAGGCAATAAAAAGGATCAGGTCAGGGTGGGGATGGATGTGTTTGGAACTTTTTGGGGGACACTATTATACCATAGATCAGGCCTCACGCTAAGCTTTTCAGTATGAGTTACATGGATATTCTCTAGTTTTCCCTGTGGCCATCTCTGGTTGGATTTTCAATCTCCTCATTTCTTTCTTCTCATCACTACCTGCTACCTACCCTCTGCCCTGCCACCTACACTCTGCCCTGCCACCATGCCACCACACTCACCAATTTACACTTTGCCTCCATAAATAAAGGTCTGTGCCAATTCTCATACCCACCAGTTGAGAACATCAGTGATAAAAACATATCAGGGACTGGAGAGAAAAGCTGAGTTGAATTCTTATGATAAAATAAAAAGTAGGTCCCAAAGGTTTTTAAAATTATGCTCTGCTAGGAGCTTCACACAAATACCTTGAGGATACTCATTAATTTTTCACCTGCCTTTTGGCACCAATATAGCTTGGTGCCAAAAAGTTTAAGATGGAAAGAGGGTTCTAAGAAGACTTTCTGTCTTTGCCAACTTTCACAAAACCCTGAAGGGAAACAGACACTGTATTTAAGGCAGCTTTACAGGCTGGGAAAACAAACCTAGGAGTTTTGAGGAACTCTGCTGCTATGCTTTCAAGTGAAGGGACCTATTTTTTTTAACTAAATTACTTCTATTTGCTCAGATAAAACTGGTTGTTGAGGGGGTTCAGCAGGGAACTGCAGACATATTTAAAAGAGATATTTTCCACAATAAGAGTGATTATGGAAAGTCTTAACAGGTGAGATTGGACTGAAGAAGCATAAGATCCAGAGTGCCATTACTGCAAACGTCTTCTAAAATGAGTACTCTCCGAATGCCATTGTCACAGAAGAGGTAAGAGAACCCGTTATAGTTAAGACTATGTACCAAATCCTTTATCTCATGTCTTTTTCTCCATAGACCTGTTAGGTAGATAGCAAGGGATTCTGGGGCTCCTAGGGACGAAAGTGGGTGCTGTTGCCCCCAGCATGGTCCTGCCTAAACCCTAATTCTCCATACCTGGGGGAGGAGGGAATACTCTACCAATCTGCCAATCAGAGCTTGGCGTGCCAGCTGCAAAAGAATGTAGGGAACTCTCTATTCAACGGGCCAAGCCACATGGGTACCATAAAATCTAGAAAGTGAACTAGAACCCACATGTGTAGTTATGGCTCAGGTCATGTGACTCCCAACTGTCCAATCAAAGTGGTTCCATGGTGACCTCTGAACCACAAGGGAGGTTCCTATCCAGGCAGTATAAAATAAGGCACAGACCATAGCCAACCCCTCTTTCTTTGTTCTTCCTTTTGCTTGCTCATCTGAGACAATGGGTCCCGTCGTCATCCATGGCATATGTACCATGCTCTGTAAACCTATATCTTACTCTTGCCTATAATCCTGTCTTTCTCTCCTCAATAAACCTCATTTTCATGCTTGCCTTACGTTGGTGCATCTGGTCATTCTTCGGCCATGAGCACGCCAAGAACCGATGTTTCAGACAAAAACCTGACCTCCTCACTGGTTTTGAAGTTTCCACACCTTTAGACATATTAAGCACAGTGTCACCTGTAGACAGTTTTTTGGGGCCTGCACAGTGTTTAAAATAATTAGATTTTGAATGTCTGTAAGTCCCTCTTTCCCTGCTTTCTCTGAGATGTGGGTTGGGCACTCTCTCCCAGACCATGCTGATCTTTTTTCTTTGAGATCCTCTCAAGTACAGCTTCCCAGTATACTAAATGTAAGACGATTCTTCATTAAATAAACATAGAGACATTATTAAACTCTCACAAGGAGAGAATGAGAGAAAATGTGACAAAGACCTTATAAAAAACATAGATTGGGGATAGGCTAAGAGATCATGGAGTCTTCTGTAAACTTGAACTTTTCCAGGAGCGTGAAATTATCTCCTGTAACGACCCCCACATATATAACCCAAGGCTCAGAGACATTAACTAGATTTACTCTTTGCAATATCTGACCTGGTGGTAATAACACAGTCAGTATGACTTAATGCACAAAATCCTTTCATCTCTGCGAACCACCCTATAATATAAACCAGAGTGGTTACCCCACTTCCCTCAGTCTCTCCCCGAGATCCTAACATGCTACGTAAACAACCAAAAGGCCGTTTCAGCACATAACTTTCTACAGTAATGAACTTCAAAGGCATTTGTGATATTCCATTCACAAATATTTCTAATTTGGGGCAGATGCTCATATGCTAAACAACTTGGCTGTATGTGACATTTATGTTGTGAACCTATTGTTCACAAAGTACTCTTCTCCTTTCCCCCTCAGCTGTAATTTGTTTAGAGAAAGCATCTTGGGGGGAGGGGAGAGAGGGGTGGGCAGCAGCTCACAGGCTGCCAGGCGGGCTGTGTGTGGCCTTGGGGAGAGTCTGCATTGAATGAAAATACTAGCTGTGGATTTTCATCACCAGGAAGAATGCTGGAGGGAAACTATCTGCACATAAATTCCTTTGCCTGGAAGTCAGGAGGGGAAAGAATGTTCAGAGATGCCCTGCAGAGTGCCTTTCTCTCTTAAGATGCATTAGCAGTAACTGCATCCTCTCCATGCAGGGAGAGCTCAAGGCCCCTTGCCCACACCCCCAAGTTACAAAGCGCAATATTTTTCTTTTATTTGTCTAACTCCATTCCTTCTTTATCAACAGTCTGTGAGATGGGAGGGAGACGAGAGAGGCAAAACATCTGGGATTGAGACTCTCATTTCTTATCCTTGACATTTAATTTCAATGAGCATTTTTCTTATTTCTGTTTTAGTTAACCAAATTCTATCAATTCCTTTCTTAGAATTAACTCTCTTGTCTGTTTCTGTCTGTCCATGTCACGCTGCCAGCATCTTATTTCTGGTACTATCTTCTTATGCCTAGAAAACCGGGTAACCGCCTCCTGTTCTCCAGTCTGTCCTCACGGCAGGACCAGCTTTAGGTCTTCCTAAAACTCAAGCTGATCAAATCACTTTCTCCTCAAGCCTGGCACTCATGTGCTTCGATTAGCAAAGATTAGCAAATATTTGAGTGTCTGCTGTATGAAAATGATAATTCCAGACCCTGGAACATTGTAACCATTTTTTTGGTGTTCTATCTATCATATTTTTCAATTTGTCTGCTTACTCTGTTCTGAACACTTGTTGAGTTTTTGGACTTCCAATTTTTGCTCCCTCTTTCATCCCCACCTGGAGTGCTGGCTCTTGTCCTTGTTACCTACTCAATTCCTACTCCTCTTGGAAAATCTGGTCCAATGCCAGCTCCTCTGTGAAGCCTTCTATGACCCTGCTCTGGCCTGTTTACCTATCCTTTCTCCAAACTTACATATTAATGGTCACCTTCACTCAGTCAATTGACTTCATCTACTGTCGAGCATTGTCTTTTATTTATTTGTATTTTCACCCTGTGGCTTCACTGTGACCATAAATTCCTGGAGAACAAGAATATATAATATATTTTTATTCCTTTGCATGTTGCAGTGATCAGAAGAACATAACTAATAGCTAAAATGCATGATGATTATTTGAAACAGCATATATTTACTATCAAAGTAAATATATAGTCAGATATCTGAATAATTAATACCATCAGTCACACACACATGCGCACACACACACAAAGACTACAAAAAAAAAAAAAAGGCTCTGTTTTCAGTATCTGGGAATAGACCTGAAAGAGCTAATGATCTGGGTCTATGTCAAGGGAATCCATTCAACTACACCTGTAGGGGAGGAAAAGATAACTTTCTCTTTACCCTTCACAGTTCTTAGTCTGGACAGACCCCTGTCACAAAAGACAGATCAACAAGAGAAAAACAAACAGTTTATTAACAAGTAGACCTCATGCATACATGAGTGATACCCAGGCGATGCGTATTCAAAAAGGTGGCTTTGAATTCAAGCTTAAATAGCATCTTCAACAAAGAACAGTAAATGTTCAGAGAAGTGATGGGACAAAGGAAAAGGGCTTTGAGTCCCTAAGGGCAATGAATTGTGGGAAGGTGAATAAATGCTAGGTAAAGGCTGGTTAGTAAAGTTCATCATGTCAAGTCCTCCAGTGCTGTTTCTAGGCTTATTATGGTCTAAAGTTGTCTTCAGTAATCAACCTTTGTCCTTTCTGGCAGGAAGGGGAGGAGGGGAAAGGGTTAAAACAAGTGGTAACAAGTTTGGTTAGGTCAATATTTAGTATTTACATCGGTATTAATCTGTAAATGCTATCCACAGCTGAGCCATATAGTGTACTTTTCCTTCCTTTGTTTCCTTAGAGTTGATAAATATCTTGTTTTGTGGGTTTTTTAGTGTTTAATTTTTTAAATGTATTTAACACTAACTTATTCCCAACATGCTCTCATTTCTGTAAATCTTTGAATACATTCAGGCCCATCATAGATTCCATTAATTTTCTTTCCTCGGAGACATCCCTCCTGGAACATTCTGGCCTCTGCCAATTTATCCAGGTTGTTCTCGGGGGGCCACTGCACACCTGTGATGCTGAGGACTTGCTTCACCACTGTTCTTTGTCTTTCTCTTGTGTTGCCTACCATTCCCTAGATCTCATATCATTTTCTATTTGATCTACTTTCTTGTATGAATAAAATCTGTCTTCTAGTTAAATTTCTTAGAGTGCATAGGTGACACATTCTTGGAGACCTTGCATATTTTAAAAATTTCTTTATTCTACCTTGTAGCAGATTGACAGTTTGACTAGGTAGAGAATTCCAGGTCAGAAATCATTTACCCCAGAATTTGGAAAGCACTGCTTCATTGTCTTCTAGTTTCCAGTGTTGTTATGGAGATGTCTCTTTCTATTTTGGTTTTTGATTTTTAGAACCTGACTTTTCTCTCTGGAAGCTTATAGAAACTTTTCTTAGTATTTAATGTTCTTGAGATTTATATTTTTCACTTTTCTGAAAATTCCTGTTAATATGCCTTTATGTGTGTTTGTTTTTTACTCATCGTGCTAGGCATTCATCTGGGTCCTTTGACGCTGGAAGCTCCTATACTTCAGTTCTTGGAAATTTTCTTGCTCTATTTCATTGATGCATTTAACCTTTTGTTTTCTGCTTTTAGAACATTTATTATTTGAATGTTGAGCTTTCTTGACTGGCCCTTTAATTTCCTAATGTTTTCTCCCTAAATTATATCTTTTAAACATCTTGTTGGTCTGCTTTCTGATAGATTTCCTCAGCTTTATCCTCCTAGGTTTCTATTTAATTCTTTCATGTTTCTATTACATATCAAATCTCTGAGAGCTCTTTTATCTTCTGAATTGTTAGCAGAAGAACCTTATGAGTTATTGCATTATTATTAGCAGCACAAATGGGCTGAGATAGAAATTGGTACCAGAGGGGTCAGGGGTTGTTATAACAAATACCTAAAAATGGGGAAGTTGTTTTAGAACTGGGCAATGGATAGAGGCTGGAACAGTTTTGAAGTGCATGCTGGAAAATGTCTGTATCATCATGAATGGAGCAGTGAGGGTTCAGAGGAAGAAGATAGCTGTAGGGAAGGCCTCAGTTGTCTCAGTGCTTACCTAAGTGGTTGTGCTCAGAATGTTGGTAGAAATATTGATAGTGAAGATCATTTTGATTAGGTCTTAGAAACGAGGAATATTTTGCTGGCAACTGAGGAAAGGCCATCCTTGTTACAAAGTGGTTAAGAACCGGGCTGAATTGTGTCTGTGTCCTAAGACTTTATGGAAGACAGAACTTAACAGGCATGAACTAAGATATTCCACAGAAGAAGTCTCTAAGCAGCAAAGTGCCCAAGGGTGGTGCTTGGCTTCTCTCAACTGCTTATAGTAAAATGCAGAAAGAGAGAAAAAGTCTCAGCCTGGCCATGTAAAGAATAAAAAAGTGTGTTTAGGAGAGAAAACCAAGGGTGTGGCCAAATGACTGATGAGGACATTAGTATGGACAGAAGGAAGTCAGGTTCTATTCATCAAGAGAGTGGGGGAATGACCTCAAAGGCATTTTAGAGACCTTTTGGACTACCACACCCATCACAGGACCAGAGTGCTAGGACCTTGGGGACAGAATGGTTTTAGGGGAGAGGCACAGGGCTCCTGTAGGATATTATAGCTCACTGCACAGGGCTGTCTCAGGTCTCAGTTTCCCTTATTCTGGTGCAGCGCTCCTTGGCCATCCCAACTGTGCCTCAAGTGGGCCCAGGTGTGGCTCGCACTGCCAGTCCGGAGGGCCCAGGCAGTGAGTCTTGGTAGCACGCATGTGTGCCAATTCTGCCAGTGCACAGAGTGCAACAGCTGTGGAGGCATGGATATCTCCACCTAGATTTCAAAGGATGTCTTAGACACCCTCTGGGCTCAGGTAGAGACCTGCTGCAGGAACAAAGCCACTGCAGAGATCCCCACGAGGGCAATGCCTAGCGAAGCTATGAGAGCAAGGCTGCCCCCTAGACCCCAAAACCACAGAGGCACCAGCATTCATCACTAGCCTGGGAAAGCTACGAGCATGAGGTTTCAATGCACATGAGCTGAAGCATGGGCTGTGCCCACCAAAGCCCCACGCAGGGGTGGGGCTTCCTAAGGCCTTGGGGGCACACCCCCGACCCCAGTGTGTCCAGAAGGCAGAACTTGGAGTTAAAGATAATTCTCAAGAATTAATATTTAAGGTTGTTTGCCCTGCTGGGTTTTAGACTTACTTTAGAATCTGTTACTCCTTTCTTCTTTCCTATTTTTCCCTTTTGGAATGAAAATGTCTGCTCTACGTCTTTGTATTTTGGAAACACATAATTTGTTAGATTTCATAGGCTAAAAGCTGGAGGAGAATTTGTTTTAGGGTAAACCATGCCTTGAGTCTCACCCCTATCTGATTTAGATGAGACTTTGTACATAGATTTCAAAGTTGATGCTGGAATGAGTTAACACTTTTGGGGGCTATTGGGAAAGAATAAATGTATTTTGCATGTGAGAAGAACATGAATTTGGGGGGCCTGGAGTGAGAAGGCTATGGTTTGAATGCATCCCCTCTAAAATTCAGGTATTGCCAGTGTGATAGTATCAAGAGTCAGGCCTTTAAGAGAGGAATAGGCCACAAGGGCTCCTCCCTCGTGAATGGGATTAGGTGCCCCTCTAAAGGGGCTTGGCTGACGGAGTTTATCCTATTTTTGCCCCTCTACCTTCTGCTATGTGAGGACACAGGAAGAAGGCCCTCATCAGAGGCTGGTGTCTTGATCTTGGGCTTCCCAGCCTCCAGAACTGGGAGAAATAAATTTCTGTTCTTTATAAATTAACAAGTCTGCAGCATTTTGTTATTGCAGCACAAGTGGACTAAGACACAAATCACCTAATACAGAGTCTCTCTATACCCCCCAACCACCTCCTTATCTAACTCTTGCACACTAAGCCAATATTTCCCCTTCCCTGAATCATTCAAGTGCCAAGTACCAGACAAGTAGAGACCACCTCTCTAACCCAAAGCCCACCAGAGTTATTCAAAATAACCAACTCTAAACACTTAACTCTGTCCTGCCCTGCTTTTCTGGAAGAAACCCCAATAAAGGATCTGGCCTAGATTTTCTTCTTCCTCTTGTTTTATACCTCCTAATGGACATTGATACTTTCTTTTTGGTGCGTGTGGTGACCCTTTCTCTGAGACCTGTGAGTATAATAAACTTCTTCCTTCCAAACCTTATTCTTGTTTCCTCCTGTGGCCACGCTGACTTCCCCATACCATATCCAGCATGTACATTCTTAGAACATCCCTGCATATTCTTTGTTTCCTCCTCTTTATCTTATTTATCTGGCCTCCAATTTTTATTATTTGAGACATTCTTCATTTGTCTGGTGACCCTAACTGATTGTTTGTATTCAAGAATTGGGTATCAAGAAGTAATTGGAAATTTTATGTCCAGGCTGGGCTTGTCAACCATGAGTTTTGCTGTGGGTGATCTGACTGCTCCCCACCCCTGGTTGAACCTCCAATGGTAGTATCTTTAGGTCTCTGCTCTTGGGCAATTTAGACTCCTTAGAAAATAAAATTCCAAATTCCTGCCTGGAGAACATTAACCTAAATGCCAGCATTTTGGGAACCAATCCAGGGAAAAGTGGCTAGAGGGTTTCAACATCCAGTCAGTGAAGCTCTGTTTAATCCTCTTGTTTTCAGTAAAGTAAAATATACATGGAGTTCTTTGGCCAGAGGCACTCTGTTTGGTCCTCTCTGGAGTAATAATTTGAGGGCAAGTCTAAGGTTTTCAAATGTCTCAAATGATCTCTACACATTGGTGGCCATTCTGCAGGGCCTTTGACCTTGAAGGAATTACTTCCTGTGGTGATTTTATTAAAATCATTTAAATACAAATGGTAAAATTGCCTCTTTTGTATTATGAGTCATAAATTCAATAATATTGTATGTTGAACCCTCTGAATGTTAAGTACAGAAGATTAATTCAAACACAGGTAAATAAACAACTCAAACTGGAAAACAATTTGCATGTCTTGAAGAAAATACCACATTACTAACTAAAGCACCTATTGAATAGAAACTAGTACATCCTTGTTGCTAGAACTTGATATATGTCTTCAATTTTTATTATTCAAGTAAAGGGGGAGATTGTTATCCATTTCTGAATTTGACACCTGCTAACATGCTATTTTATATCACTGACATATGATCAGCTTCAAATGCCTGAGCACCAGCAGTACAAGAACATTTTTTTTTCTTTCCATTTTTTGTACCAAGCTCTTGATGTCATATAAAATATCTTCCTGGAGAGTACATTGATGGTGCTTTTATCATAATTATGATTATTATCATTTACTCTCATCATTTGGAACCTTCTACTTTCTTGCTATATAAAAAGAATCACTTTAAGTTGTATGGCCTTTTAAAAGAGTAGAAATTGAAAAATAAGTTGGAACTTCCATCTGAACTGACCATTGACCTACATACAGCTACAGACTTCAGGAATTGCCAATCTCAGTATGATACAGTATATTTCATCCTTTTAAAACTTTCTCTTTAGAAGGCCATTTGATAAAAAATGAAAAATAATAAATAGATCCTGTGAAAGGATGAAGGGTTTTTTTTTTTGTTTTTTTTTTCATTCTAATTTGGTCTTGAAGTTTCTCTCCTGAGAGTGGTCATAACTCTGTCCTGATGGGAATCCAAGGGATTTGGTTGTGAATGTTTACAGTGTGCCTTTCTCAAGGTATTCTTTATCCTGGTAGATACCTAATGCCTAAGTTTCAGAGACATAACCAGGTGTCCCTCTCCTAGGAAACTTGTTTACACTGGCAGACACCCTTGTGGCTTTTGTCTGACCTATGTCCAGTTTATTCCTATCAAGGTAGCCACTCTGGGAGAGCCCTGACAGGAAAGAAGTTAGGTTTAGGTGCGTGGATCAGGTGAGACACAGAGGAGTCAGTGCAACAAAACACATGAAGTACCAAATGCAGCATGTTACTCACAGGTCCCAGGGAGAAGAGGGGTACTGACAAGGACCAATGAGAAGGTGATGGGGGCACTATGCTCAGCAGCAGGTGCAGAGCCAGAGAGAGATGGACCCGTGGGTTGAGACCTTTAATGGGGCTCAGGGCATTACCCAAGCACATGTCCAACAGGGAGTTCTAATTGGTGGGTCTAGAGAAAGCAGATGCAGGCCCTGTGGATCCATGCTGGAACTTAGGAGTGGTCACTGTGCATATCTGCATAGTCCATGTCAGGTAGGGGGGTCAGTAGATTGAATCTGGTGGGTCATATCTATCTGTCCCATGGGGGTTATAGGTATAGGGCAGATATCTAGATCAATCAGGTGGAAGAACAGGCAGAAGGGGAAATCTGGAAAGTGTGTCAGAGGTTACTAAGCCTTACTTCCTATATGAGATAGTCAACCCTATACTCAAAATGGATACTGAGGCAACATAAAAGTACAAGTATTCACTACAAGGCCAAGTTCTAACGACAGCTGTGAGTTCATTGTGTTTGTCAAAGTTGGGGAACGGCATTTGTAAAACTATAGCACTTGTAAGAAGTATTAATAATTGCAGAGCCATCTAAGGGTCAACCAATGTATCCAGTTTTCTTAAGTCCAAGGAAGAAATCGTCTTCACTGCCAATATAAGCCTTCCAAAATAAGGGTCCAGCACATTACTTTGCATAATTTAAATATTAAATATTCTGTCAAAGTTTGAATCTTCTAATGTCACTAAAGTCAAGAGTATTTTATATTTGGACAATTTAAAGGCTCCTTTGGGCTGGGCATGGTGGCTCATGCCTGTAATCCTAGCACTCTGGGAGGTAGAGACTGGAGGATCATTTGAGCTCAGGAGTTTGAGACCAGCCTGAGCAAGAGCGAGACCCCGTCTCTACTAAAAAAATAGAAAGCAATTAGCTGGACAACTAAAAATATACAGAAAAAATCAGCCAGGCATGGTGACACATGCCTGTAGTCCCAGCTACTTGGGAGGCTGAGGCAGGAGGACCACTTGAGCCCAGGAATTTGAGGTTGCTGTGAGCTAGGCTGATGCCACGGCACTCTAGCCCGGGCAACAGAGTGAGACTCCATCTCAAAATAAATAAATAAAGGCTCCTTTGGCAGATCTAGCATCTAATCTATGAGCAAATTTTGCAGTATTTGCATTATTGACTGATGAATAATACTAACTTGAAACAAATGCTTAGCTTTAATTTACAGATGAGTGTTGAGGGGAACTCATAAACTGTTTAAAAGGTCTAATGAAATATTTGAAAACAAATTACTCTTGAGAAAGCATAAGCTTTTGGTATTTGTCAGGGTTCTTCAGAAAGATAGGACCAATAGAAAATATATACATATGGATGAGAAGGGATTTATTAGAAGCATTGGTTCATATGATTATGGAGGCTGAGAAGTCACACTACAGGCCGTCTGCAAGCTGGGGGACCAGAGAAGCCGGTAGAGTGGCTCAGTCCAAGTCTGAAGGCCTTAGAACCAGAGAAGGTGATGGTGTAACTCTCAGTATGACACTGAAGACCTGAAAACTAAGGGAAGTGGGGAGGAGGAATTGGTGCTGGTGTGAATCCCAGAGTCCAAATGCCAGAGAACATGGAGTTCTGATATCTAAGGGTTAGAGAAGGAGACTGTCCCAGCTCCAGAAAAGAGAGAATGAACTTGCCTTTCCTTTGTCTTGTTTGTTCTACCCAGCCTGCCTGTAGATAGGTCGGATGGATGGTACCTACCTATACGGAAGGCAGATTTTCCCCCTCAGTCCACTGACTCTCACACAATTTCTTTCAGAAACACCCTCACAGATACACCCAGAAATAATGCTTTGCCAGATCTCTTAGGTATCCCTTAATTCCGTCAATTTGACACCTAAAATTAACCATCAGACTTTCCAATTTCAGTTAGTCATTCAAAAGCTTGCTCATGGATTTGTTTTACAATATATTTTGTATTTTTTATTATAAAATTCTTCAAGTGTGCAGAAATGTACAGGTAGTAATGTAACAGACATTCATAAATCTACCATCTAGACTTAAAATATATTTTGCCAGAATTTTTTTCAGATCACTTGTTTTAAAAACAAAAATAAAATTGAGAAAACTAAAGATAAAAACCCACCACATTTCCATTCTTTGACTCTTCAACTAGATACATGGAATTTATAAACATCATTCCCATGTAGGTTTTAAAATTTTTAATATATTTAAAATATTGTTTGTTTAGAATATTGATTTAAGTACTTAAAATGTATATTATTGGTACTACATGGTACTAGTCTTACTCAATTTGCTTTCTTAAATTGACTTTTTAAAAGATTTATTCATATTCATAGATAGGTGATAGATCTAGTTTATTCGATTTTACCTTGTGCTGCTGAATAAAGTTTTGTTGTAGGAATAAGCCAAGGTTTATGGATCCATACTCTTACTTATGGATGTTTAAGTTATTTCTAATATTTTGCATTACAAACAATGCTGCAATAAATATATGTGTTTATGTCTCCTTGATAATATATGCAAGAGTGTATTTGGGGAGTGGTTCTCAACAGAAGATGATTTTGTTTCCAGGGGACATTTGACAATGTCTGGAGACATTTTTGCTTGTCACATATAGGAAGGATGTGCTACCAGTATCAGGTGGATATTGACCAGGGATCCTGCTAAACATCCTACAGTGCACAGGAAAGTAAAGAATTATCTGGCATCAAGTGTGGACTGAGTTTGAGAAACTCTGCTCTAGGATATGTAACTAGAAGAACCAAATAGATAGAGACAAACTGTCATGATAAATGTTGAATTCAATAGCCTAAAAATAACAATTTCTCCCAAATTAATCTATAAACTTCAGTCTTGTTAAAGTCAATATCCTCACAGGGTTTTTCACGGAATTTGATAAATATTTCCCATTAGTATATTTTTGTCTTTCCAAGACTGTAAATGGATCTAAAGCACATCGTTGATGAATCAAATTGATAAATATGGAAGATAGAAAGAGAATCAAGTAATTATCTTCCAATAGCATGTTTTTCAATAAAGAATTTTCCTTAGGCTGGATTTGGGTGGTATAATTTGGCCCAGGTGGTGGAATGCTTTCTTTTCTTAAAATACCTATCTGGACATGGACATAACACTTGCAGCCATTCCAGACCCCTCAGGCTATAATGCTTATATTAATAATTATATTAACAATTAACTTTATAACATTTCAGCATAGGCTGGAGATAGGATGTTTATACTAGGCAACTTCAGCTCTAGGGGAAATTGGTGCTCCTAAATGAAAATCCAAACTCTAGGTAGCATCATTTCAGAAAGGGGCACACCTCAGAACTTAATTTCTCAACTTTTCTCGTCATCCACATCTTCACTAACTTTCAAAATTTTACGAATTATTATACTTAATGTCACAAATGGGTTTTTATTGTCAAATTAGCATAATGAATAATAAAATGGGCTCTCCTTGGTGAAATAAAATTATTCACATTTAAATAACCCAGATTTTATTGGTTTCAGGGAATCATTTTTCTCTTTATGTATGCATTTCCATATTTCTGTTGCTTTTCTGCTGTGAATTGTAAAAGACTTGGGTTTTGATGGCCTCCGCTAGGGAGTTATAAACCTCCTCATAGAATCTTAGAGGTATGCAACACACTGCAAGTTTCTGCTAAGTTTACCATTTCCCTAAGGCCCTAATGAAGTTAGTACTAGATCTTAATTATGGTTGTGACCTTGTTGACCAACACTGGTACCATAATATATTTGGCTTGGAGTGGTTAATTCTGACAGCTTCATTATAGACCTGGGAGCTGTGGTTGGTTGGTTGTGGCAGTCAATTCTTCCTTCTTCTCTTTAAATTTAATGACTCCATGAATAACTAGAGTGCTGAGTACTATAGTCGTCCTCCATGATGGTGTGTTCTGATTTCTCTAGGTTTATATAATACAGCAATGGTATAGTCATTCATTCATTTGAATAATTACTCAGCACCAACCTGGTTTAGGATCTTATCTCACCTGCCTATGTGAGGTTGCTTCAGCCTGGGACTTTCTTCTACCTTACTTCTTCACCTGGTTGTCTCCTATTATAACTTCTAGGTTAGGTGCCCCTCCTATGGGCACCAATACACCCTATGCTCCTCTAATAATAGCATTTCCCACACTAGAATGTCATTGCTTATCAGTCTGGATTCAGATTACCTGGGTCCAAACCATCACTTCATTCCTTACTAGCTCTATGACTTAAGGCAAGTTACTTATTTTCCTTAAGTTTTATTTCCTCATCTATTAAATAGAGATAATAATATACCTACCTAATAGAGCTGTTGTGATAATTATATTTATTCATTCAGCAGCCAGTTATTGAGAAACTATTATATATTAATCAACGATTCTAAGTGCTGGGGATAAGGAAATGAACAGAACAAAATCTCTTCCCTGCTTAAAATCTAGTAAGAGATGGACAATAAACACATAAATATATAACATAGTGGGGGATGACAGAGTAATTGAGAGTACATGTTAGACAGGAGGAGACATTGAAGAGTGACTAAATGAAGATGAAAACATGGAGAGAAAAGCGAGACTTTTGGAGGTGGGGTGGTGGTAGAGTGGAATGTAGAGATCAGTTTTGACCAAGTTAAGTTTGAGATTACCATTATTTACTCAAGTGGAGAAGCTGAGTATCCACTTGTGTTAGGGGCTGAACTGTGTCTCCCCAGAATTGATATGTTGAATTCTAACCCTGCCCCATCCTAGTACCTCAGAATGTGACTGTATCTGCAGTTAGGATATTTAAAGAGGTAATTAAGAGAAGCCATTAGGGTCAGGCCTAATCCAATGTGACTGGAGACTTTGTAAGAAGAGGAGAGTCAGACACAGACACGCAGAGAGGGAAGACCATGCCAAGACACAGGGAGAAGATGGCCATCTGCAAGACAGGGGGAGAGGCCACAGGAGAAACCAACAACCCTCCTGACATCTTGATCTCAGACTTCGGCCTCCAGATTGCGAGAGAATAAATTCCTCTTTAAGCCACCCAGTCTGTGGTTTTGTTATGGCAGCCTGAGCAAACTAGTGCAAGCTGAATAGCTGAGTAGGCAGTCTGGCATTCAGTGGACACAACGAGTAATTGGCATGTGGAAGGTACTTAAAATTACCAAGGGGAAAGAGACCACCTAGAAGGGGTGAGGCTAGAGGAGGGAAGAAGTTTGAGAACTGGAGCCCAATACACTCCAATATTAGGAGTTCAGGGTGATGAAGAGGAGCCCACAAAGGAGATGGCAGAAGAGCAGCCTGTGATACAAGAGGGAAGAAGGCAAGGGGAATTCAAGAAGGCAAGTGAAGGAAGTATTTCAGGAGAGAGGGGGCGGCCAACTTTGTCAAATCCACCTAAGAGATTGAGCAAGATGAGACCGAGAATGGTTCAATTAGATCTGGCAACTTGGAGATGGTTGGTGACCTTGGCCACGGTGATTTCAATGAGTGCTGGTCATACAAGTTTGCATGGTGGCATTTTGAGAGAGAAGGGGAGGTGAAAATGTGGAGACAGTGAATTAAGACAATCCTTTCAATGATTAAATAAGATAATACATGCATGTGGTATACTTTTGATGTAAGTTGTTGAAGAAAATTATTAATAAAATATTTTACCTCAGAATGTATTTCTTTGACATATTTTGAGATGGCAGCTCAGAGAGCCAGCAAACAGAAGGAATTCTGCAAAGTTGTCTTTTATGGGGGAGATTTGTACCTGTAGAGAATCTACATTGATATAGCCAGGTTTTCTATGAAGTCTTCACTTGTTCAGATCTAGGAACCATTAGCAGAGTCGGACACCTTGGAAGATCTGAAGGAAACATTGACCATCTATTCTCTTTGAGGGTTACTACCTGTGAGGTTTCACGCACATAACAAGACCACCTTTGCTGGCCAGGCCTCCTTTTCTCCCCATCCCAGAACCTGACTTACCACTAAGACCTGGTTTTGGCCATGCTCAGAGCCCCCATGCTTTCTGTAACCTCAAGATGGTGTATGAGCCTTTGCACCGCACTGGGAGATGGGGGTAATCACTCTGTGATTTCCCTGCCCCATCTACATGTTCATAAATTTGTATGCCTTTCCTCCAATTGATCTGCCTGTTGTGAGTTGATTTTTTTTTCAGTGAATCTTCAGAGGACAAAGTGGAAGTTTTCCTTTGGCCCTCACACTGCTGTTTTTAATATCCTTACTACTATTATTATTCATTACTTGGCTGCAAAGTCCACATGAGTAGGGACTGTGACTACTTGATGAGTTCATTTTTGGTATCTATCATAGTATATCACGTTGACATCTCTTTCATTCATATATAAAAGGAGATTCAAACAAATCTTTTGATGGATTGATAAAGATTTCTCTGCTACAAAGGAAACATTTCTTCCAGCCTCCTAATTAGAGATAAGTGTGCTACAGAGCTTCTTTTAAGAAAGCTGATTCACATCTTTGGAACTTTTATAAAAATTCCGGAAAAGCTGAAGTCACTGACGGTACATGCTCAAGCAAAGGTGGCCCTCACTCAGGAGCAGTCAAAGCTGAATACTGTTGAGCAAGACAGTGTCGGTAGCAGAATTGTGGGAAGATATGGTTGAGGAGTAGTGCAACACACACACACACACACACACAGACACATATACACGGAGGGTGGGGTGGTTAGAGGGAGACAAGAAGTAGAAGGGAGAGGAAAGAAAAGCTTAGTCTTCTGTAATCAGTTAGCCAAACAGGACAAGAAGAGTTCCACTGTGTTCTGTCATCTTGACAGCGTGGCACTCAGGTTGTAGAGACCCTTCTGTTTATGGAGCACTTTCACATACATGACCTCCAATAACCTCCATAGCTCTCTGAACAAGGCATTGTAAGCTGTATTTTACAGATGAGAAAATTAAGGTTCTGGAAGATGCAGTGACTTGTTTATTGTCAGACAGTGGGAAGCATTTAGGCTCCTCACTTAATAGTTGTGTTTGTCTTCAATATATCTGTACTTAAAATCACTTAGTTTGAATGTTAGAATCCTCCTTCAGGGTGTTTATTTTCCAGTCCTCCCTTACCCACTGTTTGTATTTCTCTTTACAAGAGCATTGGTTTGGTGTTAGTAATCCCTTTTATCTTCTCTCATGTGAAGTATTTAAGACAGATCTAATATAATATTTCAATCAATGCCACGCATATTTGGCTCTTTGGCTTATTAAGACTGCGGTTAAAAAAAATCACAGAAATTTCATTATGATCCAATTCTTGGAAACATTAATTTAGTCAAATAAAACAAGACAAAAAAACCCTTAATTTTCACTGTTTCTGTTGGGGCTCAGAAAACAATATCCCAAAATGAAGGCCTTGGTAGCAACCTCAGAAGCAAAAGGATTCTCTGCCCTCTTCTCTCCCAGTTCCATTCTCCCCCAAGGCTAGACATAGAAACTAGAATCCCTCTTCCCCAATGTGGGTCATAGAAACTAGAACCGCTTTTCTCAAAAGCCAGCCATAAAATTAAAAAATGTTCTGTGTAAAAACTGGCCATAAGGAAATTATCTGACCTACCTTGTTTCTGGATCATAAGACCCCCATTCCAGAAGGGGTCCTGCCCTAAACCCACAAGGAAGGAATGCTACCCAGAGAGGCCAAGAAGAATCTAGACAGACCTGCCTTGCTGGGTTTCCACAGTCTGTTAGCATTAGATCATATTCTTTTTGTCCAAGTATATTTTTCTACATTGCTGTTTATACTTTGTTGAACCTAAGCATAAAAATAGACAATTTTCCTCTGTATCTTTTCGATCTTAATTCTGAAGGCTCCTGTGTATACACATTAAATAAATTTGTATGTCTTTTCTCTAATTCATCTTCCTCTTGAGGCTTGACGTTTTCCATGAAACATCAGGGGGCCAAGGGCCTTGGTCCTGTAAAAGGAAAATAAAAATCTCAGGGCCATGCCCCCAACTCCTTATGCAAAAGGAAATGCAAAGGCCTCGTGCTACCATGCAGGCTTGGCTGCCCGCCACCCAAGAACCAAACACAACAGGCAAATGCTGGGGAAGGAAGGGTGGTTGATTCAAGGGCTGGAGGCCTGGGATGGCAGGATAGTGTCTCAAAGATCGTCTTCCCTCTCTCTGCTTACTGAGAAACGTAAAAAGGGAAGGGGTAAAGGAGGTTTGTGACAGAAAGCAAGCTTTGTGCAAGTCATCCTGACTTGTTCGATGGTTATCAGCAAACAGTAGGTCATCTGGTGGCTCTTGTTATCAGCTCTCTGCACGGTTGGTTTATTCTGGACTTTGGAGCTGTTTTACCTCAAGGTCATTTTCTAATCTTGTGCCCAGCAGCTGTGTAAACAAGCAGCAGGTTAATTCTAAACTTTTAAGGCAGAACAAGTCGAAAGCACACCGGAAGCAAAATGGCTTCCCTTTAGCCAGCCTAGCCTTGTAGTCTGGGTGGCCCTTGGGGTCCGCTTACACTCAGGTACCTGTGAAGAGCTGGCTCCACAAATCATCCTTAAGGAAATTCCTTACTGGCCCCCCATAAGCAACGACACACAAATTGTAACTTCAGGCCCCCAGGCTGTGTCTAGCACCGGAAACTAAAGCCTGTTTGATTCCATACTAATAATGAATTACAAGTTCATCTTCACAGGTAATAGGAGACATGACAGGCTCAGACATTCCTCCACCCACCCAGGGACGTCTAGATAATTGATGCTTCTTTCATTCCCTATTCCTCTTCTAACATTTCCCTTGTTTCATGTAAAAGGCCTCACAAGAAGGTAACCATTTTGCGTCACTGCCAGGCACCTCCTCGCCTTTTCCTTTCTCCCTGTGTGCTGTTAAATGCTGAAGCTCCCAAATTCCCCTTTGGAAAAACAACCACAGGTCTGCCATGGTTCATGCTTTCCATGGGTGTGTCCTCAACTGTGGCTTAATAAACCTCCATTGACTGAGATTTTTGCCGCAGTCACTTATTTGGGCTGACAGCCCCTACACAATGAAGCCCCTGACATGTTGGGAGCTTCAGCAGGCTGAAGTATGGCGTTGGTTGAGAAGAGTCTGGATGACTTTGTCCGTGATTGGTGTAGGTTTTAGGAAAATAGCAGCTGGCCCAAATGGCCTGAATATCCAAGGCGTTAGGCCAGAGCTCGCATATGTCCTGGTTAGAGGTAGGATACAACCTCACAATCACAGACAAATTTCAGATTGATCTATGTTTAATTTCTCTCCCCAGGAAGAGACCAGCATCCTGAGCTGAGTGACTAAGTGAGCAACAGCTAGGTTTGGGGCAGAGAAACATAGATGTAACTTATCTTAGGCAGACACCAAAGGACTGGTTTAAAAAGAACAATTATGTTCAGGGAATTTTCAATGCACTTTGGTACTGCTGAAGAAACTGTCTCCATCCATGCCTGTGAGCATGGAAAGGCTAATCCACAATGCCCCAAGGAAGGGTGCTTTGCTCAGAAATGTGGCATTCAGTTTCTGTAACTCTGCATGGAAATTCCTTTTAAAGCTGTGCGTTTCACAATATGCAATAATTGCCTTGGGGCAATGAATTACAGAAGAAGGGGGTAATCACAAAGAAACAGCATAAGGGGGAGGGAGATGCACAGAAACCTCATTGTTTCCAATGATCATCAAAACTGGGTCAGAAAACAAGTTCTGCTTTGATGTTTGCTGTTTTTATTTTTAAGGAATTCTGTGTAATGAAGTGTAACCTCAGCAAATGGAAACTAGACTCAGGAAAGAGCCAGAGAACTAGTTACAGCAATAGAGTGTGGGATGAGTCATTTTCATGACATACTTGAATAGAATCTAGGTTCTTATGGTTTCCATAAAGGTTTTCTTAGTTTCACTTTTCTTCTGCTTTCATTAGTCCATTGAATTGGATGTCAGCAGGTGGAAATGATTTTACATGATAGTTATGTGGATGTCTTCTTAGACAAAATCAAAGACGTCTTTATCATGTGTGGTAGGAGAACTGCAGAGGGTAGTGGCTAGAAGCACATGTCATGCAGACCTGGTTTTGATATTGGCTCCAGCACTTGCCGGCTGTGTGATTTTTGTCTTAAGCCTCAGGTTTCCTATCTGAAAAACTGGGATGATCACCCTGTTGTCATGAGTATAATACATGCCAAGGTCCTGATACATTTGGGGTGAGGAGGGGGTGCTATTATTATCATTATCTCGGAAAATACTCATCAATTGCCCCGAAGAACCTCTGTGTGTGTGTGTGTGTGTGTGTGTGCATGCACATGGTGTGTGTGTGTGTGTGTGTGTGTGGTAGAGACTTGTTTCAAAGGTACAGCATGAAAAAATATTCAAATGTTATGTGCATATGTGTGTGTGGGGGGGGGATTGTTTCTGTCTACTGCAGAAATGAGAGTTCTGCTCTGGATAAAGTTAGCCATTGTAGTCAGATTTGCCTTGTGTGGGCACTTACGAGAAGCTGAAGCTGTCCATCTCCTCTCTTGCCTGTGCCCGTCAGTCTTCCTGACCAACCAGAGTTCTAATTTTCATCACTTGTGCAGATTCAAGATTTTGATAAATGAGACCGCTGAGACCCGGTGGGATTCGCATAGTTCACTCTCCTCTGCCTCTCTCTTTCTGCCTGCCAGAGTTTGAGACCCACAATTTTTGTTACCATGAGGGTGTCTCAGTCACATCAGCAGTTAGCATGGGACTGGTTCTGACGGAGCTGCACCACTCGCTCAAAGGCTTGTTTCCTAGATTCCTAGGTTTAGATTGCAAGTAAGAGTGAACTCACGTGCAGCTCAGTTGCTAGTTACAATTGAAGGTTGAAAAGTCTTTCTGCAAGCTGCTGGTGAGACTCATTTGTCCCTGAGGACAATGTCACTCACCAGTTGGCTCCCTCTTGTTGCATTATATGCAAATTACTTTCTCCTTAAAAGAATAAATATTCATCAAGAAATCGGCAATAAAGCCAAGTTTGAGAGGTATGGCTAAGCCTATGGGGCAGGGCTCTCTCCTAAGACCAACTCAGAATAAGAATGAGGATATATTTACAACACACACACACACATGCATATATACATATATATATGTGTGTATATGCATACAATGTTTGAATATTCTTTTTCATATTTTGCCTATAGTAAAAGAAATATCCCTGTTTTAACATACATCTTTGAAAGGAAGTTTATCAAATTTCTTTAAGTTCTACATCTTTAGGAAGCAGATAAGCTCACTGTAAGCACTGATGCAGTGCAGTTCACACAGTTTTTGAAGTGAGCTCTAAATTCAGTGTGTTCTGTTTCTGCTCATATCATCTATTCAACTGCTACAAATGCATTTCAATTCCATTTACCTGCACTGAGAAAGTTTAATGATTATTTTCAATATTTAGGTGGATGGCTTCACAGAGCCTTTTATTTCACTTGGCTTATAGAATCTGAGATATTTACCCACACACCATTGCCTATGCCTCTAAACCAGCACCCAAAAGATTTCCTCTTGAGAAACCGCTATATCTCAGTCAGCGTCTGAGGCAACTATATGCTTCCTCTGAACTCCAATGAATATATAGGGAAGAAAGGAAGGAAGGAAAGAAGGTGTAGGGGAATAAAAATAATTTTCTCTTCCATCCTTCATGAGTTTTTTAGCTGTTGGACTTCCTGTAACAAAAGACAGATTAATAAGAGAAGAAAACTCAGAAGTTTAATGACACGTACACCTCCTGTATATATGAGAGACAACCCAAAGAAATAAGTAAACCTCTAGAGTAGATCTCAAAGAATTGTCTTGGCCTTCAGGCTTTAATCCCATTGATCTCTGAAGAAAGACAGAAAGGTGTGGGAAAGGCCTAGTTAAGATGAGAGGGCCAGAAAAAGCACCATAAAACAAGGGCAAGGCTTGTTATACAGATTTAGAGGTGTGCCTTCTCCATTGATTTAAAAGTCTCTAGTGATTTAGTCATGCTGCGTTTCCTGGTGTGGACAGGGAGACACCCTTACAAATGGGGATTTCCTTTGTAGATATTAATTTCTTTTACGAAAAGGTAACTTTTAGAGCTTCTCCTGTGTCTGCAGTTTCTCAAAAGAACAAGCTCAAAATAATTCTTGTGGCAGAGAGGCATATTTGGGGTGGCATATTCTAGTCCTCCTACAGATATATTTTCTTCAGGTGGTATGTACTGAACCACACAAAAGGCAAGAAGGAAAAAAGGAAGGAAAGAAGAAAGGAAGAGAAGAGGGAAGGATTGATTGAGGGAAGAAAATAACATATGTTTCTATTTAGACCCACTGACTTAGTTTTATTAAGTCAATCTGCGTTTATCATAGAGTCTGGGCTCAAGGCTGGTGTTGTGTAAACTTGGATACTAAGTGAGGCTCTTGTGACAATTGTCCACTCTCCAATTGGGTCTTCTTTTCCCCTGCAAGTGATGGTTTTTCTTACTGATTCTTATCCAGCCTCTTATCCCAATTTGTTTCATTAAGAAGTAACAACCCCAACATAAGTGACTAAGGCAAAGATCTCAATCAATGAAGGTTTATTAAGCCAGAGTTTGAGGACATGCCAAGGAAAAGCACAAGCCACAGATGCATCTGTGACTATTTTTGCCAAAGTGGGATTTGGGAACTCAGTATTTGAAGGGGATTGAACATACAGAAAGAGAAAGGAGGGGGGACTGTAGGTAGTGAAGCGAATGGTTACATTCTTGTGAGGCCCAGGAAATCTACATTTTACATAAGATAAGGTGAATGTTTAAAGAGGAAAAACAAGTGAAGAAAGAATCAATTATACAGATGGCCCTGGGTAGGTGGAAGAATGATTGATCTTGTCTCTGTTCTGTGCCTGGGAAGATAAACTTTTAATCAACATTATTAGTGTGGAGTTGAACAGACTTTAGTTTTAGGAGCTAGACTTAGGCTATAGACCTAAAATTATAATTTGCATGCCCTTGTTTATGGGAGGCCAGCAAGGAATTTCTTTATGAATGATCTCTGGGGACAGTCCTTGTAGATGCCTGAAACCTTTTACCTTTCCAACGGATCTGGCTAATGCATGATGTTAGTAACAGCTGTTCATTTGGAAGAGGGTATTGCATGACTCAGTCTCCAGGCTTGACCTTCTCTTTTGCATAAGGAGATGAGGGGTGGTCCTGAGATTTTCATTTTCCTTTACAGAAGCAAAGACTTAGTGCTAAAACCCAGTGCCCTTGTTGTTCTGCATATCACAACTCTCCTAACAGTATGTCTCCTGGGTCCAAGGTCCTAGGATTACCGTTCTGGTCCAGGCTTCAGTTAAGTGCAAACCTGCCTGCCTGGCCAGATACCAGACCTTGTTAGCAGACAGGACTAGTGCCTGCTCCATTGCTTTTCATTCCACTTGGCTGATTTGTTTCATTGTGAGTAATCTGCACTGCATTGGGAATGAAACCCAAGTATATCAACAGGCTCTTTCCATGCGCGGGAGTATTATTCTACCCATCTGCAGGTACAGGAAACTGAGGCTTAGAGAAGTTTTATGGTTTGCTCAGTTTTATAGGCTTCTTAAAGCCCATTTGAAGAAAACTGAAAGCAAAATTTTCCTATTTATAGGCCTAAAAATATATTGAGAACTGAACATGCTCGAGAAGACATGCCTTAAGCACCCTGAAATCTCTCTGATCAACAACTTTTAAAGACTAAATGCGAACACTAATGGCTATGTTCTGTCATCACTCAGCTAATGTCTCTCGGTCCCAAGTGTCTGAATAGTTAACTGTGATCCTTTTGTCAGGTCAGCAGTCTGTTCTCTGTTCTTGGCCAGAGAATGACCAGACACCAAAACCAAGGCAAGCCCAAGGTGAATTTTATTGAGCAAAGTAAGACATTTGCAGCAGAGAACAAACACCCCCAGCATAACAGGAGAGCCTTATGATCTGGGGTCCTGTTTTATATTGCCTATGCTGGGCCCTCCTTGTGGTTTAAATGTCACCATTGAACCACTTTGATGGACAGTTGGGAGTTATATAAGCTGCATATCTTCCTACATATGTGAGTCTTACTGCGCATGCATATCCCCCATGAGCCTCTCTGAAAGTCCATGGGCAGGGGTGGGGGTGGTAAACTGCAATGCAGATTTAAGCTAATGACATGATAATTAGCTTTTGGTTGCTCTAGGTCACCTTTCAGACTCTATTGTGCCTGCTGCTTGGCCCGTGGGCTGGGAAATCCTCTTCATTCTTTTTTGCTGAGTTCTCATTGGTAGATTGGCAGAGGCTTCGTTCCCTCCTACCCCAGGTGTGGCAATTGCTCAGGGCACCTGGCTTTGTCCCCAAGAGAGCCAGAGGTCCCTTACTACCTAACACTTTCCTTGCACAGTATGTATGTGCCTGGTGGATAATGGTTAATCCAAGGCGCTCACCTCTGGATTTGTTTCAGTGTTTTTCAGAGATAGGAACTGAAAAGGTGGGGATATTTATTTTGGTGGTGGTAGAGCCTCATCACAAAGGTGATCCATTGTGTTCTCCACATGAACATGTGGCCTACGTTTGTTTGCAAGACTAGGGTCTTTCAAAGAACTGGGCCTCTTTCTTCTTTTCCTGGAGAAGTGTTTGTAAACAAAGATTCTGCACCAAACATACTGGTCCTCTGGGACATTGCCAAATCTACTAGTACAGTAATGATTTACAACCATGTGTCCTGGAGTCAACATGTTCTTGTGGAAATTGCTACAGTTGGAAGCAAGATGAGTTGATAGGAAAAATGTGTTAGAATGTAAACATATTTTAATAACTTCAAAGAGCTGGAGTTTATAGTAACACCCTCAGAATCACTTTTCCCTTATTTCCAGAAGCTTATGGCGTTTATAAAAGGGATATACAATCATACAGTAAAAAGCACTGTGGGTGGGCACTTTATTTACATATTATCTTGTGTTGGGGCCTTTCTTACCCAGGGCTTGATCCATATTAGACACTCGACAAATATTTGTTGATCCTAAAAGTGAAAACTACAGGCATTAAACATGAAGTTGGTAGCATTTTAAAAGCCATAATTTTTGAGTCCCTATTTCCTATTTTATGCAATCACTGCACACTGGCACCCCTACTCCACTGGGTGAATTGAGGACATCCTCCTTTAAGTGAAATAATTATAGAGCAGATATTCTACACCCCCCTCACTTGGATATATTAGTAAACCAGATGTGTGGATGAAGAACTGTTTTCACCATATGTTCCCACTTGCCCAATGGACTGATACATGTTTCTTTTAACCAGTTCCTTTCTTCACAGTTTTTACTGTGTATTTTGGCCTTTTTAGAGACACATACACAGTCCTTCTAAACAGTCAAATGTCTGCCCAGACTGAGAAGCTCAAAATGGTTCAAGTGCTCCTGGGATGTTATTACAAAAATAATAAATAGATCACAATCATTAAAATGAAAGACTAAGCCTTTGATAGAGGGAAATTGTTCAAAGAAGGGTAGGACAGTAAAGCAAGTTAAGTCTCCTTTTGTAGACTGGAATGCTTTTTGATCTTCATTTCCCTTTTATTAACACCTGCATATCTTCGTATTAGGGCAAGTGAGGCTAAGAAGCCCCCTTCAAAATACATTAATTATATGATGCTGATCAGACAATTAATTATCACTGATTATGCAGATCTAGTCTATTCAGTAAAGCTAACTAGAATATTTGAATATTAGTATGTTTTTATAGTGCAATAATATAAGATAATGTAATAATAATTGTTTGGGGATAGCAGTTTCGGTGTCATTATTCAATTGAATGTGGTGTCATTACCTCCAAGTGGCACAATGAAGTGTTGTTAACTAAGCATCTGTGTGTACATTGTATATATTGTGCATTATAGGGGAGTACTTTATACACTTTATCATGTGTTGATGCCCTCCTTGTCCACTGCTGGCCCATAATAGTCACTCAATAAATGTTTGCTGATCCTGAAATTGATCAACCTTTGTCCTTCCTGGTAAAGAGGGGAGGAGGGACACCTTTGTAAATTTATGTCCTACTTTTAGGAAAATAGGAGGAGAACAGAGAGTTTCTTATACCTGCTTCTTCTCAATTGCCTTCAGCTCAAAATTATTCTGATGCCAAAGTGGTATATTTTGCAGTGGCATATTTTGCTACCTTTTATCTCTGAGTTTACCATCAACTTACCAAAGTTAATAGGTGAATAATCCTTGACTAAGCGTATTCATACTGCAGATGAGAAGTCAAAGGCTAAAGAATTCTTACAGGCAACAGACAAAAACCTCTATTTAGTATCTACCATGTTTAAAGTACTGTGCTAAGCCACTGGGGATGAGGAGTGGGGTGGTAGGAAGAAACACTTCCATTAAGGAGTTTATTACCTAATTGCATCTAATTTTTTCTGCTAGTAGAGTTTGAAGTATCCCACAGACATCCTAAAATTGAGGGTCTAGACTATTACCTAAAATCTTTCTAAAATTCCTGAAGGCTTCAGTAGAGGTCTCCCAAATGGCTACTGTTTCTTGTGTTCTCTATCTTAGCAAATCATTTTCCAAGTATTGGGACTTGCGCTAGACTCTGCCATCTCCTTTATCTCCCACATCCAACTGGTCATCCATCTGAAATTCTATTGATTCCTTCCTGTGACTCTAGGCCACACCTCTCTGTTCACACTAATACTGTATTGCTTTGAGTCTTCATCAGGTTTTGCCTAATGTAAATTAAGGTAACCACCTTAATTTGCACTTACCTTTATACTCATGGGTCATCCACACTGAGCCAGAGGGCATCTCAAAGCCAAGAACAATTCTATTACTCAAAATCTTTCTAAAATTACTGAAGGCTTAAGTAGAGGTCCTCATGTTCCCTGAGGAGGCAACTGCAGTCCAGAAGAAATGTAAAGACTTCATTATATTAATAACTACTGGGCGTTCATTCTTTCTCAGGCCATGTGGTTGCCAACACGGGGCTGGCCATACATCCCAGTTTGCCTGGAATAGTCCCAGTTTATGCCCACTGTTCCTGAGTAATTATTAATAATGCCTTTTTTTCCTCTGAAATGTTTACATGATAAATTATGTGGCCACCCTCTTTAAGTATCATAGATTTGTTAAAAGAGATTTGTGAGGATTCCTCTGGTAAGAATAGCCTGGAGATAAATAAGCTAGAGCTCTAGATCTCTTACCTAAAATTCTTGGATGTGTGTCATAAATTAAAATTATTCTTATTTTAGGAAGAAAATAGAGTGTATTATTATGTATTATGTAATACCCCCAGCAGGGTCTAAGGCAGTGCTCCTTAATCAAACATACCACCATTTCTATAGAGAAATGTATGAATGTAGGAATTTTCTTCCTCCAAATGAGAAATATAAAGACTATACAGTTCAGGGCAGGATTTGATGCTAAATGATTATGAAAACCATATTTGGCTTTCAGAGCTCTTTGGATCTGGGAACAAAGGGATTTTAGACCTGTACTTAGTTGTGTGAGCTTGAAAAGTTTCTTTGTCCTCACTAATCTTTGGATTTTTTGTTTGTAAAATAAGAACAATAATCATACATCTTAATAGAGTTGTTCTGAGGATAAAATGAGATAACTAGGTAAATGGGCTTAGCAAAGGGCCTGGTACAAAATGCTCAATAAATCGTAGTTATTTTTATTAACTGCATCCTGTTCTCACATCATCCAAAGGTAGGAATCCCAAATTATCTTGAGGCATGCAGAGCAAGGTAAGAAAATGTGATGATTGTGAGATTAAAAACCTCTTTTTTTTCATCTAAGCTACATTCTTTTCTACAGAGACTGTTTATATCCCTCTGCTGCATTGTAAACAGAACAAAGACTTGCTATTCACCGTTGTGTCTCAAGGGCCTAGTACTCTTTCTGGCACATAAGTATCTCAGTAAATGATTGATTGAATGAATTAAGGCCTGTGAGATTCCTATGCAATATCACATTCAAAGATATTCTGAGCATAGGTATATACGGGAAAGTCCAAAATATAATCGGTCAACAGTGATTTAATAATAATATTCAGGAAATCCTAGCACACTGTTTCTTTTTGTTTTGGTCACATGAAACCTTTGCATTCTTCCATTTAACTACCCTACTCCTCAGCAAGGTATTGTAGTACTTCAGGGCCCTGGAAGGTCTTAAAGGACTTTCACTGCTTCTAGTATAATCTGAAGCAGAGGAATAAATGCACTAGAAGAATAGAGCTCCATTTTTAGAAGTTAAATGTCAGTGATTTTTTTGAACAGCCTTATTTTCTTTAATTTGCAAACAAATAATTTCCCTGAAATTTCCTATCCGTCAAGGCTGTAAAACATTTATTAAAGAAGTTGGCAGATTTTATTCTCACTTGGCAATTTTCCCTTCAATAACTTAAAATCATTTATCATAATAAACTAAAAGCAATTATAATGGCATCATTTGAAATAACTTATACCCTTTTATAATTGAACAAGAGGTTTTAAATGCTATTTTGGATCTTGCCCATGAGATGTGTGCATTTTTGGATATAGGAACATAATAGGACTTAAAATTCTCTCCAGGAAGATATATTGTGGGGTGTTCAATAATTTATCCATAATTCTGAACATCAAAAATTCTGAAAACTGTATGTTTTTTCCTTCTAATTTGGTTATGGAACTTGACTTGATCTAAACTTATTTTATGGGGCTCTTTTCTTTGTTTATCCCACTATTGTGAATATTTATATATTATGTTATGGAAATACTAATATGTTTGATTATGAGTGCAGCCCAGACCTACTAGGGTGTTACTTAGTACAAGGTATGTCTTAGGATGGAGCTAGCTGCACCATTCTAGATTATTTTCCTGAAATTTTCTGTGTATTGAGGGTATAGTGTATTTGTACTGAGCCTTAAAATATTTTCTGTAAATATTTTTGATGCTTCCCAAACAAGACAATAAGGAGTGGATTCAAAGATGTGTCCTACTGGCCTCTAGATTGAATTAACTGAATTAATGTTTATGATGAATTGTAATTGCAGCATCCTTGTTTACATATTTTTCTCTATAATAAATATAGTTTTCTAGCCCATGTCTTCATGCGATAACCTGTCCACTGTGATGCTTTTTCTTGTACCAGACATGGGTTCAAGTCCAGGCACTGTAGCTTGTGGCTCTGGGAGCTTGGTCAAGTTATTTAATATTTCTGAATTTCCATTTCCAGTAGATGTGAACTAGGGATAATAATTTCACCTTTAAATGATTGTTGTTAGCAGTAGACAAGATGAATCTTATGTCCCATTAGAGATGCTCAGTTATGTTAGTTCTTTTCCCCTTTCTTGTATTAGCCACCCTTTAACTGACCTGCCATAGGCAGAGTTCTTTAGGTTGAGTCTAGAATATTCTGAATCTTTTTCTTCTCTTGCCAGTGGTAAGCCTGGTTTAAGAAAAAGCATAACAATCTCACCCATGTCTGTATAACTCCAAAGCCCATGCTCTTCCCAAAGCTCTGCAACCCTCCTGAGGGAAGAAGAAAAACCCAAAGAAATAACTAATGATGTTGAAACTCAGAGATACTTCTCACTAAAACTTAGTCATTTGTATCCTTTGCTAAGGATGTAGCTTTCTAAAACATGACAGAAATGAAGACTCCCAAGGACACCTACGTAATCAACTGAACGTGTGGCTATTGGTGACCTCTACCTCACCAATATCAGGTCTCCCTTCCCTGCTTCTACACAGTAGACAAGTAAGATGGATTTAGAATGAAAACTTGGGGAGAAGAAATGTGATGTGCCAAACCTAATGCATTTTGAAACAGTAAGAATGTGGAAAACATGCCTAGAGTTTTGTTAGGAGTTTGTTTTATGAAGAGTTTATGAGTCAGTCATTGCTTTCTGGCACTTAAATGATAATTAGGCTATACGCTGCCTTAAGAAAACGTGATGGCCAGCAGAGAGTCAAATACCAGAAAAAAGCAAGTTAAAAGCATCATCTGTTTTATTTTTCTTGATTTGCAAATCGTGTAGAAATGTGCCTCATGCCAAGAAAGACAAATGATAAAAATGTTCCCCCTTAATTACCAACTCTAGGAGGTAGGTTTGTGCATCACCTTCCCTTCTTTCCCCTGCCACAGAACACACACGTGTGCACATGCACACACTGCCACAGTTTCTCTTGAGTGCGTGGGTTCTCAAACTTAAGTACATCAGAACAACCTGGAGGACTTGTTACGGGGCAGGTTGCTGGGCCCCACCACTGGAGTTTCTGATCCAGTAAGCCTGGGGTGGGGCCAAAGAATTGGTGCTTTTAACAAATACCCAGGTGCTGTGTTCTAAATGTTGGTGTCCTCCCAAAATTCATATGTGGAAACCTAACCCCCAATGTGATAATATTAACAGGAGGTAAACAGGTTATAAGAACTCTGCCCTCATGAATGGGATTAGTCCCCTTATAAAAGAGGCCTGAGGAGGCGTGTTTGCTTTTCCTACTGTGTGAGAACACAGCCAGAAGGTGCCATCTTTGACTCAGAAAACAATCCCTTCTTCACAGACGTCAAATCTGCTGGTGCCTTGATCTTGGACTCTTCATCCTCTAGAATTGTAAGAAATAAATTTCTGTTGGTTATAGGCCCCCAGGTTATGGTATTTTTGTTATAGCAGCCCAAACAGACTAAGATGCCGGATCATGCTCATGCTACTAGTCTGGGAACCACACTTTGGAGGACAACTGGTTTGGTGAATATTGTTTAACTTGTATTGCACTGAGCCCCAGAGCAGCAATTCTAGACCAGTGATGAGCATCGGAATCATCTGGGAGCTTGTTTCACTGCAGCTGCCCGTCCTCATTCTTGCCTCTGGCTGAACGTTAGAATCACCGGGACAGCTACCACACCATGATCCACTATAGACACATTGAGTCAAAACCTTTGAGGATCAGTCTGAGGAAGGTATTTTTTCTTTTTGATCTTGCAGTATTATCATTTTATCTTAGTCTTTCCTGCTTTTTAGCAATTTTTAAATTTTTAGTTATTATGGGTATATATTAGTTGTATATATTTAATATTTTTAGGGTATATATGATGTTTTGATACAGGCATACAATGCAAATGAATCAAATCAGGGTAGCTGGGTTAGCCACCGCCTCAAGCATTTGCTATTTCTTTGTGCTAGGAACATTTCAAAAACTGCTCCAGTGATCTTGATACTCAAGGAGGACTCATAACCACTGCAGATCGATTCTGAAAGCATGTGGGTATTCGTGGGGTGTGCATTGAAAACACGTCCAGGCAATTCTTATGCAATTTGAGAAACAATGCTTTGGGCCAAGACCCAAACCTTCTTCCAAGGCTCATCACCAGCCCCTATGCCTCCAAGGGCACACTCTCTCATATGCCATAATGTGCTCTGCACTTACTCCTCCTCCCACCAAAACTCATCTCTTCTCACTGTGTTAAATCCTTCATGTCCTTGGGCACTGAACTCAGGGAGTCACCAGCCCAGAAATCTTTAGATGCTCCTCTTCTGGGCTCCATGGGACCCACTGTTCTCCTTTACCTCAGCACAATTATACCAATAGTAGAGTTTCTCTCCACTTTTCTACAAGTCTTTTCCATTGAGGTGCTAAGCTCTAAATGGGGGGTTAATTCTAGTTTTTATTTCACCTACTCTTACTGAATATAATTTCTCATAATACAAGGTGCTGGATAAAATTAAAAAGATTGATGTTAATTAAATCCTGCAAATAGGAAAAAAATCCTATTTTCCTTTTTGGGGATAATATTTTCTCTTTTAAAAAATATAAATCAAAAAATATGGCTTTCAAGGGTAGGATAAGACAGTTTACTGAAATAAAAGAAATGCCCTATGTTAATAAAGTAAGTCAGCAATAGTACAGGCAATAATAAGAAAAACCTCATTACCGTTTTCTTTTTTCAAACGAAGTCTGCTCTTAGGCAGCCATGGCAAAAATATCATTTTATAAAAAGCTACACTTGAAATGCTTGCTGCTTTCAATCTTTCCATTGAAGTCTATCCTGAATTTTTAGTTTGTATTTTCTGAGATAGTAACCATATGTTCAAACAATTGTTGTTTTGACTGTGTAAAATTCTTTCGCATACTCTGAGGAGTGATTAAAAAGTGCTGCAGAGGCAGGCAGGAACCTGTACTGATGCTGTTGGCCCCTTTGAAAATCTCTGGGCCAAACCTTCAGGACCTTTAGAACAGCGTGGCGCTGTCTCGCTACGTAGCGTGATGCCACAACGCTGGGCAGCAGTAGTTTGTTATGGCAAAACACGTCTTCGAGCTTGGGATGGGAGAGGTGGTGGGACAGATTTTGTTTTTCTTCAGGGTCTGGAATGTGCTTTGTGTATATCACAGCATCTATGTGGTTTATTATGTATTTCTCATTTTATCATAAAAGGCACAGTTTTACCACAAATTATATAACTAATAATACCCTATATCTGGCTAGGAAAAAAAAAAAACCACCAAGGAAAAAGGGAAACAAATGTCTTGCTTAGATCTAGTGATTTTTTAAAATAACATATATTATATAAGCAGATGCATGTTTCTTGTTTTAATGGACTTAAGCATTTCCATGTTCCTATATATAGTTTTATTGTCATGCCAATACATACAAATTGTCAGACTAGAATCTGTTGTCAATCTACACTCCTTTGGAAGACTGTATCAAGAGTCATTATTCAATTTGCACGTGTTTAGATGTTCATCTGTTTCGAAATTAGACTAAAGATTTTGGACTTGGTCTATGGTGATCCAGTGTGAATGCAAAATTATCTTTAGACTTTTGACAGAAAAAAGGTTTCTATTCAGGGGGAGTAGGAGACAATGCATGAGAAGCCACGGAAGGTTTTCAAACAGGTAAATGATGTGATTGAGAGCGGCTTCTGGAAAACAAACCTGGTCCCATTTTGGGAGAAGCAGAAGATCGGAAGCCTGGTTCGGAGGCTAACATAATAATCTCAGTGAGAAGCAATGGAAGACCGTATCAGGGTTCTGTGGCAATAGAAAGAGGGAGGCAGATGTGATTGCACAGAAATAATCCTGAAATTGTGCAAGTGATATAATGTCTGGGGCAAGAAAGAATAAGATGCCAAATATTAACTCTGAAGTTTTAGGTCTTATTGACTTCAAGGGTCATTGTATTAATACAAAATGGGGAGTACAGGAGGAAGAGAAGTTTACTTTCAGAGATGTAGATTCAACTATGTGTTAAAATGTACCCTGGATTTGTTTTTATCAGGGGTGGTAAGACATGCAGACGTGGAACTGACTGTCATGAAAGGAGACATTTTTCCACTCACAGATCCCTAGAAACAGGAGGCACATGATGTGCCACGCAGGGCCACGGGGAGAACCAGGTTTGGTCAGGGGCAGAAGGACTGAGAGGAAAACCAGGGGCAAAAGTTTTTATTGTGGTTTTCAAGGGAAAGAATGTCCAGGACAGGGGAAGGAGCTATAGGACTGGAGAGCTTGAGCAATTTTGTCAAGGTCTGGGCTATAGGGTTGTCTCTAGTGTTCCAGTGTCTGGCCCTGGTGTGTTTTAGGACAGGAAGACAGTGTCCTGGGCTGTAGGAGTCCGTTAGGAGGCAGGTGGGGCTGTGCACTTAGGATTGATCAGTTTGCAGAGCAAAGCCATGCTCAAAGGCAAGTTAGTTGCTTGCTATCTCTAGTAATTAGCCTTGGGAGGGGCAATGTCTCCCCATTCAGCAAGGTTCTGGATGTAAAAGCATCGTAAAATACAGAATATAAGAAACATGATTAACCCAAGTTGTCTAGGCAATGTATCAAGGTAGAGCTTCCTCAGCAAAGCTGGACACTAGAGGATCTGAAGAAAAGTTAGGATTCTAAAACAGAATTTGGCATCATCCCTATAAATGGGAGCTAGTACAACTAGATGTCATTACCAGAAGAGAGAATGCATCTGGGAGAAGGTGGCCACATGTAAAACTAGGGGATGCTTACATTTAGCACCTGGAAATGGAAACAGAGTAAGAAGAGACTCTGGAGGTCTCAGAGGTGACAGAAGTGGAGAGAAGGTGTTTTGGAACGAAGGTAGAGGTGGAAGAGGTGTCACCCCAGAGAATGACAAAGACCCAGGTATTAGGCAGCTAAGGAGTCATTAAGGACTCCTGACTGTGTAGAATAACAGAGCTGGAGGCATGGAAGCCAGGTTGCAGGAAATTAAAGTATGACCAGTATTGAAGCAGCAAATGCAGACCTCTTTTTTGAGACGCTTAATGAAGGAAGGACGGAGAGGGATAGTATCTGTTATTATCAGCTGCTCCTTACTAGGTACTCCAAACCCCACTTTCCTAATTTCATTCCTCTATTTCCTCCTTGTATCCTACAGCTCCAGGGAAATTAATGGAATTTATTTTATTTGTTATATGTTGTTATATATACATATATATAAGTATATATATATTTTACATATCCTATCCTTACTTATGCCTATGTCCTTCATGAAATTATAAGCTTGCAGGCAGAAATGCTGTATTATTTGACTTTGTATTTGCAGTGTCCCACACTGTTCTTGGTATAACCTGTGTTTGGTGTATGTCTGTTGAACAAAAGAAGGGGTAGATACTTCTCAGAAGAGTAGTTTACCCACCCAACTTGCCACAAATTGCATATCTTCATCTCATCTCTCTGTATGTATTTTTTCTTTGCTTATATCTATTAATTATTAATATTTCAAAATGCAGCTAGTCACTCATTTCCTTTAGAAATCTTTTCCCAATTAACCTAATGTGAACCGAACAGTTATTTTGCATATCCTCAGTGCATAAGCTATACATATATTTCCTTTGTGCGAATTTAAAGTGTGCTTAATAAAATTCTGTTCTTCAACTATTCTTAGTTTGTAATATGTATGTAAGTTTTCTGTCTTAAATATAGCAAGACATTGTACATACTGAGTTAATGTTAACGGGCATACATAAACTTTCAAATACACCTGAATATGCAAATAGAGATCAATATCATAGATCTGCTACCTTTGTGCCTTACTAGTCAAAAATTTTTCATCAGCGTTACTGTTTGGATCACATAAAACAGAATTTTATGAATTAGTGACCTTCAAAATGTTGAAATAACACTGTAAAGATAGTGCATCTTGCAATTTATGTTCACATTCTGATTCTTTGTCATTTGGCAAAAATGAAGTGGCTAGTAGAAGTGTTCCAGTCATTTAATCATGAAAAGTATTGCTTCATTATGATCATTGTTTGAATATTATACATTTGGTGAACTCATTCATATAATTTTTATAGACATCTAGCAGACATCTAACATTTAGAAAACCATTTCACCAATATAAATGTATATCCATACATTCATAAGTGAAGAATGCATAGAGATAGGTCTGGAAGGGGAGAGCCAAATTATTTGATTGAGTATCATTGGAAATTACAAGCTGAATCAGAACTACTCAAGGAAAAGACAGGATTTTCAGTTGCAAAATCCACATAGAAACTGTAGCACATGTAACAGGAACTGGAGAAGTAGAAAGAAACACCAGACTGATGGACTGTACAAAGAAAGGTGCAGATTACCTAACAGGCTGTATTTCGTATACCTATTATGTTCAGAGGTTACACTGCTGTAATTATTGTATTTACCTGTCTGCTTCCCCTACTAAACTGGGAACTTCTCAAGGGCAATGTCTGTGTCTTATTCATCTCTTTTCTTAATGCTCAGCATGAAGCCTGGCATAAAAAAAAATGCCCTCAGGAAAGTGTTCATGAAACTGAATTAAAAATGTAGTCATCAGGCCAGATATTGATTACCCTTCATGTATCTTTGCATCCATTTATTTATGAGAATATAGATTTATATCTATTGATATGGAAAAATGCCTTCCATGCCTTGTTGAAGGGGAAAAATAAGTTTTAAAACATTTAGAAAACCATTTCACCAATATAAATGTATATCCATACATTCATAAGTGAAGAATGCATAGAGATAGCTCTGGAAGGAGAGCCAATCAGGTGGGATTTCAGATGATTTTCATTCATACCACCATAGTTTTTCACATTGTCTGAGTCTTCCGCGGTGAGCTCAGTTCAACTTTACAACAAGAATGAAGTCATTTTTTAGAATGTGGACAAAATGTGAATTAAATCTGGAAACCTCAAGTCCCAGGCCTGCTTTTTACCATAAACTACTTGTCTAAGTCACAATTTAATCATACATAAGAAAACAAATAGATATGTCCTGTTAATATTCTGGACTTGTTCTAAGGATAAACATGCACACGGTCTTGGTGTATAAACTCAAGTTTTGCTTTTGTTTGCTCATCCTTGCCTCTTAAGATTATGCTTGAGTTCCAGCATCTTACACGGTGTGAAGACTCGGGGCTTGCTGGCGGCAGGTGGTGGAGTCAGTGGTTTGGGGTCCACAGCTGTTATTGATGGGACATCTGTTCTACTGGCCTGCGTGGCCCCTTCAGGGCCTGAGGCTTTCTTTTGCTTCAGGATCATCTCCAGGGTACCGGGATATTTTACAAGGCTGCCAATAGCCCTGCTGCCTGTCCAGGCCACCGTCTCTCCCCGTGTTTGCTTCCAGTGCGATGTCAGGAGTCTGGGCTGGGAACTTCCACTGATTTCAGAATCCATGGCTGTCCTCCCTCCAGCTGAGAACCCAGGATAGTCACTTTCTTCCCTGGGGGAGGAGCAGGGAAAGCTTTATGGCCCTTGGTCTTCATCCTTCCCACCCCGAGCCTTCAAGGCGTGTTATCTATACCATGGGATCCTTTTTTTTTTTTACTAGCTGGAGGTGATTCCATTGTATAGATGGGTGGTCCCCAACCTTTTTAGCACCAAAGACTGGTTTCACGGAAGACAATTTTTCCATGGATGGGAGGTCTGGCTGGGGAAGAGGCTGAGCTCAGGCGGTGATGCAAGTGATGAGGAGCTGCTTGTAAATACAGATGGAGCTTTGATCTCTTGCCTGCCACTCACCTCCTGCTATGCACTCCCCCCTTCCTAAGTTTCATGGAAGACAATTTTTCCACAGCCAGGGGCGGCCGGTGGGGGCGCAGGCAGGTGCAGAGCTCTGCAAGGTACCAGTCCGCAGCCCCGGGGGTTGGATACTGCAGGTATAGATAATATGTCTCTTAGGCTTTCTTAAGGACTCTTAGGTTCCTTCTCTTTTGCGCCTTATCACAAGACTCTCTGAAGGCAATGAGTATCAGCGCCTGTACCTGATAAAGTGGAAGAGAACAGAAATAAAGGGAGGAAAACAAAACATAGAGTAGCTCTCAAAACATTTTCCTGACAGTTAAAAAATTGCTATAATCCTGGGAGGGTAGACAGGGTGGACACAAACTGAATAGAAGACACTCTACCAGGCTTCTCAATGGGCTTCTGAGAGGGAATTAGGTCCCAGTGTCCTGTGACCATCGAATGTAATAAAATTATCTTCTCTCTGACATCTAGAATGGTATTGGCCATGTACTCCCCTTAGGAGAATAGAGAAAATGGTTACTGAAGCCAGCTCCTGAGGGGACCAATCATCTCCTTGAACTGACTAAGAATGACCACAAGACTGGTAACTATGCTGCAGTTCAGCTGAGGAGACCCTTTACTAAAAAGGTAGTGCAAATAAACATTGTTGCAAAAAAATGTCTAGACAGCCTACCCCCAGAAGGAGAGATCAAGGAAAGCGTTCTCAGGAGTCAGTGACAGGCATGGGGTGAAAAGGCAGGAGTCCTGGACTCCAGACAATGGGATAGTACTAGCACTATAGATGACAGTTCTGTGGAGAGTAGCAGCTTCGAATAAAGGAAAAACTAGAGTAAGAAATGAGAATTCTTTTTGACACCTGTGTTTTTGCTTGCCCTAATTGTTGTTTGAATGTTTTATGAAGATATGAAAATCATGCCTACAAAACTAATTGCAATGTCCTGCGTCCTTCAGTTAGAAGTGCATACATCATGGTCAGGTTTACAAAGAGGAGAGGGAGTGTGGTCTTAAAGTTCATTCATTGTCCACCTCCCACATTTGCTAAACTCCAGATACTCAGTTTGATCACCCACAAAAAGAGATGGTGCTATTTGCATTGTAAGGTTGTGAGGAGATTGAAATTAGGTAGGTGAAAGAGCCTAGGGCAGTATCGAGTGTATAGTAAATGCTCAACCAATCACAGGGATTATTACTTCTCTTGGTATTTAGTTGCTGCACAATAAGGCAAGTATATCCACTGTCTTAAGGAATAAAAAAAATCAGAAACTAAAAAAGATTTCATCTCTTCCCCTTTTCCAGCCTTTACAGAACTACTCTGATGATAGGCAAACTGATGGTGGCAAAGAAGGAAGAGAAACAAGGTTATAGAATCCATGAATTTTGTGGGAAGTATAAAGAGATATTTTATGCCTCTTCCTCTTTATTTAGTTCTCAGGCAGTTGTTTGGCTCATCTGTTTTGTTATGGGATAAAATGGGATGTGTAACTGTTTTTCTTGTCTCTCTCTGTGTGTGCATATGTGTATTTCTATTCTTATGAAGTGCTGACCCCAGTTGATTCAGAATACTTTTAATTTTTAAAAGAGTCTATTTTCTTCTGGAATCCTCTTATATCCATAAAGGCAGAAATAGAGTATCATTTAAATAATATGCTTTGGTTAGAACATAAAGTGGTTAAGAAAAGCATTTTGGAGGTTGACTTAAAATACATTGACTTTGAAATAAATATACATTTGGTATAAAGAATGAATTTTACTAAGTATGCATAATGGTTTTACCAACAGATACCACTTTGGGAAGATATGTATTCTGGTTTGAAAAATATTCTGGTTTAAGCTCAGTTGCATTATAGCTTGCATAATACTAATTAGATGCTGGCTCAGAACTATGTGTTAGTCATAAAGTTTTGGCTAGATTCTCATTAAATATCTGAAAGGGTAAAGAACAAAGTGGTTGTGCACATGTTTAAAATCTTGAGAAAAACATACTATGTACCACTTAACAGTGACATTATCCATGGGGTTAAGGAGAAAGGATATGAAGGTGCTGAGGACTGCTGGGTTCAGAGTGACCAGACTTTAACTGAGCTGGATAATAATCTTGATCCACAAGCTCCCTGTGCCTTGATTTCTAAGACAAAGTACAGAGAGAATCAATAACACAGATACTTCTTGTTTTGTTTTGTTGTTGTTGTTTTGATAAAACAAATGGAGATTCCTTAATGCAACAGACTATTTGACAATGCTGGCATTAGAAGATTAGAAAAACTCCTATCTTATAAATGATTTTATATTGCATATTTACTATTTGTAGTTAATGAATTTCTGAATATATGATTTGATCTGCCATATTTAAACTAAGTAATTAATTAACTTATGGAATACCTATTGTATATTCAAATAATCCAAGTTAATATTAAAGGCATGAACTTATCAAAATTGTAGTTGTTTCTTAATTTGTCAAGAATTTTAATGCTAAATTGACCTTAATTTTTTTAAAATAAGTATTAGGTAACTTGCTGATTACTTAAAATAAGTTAGAGTCATAAAATGTATGTCGCTAGGTGTGAGTTCCTTGTCTGCCTATGCACTCTATATTTATGGCTTGTTCAAGGTGCTAAGAAGAGAAGTTGATGTGCCTAACGATAGCAGAAGGTGGAGGATGTGTCTGTGATAAGAGAAAAATGCCTTTGCACATGTCCCATTACCAGCTTCCAGTTCCCCTTGAAGTGGTCTTCACCCTGGCTTTGTCTCCCCTGCCACCTTTGCCTTCTGGCCTTCCTGGGGGGCCTATTCCCCTACTGACCCTGGGGCTTGGGGTTTTACCCAGGCCTGAGTCCATGTGCTCAGAAAAGGTGTGATTTTGTCCATCTGGGCTGTGGGTGCTCATGTTACCTTCTTTCTCTGGGATACCAGGGGAAGAGTCACCTGGTTGCTATTAAACTTGGATGTAATTGTGCGCATAAGAAATGGCGACAGGGACAGATCTAGCTAGACATGCAAGTGAAATAGAGATCAAAGCAGTACATTAAGGCAGATGTGAAGGTATCTCAAGTGAGTCTGATTCTGTTATTATCATTTTATTTAGATATATGGTAAGATCTATTGCAAGGTGACTTCTTCTCTTTTACCCAATTCTTTCAAAAAATTTTTGTAGTGGGACTGTGTCTGATAGTCCTGTTGACTTTTATACATCAAGGCTTAAATTATCATAATTATTTCTCCTTTCCATCTTCAATGAACTCACCATTTATTGAGAGTATTATCTAGTTTTCATTAGTGTTGACATATGGTAATAAAACCATTTGTTGAACGAGTTTGTGAATGAAAGTGCTCACCCAGTCCAAAGACATTCATTGAAACAATGTTTTCATTCACTAGTGGGAAGTAGCTAGGGGATGATTTCTCACGGATACATTTATATTTCATAGTGTATATAAACTATATATAATTATTTATTAAAAGCAAATTTAAACATGCACAAATATTTACAAAACACCAAACACATCAAAGCAGAGGCCACTCGAATTCTAATGAAGACACATGCACAGTGAAATATGTCACTTAAAAACAAGAAAAGGACCATCTCTATTCCATTCTCAGAGCTTTATTTAAAATCAACACAAAGTCAAGCAGTTGGGGCCTTTACTTTAGAGTTATAATGTGTTTTCCAAATCTTTCTCATTTTAATATGATTCTGGGTGATAGTCACTAAAATTCTCACATTTGGGCACTGTAAACATTATTTTACTCTTGTGGCCCACTGAACAACCTCAGAAAAGATAAATTTTGGCAACTGGAACTGTACAGAAAATGAAGTGATTGTCATTTTTAATTTCTCTTTGGATTTCTCAAACAAGCCTGCAAATATTGAGTGAAAGCACTTTAGAAAGTAGTAACTGGGATATTAGCATAAAGAAATACTAGGGCTTTCCCCCTACAAGTTTCCCCAGATACAGTATTGCTGAAAGAAAGACTTCCACTCCCCTATTTTGACTGTATATGCGGCTCCCTGGTTTCAGAATTCCTGTTATAGACATAAGACTTATCCTAATCAATTAACACACCAAAATAAATGTGGGTATTTACTCCCAGATTAATAAAAAAAATGATCTGTGCTCAATTAATTTTAAATGTATTCATTCTTGTGTGAAGGCCGATTCAGCACCTTAATAAAATTGGCTGGAAACAATCTGAAAGCCATCCGAAGGTAAGAAGTTAAGAAGAATAAAAAAGGATTATTTTGTGATCTTTACCCAAATTTCATAGCAAAATGCTTGCCAAGCTATATGAATCTAACCAAATCCCCTTGGTGTTAAGAGTTTCAGTCAGCACATGCCCAAGCCATTTGCATCCTAGGAAACAAATGTAGAGCACATGTTCTGAAACAAGTTTCTTTGAGAGCAGCCTGGACTCCAGAGCCAAGAATCTGAATCTTGGCCGGAAACAGAGGGTTAAAAAAAATTTCTACATATAGAAATATAACATTTGTCTTTAATGTTTAAGCTCTTTTCTTAAAACAATGTGAAATCAGTTTAATGAATGGGAGGAACATGCCATGTTGCAGTGCTAAGTCAGAGCAGTTTGGCTGCATGTGTTCAACCCTGTGACAGATTTTGTAAAATAGAAAATATTGTTGCACTTTCAACAGTAACTAAAGCCATAAGGCAAGGTTTCTGGTTTCATTCATGGCTTAATGATCAGGCCAGTGGACCAAATGCTTAAAGCAAAATAGAACAAAATGTTTATAGTTATGGATATGTTACCTGTTGTAATTAACCCCAAAAGGAATAAAATATTAAAATTTATTCAGAAAGATTTTAAGTATGGTCTTTCTTAAATTTGATGGAAGTCATGATGGTAGTGACAGGACATTTTGTTAGGATATTTGATTGGGAAATATCATGATGCAATAAAAACCACTTTATTGTATATATTGAAATCTCAAAGAATCTCATTGTATGAGTTTGTGGGTGAAATGAAAATGTGAAAAAGAGAAACTTCTTTTTTACCACTTTATTTCACTCTTAAAGAATGATTAAGCAATCCTGTAGGTGGGATGTCACCTTGCTGACTAATTCAGCTGAATATTACTCACTTCTTTTGCATTGTATGACTCAGGTATATTAGAATTTGTGGTGTAAGTAAAGCATATTGCTAATAAACCTGAAGTCATAGTTTGTTTCCCCTTTCAGCGAGTAACATTCACTGTGACCCGTGAATGCATCCCTAGTCCCCACTGCCCATCTCAAAAATTGCATGAGCAACACTGTAGAGCAGAGGGGTGGAGTCAGGAAGACTGGCATGTTAATTCTAGCTGGATCCTGTGCTACTTCTATGAACTTGGCCAGATGACCCCAAAGGCTCACTTTTCTCCTTTGAAAGTGGGAATGATCCTGCCACCTACCTTCTGGGACTGTAGTGCTGAAGATTACATTAGATAATGTGTCAAGCACTCAGCGCTCAATAAATGTTAGTTATTCTCCTTCACGGTGAGCATGGTAAGACTCTGTGATTGGAAACAAAGGAACTCAAAGGGCACGTATTGCTAAGTGGGAATCACTGGCAAGATCTTCACTTTCCATGGATGGTGAACCAACAAGTCGAGGCGTGGCCAAGGCTAAGGATGAACAACATTGACTCTACCTTCTCCTTGTAGCACAAAACACTGCCCTCACCCCCCGAATTTCTTTCCTAACCATTCAAATATCAGTGGTGTCAATTTGCTTTCTCCTTCAAAAAAGTGCAAAACAAACAAAACAAAAATAGAATAAGAGTGGATTGAGAAGAGACAAACTTTGGCCCCAACTTCTGGTGACACCAGGTCCAATATAATTGTATTATAAAAATCCAATATGATATATTTCCTTTTAATTTAAAATTAAATTATTATATGAAGACATGTCTACTTATGTTAAAAGTATTTCTAGCCAGTAGAACTCTTCAATTTTTCATGTTTATTTTGACATGGGAACAATTTGCTATGTAATTCACAGAAAAGGGCATTTTTCATTTTCACACGAAACAATGACAAATGGTTGCCCAGAAGTTTACTGACTATAAATGACACATTTTTCCCAAGCAATAATGCTTAGTGGATTAGATATAGCCATTTATTGGAAGTACAGAAATGTGGATTGTAACAGGTAAAATCACACCAGACTTTTTAGTAATATTAATATCAGTCTTTAAAGAGAAATACATTTTTTCCTCCTTCATCTTTTTAATGGTGCATGAGGGCTGCCGTACAGATGTCAAGATCCACAAGTGTGAACTATTTTTATCTAACTTCTATGATGAGACTGTTCTTCAGCACAAATTAGATTTTCCGACAGCCTCACAGATAAGTAAAAAGCAAAAGTGTGATTTAAAAAAATAATCCTCAAAGTTTAGATGCTGGGGATCTGGAAATCCCATAAGGAATAACTGTCTTGAAAAATTTATACTTTTTTCTTCTTTTGCTGAATGAAGTGTATTGTGAACAAGCAACCTGTCCCTCAGAATTTTGCCACTTACATTACCAGCTGTTCCCAATCAATGTAAAGATGAAAATGCAAAGCTCAGACTATCCAAGTGTTCATAAAAATGCAGGGCAGTTCTTAAACATTTATTAAGAGCTAGCCATGTGTTAGGTGTTAAATAAATGGAGGTAAGTGTCTTAAGGGTGTACGTTATGCCAGAGTTTTCTTCACAGGAACAATACATGAAAATGAAAATCCTGTTGTGGTAATTCAGCTACAACACGACATTCAGTCGGGACGGAGGTGACAGTTGGATAATCCTTCTGTGCTGACTGGGACACAGGCCATATGGTTTGCACAGAGAGGCTGATTGAACTGATAACACAGTTGTCAGAAAGCTCCTTTCCTTTCCCCATGTTGCTGCCACATTGTTCTAATTCCTATATTGTGATAAAACTTGCACCTACAGAAACCTAGTCATGGTCTTTTCTTTACTTGCTCTCCAGAGTCACTTGTCATTCAGCTCTTGCAAGAATTTCAACCTAAGTAAGAAATACCAGGCTACCAGTACTCTGTAGAGAGTAACTGACTATGCTTCCATGGCCTTACAAGTCTTGCATCTGCTTTCTTTTTGAGATAAAAGAAGAAACTTTGGCTCTCCAATTGTAGTGCAATAACAAGGTTAAGGGCAGGTGTTTGTAATCATTTTCTAATAAAGCTGACTCTGCAAAATTATGACATTTTTTTTCCCTTAATGTTAACCCTAGACCAAATAAACACTTCTGAGAACCATAGTGCATAAACCATACTAAAATGTGTTTCAGTCATTTCTTTCTTTATTGACTCGTATACAAACATGAAAGAATGACAAACTTGAAAAAATTGTTAGATACCGAAATGTATGAAAAATTAACCAAAAGTCTAGCATTCTATGCCTGTATGTAATATGCATTTGATAAATCTAAATTAGTGTCATTATTTGGTCTTAAGACTTTCCCTTTAGAAGGGAAAATGGTCATCAAAAGAGTTCAGTAAAAAAAAGAAGTTAATCTCTCAAAATATGTGTACTTTTCCTATTGCATATTGATTAAGAACTTGATTGCTGGACTCCAACAACCTGGAACTAAATCCCTGTATCACCATGAAACAATCAAATGGTCCTGGGCAAGTTATTTGTTGTCTCTAAGCCTCAGTTTCCTCAACTTTTAAAATAATAAAAACTCTGGGGTAGGCAGCCATGAAGATATTCTCAATGACCCCTACCTCCTGGTACTCACACACTTGAGTGTGGGCTGGGCTGAGTGGCTTCCTTCTAATGAACAGAATTTGGCAGACATGGTAGGACAGCATTCCCAAGATTAGGTTTTACAAAGATTGTAGCTTCCTTTTTGGGGACTTATTTTTATTCTCTTTCTCAAATTCCTTGCCCTGTGGGGAGCAAGCTGCCTTGTTGGTAGCAGCCCTATCGAGAAACACAGTTGGCCAGAACTGATGTCTCCAGCCAGCAGCCAGCATAGACCTAAGACCTGCCAATAGCCACACGAATGAATGTGGAAACAGATTTTCTGAGGTTTGCTAATAACCAAGAACATGAGCCTAAGGTATCCGGCTAAACTGTGCCTGGTTTTCCTAATCAACAGAAAATGTGAGATAAGAAGTGTTTATTGTTTTAAGCTTCCAAGTTTGGAGTTAATTTGTTATACAACAATAGATAACTAATACAAACTGAGACAATAATAACCACCACCTTGTAGGAGGTTGTGATGATGAAGTGTGATGATATATGAACAGAGCCTAGTCCAGGGCATGACTCACAGTACAATCACTGTAAATGAGAGCTATTATTCTCTTCATTGAAAGGGAATTAAGATATATTAGTTTTAATGGTTTAAAATAGAAGAAAGCTAATGAAGCAAACCTTGTTAAATCAGAGTAACCTTAGTTTTTGTATGTAACTTTTTTTTTTTCTGTTTATAAAGTCTGTTTGTAAGCTGTGTGCTTTCCTACTAAAGTCTTCTTAAATTTTCCCTTCTATAAAAGGGCAAAAAACCTTCTTCTGTGGTTAATCTCACAATATCATCCTTGGGTCAAGTAATCCAGAATACTTTTTTTTCAAGAAAATATCTATTATCTTAACCTACAACCACTAGCCTACATATAATGACCAACATTTTGAGTTACCTCCAGTAAAGTTTACCATCCTGTAGGAAAGAAAAAAAATTGTTGCTCTTTCTGTGTGTTGGGAAGAAGATTATGGAAATCTTTGCTTTATGTTCATTTTTAAATCTGAGTAGGATTTTATTACAGCCACATTACCCAACTGTTTTTGAAATTTTTTCTGGACGCTTAAATTAATGAAAGTGACTAGTGTTGTTCCACATTCGTTCATTTTTCTAGAATTCTCTTTTAGAGCAAAAGTCCAGCTTTCAGAAGACAGAGAGCTCCAGCAATTGAGAATTCTAATAGCATTTTTCGGGCATGTCCAACTTCTCAAACAAGTTGGTTATGTTTCCTGACAGAAATAAAGTATAGACAAGAAGTATTTCCCTTATCTTTCCTCATGCTTCCTGTAGCCTTTCATGTAGATAGGTGGAAAAAATTCCTTTTACATGAAATGGGAAGACTTGGCACAAGACCAGAATTTTTAAATCCTCCTCACACTCTTTAAAGTGCAACATCATTATTCAAGTGCCATAAAAGTCAAGGCATTCAGCAAGGATTGTGGCCAACTTATGGATTCCACAGACATGAATAGCGCAATGTGGAACACTATTGAATGGGTCAGGGACTCTTCTTCCAGTAAGATTTTCATGCTTCGCTGACAGAGTGAAAGAAAGCCATTAGTGCACTTGACCTTTCTCAAAGAAGGCTGGAAACCATAAAGGACAGATACTGGAGATGTATGTCTGCCAAGTCCAAACATATTATCTAATTCAATGGGTTAGCCAGTGGCTAAATAATCACTGGAAATTCTCATTCATTCCTCACAAGATTTAGCTTAAGAGTTCCATGCACAACCACCTTACAATGTAGACCAGAGAAGTTACTATTTTGCCTTTGAGTGTTTAAGCAAATCAAATTCATACTTGGAGAGGCTGCACAGTATAAAAGAAAAATAGCAATGAACAGTGTTCAGTCCTGCTTTTGCCTTCACCTTTCTGTGTAACCTTAGGCAAGTTTCTTCATCTTTTTGACTGCAAGTTATAGATATCCAAGTCAAGTAAGCATAAGCAAAAATGAGACTAAAACAAAAGATATGAATTAAATTGTGTGTGTGTTTTTTAAAGGACGTGAGACTTCTTACAGAGATAAAGATTAGGTTATACCTGAGCCTTAGCAACAACTGTATCCAGGAATTCCAGTACTCTCATTTCTTCTCTTTTGTAGGGGCATCTTTATCCTTCTTTTGTTCTTTAATTTTGGTTTCTTCCACCTGTCTTGTTCACAAGGTAGGCGAGAGGGCTGCTAATATGCCCAAATTCTACACCCTATAAAAAAAAAATCAATGAAAGGAGCTTCATGGCTTAGCATGGTTAAGGTGCACAGAAGCCAATGGCCTGGCATGGATCAGATGCCTACAGACCAATGGTGATGGAGTGAGATGAATACTGCAGGTGGGAAGCGGTAGGGGTGGGGGTAGAAGGAGAGTGCTGGGCAGGTAGCACAGTCAGGCTGCTGTGCTCTGTACAGGGACTCAGACCACCTGCTCAAGATGCAAAGGGAGGAAAAGATAGCAAAAATGTGCAAGGGTTTGAAGTACTACCCAATCATTTAAAAGACAGAAAGTCCTAAAGTACTGGTTCTTGGCCCTGATTGAATGTCTAAATCACCTGAGGAGCTTTTTTGACAGCCCTTTACTGAAACAAAGTTCTTTCTCTATCCTCTTGAGAATCATCTGGAGGAACTTTTGAAATTCATAGCCTTCCTAGATCTACTCAGACCTATACAATTAAAATCTCTGGGAGATTAAAACAAGCTCCCCAAGGATTCCTTTGCACATTGAAATGTGGGAATCCTTGCTCTAGACTGATGATTCTCAAAGTGTGAATCTCAGAGCAGCAGTTTCAGGATCACGTGGGAACTTATTAGTAAAGCAAATTCTCAAGTTCACCTCGGATCTACTTCCTCAGAAACGCTTGGGATAAGGCTCAGTAACCTGCATTTCAAGGAGGCTTCTAAGCATTTGTAATATCACTAAAGTTTGAGAATCACTGCTCCATTTCATCTTTCTAAGAATTCCTTTTTATGGAATTTTATGAATGCATTGATCCTGAGTTTTAGTATTTAAAATATGTAATTGGTTGTCCTTAAATTCAAAATTTTGGTTAGAAAATGACCCTGCAACTTCCTTGGCACCATAATGCCACTTGAAAATGAATTGTTGCATAAGAGACAAAAAAAGGTACATTGTTAACATCTACAGAGCTCACATAAAGATAGATTTTGTCATATTTTTATTGCCTAGTTACAGTTTCACCTAGTGTCTTTGGAATGTATTCTTCCATTCCAGGAATCAGGAAACTTCAATATCGGCTTCATTGTTTTCAGCATCGTTAGCCACAGACAGTGCAGCTGGGGGCCTGAGAAAGTTCATCTTTTAATCTCCCCCGTTAAAGCAAATGATCCACCCTTAAATATAAGAAGAATACATTTTAAAGCTTTTACTTAGAATAAAACATTATTGAATTATAAAATAAAATTATAAAATAATTTTAGATAATTAAAAATATTTAGTAAAGTTTTCAAAAAATATTTTAAAATGTCATTGCAAAACAAGACTACAAAGTGTATGTACTTGTTATTGTGTTTCCATGTAGAGGCAGGGAAAACTTTTGAATTTCAAATATAATGATTTACTGGAGATAAAGTAGTTAGAGAGATTCTACCAGTTATAATAGAAGATAATAGCAAGAGCATGTTAGAAGAGAAGAAAGTAAATTAATATTTGAAAATACACATATTTATACTCTAAATCTACTTTTGAAAATTCTAGAAAAAATGAGATTATACAAGCATATAGTCCATTAGCCATCAGAGGAAGGATGGTGTCCTATGCCAGGAGTTTCCAGGAAACTCCACTGTATGTCCATTTGAGAAGAAGGGTGAAAAAGCAAATAATGTTTTTATACTATTATTAAAATAATTTTGACCTCACATACCCTCTAACATGGTATTTGGGACTCCCAGGAGTGCCTGGACTACAATTTAAGAATGATGAAGTGGGTCAAATTCATAAAGTTAAATTCAGATCCTCCTACCTGATAAACCTAACCAAACAGAAAGTGCTACAGTAATAAAAAAAAATTTCTGTGCTAGGAACATGTTCTGTCAGGGGAGAGAGCCTAGAGGCATCTGAGTGCCCCAAGACTGAGAGCTCTGGCTATCCAGGTCCTACAGATATATGCTGCTTCCTGTCAGCATACTTACGGGGACTTTGTACCTACCCATGATGATGAGGACTCATTATCCAGTCAAAACAATAAATGTTGGCTTGGATGTGGAGAGATAGGAACACTCATACACTGCTGGTGGGACTGCAAACTAGTACAACTTCTGTGGAAAGTAATATGGAGATACCTCAAAGAGATACACGTAGTATTACCATTTGATCCAGCAATCCCATTACTGGGCATCTACCCAAAGGAACAAAAGACATTCTATAAAAAAGACATCTGCACTCGAATGTTTATAGCAGCACAACTCACAATTGCAAAGATGTGGAAACAACCCAAGTGCCCATCAATACAGGAGTGGATTAATACAGTGTGGCCTATGTATACCATAGAGTTCTGCTCAGCCACAAGAAACAATGGTGATCTAGCACCTCTTGGATTGTCCTGGATAGAGTTGGGGCCCTTTCTACTAAGTGAAGTATCACAAGAATGGAAAAACAAGCACCACGTGTACTTACCATCAAATTGGTATTAACCGATCAACACTTAAGTGCATATATAGTAGTAACATTTATTGGGTGTCGGCAGGTGGGAGGGGGGAGGTGGGGATGGGTATATTCACACCTAATGGGTGTGGTGTGCACCATCTGGGGAATGGACACACTTGAAGCTCTGACTTGGTTGGGGCAAAGGCAACATACATAACCTAAACATTTGTACCCCAGTAATACGCTGAAATAAAAAAAAATTTTTAAAAGAAGTCAATTGGGATAAACCCAAAACACCTTTTTTTAATGTATTTGAGATCCCTGGCAGCAAAGAATTTGATGTGAGCTTCAGATTCATAAAGAAGGAGGATTTGTTTTGGAAAATGTACCAGACCCAGCTGAAAGCAGATTCCTCTGATTCTAGAGCTCTGGCAGGACTAAAAACCTTATTTTCCTGTGATACTGGGTTAAAATAAGGAATTTTTAAGTTGAAAGGTCTTTGTGGCATGCTAATGATTCATGGGACAGTATGAGCCAGGTTTGGGATTTCTTCCAGAGAATATGGTTGAGATTGTTATCAAAGGGAAATCAGTTTAATTACCTCTCAAGTGCAATTTTGAGGGCTTTAGGGAGTTGCCAGTAAGGAGCTTTGGGTGAGAATATTATTGGGTGATATTAACAAAGTGATCTCTCAATGGTGAGTGCTTATATGCACTTGAGAAAATATATCCCTATCTACACTTGAAAAATATAATATGCATACAGGAATTAATTTCTGAGGGTATTTTATTCCTTCTTGAAAACTCTTAACTGTTTCAATCCAGATACTTCATAATCTCCTCTCCAAATGCCACTTATTTAGATAAATAATATAACTAAAAAACTGAGGAAGGTGTTCTTAAAAACAAGGGCAAGAAGTGAAACCATATGATCTTTTATTTGTTTCATAATCTCAGGCAATAATTTCTGTTTTAATTAATTTATCACTTTTTTGGTTTTTTAATTGCAGATTTGTCTATTTTTATTTAGAGATTACAATATGCACCCTTAATTTATTACAGCTCTCTTGAATTACTATTGTATGACTTTAAGAACAGTGTAAAACCTGCATAATTTTATTTATTCCCTTCCACACTTTGTTATATTTTTGCCATGTACTCCTTTATAGCTTGTAAACTCCACAATATATTGTTAATTTTATTGCTTTAAATGATTATCTTAAATTTAAAAATGGCATCCTATATTTATTTCTTGGGGTCTTCCTTCTTTCCTGAAGGTCCAGGTTTCCATTTGGAATAATTTCCTTCATCCTGAAATTTCTTTAGTATTTCTTGTAGTGCAGTTATGCTAGTGACAAATTGCCTCAGATTTTGTTCATCTAAAAATGTCCTTACTTCACTTGGAATTTGAAGAAAGTTTTTGCTAGATACAGAATTTTAGGTTGACTTCTTTTGTTGTTGCAGAACTTTAAGACATCAATTCATTTTCTTCTAGTTTCCATTGTTTCTGATGAGAAGTCAGCTTTAACTTTTATTACTGTTCCTTTGAAGTTAATGTGACTTTTTTGATCTGACTTCTTTTAAGATTATTTATTTATTTATTCATTTATTTCAGGAATGTGACTATTATATGCCTTGGTATGGTTTTCTTAGTATTGGTTTTGCATGGGGGTCTCTGAGCTTCTTGTATCTGTGAGTTAATGTCTTTCATTTATTTTGAAAAAATCTCAGCTATTGTCTTTTCAAATAATTCTTCTATCTGATTCTTTCTTTTCTCTGTCTGGGGCTTCAATTGCATACATATTAGACCATTTGTTATTGTCCCACATGTCTATAAAACTCTCTTTTCATTCATTTTAAAACTTAGTCATTCAGTTTATATTATTTCTATTGACCTAAGAATTTTCTGGTTCCTTCTTTTACTGAATTTAGACTACTGTTAAACTTGTCCAAAAAATCTTTAATTCAGACAGTATATTTTTCACTTCTAGAATTTTGATTTAGTGTTTTTTAGAGTCTTCATTTCTCTGCTGAAATTCCCCCTCTTTTCCTCTAAATTTTTTAAAATGTTATGATTTATTTGAAGTCCTTCTATGTAAATTCTATACCTGTATCACTTGTAGTTTTATTTCTACTGACTATTTTCTTGGTCTTAATTATGAATCACATTCTCCTACTTCCTTGCATAAGTCTTTTTTTTTTTTAATTGAGCAGCAGATACCATGTTTAAAAGATCTGTAAAGACTAGAGTAAATCTTCTTTTCCCTAGAGAAGGCCTACTCTTTCCTCTGTCAGATAGCTAGAGGGAGATCTCCTTGACCCAATTAGGAGTTGAGCTAGGTCTGAAGCTGGGCTGCAACTTTACAAATTTCAGTGCACCTCCTGTGTCAAAAGTTTTGAGGTTAAGATTTGCTCTATGTGTACTTTAGGCATCATTCTATAGTGGGGCTTTGGGATGTAAGCACCATTAAGACTGCTAAGAGATCTTTCTTTGCTTTCCAGTCCAGTAATGCACATACTGACTTGTGAGGGAGAATCCATGGCAGTGGGAGGAAGTATTTCTGCATTTGGGACTGCTCAAGATTACAATCTTTCAAGCAGGCTCAGGTGATTGCTAAAAATTTTGCTAATTTCTCCTTACCCAAGCATACTAACCTTCTCTTCCCCCTGGACTATGGCAGGCAAGACACTCCACTTATTAATACTTATGCCCAGACTTGGCACTTGTCTCTATGGAAGAAAGTAGTGAGTGACCTCAGATCACCTAGGAAGGGTGCAATCCTTTCAGAAATTCAGTTTCTTAGGATTTTTTTGAGTATATAGTTTTCTGGTGGCTTAAAAAATAAAATAAAGGAATATAAAATCTCTTTCTTTTGATATGGATATCAATGGTCTCTTTTTACTGTTTCTATCCTTGAAATTAATTTCAATAGAACAGATGAATAGAGAAGCAGAAAATATTAATGAACTATTTTCAATCTTTCTCATTCTCATTAATGATCCATTTGAATCATTAATGGGAATGTTCTCATTTCATTTTCATTTTTTATAGACTTTATTTGATTACCTAAATAATCTGGAAAAATACTTTTAGAAATATTTTTAAAATACAGATTACAAAGATTTTTGCTAGCAGTCTTTACTTTCAAAGCCTTTTGCTTTAAGTGTTCCACTGGTATTTTTTTGTCCTTGGAGTCCCTATGCCACAATTTCAAATCTTTTTTCAGGGAGTAAAAATAATTTAAACTTGACTGTAGGATGTAAGCATAACCAAAATGTATAAAATTAGAATTAAAAAAGAAACAACTTTAAGGAAGTCAATATTTGAAATAGTTACTTAGAAAATATCTGCTGATAAGTTTCTGTCTGCATATAAAACCTCTGGATTCCAAACACATTCCATTTTAATCTAATAGAAAATAAACCCATAAAACTTCCTTACACTATTCATGATTTACACTTTTAGACTCAAGTTATAGCAATTAAGAGAAGATATATTTTTTACAGTATAGCTGATTCGGAAGATTTGGAAACTACATTATAGTTTTCTTCTTTTAAAATTTTTATTTTTCTTTTAGATGAAAACACCAGCCAAATTATAGTATATTTGTTGTGCATAGTAATATTATATAATAAAACCATTGATAACATCTGAGTTGTCTGCAGGGCAAGAGACTGGGCAGCAGTAACACAGCTTCCCAAGTTCACTTTGTTCCTTTTGCATTATTTAATTATCTTCTGGGCTTTAATATTCTGCCCAGCAATTATTGTTCTACCCCAAATAAAAATCATTCATGGACCAATCGGAAAAAACCTCCCACATTCCTAAATCTTGCCAAATTATAACAAAGCTGTCTCAGAATAAGAGCAGCTGAGAAATACCAGTTCCCAGTAGAGCAGGGTCCTTGTTCCCACTTCTCCTTATCACAACAGCAACTTCATATTTTCATACATTTTCTTGATTCTTATATGCACATTTGGAATAAAACACTCTAGCTTGGCTTTTCCTTGCATTTGATGCAGAGCTAAGTGGTGTAGATAAAAATTTCAATAAAAAGCCTTGGGAAGGGACACAATGGATTTGCTCTGGAAGTTCTAGAATGCATTGCCTGAAAGGTATTATGTAGATCACCTGAACAAGAGAAAATAATTTTCTTTTTTTTATTATTTAATTTTATTTTTAATTGACAAATAATAATTGCATATATTTAAGGGGTTCAATGTGACGTGCTGACACATGTTTACAATGTGAAATGATTATGCCAGGCTAGTAAAGAAATCCATTATCTCCCACACATCATTTTTTTTGTGTGTAGTAGAAACCCTTAAAATCTATTCTTTTGGCAATTTTGAAATAAACGATGCATTATTATATATTTTACTCACCATTCTACTTGACTTAGGGATGATTGAACAATTGGGCGAATCCACTTAGCCTGAGGAAACTGAATTTTTCCATGCATTTCTTTTCCAGCTTGATTTCTGTTTGATAATTACACCCTGTAGTATTTTAAACAGACACAGATACTGAGTTATGCTCCCAAATGAATACTAAACATACTCTGGTTTGTATCACATGTCTACATATCATTATCTTCTTCTTTACTGATGAACAGAGAGAATGCTTGGAGGCAAGAGAATGAAGGTGTGATGCTTTTGTATATTAAACAAAACACCTTTCTTTTTTACCGTTGTACTTCATACTGTTGTATGTGTAACTAGGTAAGGATGCATGGATTTAGGCCACTATTACTATGGAAACCATGGTCATGGCCCAAGTCCCTGAACTTCCAGAGTACTTTACTGTTTTCTTAAAACTGCAGATGGCACTCCAAAGGAAGAAAAAAAAAAGCTTAAAAAATAGAGCAGAAAACTCTTTTTTTTCCCAAATGGAGGGAAATAGGGTAAACTTTAGTTGTAAATAGTCGCCAAAAGCTGTGATGCAATATTCCATTTTGTTCTAAATAGCCTGAACTTGGATAAGTACTCACTATCTAATTGCTATGAAGTATTTCCATTAAGATCTGAAGCATGGGGCATTTTAGATAAGATTATTATTTTCTAACAATAAAACTTAAAGTGCAGTGCCTGGCCAGAGGGGAGCAGGGATTGTATAATAAATCTGAAAGCAGGCCGGGCGTGGTGGCTCACGGCTGTAATCCTAGACTTCTGGGAGGCTGAGGCGGGTGGATCGCTCGAGGTCAAGAGTTCGAGACCAGCCTGAGCAAGACCCCGTCTCTACTAAAAAAATAGAAATAAAAATTATCTGGACAACTAAAAATATATATAGAAAAAATTAGCCAGGCATGGTGGCGCATGCCTGTAGTCCCAGCTACTCAGGAGGCTGAGGCAGTAGGATCGCTTAAGCCCAGGAGTCTGAGGTTGCTGTGAGCTAGGCTGACGCCACGGCACTCACCCTAGCCCGGGCAACACAGCGAGACTCTGTCTCAAAAAAAAAAAAAAAAAAAAAAAAAAAAAATCTGAAAGCAACCTCCTTGTAGTTTTAAAAAATGATATTTGTAATTGTAAGAATTTTTCTTCCTCTTTTTTTTTCTTCCTACTTTTTCTCAAGAATTTTTTTTTGCAAGATAGTGTCCTGAAACTAATACCTTAACTTATTGAACACTTATGTATCATGCACTCAGCTAAGCACTTTGTATATATTAATTGATTAAAATCTTACGGAAGCACCATGAAGTAAAAACTGTCATTTTTAAAATTTTATTTTATAGTTGAGGAGACTGAGGCTCAGTGATATGACCAAGAAATTAAACCTAGGCAGTCTGGCTGCTAAGATCACACCTTTGAACTTCCATCTGTGTTCATCGTGTTCTTCCTAGCACACAGTTTTGATTTCTAGTATAATAAACAAAAAGACAAGTTTTGGAAATTATTTCCCCGATGGCCCTCAGAAGCAATAGAAGGGCACATTCATGAACATAAAGGCAACTAACAATCGGGGAGAATCCAGTTACTTGCACGCCATCGTTTTAGATCTGAATGGAAAGTAGCTGGACACTTACTGCCTGGCTTTTTCTTCCTTTTTCCTCTCTGCCAACCACCCCATTTAGTTATGGAAATACCTCATTTGTAGTAGTGGCCCAACAAACAAATGAATATCTATTCAGGAATTAGATGAACAAATAAAATGGTTTTTAGAATAATACTATAGGTACAATAAGAGCCAGACAGTTCTCTGGAGATGTTGGACCCACCCAGTTCTGCCCCAACTGCATTCCTTGTAGTTATCAAGAATAACTGTTGACTGTGCTGGGCAGGCAGCATCCTGAGATAGGGATGAACTGCCTGAAACAGCCCGGGCCTTGCTCCTGTCTCTCCTAGGGAATGTTAACACCTTTGAATAAGGGGTGCTGCCCTGGACAGCCTGAGCTTTTTTCCTCCCTCCCCTGGATGCATGAAGTCCTTCAAAGCCATACCCCATGAGCCACACTGCCCCTGAGGTGTATAACCAAGGGCCAGCTGCCTTCTGTGGTTCTTCGCTGTGCTGCACGTAGGGCCTGCACAGCAGAGACCCCATCTGCCCTGGGTGGCTGTCTTAAGCCTTGGAGGACTGGCTCACAGTGGATCCTCAGCTCCTTTTGTCCCTTGCTGTCTATCTGTAGCAACAAACCCGCTTTACGTAACTTGCTGTGTGTGAGTGCGTTCTGTCTCACTGGACTCTGGTAAGTGGGTAACCAGTGCATGGTAAATCTGCTTCATAGTAAGAAATTGAGAACCAGGTCCCTTTCAGAGAAGGCAGCCAAAGGTAGGATTATGGTTTGAAATCCTTATTTGAAGGAAGGTTTCAAAAGGTAGCTTTAGATAACCAGACATGCTTTGATGATTGAGATTTGGGGATTCAAAACCTGCTTCAGAAATCCACATGGTATCACCAGGGAAAACGCATTAAGCTATTTTATGGGGGGTAATTTGAGACCTGCTGGCTTGGCCCTAGTTTGTCAACCTTGCCACTGAATGTCCATTTTAGGCGTTACAGTCAATTGAGAACCTGCCCCCTATAAAAATACATCGTAAGCATCTTATCCTTGAAGGCTAGAGTTGTTCTTAGGATATTTTGCACATCCTAGAAAGATTGATAGAGTTAGAGTAGATTATGAATGTGTGCCTGGAGAACATTGTATTTTAATTTCACTGAATCAGATTCAATTTAGCAAAACAACATGGGCTGAAAATCATTCCAGTAAACTCCCAGATTTAGTGAACAGATAACCCCTCTCGTCAATAAAGCAGGTCTTAACTGTAAATCTTGTGCTTGTAATAAGAGAACTATAGTAAATTCACAGGGCTCAGTAGCTATAGCAACTGCAGGTTTCAGTCAATACCCTTTGATCTTCAACATTAGATAGTCATGTCTGATTGCTGCACGCAATCCTTTTCCCAAAAGAGGTCAATATGTTCTTGCTGAAATACTTCAAAGTATTCTTGGCCCTAGAAATGCCAGGGCCTTTATATTAGTTACTCCCCATCTTTGATCATAGTCTTACTTGAAATGTTACGTGATGCTCACACAAATGTAAACACATATAAACCTACAAATAGATAACGTAACTTGTGTATTTTGCTTTGCTAAGGGGATGAATTGTTGAATTCTTATAGACATGAATTCATATCCAATATATGCAGTTATGTACTGTGTGTTATATATTTTATATAAATGCAACCACACCTGAAGATAAAAAAGGAAATATTAGTAGTAGGCGTTCCTTGAATAATAAAAACATATTTTAGATAATGGCTTCAAAATGGTGGCAATTCAAATACTGTTATTGATATTAGTTTAAGATAACAATTATGCTTTTATTTGAGTAGGTTTAATTAGGAAAAACAATAACAATTGAAAAGGGACAGTTTAAGAATGTGTCTTAATTTGCTTGTTGTTCATTCCATTTTCATCTAATTATTCAATGAGCATTTTATTGAGTTTTCATTTTATGTGAGGCCTTTCTAAGCACTGTGGGAAATAAAATAGCAAATACAATGTAGCTTATAATCTCAATATTATAAATACCTTTTAAGGTTATAATTATAATCTTATAATTAGATTATAATACCCTAATACCTATTTAGGGGACACAGCTCACATAAAAAGATTATATACAAGAATTAATGCACTAAAAAGAAGTACAATCTTTTTGCAACATGAAGGTCATTGGTGACCTCGACTAGAACAATGTAAGTAGAGTGATGTCATCTGATTAGGGTGAACTTAACCTTTGTTAAGTTTAAAATTACTAATTTGATATCTACCTAGTATTCTAAGATAGACAAACATTAATTTTAGAACTTTTTGATAGAAATATGGTACCCAGAATAAGGGAAGGACATATCCAAATATATTCTATTGAAGTTGGACTATAGCTGGAGCAATTGAATTTTATAAGGCATGTTAGTCATCCTGGGGGTGTGACTAGCTGTTTCCTGTGCAAAATGGGAAAGAAATGATATATTCAGATTGAAAGAGTAGATGGTTGTAGCTATCTAGTGTGTGAATGGACTTTCATGAGGAGAAAGTCTTTTCCAGAGGGCAAAATTTGAATGAAAAAATGGGAGTGCTACAGTTTGGATATTTGACCCTGCAAACCTCCTGCTGAAATTTGATCCCCAGTGTTAGAGGTGCCTGTTGGGAGGTATTTGGGTCATTTGGGTGGATCTCTCATGAATGGCTTCATGCCTTTCGTGGTAATGAGTTCTCATTCTATTAGTACCTGCAAGAGATGGTTGTTAGAAAGAGCCTGACACCTCCGCACTCTTTCTCTTGCTTCCTCTCTTGCCATGTCATCTCTGCACACCCTGGCTCTCACTTGCCTTCCACCATGAGTGGAAGCAGCTTGAGTCCCTCACCAGGTGCAGATGCTGGTGCCATGTGTCTTGGACAGCCTGCCAAACCATGAGCCAAATAAACCTTTTTTCTTTATAAATTACCCAGCCTCAAGTATTTCTTTATAGCAACACAAATGGACTACAGGGAGGTAGCAAGATGTAGATTTTTTTCTTGGAAGAAATAGAAAAAGGAGTCTTAACCTGCCAGAAACTGAGATTTCTGATGAGTACGCCAAGCAGTAGTCCTGCTCCTGAGTATTCAATTGTTCATCGATTTACACTTACTGCATAATCTCACTGCATAAATGAGTGATGACTTTCAAAGGAGTTTAGGATCCTTTTGGCTCATGGGTGGAGGCTTATGTGGGTGGGATGATAGAGTGATCAACGCTGTCCAAAACTCTGTTTCAAATATATTTTAAAAAGTATTACAGGCAGAAGAGGCCCTGTCAAAGTCAGATTGCAAGAAAAGACAAAGGTGGCCCTGAGAGAAAACTCACTATAAAAAAGATAAGATGTAGCCCAGACTTGATAATAGGATCTGCTGCTGGAAGACAAAGATAGTTTTAGTTACCTGGCAGTGGCCAATCTTGTATCTTATCTCGACCTGGCCATGCTGATGATGTGATTTTGCCCTTAGGAGAAAGTGAACATGTGTGTGAATTCAAAGAACCATTCTGCCTTAACAATTTTAGCACAGGCTCCCTGAGAGGTTGAGAATAACACAGAAGCATTGTTTTCTACAAGGAAGACATGTTTCTAGGCTAAGATTCCAGGGGGGGTGTCCAGCTCCAAGAATAGAAGTGATGGGGCAGAGTTTGAAGTTGGAGTAGAAGTATCTGGAGTTGCTATGGAAACATCCCAGGCAGGTGGGCTAGCCTGGTGAGTAAGGACCATGGTTCATAAGCACCTCTGAAGATTGTCAGGAATTTTCTGTGAAAACTGGACTTCCTGCAGCTGTGTGGGTGAGAGAGTGGAACCACTGAGATTCAGCCAAGTATCAAAGAACTGAGTTTGCTCTCACTGGTTGGTATGATTTCTGTTAGAATCTTCAGCACTAACAGAATGAGTGGACTGACTAGAATGGATGAGTAGTGTATAAGGAGAGACTGGATGCTTTTATGTCTGTATATGGTCATACTCCACTAGAAAGCCTACATATGTCTATTTTCACAAATTAGTAAAACAGTCTCTGCAACATAGATGCTATTAATATTATATTATCACTATGTATGTTATGTGGGAAATCTCATTGCATAAATGAGTGATGACTTTCAAAGTCTCCTTTCAACTCTTAAGAATCTATGGATTTATCAAAATAAAGTAAGCAATTTCAACAAGTAAAAATTATGTCAAAATGAGAAAATGTTGGTCAAAGAGTACAAACTATCAGCTATAAGAGGTATATGTTCTGGAGATCTAACATACAGCATGATGACTATAGTTGACAATACTGTATTGTATTCCTGAAATTTGCTATGAGAGTGGATCTTAAATGTTCTCACCCCCCCACACACACAAGCACATATGTGTAATTATGTGAGGTGGTGGATTTATTAACTAACTTGATTGTAGAAATCATATCACATATATATGTATATAAAATCATCACATTGTACACTTTGAATTTATATGATTTTATTTGTCACTTACACCTCAAGAAAGCAGAAAAAAATTATGTTATGCATGCAGATTCAGCAATTGGTCATTTCTCAAAAATAAACACAAGTTGCGTTTGCTCCCTTTTAAGTAGATGATTTTGTAGATCTCTTATGACTGCAACTGGTTAATAAATAATATTAAGGGATTCATGGTAAACTAGTTTTTGATATAATCTTAAATTATAAAGATTAGGAAACTGGGAAACAATGAATCAGATGTCGGGGAGAAATTAGATAAGGGAAAAATTCATCTACTATCTGTCTATAAGTAGCCAAACAATCTTATCAAACCCCTATGCAGCCTTGCCTGGCATCTTGACTCTGACTAGCAATGAAGTGCAGGGTGCTGCCTTTGGTAAAATCTGCAGTAGGCATATACATACATATATATGACTTTATATATAGAAATATGTACACACACCTATATATGTGTGTATTAATATGTATACATGATTTTATATTACTCAATGCTCAGAAGCTTAGATTTGAACGTTAACATTTGTGTTAAGATTGTGAAACTAAAATACGTTTAGTAGCTCAAATAGACCTTAAAAACTTTATTCAGCTGATGTGCACCAGAGAAACCTGAAGACCAGCTAACTCTCTGAGTTGAAGCAGCGTTGCAGTTTTATAGGGTAAGGAGGAGAGGGGAGTATGTATCTCTGTGGTTTGGCTAGGCTGGTGGTTTTCATCTTTGTGTGAAATTTGCAGATGGAGATTGTTATGGTTTTTCTGGAATGTTGGTGCAATCCACTGGATGACTGTTAGCATGGTACTTTCTGAGTGCTGTTTTTGCAAACCTCAAAGTTTGTTGGTTAGTCAAGGTTCAAGGGTAGGTGAAGGAGCCAAAAAACAAAAAAAAAAAAATGTGGGTGGGAGGAGAGAAACAAAAAGGGGAAGGAGGCTATGGTTGAAGGCAGAGGGGAAATTGGGAATCCTCTGTCATGTCTGTTTTAGTCTTTTTACAAGACACACTGTGATTTATTTTTTCTGTTAATGCCCAATAAAGAGGCACATATATGAAAGCTTATGTGCAGTTTTCTTAAAGATGAAGTAAAATTCTAAAGTCATTTTACTAGATGTTTCATTTGGATTCTTTGTTATTCTACTGCAAATACTTTTCTAAATTAAATGTCTGAAGGCCAATGAAAGAAGTCTCACAAATCAAAATGTCACGACCCACCTCACTTAGTTTAAATAAAAACAAATTATTCTTTCCATGCTGGATTATAATTCCTGCTATATAGCTTTCATCTTTTCTTTTTTTCAATCCAGGTTCACTGGGTCACCATTTTCATGAATTCTTTTATGATGTGGTTTCTTCCAGTGTAATTGCAAATATGCCAGAGAAGGGTAGCATGCTAAGTTCTGAGCAGTCATAACACCTTGCTAAAAATTTATTTACCAAATTCTTATCTTCTGAAATAGATGTTTAGTCAACCATCTCCATCTGCAAATTTCGCATAATTAAAGATAAAAACCACCAGCCTAGCTAAACCACAGAGATACATACTCCCCCCTCCTCCTTACCCTATAAAGCTTCAACCCTGCTCCAACTCAGAGAGTTAGCTGGTCTTCAGGTTTCTCTGGTGCACATCAGCTGAATAAAGCTTTTGAGGTCTATTTGAGCTATTAAATGTATTTTAGTTTCACAGTCTTACCACAAATGTTAGTTTTCAAATCCAAGCTTCTGAGCATTGAGTAATATCAAATCGTGTATACATATTAATACACACATATATAGGTGTGTGTACATATTTCTATATATAAAGTCATATATATGTATGTATATGCCTATTACAGATTTTACCAAAGGCAGCACCTTGCACTTCCTTGCTAGTCGGAGTTAAGATGCCAGGTTGGGCTGCATAGGGGTTAGTCACTTGAGTGCTGACTTATTGGATGAGGGCGGAGGAATGCAGAGGAAGTGATTGTGGCAAAGTAGAGAAAAAAAGAGTTTAGAGCTGGAAAAAGATGGCAGAAAGGTACAGAAAGAGGAAGGAGAGCATTTGTAAGATTGTTTGCTTACTTTGCAGGTGGACCTGTAATTTGAACTTTGTTACATACCATGTTGAACCCCGCCTTCCCCTGCCCCCCACAAATTCATTCCCTAAATCTCTATAACATTAACTACCCTCTTTGTCCACACGGCACTTGAGTTTAAGGGATCATCCTGCTTTGACAGCTGGGAAAAATCGCACCATCTCTCAGAGGGATAACCTGATTTATACCACTTGGGCTTGAAGGCCTACCATAGCCGTGATCATAAATATTTTTTTTTCTGTTCAAGACTTGTTTCTACTCCTTGAATTTGACCATAATCCAATTGTACTATTTATTAGCACTTTCTTGTGCTAGGTAAGGACTAAGCCAGGCATGAATGACACAAAATTGGTAATTTAGACAATTTCACCCCCCTTATGGAATAATGTCTGGGAAATACAGACAAGTAAACAGACAGCAACATCAAACAATGTAATAGATTCACTTGAGACTGTGAAAAGTCCTCCCCACTTTGGGACCTGAGTTTCATTCCCACTGCGGCTGCTGATCTTGGGTGGCTTGGGGACTGCAGAAGTTCCTTGCATAGCGGCCTTGGGGTCCGAGCACTGAGATCATGGTACTTTTTAACTTGCTGGAGGAGACTGACAAATGGGAACTGACAGGTGGTACTGAGAGTCCATATCTCTCAAAAACCAAATTCAGAGAATTTGGTCAAATATCCTCCTTGAACTGCCATAGGTGATTGAGCCTGTGAGCCCTTCCCTCTATGGAGGAGGTGTTTTGAAACAGAGTCTAAATATGCTACAACTTGCCTAAAGCTCGTGTTTTGTTTTATCCTCTGGCTATATCAGTAAACCAACAAGGGGATATCATTTGCAGTTCCCTAATCCTATGTAGTGTCAGTTGGAAAATGTTAAAACTGTGTAGGGGAAGAGACACACAAAAAGCTGGGTTTAGTCTTGAGGCACACCCTGAGAAGTCTCTATTTATAGATATCTGATCTCCCTCCCTGAAGATATCCTAAGTTTCCTCCCCTCCTCATTTTTATTTCTCTGTTGGTGCCAACTTGTGGTGTGGCTTTTGAGATGTTAATGCTATGATCAAATTAAATAGGGTGATAGGAATGTAATGGAAATGTTATTTAAAAATGAACTATTTGTAGCCACTTTTCCTTCCTAGGTGGAGGAATTTGGTATCATTCATAACAACAGAGAAATAAATCTATACCCCTCTTCTCTCTTGAGGTGAGTGGAGAGGGGAGAAAAAAATGGAACACAGATGTTCCCTGGGGTCATTCAGCTCCAAGCATCAGGATAAGGTCAGCTCAAACCCTGCTACTATGTTTTATGGCAAGTCCAACACCCTCAGGATTTCTGCAAATACATTTGTGCTAGTCACCTCTGGCTCCAGTTTCCTGCTTTTGTTGACTTCTCATTACTCTAAGTCTGGAGGCTGCTCCTTTATCTCTGCCCAGGCTTCAAGTCAAGTGTGGGAGCATTTCCTTCTCTATTCCAAGTCCTCCTTCTCCTTGGACTGTTCATAGGAGCCAGCTGTGAATACAAGACATTCACTAAGATTTGGGGTTACAAAGCAAAGGGAGGGGCCATGTACAACACAAATCACTTAAGATAATCCTCTCACTTTACAGAGAAATGCAGCTGTCTTCAACCTAGAATATGGTCTTTCTTGGTACATGTTCTGTGTGCACTTGAAAAGAATATGTATTCTGCTGATGTTGGGCAGGATGCTCTGTAAATGTCAACTGGATCAAGTTTGACAGTGTTGCTGAAGACGTCTATGTTCTTATTGTCTTCGTGTTTACTCGTTCTGTCAATTGTCTAAAGGGAAATGTCTAACCAAAATGTAGGATTTGTTTATTTCCCCTCGCAGTTCTATTAATTTTTGTTTTTATGCATTTTGAAGCTCTGCTGTGTAGCGTGTACATGTTTAAGATTCTTACATTCTCTTTAATAATTGACCCCTTTATCATGAAATAATGACTTCCGTTAGCCTTGCTAATATTCTTTGCTCTAAAATTTATTTTGTCTGATATCAATGTGGTCACTCTATCTTTGATCAGTGTTAACATGGTACTAAAAAATATCTCTTTACTTTTAATCTATTTGTATCTTTATATTTAAAAAGAGTTTTCTGTGGACAGCATATAGTTAGGTCTTGTTTTTTTATCCAGTACAACATTCCCTCCCTTTTAATTAAGGCATTTAGATTACATATTTACATTTAATATGATTGGCTTTAAATCTACCATCTTGTTGTTTTCTGTCTATGCCATCTGTTCTTCATTCCTGTTTCCCTCTTTTTTATCTTCTTTTGAATTAACTAAGAATTTTAAAATAATTTGTTTTATCTCCTTTGTAGTCTTACTAGCTATAACCTTTTTGTTGTTGTTTTAGCTGAGTATACACTTTAAACTCATAGTCTACTTTCAAGTGGTATTGTACCACCATCACCACCTTCCAACAATATATTTCCATTTATCCCTTCCTGGCCTATATGCTATTGTTATCATACAATTCACTTACACACATGTTATAAGCCCTACACATTATTATTTTTGCTTAAACAATCAATGATCTTTTAAAAAGATTTAAGTGATAATTTAAAACTATATATAATATGTGTATGTGTGTGTGTGTGTATGTGTATGTATATATATATATATGTATATGTATATATGTATATATATAGTTGCTCATGTACTTACTAAATTCCAGGGCTCTTCATTCTTTTGTGTAGAGCCATATTTCCAAATGGTATCATTTTCCTTCTGCCTAAAGGACTTTATTTAACATCTTTATAGATAAAGGCTGCTGGTGATTGAATCTCTCAGTACTATCATACAAAAAATATAATTTCACTGAATATCAAATTCTTGATTGGCAAGCTTTTCTTTTAGTACTTCAAAATTTTGATCCACCCTCTTCTTACTTTCATTGTTTCCGATAAGAAATCTTTCATCTCTATGTTTCTTCTGGGTGTAATGTGTCATTATTCTCTGGCCGCTTTTAAGATTTTCTTTTTATCACTGGTTTGACCAGTTTGATTATGACCTGCCTCGATGGAATTCCTCATGTTTCTTGTCCTTGGGATTCATTGAGCTTCCTGGGTTTATAGTTTTCATCAAACTTGAAAAAACAAATTGGCCCTTGGGTAGATTTTCTTTCCAGATTTAGCAACTCCTTGGGGATTAGTTTCATTTTTTCTTAACAACATTATGAATTGAATAAATGACCAAATGCCCTTCTTTGTTTATGAAGAGATCTGCCATGTTTGCAAGCTATTCTTATCACAGGATTTCATGTTGGGCATTTTTATATTAGCCTAATCCCTGGTTTCTTACTATAATCCCTGTATATGTTTTCCCTTTCTCAAAATTTACCTCACTTTTTAAATATATAATATCTTTCTGTAATTTAATTAATTAATTTATTTAGAGACAGGATCTCACTCTGTTGTCTGGGCTAGAGTGCAGTAGCATTATTATAGCCCTCTACAGCCTTGAACTCCTGGGCTCCAGTGATCCTTGGCCTCAACCGCCCAAGTAGCTGGAATTACAGGCACATGTCATGATGCTCAGCTAATTTTTAAATTTTTTCTATAGATGAGGCTTTGCTATGTTGCCCAGGCTAGTCTCAAACCCCTGACCTCAAGCAATCCTTCCACCTGGGCCTCCCCAAATGCTTAGATTACAGGCATGAGATGCACAGTCCTTTCTGTGATTTTATAATCCAGTTTGAATATTTTTAAGAATGATGTGGGATATAAATTCTTTCATCAATTGCTCTATCTTAGCTGCAGAATACTAATTCACCAATTTAAAAATGAAGCTACCAATTTATTAATGCAAATGGCTATAAATTAATGTAGAATTTTAATGTGCCTTTTGCCATATTCTTAAAACTCATTGTGTCAATTGAACAATATGGTGCCTCAATAGCAGAATTTCAGTAGCAGAATCCAGTGACAGCTCTGATAAAAATGACCTGTGAGAACCTTTAATGACATAGCCAGCTGATTGAGAATCTGGATGTCTTTGGGCTTGGAGTTAGTAAAAAGTTTTGTACTCATTCTGTACCTTGGTGCTATGTATCTTCCATAAAATTTCCGAAAGGATTGTCTAGAGAAAATTCTTAGAATGTAGAAGTTTTGGGATGTGTGTCCCCTAGCTTTTAGTGGATAGAGTTGTCTGGTGTCTTCATGCCTCCCTCTGTTCCCCATCTCAGCCTTCTTCCTCCTCAACTTCCTATTGTGTCCCTGACTTCCTAGCTTCCTCATTACCGAAAGAAACACCTATTTTCCTTCTCTTTGAAGAGAAGTTTACCCAGTTTTCAACTTTATTTTATTTTATTTTTTTTGAGGAAGCTTATGATTTGTTTGAATTCTTTTCCTCCTAGGGAGTTTGGAAATAAAAGACATCTACCTCCTTGACATCCTTTTCTTCTCTTCTCTAGTTGGGATGTTCTCTCTCCCTTCTCCATGCTCCCAAGTTATCTTCCCATGTAGACCTGTCTCCTTCATAACATTTAAGACACCGTAATGTCATCATCTGATTACTTGTATTAATTTCTTAGTAGACAACACAGCTTTTTTAAGACTATTTTTTTAGAGCAGTTTTAGGTTTACAGCAAAATTGAATGGAGAGTACAGAGAGTTCCCATATACTGCCCCACCGCACACACGCATACACAACCTCCTCTGCTGTTAACATTCCCTACCATAGAGGTACATTTGTTACAATTGATGAATCTACATTAATATATTATCACTGAAAGTCCATTAGTTTACACTGAGGTTCACTCTTGGTGGTGTGTATGTATTCTATGGATTTGAATGAATGTGTACTGACATGTATCTACCATTGTAGTATCAGACAGAGTATTTTCACTGCCCTAGAAATCCTCTGAGCTCCAACTGTTCATCCTTCCCTCCTCCCATCCCCTGGCTCCACTAATCTTTTTATTGTCTGCATAGTTTTGCCTTTTCCAGAATGTCATATAGTTTGAAGAATACAGTATGTAGCCTTTTCAGATTGACTTCTTTCACTTAATAATATGCATTTAAGTTTCTTTCATGGCTTTTCTTGGCTTGATAGCTCATTTTGTGATGAATATTCTGTAGTCTGGATATACCACAGTTTATTTATCCGTTTATCTACTGAAGAATTTCTTGATTGCATCCAGGTTTTGGCAATTATGAATAAAGTTGCTCTAAACATTCCTGTGTAGGTTTTTTGGTTGGATATCAGTTTTCAACTCATTTGAAAATACCAAGGAGCATGATTGCTTTACTGTATGGTAAGGATACATATAGTTTAGGAAGAGGTTGTTAAACTGTCTTCCAAAGTGAGTGTATTATTTGATATTCCCACCAGCAATGAATGAGACTCATGTTGCTCCACTATCCTCTCCAGCATTCAATGCTGTCAAGTGTTCTGGATTTTGGCCATTTTAATAGGTGTGAGTTGTAGCTTATTGTTGTATTAATTTGCAATTCCCCAATGACATATGATGTTGAACATCTTTTCATATGCTTATTTGCCATTTGTATATCTTCTTGGGTGAGGTGTCTGTTCAGGTCTTTTGCCTATTTTTTAATTGAGATGCTTATTTTCTTTTTATTAAGTTTTAAGAGTTCTCTATGTATTTTGAATAATGGTCTTTTGTCAGATGTGCCTTTGCAAATGTTTTCTCCCAGTCTATGGCTTGTCTTCTCATTATCTTGACATTGTCTTTCACAGAGCATAAGTTTTTAATTTTAATGAAGTCCAGTTTATCCATTATTTCTTTCATGGATGACAGTACAGTTTTTAAGGGAAGGAATGTCATATTCTTATTTCTACTTCTGACACAGTGACTGGCATGTTTTAGATACTCAGTATTAAATGAATGAGTGAATAGATTAGTCCCTTGTCCTGCTCAAATAATTCTGTATTCAAAACAGGATCACCTACATTCTTGTATTAATAAAAGAGCTTAATGGATTTAACAAGCAAAAGAATAGTAACAGGTAATTGATTATTTGCTTATCAAATTGACTCAGCCTTCTGACTTTTGCTATCTTCTTTCCTCCACAAGTTACACTAGAATGCTTATTATGTTTACCAGTTGTCCTTGCTTCAGATAGGAAAGAACTTTCTGTTATACATGGGAAACCTCTAATCTTCTGGTGTCACTGAATGCTGATGATTTGTCTGTTGTTATTCAGAGATCACCTCATTCTCTATCACCCCAAATCTATACCTAGATATCAAATCCGCAGACTATGGTCATATGACATTATCTTACTAACTGAAATTTACTCTATACTTCTTTATAGTGTTTTACTGGAAATATAAAAAAAAGACAAATGTTTGATAATTAATCAGAAAACTGTTGACTATTTTAATGAAAATAATGATGCTTAATCTCTGATTTATTCCCACATAAATCTCAAGCCTTGTTAAATATCATGGGATTGAGCCATTACCTGAGCATGAATAGTATATAGAAATAGTGAAAATAATTTTCAAAATAAAAATGACGTTATATGATTGGAGTTGTGAATACATTTATATATGTCCTTTAAATAGCAAAAATTAAATCCCATTTAACACATTGTCTTGAAAATAAGGTATATAATAACAAATTAAACAGAAATTGCTTTAGAAAACCAGGACCCATGGTTATTGAACATATATAGGGTAAAACTTCTTATTTTAGACCCCTTTAATTAGAAATGTAAGAATACTAAGTAAGGGGACATTTTAAAGTAAAACTTTGTTTTAATTTTAAGCCTTTTCTCAACCTAAAATGCAAATGGCTGTCTACCTAATGTAAAGTTGCTATGACATATAATTGGTATCATGATAACAAATAATTTCAACCTAGGCATGCTGGTTGTTTATTAATAGGCAACACTAGCTTCTAACACTGTAGTTTTTTAAGGATATTTAGTAATTCATACTTTCATTCATTCACTCATTTAAAATGACTTTTCTCTCAATTTTACTTTTTGAGATCAAATCCTATTCAATGATTTTTGATGTGAATTTAACCTTTTATAGTATTATCCAAATGTAAGTTTTGATTCTATCATTTATCACTAAAAGAATAAAATATGTAGGTGTGTGTATTGTAAGTTATTATTCTTCATTTGTTGAGAACTTTCTACATGTTAGGCCCTCTAGAATGAGGCAGGAGAGTACATGATACAAAGATGAATTCAAATGTCTGGTATTTACTCTCTATCTTGAAGCAGCTTATAATCTAACAGGGGCCAGGACAATTCTACACAAATAACTGCAATATTAGGTAGAAATTAACAAGTCCTAAATAACACAAAGAGATAAACTGAGGATCAATTAACAAGTACTTTGTAATTTAAATCATAAATGGTCTTTGCAGAGATTTTTTCTTATTTCTCATGAATGGATTTTATTTTAAAGGAGAACATTCATTACTGGAAAATGAACTATTTTGCATAAGCAAAGTGTATAAATAATATAAACATACTTTTCTGAAACTATTAATCAATTTTAAGTTTATTAAGATTTTTTAAAATGAATTTTATGTAAAAAATTACTGTATTTAACGTTTTTGGTGACTATTATATTATGATCATTAGTCACCAGAGGCTAATGAAATATAGCAATTTGCTTACCTGCACTAGATGGCCATGAACCAGTCTCCTTCGGAACTTCTGATTTCTGCTTTCTAAAGCCTTTTTTTTCTTCTTCACATTCCTCTTTATCTGTCATCATAATTTGTTGCCATTAATGTGCTTGTCTCAAAATGAGGTCCTGTCTGCATCAAGCTGGTTACTTCTAATTTGCTATTGGGAAATAAACCAGTTAGCCAAGCTTGTTAGAAATTTCTAAAATAGGGGTTAATGGAATCTGATTAGGATTTTTTTAGGAGTAAAATGTATGAGCTTTAATGGATGTATTTGTGCTTAGTTAATGCATAATGGATTATTAATAATTTATTTTCATTTTTATTTATGATTTTATATTTAACTTTATATGGAAGACTAAAATTATAGCTTGCCTGCTCAATATTTATAATAGAATTCATGGTACTATCTTTTATGAAAACATAATAGCACATTTGTATGTCTGTCACCTGACATTAATTTTTTTTTTCCATTTCAAGAAACATGAACAACAATCTCAAGTCATTACATTGGTTCAAGTAAAGCTGGCATTAATATTAATAACTCCAAGTATGTTACTTAAAGGTAACATTGGAATATTATACCAGGTGTGGGCAGATTAAAAATTAGCAGTAATGCAATTAAAAAAATTCTCTCATTTCAAATTTATGGTGCTAAAAATGTTATGTGGAATTCTGCCAATTTTTCCCCTTAACCACATGATTGTAACTGCCATAATTAGTGTAAAGTCTCAAGCAAGAGCTATTTACTGTAGAGTTACTCTAAGTGCAGATATTATGGGGGTGGGGTTGAATTGTCCGCATGCCTGAATGTCTATCATATGGTGTTACCAACTAATACCAGAGCAGAATGTCTGCCAGCTCACAGTGGGCTGGGGTTGACTTAGATATTTTGGATGGTATAAAAGTTCTCTGACCCCAGTGAATCATAATTTCCAGGTATATGTTTTGAGAGTTGGATTATCACAATAAATTTGTATTTATCTATGTTGTGAGTTCTCCTTTTCTGTCCAAACATTTTTATTAATATTTCTCAGGGTTTAGGACTCAACCTTTAAATCTTATCTTAACTCACTTTTAGGTGATCGAATCAATTAATACATGCTTGCTTCAGTTATCATCCATTTGCGGAGGATTACAACTCTACCCCCCTTTCTGAATTCCAGACACATTACACAACTACGTTATGACATTTCTATTTGTTTCTACTTCAATTTCAATATATTAAAAACTAAATTTGTAAGTTATCATACCAAGTCTGACCCTCACTAGTGTTCCAGCCAATTAGTAATCCAGGCCCCGAACCCGGAATCATCTTTACTGATCTTTTCACAACAGCACCCCACCAATCAAACATTGAGTCCTGACAACTCAACTTTGATAAATATGTTTTAAAATCTATCTGCTTCTCTCCATTCCATCTACCAAATCCTTAGTACAGGATGACATTATCTTTAGTGTGGATATTGCCACAGCTTCACATTCTCTCCACTTTGAGAATTATCCTTCCCAGATAAAATTTTTTCTACTGAATTTTCTTTTTATATTTTTAAGTTTTTAAATTTTTTGAGGCAGGTTGACATACAATAAAATACACCTCTTTAAAGGGTATAATTTGATAAGTTATAACATATGTATATAGCTATGACCCATCACCATAACAAAGAAAGTAAACATATCCGTTATCCACAAAAGTTTCCTTGAGATCCTTTATAATCCTTTCCTACACTTTTATTTCATAATGTGCTTTCTGTCACTCTAGATTCGTTTGCATTTTCTAGAATTTTGTATAAATAGAATCATCATACAGTATTCTTTTCGGTCTGGATTTTTTCATAGTTATAATTATCTTGAGATTTATCTATGTTGTTGCATATATCAGTAGTTCACTTTTTTATTATGGAGTAATATTCTTTTATATAGATATACCACTGTTTTGTTTATCCATTCACCTGTTAATGAACATTTGGGTTGTTTACAGTGTTTTGTTACTACAAAAAAAAAAAAAAAAAGAACTGCTAGATGAACATTCGTGTACAAGTGTTTGTATAAATATTTGCTTTTAACTTTCTTGGGTAAATACCTAAGAGAGGAATAACTAGATCATATGTAGTTTTATGTTTAACTTTTCGTGAAACTACAAAACTGTTTCTCAGCAATCAATTAGAATTTGACAGTTCATTCTCACCAACACTTGGTATGGAAAGTAATTTTAATTTTAGACATTATAATAGGTGTGCAGTGTTAACACACTGTGGTTTTAGATTGCATTTTTCTTAATGACGGATGTTGTTGAACATCTTTTCATGTATTTATTTGTCATTTATACATGTTTTTTTGGTGAACATGTCTCTTTAGATGTTTTCTCCACTTTTTATTAGTTTTTGCTTTCTTATTAAGGTGTGAAAAGTTTTTGTTTTTTAACATATCCTAGACACAAATGTCAGAACAGATTTTGATCTGGAAATATTTTTTTCTGAGTCACTGGATTATCTCATCATTCTACTGGTAGTTTCTCTGGAAGAGCAGAAGTTCTTACTTTTAATGAGGTAGAATGTGTGTGAGTGTGTGTGTGTGTGTGTGTGTGTATGTATAGTTTAATGGATTGTGAGTTGGTATAGTATTAATATATAAGAACACTTTGCCTAACAAAAGGTCACAAAAATTTTCTCATGTCTTCTAGAAGGTTTACATTTTAGGTGTTACATTGAAGTTGATGGTCCACTTTGAGTTTATTTTTATATATGGTGAAAGATATGCATTAAAGTACATTTTTTTGCATATAGATATCTAATTTTTCCAGAAACATTTGTTGAAAAGACTATCATTTCTCCACTGAATTTCCTTTGCATCTTTGTTGAAAATCAGTTGTTCTTATCTGTGGTTTTCTAAACTCTCTATTCTATTCTGTCTTTATGCCTGTGCCACACTGTCTTTATTACTGCAGGCTTATAATAAGTCTTGAGGTCTGGTAGTGTAAGTCCTCCAAATTTGTTCAGCTTTTTAAAGTTGCTTTGGTTATGCTAAGTCCTTTGCATTTCCACGTGAATCTTAAAGTCAGTTTGTCAATTTCTACAGCAAATACATGCTGGGATTTTGATTGGAATTTCACTGAATCTATAGATCAAGTTTCAGAGATCTCTGTAGTAACAATATTGAGTCTTCTGATCCATGAGCTCAATTTATGTCTGTATTTATCTGAGGTCCTCTTCAGCATCTTTCATGTAGTTTTCCATGTAAAGGTCTTTTTTTTTCTTTTTTTTTTTGAGACAGAGTGTCGCTTTGTTGCCCTGGCTAGAGTGAGTGCCATGGCGTCAGCCTAGCTCACAGCAAGCTCAAACTCCTGGGCTTAAGCAATCCTACTGCCTCAGCCTCCCGAGTAGCTGGGACTGCAGGCATGCGCCACCATGCCCAGCTAATTTTTTTTCTATATATATTTTAGTTGGCCAGATAATTTCTTTCTATTTTTAGTAGAGACGGGGTCTCGCTGTTGCTCAGGCTGGTCTCGAACTCCTGACCTCGAGTGATCCACCCGCCTCGGCCTTCCAGAGTGCTAGGATTATAGGCATGAGCCACCACACCCGGCCATCCATGTAAAGGTCTTATATATCTTTTTAATATTTATTTCTAAGTATTTTATATTTTTGACGTTTTATAAATGGTATTTTACACATTTTAATTTCTAATTAGAAATCTATTTTAATATGCAGAAAGACAATTGATTTTAAAAATTTTTGATCTTTCATCCTATAGCCATGTTATACTTGCTTATTCATTCTAGTAGCTTTTTTATAGGTCCCACAGGATTTTTATACATAGTCATGCCATTTTCAAATAAAAAGTTTAAATTGTTCCTTTCTGATATGAATGCCCTTTATTTTTGTTACATGCCTTATTGCATTGACTACAACTTCCAGTATAATGTTGAATAGAACTAAGGAAAGCAGATTTTCTTATCTTGTTCCTAATTTTAACAATGAATATTTTAGCCTTTCATCATAACTTATGTTAGCTGTAGGTTTTTCATAGTTGCCCTTTATCAGATTGAGTAAATTCTCTTCTGTTTCTAATTTGCTGAGAGTTTATATCAGAAAGGATGTTAGAATTGGCCAGTTGGTTTTGTTGCATCTATTGAGAGGGTCACATTTTTTTGTTTGGTTTATTAACATAGCAAAATTACATTGATTGATTTTTGAGTGCTAATCCAACTTGCATTCCTGAGATAAACCCCACTCAGTCATGATGTATTATACATTTTTTATACTGTTGCATTCATTACTAAAAAAGAATTTCATATCTATGTTCATGAGAGATATTGGTAAGTAGTTTTCTTTCCTTGTATTAAATAATATCATTGTCTGGTTTTTGTATCAGAGTACTATTGGGTTCATAGAACGAGTTGGGAAGTGTTGTCTTCTCTTAAGTTGTCTACTAGAGTTTCTGCAGAATTGATATTATTTCTTCCTTAAATGTTTGGTAAAATTCCCCAGTGTAGCATCTGACCCTGGAGGTTTTTTTTGTGGGAAAGTATTTACTAATTCAATTTTTTAAAATAGATATTGGGCTCTTCAGGTTATCTATTTTTTCTTGAATGAGCTTTAGTAGTAATAGTTTGTGTTTTTCAAACAATGGGTCCATTTCAACTATATCATCAAATTTATTGGTGTAAAATTCTTCATAATATTCCCTCATCATCCTTTTAACATCTGTAAAATTTATAGTGATGTCACTCCTGATATTGGCAATTTGTTTCTTTCTATTTTTCCTGACCCATCTTAATAGAAGCTTATCATTGTGTCGGTATTGTTCTTCTCAGAGAATCCATTTTTAAGTTGAGTGATTTTCTGTATTATTTTTCTTTTTTTGATGTTATTAATTTTTTATTCTGATCTTTATCATTTCCTTGCTTATGTTTCCACTATTGCTCTTTTAATTCTTGTTACTTATTTTTCCTTCTCTGGAAGATTTAAGGGTTTTTTCAACATCCCTGGCATCTTGAAATTTTACAATAATGTAACTTGGTATGGGTCTTTTTTGGCTATTTTTTTTTTTTGACCATTCTTATAGTTCTTTAAGTCTAAAATTGCATGTTCTTCAGTCTTGGGATATGTTCTTACATTAATATTATATGTTAGTCTGTTTTGCATTGCTATAAAGGAAATACGTGGGGCTGGGTAATTTATAAATAAAAGACATTTATTTGGCTCACAGTTCTTCAGGCTGTTCAAGAAGCATGGCACTAGCATCTGCTTCTGGTGAAGGCTTCAGAGAGCTTCCAATCTAGGCAGATGGAAAAGGAGGAGCAGACTTGTTGCTTGACCAGAGAAGGAGCAAGAGAGAGAAAGAGCAAGAAAGAGGAGGAGGAGGTACCAGGATCTTTTAAACAACCAGATCGTCTGCAAACTAATAGAAAGAACTCACTCATTATCACTGGGAGGGCACAAAGCAATTCATGAGGGATCTGCCCCCCATGACCCCAACACCTCCCACCAGGCACCACCTCCTATACTGGGGCTCAAATTTCAGTATGAGATTTGGAGGAGCCAAATATTCAAACTATATTATATTACATCTTTAATTAACATTGTTCTGTCTTCTGTGGTACTCATGGAATTGAAATGTAGGACCTCTCAGATTTGTTCTCTTACCTTCTTATCTTTTCCTTTTTTTTTTCCATCTATTTTTCTCTGTTTTTGTACTTGGAAGAGTTTTGCAGCTTATCTTTCAAATATTTTATTATATGTTTTTCAAACTTTTTTTCTCATGCTTTTTTACAGTTCCATTTTTATAATTTCCTATTATTTCATGGATCTAACATCTTTTATTTTTCTGAGGATACAAATTATAGCGTACTATTTTGAGTACTTTTATGCTTCTTCCATTGTTTCCTTTAGTTCTTTATTTTTCTCCTCCTCCTTCTTCCTTCCATTTCTGCTTTTCTGCCTTTCACATTGGAGCCTTATTTACCACATTAGGATGTCTAGTTTTCTTGTCTGTCATGCTTAAGATTGAGGCAATAAAAGCTTGGTGAAAGCTGTGCATCATATGTGGTGTGTGTGTGTGTGTGTGTGTGTGTGTGTGTGTGTGTGTGTTGTGGGGAGAGATACTTACCATTTAGTTACCTTTATGGTAGGATTACTAAGAGGGACTTGAACAACTCACTGGAAGATCTCAACTGCCAATTCTGTATTTCTTTTCTCTAGGCTAATTTCTTTGGGTAAAAGTCTGTTTCCTAATATTCTGTGACTCAAACGAGAGTTCTCACCATTCAGGATGCAGAATTTCGCTGAATCTCCCTATTTTCTGAATGGCATCTCACTCCTCCCCTTTCCAAAACCTTGTGTTGCTGATTTTAGAGCTTTCCCACTTCTGTTTCTTCACAGAATAAAGACCTGGCTTTCTTCCAGGTTGGGAACAGAGTTGCCTAGTTGTGTGAGCTGGTGAGGAGAACTGGGGTCTAATGGCTCCTCATAAAGACTATCAATCAATCCTCCTTTTGTAAACCATACCATTTCCTTCCCATCTCAGACACTTGGGATCTCTATTTCTTGAGTCTGGGGTTCTGTGTGTGAATCAGTCTTGTTAGAGGAGGAGACTAAGAGACAGGGCTGAGGCTGGGTGCAGGGGCTTGCAGATTGGGTGCAGGTGTTAAACTAAACAACCTTCAAGCAGAAGGTGACTAGAGAGGCTGATAACCACAGGCAAAAACCAGCTTCAACCAGCTCATCATCTATCTCTGTCACCTTACATGAACTTTGGCTAACTACAATATCATTTACTTTGCTTTTTAAAAATTTCTCCACCCTTGAAATCATTATGACAGTTCTGAGACAACCATATAAAGTATGAAAACGAGGGAACACAATTCTAGGAATTACTACCCAAATTCTTAGTAAAAGGCAACCCCTTGGTCTTGAATATTCCTTCCCTCAATTAGTAAAACTGCAAAAAAATCTAAAACCACTTCCTCCCAGGGCAGCTACTCTCTCTCCAGCCTGCCTGCTCTCTCTCCTGAGAGTGTACTTTTGCTTTCAATAAAAAGTTGTCACTTCCTTGGCTTCGGTGGTGCACCATGAAATTCCTTTCCTGACAACCACCAAGAATTTGGGAAAAACTCCGAGTGGAGAATGGTAACAGTTTAACACTCATTCACACTCCTCTTTATAGACATTTAGACATCAGTTTCCTCTGCACTTCTTAAATGCTTTTCTATTGACTAATCATCCTTCAAAATTTCTATTTTTGTTCCTTGTTCTGTTTCCTTTGTATTGTTTTTTTTGGTTTCCATTTTGCTTAGTTCTGCTCTGAGCTTTGTTATTTCTTTTCTTCTGCTGACTTTCAGTTTGATTTGCTCTTCTCTTTCTAGTTCCTTGAGATGTGACATTAGGTTGTTAATTTGTGATCTTTCTGTCTTTTTGATGTAGGCATTTAAGGCTGTGAACTTTCCCACTTGGACTGCTTTTTCTGAATACCATAGATTTCGAAAGCTCGGGTCCCCTTTGTCATTCTGTTTGAGGAATCTTTTGATTTCCATCTTAATTTCATCATTGACTCGAGGATCACTCAGCACGAGGTTGTTCAATTTTCATGACTTTATGTAGATTGGAGTGTTTCTCTTGGAATTGATTGCTAGTTTTATTCCACTGTGGTATGAGAAGATACATGGTATGATTTCGATTTATTTGAATTTGCTGAGACTTGTTTTGTGGCCTATGAGATGATCAATCCTCTTGTTTTCTTTATGCCTCTGGCTTCATACTATTTTTATTGCATTATTTATTATTGTGGATTTTAGGAAGGAGTCAATATAAACTCATATTTTTGGATCTGTTGTGTTGAAAGGGCTATTCCTCACATATATGTTTCATACTGTAGCCAGAGCAATCTCTCTAACACAGAACTCTGATAAAATCTTAACATTCCACTGCTGAGACCTTACCATGGTCTTCTATGGTCTGTAGTCAGAATTGCTTTGTATGTTGTGTGGGGCCTTTCATGCTCTCTTTGCTTTCTCCTACAACTCAGTGCCTGGAGCTGGTGTGCTCCCTGATCTAATTGTACTAAAACACTTGCAGTTTCATTAACATATGGCATCTTCAGGCTTTATTTTTTTTCTTAAATCTGCTATTCCCCTTGTCCGAATACTCTTATCCCTGGACCATTTCTAGATGGAATGTTCTGATGAGCTAAGTCATCAAACACTCAATTCTGAGCATGCTTCCTATGTACTTTCTCTCTATGGTATTAAAATTGTCCAGGCGCTTGTCTGTCACCCTGGTTAAACATAAGCCGGGATAGTAAAAGATTGTATCTTTTCACTAATATATTCCCAGCAGATCCTATAGTACCTGGCATAAAGTAGCCAAATCCATAATTACGTGTTGACTAACAGGTAAATTTATTTTTATTTCCATAACAGGAGATTAGATAACAGCATAAAATTGATAAATGGATAATGGTAACATTTTAAAGGGATTCCATCTCCAGATATAAAGCTTAAATAATTTTCAGATTTCCTAAAATTTACTTTCTAAGGCTACATACTGTGAATACTGTTGGTCCAACCTCAAACACATTTAGTTAATTACTAATATGTAAAGGTTTCGTATATAAGTTTTTTAAAAGTAGCTTTTTGCAAAGCTTTCATTTTTTTTTCCTTCTTCCTCCTCATTTGTTTCCTTTTCTCCCCTCTTTTCCCCTCACTTACTGACAAATTATGAATTAGATCCCAGATAACCTGTTCTGGTTCAAAGATCAAACTAATAACTTAGAAGTATGCTTTTGATATATAACCTAACCTTTAAAAAAAAGACCTTAGGAACTATCCAAAAGTCAAAGAAGGTAACATGTTTGCAAGTCATAGTGGTACTGCTCTTCACAAATTCTTGAGGGAAAGAAAGCAAGGGCATCATAAGGCAATACAAGCTGGGCATGGGTTCATGCTTGTAACATCAGCACTTTCAGAGGCCAAGGCAGGAGGAGTTCTTGAGGCCAGAAGTTCAAAATCAGCCTGAGTGACATAGTGAGACCCTGTCTCTACAAAAAAATAGAAAAATTAGCTGTACATGGTGGCACATGCCTATGGTCCCAGCTACCGTGGAGGCTGAGGTGGGAGGATCACTTGAGCCCAGGAGTTGGAGATTGCAGTGAGCTATAATGATGATGCCACTGTACTCTGGCCCAGATGACAGAGTGAGACCTTGTCTCAAAAAAAAAAAAGGCAATACAAAGACTTAAATCCAGTAAAATAGCTTTGTGACATATTCATTTGAGAACAAACTTAACTCTTTAACATTTTCTGGTTCTTTTTTTTTTTGGTCTGAAGTTATTAAAACACAAAACAACCTAAGACATTATTTGAAAGTCAGTCCTCAACTATTCTTCTTTTCAGTTGTCCAGAACTACATGCCAATAGTATGTAAAAACACGTTCATGTTAACCTGTTTCGTGGGATTAGTAGAAAAGATTGAGAATGTAGACACCGACTCTTTTCTTTGCTAATGTAACATGATGAGAAAATATGGCTTAATATATTAACAAAGAAAAGAGGCATGAGGTGTCTGTTGGGGCTTGAGGTGGAATGGGAGAGTGTGGAGGAAGGTACATCAAATTTTACTAGATGTGATGTCTTAGCTTTTGAAAGATTTACGATAAAGACCAGCAAAAAAGATAGTGACAGTCCCAAAAAAGAAAATGAGAATACTTAAGAGAAAAAGAGAGAAGGAATAAAAGAAAGAGACAGAGGAAAAGATAAGAGATGAGAAAGAGAGAGAAAGTGAGCAAGAGAGAAGAGGGAATGCTTCCATTTAAAAATCAGAAACATGTGGTCAATGCAGTGGCGTGGGAGGTCTCTCAGGGGCAGAGCTGTGTTAGTCCTCCTGACAACTTAAATAATTTCACAGATAATTGCTAACATTCGTGAAGTACCCTTTCACCTTTTTTTGTGTGTGGAGCACAGGCTGCTCAAATGTCCCAGTTAATTAATATGAACTATGCTTTTACATAGGGAAGGTGGATGGTCCTAATTAGCCTTGCCTAACTGATGAACAAGTCTGGTCACAGAGGTTGGGACTCTTGCTGGAGGATATTCTGCAGCTCAGCTGCACAACCTGAATTGAACAAGATCCCTGAATAATCTGGAGTCCAGTTTCTTTCTGTCTCTCTCTCTGTCTCTCTCTTCTCCTCCTTCTTTCCTTTCTCTGTCTCTCTCTCCACCCCCACCCCATCCCCTACCCCTTTAAACATTATTGTGTGTGCAAAACTGAATCTGTAAATACTGGGAGAACTTTTAATCTTCAACTGAGTAATCCATTTCATTTTCGACATTCACCAACATTCATCACAAAGACAATTGAACAATTTTGTATTCCATTATATTTTTACCCATTTAGCTTGACTCAGGATGTACAGTTTGCCTTGAAGCTGCTGAACTGTCCTCGTACATTGGGTGGGTATGTGTGAATAATTTCTTTAAAATGTCTTCTGGTTCTATTTGCTTTTATTTCTGGAATTCTTTTTTTTTAAATCTGTTTTGCATCAATTTACCACTGAATTCAAAATTTGAATCCCAAATCAGACCCAATAACTGATTATCAGTGTTCAACTTGTCTGGTTTTGGTCATAGGGTTTATCCACAACAGCTGTTCACTCTAACATTTGCCACCAGGTAAAAAGCAGGCATTTGGTTCTGAAGCATAGTGGCTTTTCCACTTATGGGTGACATGTGGATGGAGGTCTCTCCCTCTCCTTGTTTGGATGTTCTTCATTTCTTTAGACTTGTGCTAAGCTCTGTCTTGGATAGAATAGTGCAGAGAATCTTTAGTGAATTATTTCACCGTGGAGTTTGTGTCCTGTGGTTTGTAATATGTTCTGGGCCACATCCAAGAAAGAGGAGCCATATGGAATGTAACAGCTTAAACGAAAGGCAACAGGAATTGTCAGAAGATGTTAACCCGAAGGCAGCACTGAAAGACAGGGGTCGGGCCAGGGGGCAGGAGATGGAAGCACAGCTGAAGCAGGCAAGGGTGGGACCGTCACTGGGTCACAGAGTGATATTCTCTGGAGGAGAAAGATAGTTCTAAGCCTTTGGAAAGAAATGCAATAAATATTCCACAAGCCTGCCAAGAAAAGCAAAAGGTGAAGAAGTCATTTGTTACCCAGAGACCTCCATATGGTTGCCTTCCTCCTACATCAGGAAGGGGAAAAAAACCTTTCAGCTTACTTTTATAATACAAATTTTTTGTTTGCTGCAATTAAATGTGGCTTGAGATAAAGAAGAGCCATGGACTGCCAAAAGGCTCTAGTAAGTAAATACCGGAAGCCCATCTCGCTGCAGCTTCAGCCCCAAGTGCTTGTAATGGAGGTAAATAAGGTGAACTTACACGTCGGTCGGTAACTGAAAACATCAAAGATATTTAACTACAGTTGGGTGAATGTAGATTTTTTTTCTTTATAAGGCTCCAGTAGTTCTAGGTATCAGTATTCTCCTTCTCATCATTCGCAGTCCCAGGCCACCTACCTGATTCCTTGTTCCTCCATGGTACATAATGGGTCGTGCATTTTTAAGCCATAGAAAGGACTTCTAACTATGCCAGTGGCAGAAGGCTGAGACTAGAGAGGCTGGCATAATAGCCACCTTTCGGAAGTGACACGTAAGCTGCATCTTAGAGAGTAAATATGGGATTGGCAGAGGGGGAGAGGAAGGCATCCCAGGCAGAGAGAATGGCCCGGGAAGGGTGCCAGGGTGAGAAGCTGCCTACTGTCTGTGCCGTGGGAACTGCATGTAGTTCAGCGTGGCCAGCCTGTGTTGCTATGATTCTGCATAGTTGAGGGTAGACAAAACACAGCAGACCAAAAACATGTAGGATTCAGACTGCTTGGCTCTGCTGTTTACTGGCTGCATAACCCTGGGCGATACACTTTACCTCCCTAAGCCTCAGTTTCCTAATCTGTAAAATGAGGATAATATTATCTCTCCCTGTACGTTAATATGAAATCGTGCATTCAAAGTGTTCAGAACAGTGCCTATTACATTAGACATAATCAGTGTTAATGCTTACTTCGTTGCAATTAATAATCCTCAATTTTGTATTAAGGAGTTCACCTCCATAGTTCCACATGTATGTTTTGCCTTTAATGGCGATTGTTGCTAGATTATCCTGTTACTGCTACTTGATGGAACTCCAAGTTCTCTTCGGTAGGCTCCAGAGGTTTCTCTACTATTCCAATGAGATTGATGTTTGAATTATATTTGTGACTTGTGAACTAATAAAAGAACAAAATAAGCTTCACATTGAGAAGGATTCACTGACTAGAACCTATGAGAGGACTTTGTTAGTGTTTCTGTGATGTGGTCTTATTAATTTAGCTGAAGAAGGGACTCATATTTTATGATTTGCAACCCTCATAGACTGAGCTACTGTACTTCCTCTGGTGGGGATAGTCTAACTTGGAGCATTTAGCTCTCACTCTGGACGGGAACGAGAAATTAACTTCATGGACTGGCCTGCACAGATAGAAGACTAAGAAGTCGCACCTTAAAAATATGCCTGCCTCAGTTAAGAAAAAAAGAAAAAGTTAAATTTTCATTTCATTGCCAAAAAATAGAGGTCACCTTAAACAAAAGTGGGATGGCATGTAGCCGGCAATTCCAGGTCCTTTGTGCAGGGCCACTGAGGCAACAGCAGTGTGAACTGAGCTGCCAGGGACTGCCCATGCTTTGTAAAACTTCATAAAACATAAATGTCGTTTCTAGCAGTCAGCAGTATGGGAGACACTCTCCATGAAATCATGACATCATCAGTTTTAATCAAGGATTACAATAATAGCTCTTCTACTCTAGGATCACTGGGAAGGTGAGATGATGTGGTACCTCTAACATGCTTTACATAGTGCATGGAACAGTGGAAAGGCTTAATGTATGTCACTGGTCACTATCAGTAGCATTAGGGTACAGTTGAATGGCATAGTTGAGTGTTTAGAGAAGATTTCAAACCCCCAGCTTATCACTGAGCCCTGAGCACCAGCAGGTTGTGGTCAACCTCTCTGTGCTCATGTTCCTTCTTCTGCCAAAGGTAGAGTTGCATCGTTATCTACCTCACAGGCGGTTTTGAGGAGTACATAAGTGAACTCAAGAAAAGCACGTGATAATATCTGCCCCATAGTAAGCACTCAACTAAATATGAACTCTTAGCAGCAGTCATTCTATCATAAAACCATTTATACTTGCCTGAAAACCTCAGGATTGATCACACTTTTCAGTTCAATATATGTTTTTAAACAAACAAATTTTTGATAGTTTATAGATTTGTAAGTCATTGAAACAAATTTTGCTTTTATCTATAGAATCATAGATTGGATATTATTATTCTGTATTAGTCATACACTGATATTAATTAACTGTTTTCCAAACATTACCAAACCATCTCCTGATCCACATTTTGGACTTCAGAAGTACAATTTAGGGTTACATTTTTCCAAGAAAACAGTTCAATAACTCTCCTCTCCTCTGGGGTCTTGGTGGTGTTGTAGAAAGCAGCATTGATTATTTACTGTTTGTACATTTAGTTTCACCAGTGGGGAAACAGGTGGGTTGTGTGCAACATTGACATAGACCTTAGGAGCTGAAGGCAGACTTTTTTCTTTTCTTTAAATATTGACATGGTCAGGAATGCTAATCAGGGCTTCAAGCAACAGTTTTTAAGGAGGATTCTATCACCTACTTTTCTGTCTTTAATTTCCCTCAAAATAAGAAAAAATCAGTACCTGAACTTTATACTGAATCACCACAACATGTAACTACAGGATGCCAAAAAGGACTAAAACGATAGAAATTTCTATCTCTTCATAAACATAGCACTTTTGATGGGACTTGGGGAAGCTAAGTCTAATCTGTCCACGGCTGAGAAATCTGCAACAAAAGCATTCAGAGAAGATGATTTTGCCAAAGAGAAGTGCTCCAGGTGGGGCGGGGTGGCTGGGCTCCAGCAGCAGGAGAACGAGGTCATGTCTTCCCCACACTAGAACACAAGCTGGGCCACAGACCTCTCACTATGATGACAACAGGTGAGGCATGACATAGCTGGGCAGAGCCGGAGATACTGGCTTTGCAAGTGCACCGAGCAGCCCATACTACATGGGCCTTTAGTCTCCAATTTGGATCCTCCCAGACATAAAGGAAGATAGCCTGGGATGAGCCTAATTAGCACAACCAAAAAGACTGGCAGTGTATGCCTCTGACACTGAGTCATGAGTGATTTGGATTCCAGTCATTCATTCATGGATATTTATTGAGAGACTGCTATGTGCCAGGCACCGTTCTTGACCCTAGGTACACAGTGGAGAACAAGGGAGGCAAGATTCCTCCCCTCGTGGAGCTCATAGTCTAGCGGGATAAGGCGGAAAACAAATGAGCCAACAAATTGATGAAGTGGAGAGTTTCAGAAGAGGTACTAGACATGAGGGAGAGCGTCTGGAGACTTGGGAAGGCCTCTCTGAGGAGGTCGAGGGAGACCTGAATGAGGAGAAGCAGCCATCCGTCCATGGCTAGGTGTGGAAGCAGAATATTCTGGACAGGAGGGTCAGCATGTGCAGGGAGCATGAGGTAGGAATGACTCAGAAAAATGCCAGTGTGGCTGGCGGGAGGGGAGGAGTTGAAATCTAAGAGGTAGCAAGGGCAGGTCTTTTAGGGCCTTGCAGGCTATGGTGAGAGTGTGGATTCTGTTCCCAGTGTTATGTGAATACACTAGGGCTTTAAGCAGGAGAGTAACATGGCACGATGCACTTTTTACCAAGTTTGCTCCAGCTGCTGGGGGAAGTGGAGCAAGAGCGGAAGCTGGTCTCCCAATCGGGAGGTGGTTCCCATTAAGAGATGACGATTTCCTGGGCAAGGGTAGTCGTGGTGGGGATGGAGAGAAGTAGCTGGATTTGGATGGATTTTGGAGACAAACCCACAGGACTTGATGATCAATTAGATGTGAGAATAAGAAAAGAATCAAGTGAAATGTATTAGTTTTTGCTTGAGCAGTAGAGCACATGGTGACGGCGTGTGCTGAGCCTGCCTGACAGGGAACAGAGGAAACTAAGAGATATTTGGAACAAAAGTTCCGTACTGGCCATGTCAGGTTTTAGATGCCAATAGACAGCTAAATGTAGCTGGCAAATTTGAAGCTGGATATCTGAACTTCAAGCCCAGAGAGCAGGCCAGAGATAAAGGTAGAAATTTGGGAGGCATGGATGTGTATAGTTGGTATTTAAAGCCAGGGCACTGGATAAAGTCCCTTGGAGCATGTCTGCTTTTGAACAGGCAATCTGTCAATAAAAACAAAAAGACAAAACCAAACAAAAAACCCAAAATATTTTATATTATTTCAGTCATTGTTTTACCTTCCCACTCTCAAATAAATACTATTTTCTTTCAAGGCTACTGTTGTCAAATCTATATTTCACTGGATGCATTTACATCCTCTGTACTATCATAAGAAAGTCCTTCACTTCCTGACTTGATTGGATTTCTCTGCCTCTAGTTTAGTTCCCGCACCCTCAGACCTTTAGACAAAGGCAGCTGATACTCTGCAGTTCCCCCAAGCCACGAGTATCTTAATGAAGACCCAGAAGAAGCATCTGAAGAGTTAGACAATAATTTATTTGAGCCTGAGCAGGAAGATCCATATTTAGATAATTCTCTTCCCACAGCCTCATTGTCTCAGAAAGCCTCTGCGGACAGCCTTGGAGATAATAGCATTCAAAATGTAAATAATGAAACAATACACATGGTAATGAGAGAGACTCAGAAAATACGGTAGTAATGAAAAAATAACAAGACAGCGATTCTAATATTGTAAATACACAAGTCTGCATTAGTGACAGATTATCTCTGTAATGCCAAGCTGAAATAATTTAGAAGCCAATGTAACAATGGCTGAACAACATAGAAGGTGTCAATCTAATGCCAGTTAATGCATTTAGAGAATTAGGCAGGCTCTGAATAATTAGGAGTGTGCGAGAGCCTGGAATGAGCAGGTTGCTGTTAAGTATGGGCATAGTGGAGTTTGCAGAGCAGCTGACATAAAGAGAATTTCCAGGCAGGAGCACATAGGGAATCAGAGACAGAAAAACGTCTTCTCAAAAGTCGATGAGTGAGCTATATCTTCCATAAATGTACAAAAAATCATTGTAACCACTTTACTGAATATGCCAAAATCTGTGTTGCACAAATAGGAAAGGGCTTAATTATTTTCCGGTCTTGTCTTTAAACACGCTCTGTTGGATTTCCTCTTCCCTGCGCCTTGATTGCCTTGTAGGCAGAATCATACTGTTCCAATATTAGGACAGCCTCATTTTGTTAATGAAGACTCATGTTGGAGTAGTAAAAGTTTTGGTGTTGCTTAAGTCAAGATTTCAATCTCAGATTTAATTCCCAGCTTCTCCCCTCCTGCTGGCTTAGGCCTAACTACCACAGACGGCAGGACTTGTTTTGCTTTCTCATTCTTCCTTGTTGTTCACTGCAACCCCAGACTTCACCCCTGGGCCTTCCAGGATCAGGGGAGGAGAAGGTAGTCTAAGGGAAGTCTCAACTTGGTTGGAGCTGCTAAAATTCAGCATCATTGCCTTCTGTGGGTTACAGGTCCAGATGTTGGGTCTTTCATGGGGCACATTTATATGGTACCTTGGAAGCCGTCTGACAACTCCGCCTTGGGTATATTCTTCCTGACTGTCTTGAGGTGCCCGTCCCTTGCCAGTGGTTTACCTCCAAGCTTCTTACTGCTGGCATCCCTATGACCCAGCAAACCTCCTTCTTGGGTAGGGTATCCACATCATAATCCCCAGAAACCATAACTATTACCTTATGTGGTGGAAAGGACTTTGTTGATGTGGTTAACTTAGGGATTGTGAGATGGGGAGATAATCATGGCTTATCCAAGTGGACCTAATTTAATCAAAAGGCTCCTTAGAAGAGGGAAACTGAGGGTCAGAGTCATAGAGAGAAGATGTGAATATGGAAGCAGAGGTCAGAGACGAGAGAAGATGCTATGTCACTGGTTTTGAAGACTGAGGAAGGGGCCACATGCCAAGAAATGTAGGTGACCTCTTCGACCTGGAATAGGACAGGAAACGAATTCTCCCACAGAGCCTCCGAAGGAGATCAGTGCCGCAGACCCATTCTAGACTTTTGATGTCCAGAACTGTAAGAGGGTAAATTTGTTTGTAGTAATTCATTACAGCTGCAGTAGGCAATGAATACAGAAACCTTTGAGATGGCTTGGATTTTACATGGCATCCTTTTAGGCTGGACCTGCCAAAAGATCAGAGTACAGCTTGTTCCCACAGTGGTTCTCTCTCCTCACCTTCTGTACAACTGTCTTGCTACCTCCCAAACTCAAGGGAAGCATGTCAAACTCTCCCAAGGATTTCCTCACTGTGGCACTTGAGCTGCAGCTTGCAATCACTCATGTACAAGAGAAATGTGCATCTCCTTTTCTTGCTCTTCCAGTTATCGTCAGTTGTCTCTGGAACATGACGTCTTTTATTTGAGAGAGGACAGTACACTCTACTCCACCCCTTAAAGAAAAGTAAGATTAAGTTATGCCTAAGACCTGGTAATTCTAAATCTGGATGACCCTCCTTGAATCTGTACTCTGCTCTTTGTATAGGCTCTTTGGAGTGTTTGGAGGAGAGGACTAATTTTTGTTAACCCTTAATTCACAGGGATTTATTTGGCAGCTGCTTATTAGAATGTGAGACTATTTATTGCCTCTTGTACTGTTTAAGACACAATCTCAAATTTTAAGAAAACAGGAAAAGTTCCATTTTATATGTTGTTGAAGACTTTGTATGTATGCTGTGCTCAAGACTGATCTTCTGGATGGAGAGAAAGTGTGTGTGCCCTGGGATTTGAGAGTTCTGGGGGAGTCATTGCTATTTAAAATATGTATATTTCTGCTTAAAATCCTTCAGTAGAGTCTGTTCCTTTAGGCTAACAACCTACATTTTACTCTTTTAAAATGTAGCCAAGTGGAATTGTGGATAACTGAACAAGGATCAGTCTTTCCCTATCACTGTGTTCACTAAGTTAACTGCGGTGCTATTTATCTAGTGTCTAGCACGGTGTCTACCGCAAAATACCAAGTATGTGTCTGTTGAGTAACTGAATGAATAAATGTACCATTACACCTATTCGTGTATGAATAAATGACCTACCCACACCTCTGATAAGGTATAATATAAAGCTTGATCTGGGAAGGACTACGTGGGAGGGAGGCTGACATAAGATGCTCTTGCAAAGCTAGAGAGAAGCCAAAGGATGCCGGGGTGCTGGGCGTGGGGAGGACACACAGGAGCAAGACATGGACTTTGGAGGACAAACTCACCCGCTTTGGACTTTTCTACTTGGTTTCGATGCTGGCTGGCTGTTGTGAAGGTGTGAATGTTGATCAATACACTTATTACACCATGGGTACAGCAGTAATAAAAAGGCATTTGGTAAACTAGAACACCTTAAAAATAGTTGTATTATTTTCCACCAGCAAATGAAAGATCAAATCTAGGTTCTGTCTTGATATGGGACGTGGTATCTGTCCATTCGGCCATTTGAGAATCACTTCAGCAAAAACTCTGTGTATCATCATAGATTGTGGAAAACAACTCTAGGCTGAGCTTCCGGAGATTACCCAGGGTCATTTGGAAGGTTATATTTGGTTCAGTACGTGAGGTCCCTAGCATTATATTAATATTAAAAATGAAGCACCATAAGCAGGTTTTTTTTTAATTTTGGGGGTTTTTTTTGGAGACAGAGTCTCACTCTGTCACCTTGTGTTAGAGTGCAGTGGCATCGTCATAGTTCACTCCAACCTCAAGCACCTGGGCTCTAGCGATCCGCCTGCTTCAGCCTCCCAAGTAGCTGGGACTATAGACTGGGTCCTGCTCTTACTCAGGCTGGTCTCGAACTCTTGAGCTCAAGTGATCCTCCCAGCTCAGCCTTCCAGAGTGCTAGGATTACAAGCGTGAGTCACCATGCCTGGCTGCCATAAGCGTTTTTTTCTTTTTTTGTTTTACCTGTTTTTTGACCTGTCAAGTTTTCTTCCATCTTACAACTTTGGCACTGAGATTCCTTGGATGGCTAGAATAAGCTGAAAATACAATACAATGAATGTTTCTAATAACCAGATGTTTTAACTAGGTTATTCTTAGTAGTGCTTAGACTAAGTTTTTAAATTAGAATTATAGGGGTTAAATCAATGTGTAGGAGCCAGGCACAGATATATATGACTATTTTACTTTAAAGAAAATCTTGTTTATTTAAGCTATGGTCTGAAGATAGTTTTTCATGGTGATTAATACTTTTTAATGTCAATTTTTTTTCACTGATTACATTTAAATGGTCCACAGGAAAAGTTTCAAAATCTGATTAGATCAATAATTTAGTAAGAAAAACTATGTTAAAATTTTTTTGTGTGTTCATATGACATAAATATGGATTTAATTTCCTGCTTCAGTTCATGTCTGTTAACGTTAGCAAATGATGTATTCAGTATAATCGCATACTTTGATTAGTATAGGCTTACCTTAGTCTATTTATGCATTACCAATTTTAAATTATTTAAATACAACAAAATAGACTTATCCTTAGAGTAAAATTGAATATAACAAAAGCTTTCTTTGAGGATGAAAAAGGCCCTTAGTGTTTCTTAGGTATTGAAATTATCTTGTGGACATCTTTTAAATTTATATTTGCAAAACACGAATGTATTGGTTAATAGACACTTTTGGATGACTATTTCAAAAAGTGAAATATTAAACATGTTGACATGTATTCAGGAAGTGACTCATGGTGCATATTTTAATGCTACTAAATTAAAGAATTTTTCAACTTGTCAGTTACCTTGAGAGCAATATGCGCTATTTAAATGAGATATGTGGCCCTACATTATTGGATGTTTTAACCACTCAGGGAAAAAGCCAAATAAGTAGGGGAGTATTAAATTTGTGAAGCTGTGGGTCAACAAATGGTTCCTAAGTAACAGGTTTGTGTGGATGAAAGAAGAGTGAGGGAAGGAGATGAAGATAAAAAACCATGACAATGTGCTCAGTGGAGGAATGAGGACTTCAGAGTCTGGCAGATGAATTTTCACCTTCACTGGCCCCTTGTTAGCTGTGTGTTCTTGGTGATTTATTACTCTCTCATGCCATAGTTTCTTAGACTTTAAAATAAATAGAGAAAATAATTCCTGTCTTCCAGAGCTTTCATGGGAACTAAATAAAATAATGTATATAAAGCAAATGGCTTAGTGCCTGGCACTACACTTTTGGCATAATAAGTGATACTTCTTTCCTCTCTCTGCTGAAATTGTCCAAACATGACACTTTTCAAATGAAACCATTAAAGTATAAAATTTCAGAGTTCTGTGCTTGATTTAGAAATTTCCTAATACAACTTTTAATTTGGGGATGCAAAATAGACCAGGAATTATTTTTAAGAAAGAGAAAGTTGTTTCTGATTTCATAAGGTTGATCTGTAATTTAAAACATCACTCTTCTATGTCTCGCTTTACAAAGTTCTAGAACATAATTATTTTACAAAGCAAATAATTTTGGTATCATTGCAGATAACTATAGAATTCTGACATTCAGAGCTAGAAAAGGTCTTCAGAGTATTCAACTCCATTTTTGGGGCACAGAAAGTCTGGATGTCTTGTCCAAGATCACACCAATACTTTATTTGGGAGAGACAAGGGCAGAACAATAACAGTGGAAAGAAGAGGGGGAAGTGACATTAAGGAAAGGTAACGAGCAACGAGGTGCAATCCTTTTAACGTGTTGGCCACTATATCAGCAAGTCACCTAGCAGGTATATTTGCTTGGCATATGAGACTTTGCAGGAAGATTTGCAAAGAAAGACAGCACTTTGGAGCAGTCCATGAAGAAAGAGAGGGGAGGAATTTATCTGCCTAGTTCCATTTCCTCATTCATTTCCCAGTGGTGAAATTTACTCTAGAGGAAGCCCACGCCCTCACATTTTCAGGTAGTGTCACCAGCACCTCGGTGACCATTTAGCAAGCTGGACCCCATATTCCAGAATACACCATTTTATTAGTTATAAAGGGACTATTCAGCATGTGTGGGGTGTCGACCAAGAATAAGACAAAAGGAGGCAGCCAAGGGAATCTGAAAAGAAGAACAAAGTTTGTGTGCATTAAGATTAAATCCTTACCAGAATCTTAAGAGGTTGTATTATTATTGCTTATTGTTGGAGCAACAGTGAGCAGTTGTGCACAGAAAATACACATCTGTATGGTCATCTGAATGAATGAATTATTGAATGAATGGATGAATGAAGCACTGTCTCCTGTTTCCCAAATCAGGACACTCCCCAGTATGTTACAGTCTCCCAGGCCACGTGAATCCTGCATTTCTACTTTGTCAGGGTCCGACACAGCCGGCAGGCAAAACATTCAGAGTCACATTCACTTGCCTGGTGCATCTCTTTTAAGGAAATATTTGGCCTCTCAAACAGATCTTCATTTAGAACTAGAGTGTCAAGATCAAATGTTTTCAGGGACCAGTCAGATAATGTAAATGAATAAATCAAGTGAAAAGGCAATATGCTGTGGATTGCAAAAGTGCCCCTAATGTCATTCTAATTTGAAATTTTAGCCAAACAAAACAGGTCTGAGGCCAAACTAGCCCCTCACCAATTTGCTCTTCACTTTGCATTAATTATTCTTTTCTTATATTATTATAATAAACTTTAATGTCCATATCCAAAATGTTAAAGCTTTTTTCCAAATGAAATTAATCAAGATCACCTGATGTCAACACTGAATTAGCATGCACAGTACCCAAAAGTTTCTTTTCTAAAGTGTTGCAAAGCCTTATCAGGACATCTCCTGGCATTCCTGGCTAGACCTCTTTTTATTCTCACCGGACTTCGTCAGCACAGTCTTGGAGCTTGGGAGGTAACATATTCCCACTAAGAGGCATTGGTATGCATATTAGGAATATGTAATGAATCTTAATAGCATTAACTTATTATCCCACAATGCTCATACAAACACAGGTTCACATCTGCATACACATGCTCATAATTAAGGAAGGGATATTTCTTTGCCCTCCTATCTGGGCTTCTCTGATAAGTTGTTATGCAGCTGGCATTTGATGCAAATTGGAGTTTGCTGGATTCTGATATGCGTGCGCACACTAATCAGCAGCTTGCTTGTGTGAAGGCTGCCCACCTCTAAAGCTACACTGTCACACTTAGAATAAATAATAGTGTCTTGCTTTGAATTTATAAACTACTGAGTGGCCCAGTTCAGACTCTGTTTATAAAGTACAGCATGATGAGCATGGTTTTCATGTGTTAAAAGGACATTGGATAGACATTGTGAAACCTGGAAAATGAATACTACCATATCATTGTAACAGTGATTACAAATGAAATTTTGCATAAAGAAGTTACAGAAACTCAAATATAGAAAAGTTATTAATATAATATGGTCCTTCTGGCCTGGACTAATAAAGCCCCCACTGAAAGTGCTAAAATATCCCCATTAATAATCAGAGGATTAAGTTTAAAATACCTTTTTTAGATCTACTTTAAGCTATTAGGGCTTCATTATAGAGCAGGGGTCTCTAACCTATGGTGAGTTGTATAATTATTTAATTATATATTACAGTGTAATAATAGTAGAAATAAAGTGCCCAATAAATGTAATGTGCTCGAATCATCCTGAAACCATACCCACTGTCCCAGGTCCGTGGAAAAATTGTCTTCTATGAAAACAGTGCCTGGTGCCAAAAAGATTGGGGACCACTGTTATAGAATGTCTTTAAGTCAGACTTTGGTAGGATTAATTCCTTAATAATGAGTGAAGAACTGTTAACAAAGAAGCAACAGTGTCCTGATAAAGGATAACATCAAGAGAAAAATTTTAGTAAGTACAACTGAATTTTTTTGGTGAAATTTAACATGAGCTAGAGATGAAAACTATTAGATTTCAGAATAAATATTAATAAAAATAGGCACCACATATTGGGTCAGAACAATGATAAGCTCTGCACTGACTTATTAAGTAATCATCATCATGGCTTTGCAAGAAAATTGTTATCCTCACCACAGCTCATCAAGAAACTTCTTCTTAGATAGATGGGAAAACTGAGACTCATAGATGTTGTCTACTTAGCTAATAAATGGTAATGTTAGCATTTATACTATATTGTCTGGACTCTATAAACTTTATTCTGGCCCCATAATCACCAGGCTATCTTGGGAACAGGTTGAAGACAGTGTTAGGGGAACAGGGAGATTTGCTGCAAAGCTCTGCAGAGTGCAATTATTTTCAGACCAGTTTACATGCTACAGCTTGATGTTAAAACATATCTTCAAAAAAACAAAATAAAATAAAATTGCAGAATAGGTGCTCATTGTAACCAATTTACATAATACAAAAAAGTATAAAATAAATAAATCTTTTAGAGAAAAAACCAAAAACCAAAACAAAAAACTTAAAAAAAAAAATCAGGGTGTTCCTGGGTTTTCAATAAGGATCCTCTTCTAAAACAATTTAGCCCAAACAAGAAGTTGTTCAACACAAGCAAAGGCAGATGTTGAGTGTGTATAATACTGAGACACCTGTGAAAAATAAACATGTGCTAACAGATGTCCAACTTGTCCCTAAGAGCCAGATTTTTAAATATATTAGGAAAGAAAGTCACAGTTTCTGTGAGTGAACTTCTTCTAAAAATTTACCATTAGGTAATAACAATGTTTACGCTTTGTGTCTTCAACTATTAACACTTAGAGGCATTTGCCACTACTCTGGTTTCAATATCCTTTAAGCAACCAGTGTCATTCTAGATTATTGTCACATTTATGGTTCTGATTATAAATTTAAATGTACACATGTCAGAATAAAGGAAGACAGGTATTTGTGAGAAGCCTTTTAAAACAACATATGGTCTTCATACTTTTGGATCTGGTGACCTTTGAATAGTAAAAGCGAGAAGTTAGTGTTTTTTGAAGTGTGGAAATTTTAGTGCTGTGTGTGTTCACACACCAAGGCAGATGGTCATTCCTAAAAGTCACCATAGGCCTTGGTAGTGTAGGTCCTCTTTATGTCTTGGCTGTATTAGTTCTGTATTGCTGCATAATGAATTACCACATGCTTAGCAGTTTAAAACAACATGGATTTATTAGCTCACAGTTTTGAATGTCAGGAGTCCGGCGTGGTAAAACTGAATTGTCTGTACAGGGTCACACAAGGCCAAAATCAAGGTGTTGACAGAGCTGAGTTCTCCTTTAGAAACTTGAGGAAACAAATCTGCTTCCAAGCTTATTCTTGTTGGCAGAATTCAGTTCCCCATGGCTCTAGGACTTAGGTCCCCATTTTCTTGCTCGTTGTTAGCCAGGGGCTACTCTCAGCTTCTAAAGTCTTCTCTCAGGTCCTTTCCATGTGGTCCCTTCTATATTCAAGCCAGGAACTTTGTTTCAATTCCTTCTTGTGCTCAGAATCCGCCATACTTCCTCCTCTACTACTTATTATTCACCAGAGAAAATGCTCTGCTTTTAAAGGGCTGATGTGATGAAAAGCCCACTGATTAGTAAACTAATTACATATGCAAAAATCCCTTTGGCCATATAATGTAACATAATCATCCAAGTGACATTTCATTGCATTTGCCAGTTCTGCCCACGATAAGAGGAAGAGATTTTATGAGGACAAGGATCATAGAGGTCAACTTAGAATTCTGTCTACCAGGGAGACACACAGTTTATCATGTGGGTAGCTTTTATTTCCCATTTTTGACCAAATTCTAACATGACTGAGAGAATTTAGTTGGCAGAACAAAGCCCTTCTTTGCAGTAAATGTTTGAAATACAATGGAAATGTCATTTCATCAACTGGATTTAATGCAGTATGGCACAAGGATAAATTTATTTTAATCCAATTCCCTATTTTCCTTTTCAATATTATATAAATGATAATTTTCTGTGGTCCGGAATGAAATCTTGACTAGATGCAACAACTTAAAAAACTACTTTGTATGGCAGCATAATATGCATACTGAAAAGAGTAGATCACCATGTTTTCATAAAACAGATGCACCATGTATAATCAGTCCCCCAAACAAAAAACAGAACATTAGAAACCCAAAGTGTGCCACACCCACTACTCCCAACTAGAGTAACTATGTTCTTATACTTTTAACAATTTCAGGCCCTGGACATTTGATTGTTCTCCTAAAATAGATTTATTTACTGGGGTTTTATTGTGTATCCAGATGGCTTATTGGTCATGGTCTTTTTCAGAATTACCTATGGGGCAACTTTATCGTATGTGTCCATTTAGCATAAAAAAACCCCAAAACTTTACAAGGCCCAACCCAATCACTCATGGAACTTGGTGCCCAGTGCAGCCTTCTTTCTTTGCTTTTCCATTTTAGGGCAAGCCTACCTTCTTGTCTTTAGAGTTCGAGTTGTCCCTCAAACAAAAGGGACGAAATATGAAGTTTTCTGAATGGTTTCCTTGAAACCCGTATGCTACTTGTCTAAGGAGAGAGAGGGGAAAGTATACCCTCTTCCCACCTCCACAGGAATGGGTGGTAGAAGAGCACGCAGACACTGACAGCTGTCACCAAAAAGTGTCTCTCCTGGACCACTTCAGCTTTGACACATGTCTGCATTCAAAGTCAGCAATGGGTTCAAGATAAAAAAAAATCATTATCTGGCCACTTCCTTTACCTAGTTGACAAAAAAGATCTAACGCTTCAGTTTAGAATGTGGGAATAGTTCATACCTATTATTTTGTTCTCAGGCTTTCATGGGGTCTCAGTTGAAACAACAACAGAGCACCAATTTGACATGCTGTTCCATGAATTTACTATACACTTAGGAAAGTGTTTTATGAAAAGGAGATCCTTAGAAGAACTTGTTGATTAATACTTGATTTTTCTCAGTCAGCACTGTCAACTAATAAATTGTCTGCTAATTTATCAGCATTTTATGATCAGATTAATTTCTGTTATCTCATCATAACAACATGAAATAACTGGATTAGAAAATCATGTTTTACTCTACAGCTATCGAATAGCAGAGAACACAGTGAAGCCTTGTTAAATTCAATTCCAGAAAGAATGAGCCATTTATAAGTAAGAGAAGCACCACTGTACCTTCTATATCTGAGGGCACATATTTTATTGGGGTACATGTGAGTGAAGGAGTAGGTATAACTTAGATGGAAAAACCATAGGGACAAAGAGAATTCAGCTACTTCTTTAAAGACAATATGGGTGGTATAACACTGTTATATGAATGAATTATAAACACACAAAAATGAATTACTTGGCCTGACAATTCTCCTGTCATCCTCCTTGCCAAAATTTTGCTGAGAAGATAGAAAAGAGGGAGAAATTTGAAAGCAAGGTGAATTCATGCAGTTTCATGCATTTCAGGATCCTGTGAGAGAGCTGAACCTAAACGTGAACCTAAGCTATTGGAAACATTGGTCCACCTCCCACCCCACCTAGCTAAAATGCTGTAAAAAACAAAGTAATAAGCCCCTTGGTGTCAGTGTGGCATAGGAAGGTGAAAATCAGGTTAACAAAAGATAAACTTGATCTAATTAGCATTATGGTTAAGTCCCAGGTCAACTTGACTCTTGAAAAAACAATCTAAATCATCAGTTACTTGCTCTAATTGCCAGATAAAGAAAAAGCTTAAATTCTCTGGAAAATAAATAAAAGAAAAACATCATACTTCAGCTTCTACTCTTTCTTTGTTCATAATACCTAGAACTCAATTAAAACATATGAAATATTTAAGAAAGCAGGAAAATGTGACCCACAATCAAGACAAAAAGTAGTCAATTGGAGCAAACTCATGTAGACTCAATTATTGGCATTAATGTGGTAGATAGAATAATGTCAATGATATCTATGTTCTAATCCCTAGAACCTATAGGAGGGAATTAAAGTTGCAGATGGAATTAAGGTTGCTTATCAGCTGATCTGATATGGGAAAAGAATCTACTGTAATCATAACGATCCTTTTAAGTGAAAGAAGTATTGGAGAGTGAGTGTCAGAATCAGAGAGATTTATAGATGCTCCTGGATGTTAAGATGGAGGAATAGGCCATAAACTTAAAACATAAGGCAGCCCTTAGAAACTGTAAAAAGCAAGGATATGATTTTTCCCATAGAATGTCTCCCCAAGGATATGGATTCCTCCACCAGAAGGAATGTAGCCCTGATGACACCTTGATTTTAATATAGGGACACCTATTTTGGACTTCTGATTTCCATAATTATTAGAAAATAAATTTGTGTTGTTTTAAGCTACTAAATTTTTGGTAATTTGTTATGATATCAAGAAAAAATACAGCAGACAAAAACTTTAAAACTACTATAATTACGTTAAAAAATTACAAGAAAGAATAGGTAAAATGGGCAAAGTGATGGAGAATTTTTCTAGAAAATAGAAACTATAAAAAAGAACCAAATGAACATTCTGAATCAGAAAAACACAATGTCTGAAATAAAAATTTAGTTAGATGTACTGAACAGCAAACTTGCATGTATATGAACATATCAGTCAATTTGAAGAGAGGACACCAGGAATTGTTCAAACTGAGTTATGGTGAGAAAAATAAATGAACAATTCAGCAGGGGCTTGTGGGACAATATCAAGCAACTGGAATCCTAGAAGAAAAAGTAAGAAAGAAAGTCATACACAGAATAATTCAATAAATAATGATCAAAATTTTTGAAAATTTAATAAAAATATTAACTCAGATCTTAGAAGCTCATTGAATGCTAAATAGGATAAACACTCAAACTACAAACACACATGCACACATTCATGCACACACACGCACACACAGGCACACGTAATTCCCCTATATACCTAGTTTACTGAGAGCTTTTGTCATGAATAGGCATTATATTTTATCAAATACTTTCTCTGAATTTATTGATATGATCTTACGATTTTTCTTCTTAAGCTTGTTGATGTGGTAGATTGCCTTAATTGATTTCTGAATGTTGAACCAGGCTTGCATCCCTGGGATACATCTTACCTGACATGATGTATAATTTGTTTTATATATTGTCGAATCAATTTACTTATATAATATTTTGTTGAAGATTTTTGCATCTATGTTCATGAGAGATATTGGTCTGTTGTTTTTTTTTCATATAATGTTTTTGTCTGGTTTTGGTATTAGGGTAATGTTGTTCACATAGAATAAGTTAGGAAATATTCCCTCTGTTTCAATCTTCTGAAAGAGATTGTAGAGAATTGGTATGATTTTTTTTCCTTAAATGTTTGGTAAAATTCAACTGTGAACCTATTTGGATCTGATGCTTTTTGTTTGGAAAGTTGTTAATTATTGATTCAATTTTTTAAATAGATATAAACCTGTTCAAATTGTCTATTTCTTCTTGAGTGAGTTTTGGCAGATCGTGTATTTCAAGGAATAGGTCCATTTCATTTAGGTTATCAAATTGGTGGGCACAGAGTTCTTTTTTTCTTATTTCAGGATATTATGGGGGTACAAACATTTTGGTTACATGTTATGACTTTGCCACACCCACACCATGATTTGAGACATGCCCTTTCCCCCCTACAATGCTCATTGCGTCCATTAGTTGTGAGTTTACCCACCACAACCCCACAATCCCCAAAGAATATTTTTATTGTGTGAGCACCTTAGTGTTGGTCAGTCAGTGCCAGTTTGATGGTGGGTACATGTGGAGCCTATTCTTCCACTCTTGTGATACCTCACTTTGGAGGATGGGCTCAGGCTCTATCCAGGAAAATATAAGAGATGCTAGATCACCGTCATTTTTGGCACAGAGTTCTTCATAGTAGCATGTCCCTCTTTAGGTAATAGTCACCTGTGTGTCTACTATAGTAAAACATGATTCATTGTTGATCATCTTGAATGAGATTATCAGGGAATGGCTGTCAATAAACCAGTCTTCCTATTCAGAAAGAATAGCTAAGAAGTTTTTCATGTACTGGGACTGCATATCACTGTGAATTTGTAATCTTCACAGGTATTTCCCTTACCATCAGGTATGTTTGTTGAATACTAATACATTAAAAAGTCTCTAAGTAAGTATCTTGGGAAGGATGAACTCTATCCTTAGGCTCAGTAACTCTGTGTCAGGTTCAACAGAGTTGGCATAATTTACCACACACAGGTTATTCACTCAAGAAAATCAGTATTTTTCTCTTTTGGCCAAAATGTATATTTGCAGCTTTCAGGTAATCTTAGTGTAGCATCACCTGTATCAGACTGTTGTATTTTAAGTGTGGTCTTATTTTAAAAAATATAGCACCTGAAAATGGAAATGTTCTGATGTCAGAAAACTGTATGGCTTGTTTGACCATACATCATCAAAATCACACACATATGGGTGGAAGAGGGGTTTTTCCTGAAGGAAATGGGAAATTGTCAGTGTGGTATCAAGAAGCAAAGACTTTTGTTTTGGCCTTACACCGAAGGGAGAAAAATAACACTTCTTCCCTTGTAGGTTTGGAGGCAGATTAGCCCAGATCTGAGGCCTTGAGATGCCTGGAACATTCCTAGTGGTGGAGGCAGGGGTAGGGGTGGTAAAAGTGGTCAGCTGCTCTTTGGCACATGAAATTAGGCTGGAAACAAAGGAAGAGCAGGCCAGCCTGAGTCCCCAGTATGGATCTGAGCCTGAGCAGGAATTTTAAGCTAATTTATCATTCACTTATTATTGATGAAAGGTTTATCATATGAAACTTTCATAATGTCTTCTTGAAAGTTATAGGCCAGTATCTCCTATGCTGAGGGGATTTTAGAGAAGGATTAGAACATATTTGGAGAAATAGATAATAGGATAGCATTATTTTCTCCCTTCTTATCTATTTTCAATATTGTCCACTAGTTTTGCTCCTTAGTATTATGGAGCCCAGTACAGAGCTCATGAGGGTCACCTGAGGCAAAGTGGTGGCAAGTTAAGGAAGGAGCCTGGATGGAAAAATATGCTGCGCTCATGAGAGACAGAAAGTGCCTTGAAACCTCTCATAAATACTTGGGAAGACTTCAAAAGGAACTAATTTCAGGCATAAGTGCAAAGAAGATTTGTGGCATATAATTTGTGTTATATATGCAAATGCAGAAACTCAAGGAATATCAAAACTACCACTGACATTCAAAACATCACAGTGAGTTATTACTTGGACGGGCTGAGTTAGAAGGGTCAGTCTGCATATAACCCTTTCATGTCTGCTGTCATTTCTTTCTTTTCCTAAAGTATTGTCATTTAAAAAGTATGACTAATCATTTGCTCAGCATCCTCAGTTCACCAAATTAAGGATATTAAGAAACAAAAGAAACACAAAATAAAGGAACTTAACTGAACTGTTTGTGACCAGTCTTTATTTCATTTCTCTCTCCTTCCTTCCTTCTTCCCTCCCTCCCTCCCTCCCTCCCTTCCTTCCTTCCTTCCCTAGTTCTCTCTTTCTCTTTCTTTCTTCTTCAGAAGAAATCTTACATTTATTAAGCACCTACCATATGCCTAGCCCTGTCACATACATTTAATAAGTGCTGACCACAAGTCAATGTAGCATCATAGTGCCTTAGGGCCTTAACTCAACAGTCAGCTAGATTGGGTTGAAATCCAGGCTTTACTCATAGTAACCAATGTTAATTACAGAGCAGACATTGCTACATTTGACTTTCATGTTGGGCAAAAAGAAAGTCTCAGCTTCCTTGCATCTTGTGACTAATTTTAGCCAATAGAATGTGGTTAGAATTTAGGTGTATCACTTCTGAGTTGGGGTCCTTGTGTATCTAGTGTGCCTTCCCATGTTCTGTACCCCATCTCTAACTGCTGGCTGGATAACGCCAGCATGTATTGAAGACATAAATAGCAGAGCCCGAGTGAGGACAGAACCTAGATCTGTGAAACAGCACTTAGAAGAAAGCTTCCCAGGACACCTGCGTCAACTTTGTATGAGAACTAGGCTTTAGCACTAGTATGAAAATTAGAAATTTACCTTCATTGCATGAAGCCACTGAGATCTTGTGATTATTTTTTAATTAATTAATATTGATTAGCCTCACCTTGGACATATTCATTAATATCTCTAAGCTTTAGTTTCCTCATCTGTAAAATGGAGACAAAATTAACACCTATTTCATATATTCATCACAAATATTAAATAGGGTAAAGCAACTATTTCCAGCATCACTAAGACCACGTGCTCTTGATGTGGGAGGACTTCCCAAAGGAAAATAAAGGATCTGTGACCCAAAGAAAAGGTGTGCAGGCAAAAGCAACAGATGCCAACTGTGAAAGTGTCACAGGTCTGCACATCCCAGTTAGGACTTCAATCCGGGCTTACATGAGTCTCAGGCCAAGCTGCCACAGACAGACATTTTGGCTGGTGAAAAACTAACTTTGTAATTGATGCATATCCTGAGTTTGTCTCTAATACACATCAACAAGTTAGACTGAAAGAATAAATAATACAAGTCACACAGTTAATTGAGATTTAGGTATTCAAGTTGATACTCTTCCCAAAAGGATAGCTCCTTTGTCCTAACTGCTCTACAACTGTAATCATAATTCAAGAGTGGATAGTACTGATTTATTCATTGCCTCCTGCTATTTATGAAGTGAGAAATGCAGCTTATTTCTATTAGTTTCTTAAGATTCAGCCATCATCTTTAAGGACAGAAGATCAGTTTAACACCTTTGGCATGTATTCCAAGCAACAGAATATACTCTAATTAGATCTGCAAAAGCTGTTACCTTGATTACCAGCTATACTAATTATCTTGTCAGTCATTGATCTTATAATTATAAGGGAGGATGATGTTATTTTCAAATGATCTGGACTAAATTCTGCCCTTGAGTTCAGGGGCTCTAATTGAGTCCCAGCCCAGTAGATGTTTACATTACTCTTATACACACAGTAATTACCTGTATAGCTGTATTTCTGTATCCTCAAGGCTTTAAAATTGAAATTCTTTACAATCATAAACAAAGGACCAAACCACCTAATCCCACCACTCTAATATAAAACTTTAAATTTAAATCCATAAATGGTAACAAAAGGAATTATATTCAGTCTCTGATTAATTAAATTAGCTTAATTTTAATCAGTAGACATTATGCATAGATTTTTCTTAATGTCTATCATAATTTGCACAGAGTGTTTTATGCTGTTGGTTGAGAATGTAATTTTTATTTTCTCTTATATGGTCTGTATAAAGGGAGAAATATACTTAACTCTATTATGCTGTGGATTTGCATTTAGGATATATGATATATGTAATCACTTTCTGTAGGTATAAGGCTTAAAACATTTTATCATATGTGTCTTCAGATTAACAGTTGCATCTTTTTCATCTTTGTGACACTCAAGGCCTTAGGACTGTACTTCACACGATCAGATGCAATACATGTCTCTCACCTGTTCATAGAGCAGGAGTGATAGCTGGACCCTTAGAGATCTGTGATTGCAACTGCACACCTCATCACCTCCCTGCTCTTACTTTCTCTGGCCTCTTGGTTTTTACTGAAACATTATCAATCAGTAGCCCATTCTCAAAAGAGCTTCATTGTTCAAGTGGATTTTTTTTTTATATTGAGCTAAAAATCTGATTTTTCTGTAACTTCTACCTATTAGTCTAATGGACCTAATATGACCACTTCGGATAACACAATGCAAGTTTAAATCCTTTTCCACATTACATTGCTCATGAGACAAGGTTATAAAAGTTCTTGCATTGTATAAAAAATGTAGTCCATGAAAGAGCTCGAGATGAGGGTTTGGCGATCTGGGTTGAAGTTCTACCTCCGCCATTTATCATGCGGTGGTTTCCGGCAGATCACTTAGAATTTTTTTTTAGCTTGAGTTTATTTATCTAGAAATTGAAAACAGTATTATTATTACTACTTATCTTAACAAAGGTTTATTTTTAATTCAAGTTTATAGGTGTATAATTTTTATATTGAACATTTCACCTTCCAGAAGTATAGTTTGTTGAGTTTTGAGAAATATATAGAGCCATGTAACTACCACTACAATCAAGATCTCATCTCAGAAAATTCTCTTGTGTTTCTTTAAAATCAATTCCCTCTACTAACTTCCAGCCCCTGGCAACCACTTATCTGATTTCTGTCTTCAAAGTTTGCCTTCTTCAGATTGTCCTATAAATGTAATGATGCTGTATGTAGCTTTTTGTATCTGGCTCCTATCAGGGAGCATAATGTTTCTGAGATTCATTCCTATTGTTGTACATACGTAGCAATCGTTTATTTTATTCCTAAATAGAATTCCATTGGATGTGATGCATGTACTATAATTTGTTTATTGATTCACCAGTTGATAGACTTTTGGGTGGCTTCCAGATTTTGGTTATAAATATTTGCATACAGGTTTTTGGTGGACATGTTGCCATTTGTCCTAGATCAATATCTAGGAGTGGAACTGATGGGCCTTATGGTAAGTAAAACAAAGTGTCTGACTCTATTTTTGATGTTTGACTACATACAGCTTTCGAGCCCCACTCCTCCCTCTTCCCATCTTTTTCCACGTCTGGGCAAGCCATATAAAAGTCTATGTGCTCCCTTCCTTGGTGCCAGAGGGGAAGTTGAAACCGTGCCACACTCTCACCTGAGTCCTCTACTCTCACCACAATAATAAACAAAGCCATCAGCCCTTGCTTTGCTCACACCATTTTGGATTGCCTTGGGTGCTGGCTTGCTCTCCCAGGAAGCCTCAGCATGTATTGATAACTCTTTCACATCCTCTTAGAGTACATGCGGCGTCATTGGTCTTGACATTTGAACCGATTTTATATAGGGGAATTGGTCCCACCTCAGCAGGGCTACCACAAGATAATGAGTATGAATGAATGGGTTTAACTTTATAAGAAAATATCAACTTTTTTTTTTAATGGCTATACCGTTTTGTATGTTTGTCAGCAATAGATGGCAGTTCCAGTTGCTTTGCATCCTAATAGTATTGTCAGCCTTTTTCATTTTAATCATTCCAGTAGATATGTATTATTATCTACTTGAGGTTTTCCTTTGCATTTCCCTGTTCACTATTGATATTGAGCATTTTTTCCCATGTAGTTGTGTATAATCATTTATAATCAGTATATCTTCTTGGTGAAATGTCTATTGAAGACATTTGCTACTTTTAATTGGATCGATTGTTTTCTTTTTATGGAGTTTTAAGAGCTTTAAAATATATATTCTGGATACAAGTCCTTTGTCAGATCTATGACTTGCAAATATTTTTTCCCAATGTGGTTGTCTTTTAATTTTCCTAGTAGTGTCTTACAAACAGCAGAAGTTAATCATTTTGATGAAGTACAACTTACCAATATTTTCTTTTATGGTTTGTACTTTTTATGTCTTATCTAAGAAATCTTTCCCTAACAAAGGCCACAAAGATCTTCTCCTTTGATGTCTCCCAAAATTATAGGTCTTACAGTTAGATACATGATATATTTGCCACTAATATTATATGATTTAAGGAGATGGAGTAAAAGGTGAGATTCTGTTTTAGTTTGGTTTCTGTTTTGTATTTGGGTACCCAATTATCCAGTGGAATTTTTGGAAAAATAAAAAACAAAACCCATTCCTATTGCATTACCTTGACAACTTTGTTGAAAATCAACTGGCCATATATGTGTGGATCTATTTCTGGATTCTCTGTTCTACTCCATTGATACTAATCATTCTTATGCCAATACAATGCTATCTTGATACTGTACCTTTATATTAAGTCTTGGAATCAGGGGAATGAGTTCTCCAACTTTATTCCTTGTCTTCAAAATGGTTTGGTTACTCTAGGTTTTTTGCATTGCCATGTAAATTTTAGAATCAGTGTGTAGTCGTACTATGGCTACGTTAGACAACTATTTTGTTTTCAGGATACACACACTGAAATGTTTAGGTAAGTAAAATATCACGTCTGCAACTTATACTTAAACAGTTATAATATATATTAAGGAGGGGGTGTGATAAAACAGATGTGGTTAAATATTAACATTTAGAAAATCTGAATAAAGGGTACATGGGAATTCAAACTTTAGGTATGATTCTTGGAAACTTTCTGTGAACCTAAATTGATGTTACAAATGGACAAAGGGACATCTTGTTTTTATGTATTAAAAAAATGCCGTTATTCTATGTAAAAGTAAGTAACAAATAAAATATCCATGCTTTTGAAGGCATAGTTATGAAATAATAAAAAATTATTATTAATTGCCAATTAATGCAAAATATAATAGTAATTTTAAAAATAATCTCATTATAAAAGAATATTCATGTTATGTTCTTTGCCACTTTTAATAGCACTATTAAGACAGGACTTTTTTATTGCTTAATATATTTTCTATCCTCCTTGCTGCACACATTTATTGTTTCATTTTATTCTACACCTTTCAGTGATAGATATTGACATTGGGTCAAAAATATATGGGTTTTCTCTAAAAACTCTGGACTGTATTTTCAAAAATATATCAATTTTAGCACTAAAGAGGAAAATGGATTGCTTAGTTGTTAAATAATCTTAATAAGATGTCAACAGCAGAAAAATATTCTCAATCCTCAGCAAGGTCTTCAGGTAATGAAACATTGATTTTTTTTTTTTAACCTCTAAAACCATTTTGCTTACTGTATAGGAAGTAAATGACAAATAGTTATTTGTTTCCAAAGGCACAATCCATTTTCAGATACTTAATTTAATATTTAAAATTATTTGTAATCACTTTATCTTCATTAGATATGTGTTTAGTTTGCACTCTTACCTTTTTGAGTAAATATCCCGAGTTCATTCTCAAAGCAAGTCTTAGGCCAAGACTCTGACTTCAATTAAATCATTACAGAAATCATACTTGTGAGGGAGCATCTATATTTTAGTTAGAAAATGCTTTATGAATCCAATAAACATGATGTAAAAATATATTGGCCTAACATTTATTTTTATCCTTTCACTTATTTAAATATTAGTACATTTGAAATTACTTTGATATTTGGGTGAAAGGCTTACAATAGTCACAAGAATTATTCAGAATCCAAGGTCTCTGTTAATCCAACTGGAATTCTTTAGCCTCTGATCTAAGCATTAAACCAAACAAAATGAAAAATATCTGATACTTACCAAGTTGGAAGAACAGTAGTTGCCTGCTGACTACAGAATCTTGTTAAATAAGAGTTAAACACCCTATGTTGGAGAAATAGAATTGTGATTCTGAGTGAGAGATGCAGATTAGCTAAAGTGAGGTAGTTTCAGAATAGCAAGGAACCTCTGATCTCTAAATATTGAAGCATTTCCAGAATGTCCAAGCTTTGGAAACTTATTGCTAAAGAGTTGGAGAGCCACCTTTTTCTCAGTAAGTTCAACAAATGTTGGCCATTTTTACCTACTCTTGCCTCTAAATAGAAGCAATTTTCTCTGTGTTTTAGGATAATAAGCATGGCAACTTGACAGAGAGATTTTTGGCTTTATTTTGGATTCCAAAAGGAGTTCTGCATATGCTGTTTTCAGCTATGTCTTGTTCCTGCTTTGGACAATGAAAGTCCAGCAGATTAGTTAACTATTATTGAATAAGAAACTATAAAATTCAGTGACTTTAAGCAAGAATTATTTATTACCACCATGTGTCCATAGGACTTCAGAGTTTGGCTGATGTAGGTTGAGTTTGACTGGACATCTGAGCTTCAGACAGCATGGCCCAGGGCCACAGTGCTTCTCACTGTTTCTCTGTGGGTTGATGGGGCAATTCTGTTCTTTCCACCTGTCTCTCATCTTCCTTCCTGGCTTGGGCTAGCCTAGGTAGCTCTTCTCATGACAACGGCAAAGATGAAGGAAAGCAACTGGAAAACTGCATTTCAACTAATGTTACATTGGCCAAAATAAGTCACATGGTCAAGTCTACGGTCAAGGGGCGGAATTGCAAAAGTGCATGGCGAAGAGTGTGGATACTGGGAGCAGTGAAGAATCAGGGCCAAAATTGCAACCTACATTAACATGGGAAAATATCTGATATATATATTTATTGTCTTAAGAATCATTCATGTTCCACTTATTATTTTGTGTCAGTGGTTTTTGAAAATGGAAATAGTTTTGGCTCACAAAGCTATCAAATATATCTCTTTAAAAGCAGGACTAGTTATAGAAATCCTGAATTTATTTTGAACTGTGGGTCAGATTATTACTTACTATGTAATACTGATTACTGGCCAAATTTTATGAGAGATTCAGTTTTAATACTTTTCAGAAGAAAGAATCCTATAATCCATTTGGGGCAAAGAATATCAAGAAGTAATGAATTGGCAGAAAAACAATTATCTCTGTATAATAGAAGTGGTGGGAAGCATGAACTTCTAAGGAAGCTCTGTTTTCTTGCATTTAGAACTTACACAGTCTGGTTGTGGTGATAAGAATTGTTCTTCCTCTGTTACAGAGAGTGGGAGAGAAACATTATTACTTTGAGTCAAACAGAAAGACAATGACAAAGTGAAATCACTTCAGAGGGCAATAATTCTGATTTTTTAAATACATATGGAGAAAGTTAGAATGAAATGTCTCTTTCAAGATTTACTAATGATTTTTAAATTCAAATGAAGTTGAAGTTGTAAACACTCCTTTTTCTGCTTGATAAAATGTTGCAAATGCCTGAGATATTTTTAAATTTTTAGTAAATACATCTAAATTATTTTTATTGCTGAGAGTTTTTATGCTTCAGCTGTCTGAATATGAACAGAATGCTTATGAGGTTGTTACAAACACCTGAAGAGAGAGGGTTTACAGTGACAACACATAAGGAATGTTAACGATGGTGCTAATAGCCCGCAAGGACAAGCAGTATCCATTTCAGGCAGTTATGCCACAGTGACACTGTGAGTTCACGGCATCTGACTGGTAGCTGCTGACACGTTCTCTGTCAAATCTAAATCACAGATGTAATTATTCACAAGACATTTAGTTTTCTCAAACTGAAAGAAGCATTTATCACTTTTCTATCAGGATCAGTCTGATTTAAACACATATACTCTGATTATATTGGAAATCAGGATTGCTGGGATCTAGGATTCTGTTTTTCCTCTTCCAGCATCTATCCATGGAACGTGTGGCAAGTCCAGTTTTCAGTTTCTCATCTATATAAGGAGAGGGTGAAGAAACAATATTTCCCAGATCATTTCCAGCTCTAATATTCAATAAATCTATTGTGATAACTCAGTGGCTATGAGGCATTCCCTTTGACCTACACAGGAGAGCTTCCATAGACCTTAGAGCTTCCTCAAGTAAGACGTGAATCAGAATAAAATTCTGATCTATAACTTGGTTATATTATCATGCAAACCTCATAAAATTAATGCTTCAAATATTTGGGAAAAAACAGGAAAAATATTTTTGTTTATGAGAAAAATACAAGAGGGGGTCCTGGATAAATTAGGAGACGATGGGATTAAGGCTATAGCTGGAGGAATTAATTTAAAAAATTTGGAAAAGACAATTTTTCCACTGACAGTAGGGGAGAGGAAGGGGGTGCTGGCAGAGCTCTGCCACCCAGTCCCTAACAGGACATGGACAGGTACTGGTCCTTGGCCTGGGGGTTGGGGACCACAGTTGTAAATCATAGTTATAAGTTGTCACTAAGCCAGGGCTGGGAGATGGCGGACCCAATGGGTGAATTTCACCAGGCTGGAACACGAAGTGTTTTCCAGGGAGGATGGTGCATCGTGGTTGGAAGCCCCACACATCAGGATGGCATTGGGAAACTGGGTGAGCAGCTGGCACAGGAGAAAGGATGCCGATGGAAAGGTGAAGGAAGCCAATGAAAATAAATTTTTCTGCCTTAATCATTTTTCTTAGCATCAGTCCTAATCAATTTCAGCCAACCTAAGCCCATGTATCCAAATCAAGATGACATTAAAAATATGGAAAGATCAAAATCAATACCCATGGCTCTAATAAAGAGCTGAACTCAGCATGTACCATAGAGGTGTCAAGATCTAACTTTAGGCCTTTTCAATTCTGTAAAGTGATGAGCTTTGAAAGCCTGCTGTGTCTGCTCCAGAATTTCAGGAAAACCTGTGAAAGTTGGAGCATACTCCTGTCACTCCAGGTTTGCCCAATTTCTCATACATGGTGTTAGTTCATGAAGCCAAAATTTTTTTGTTGTTGCTTTGAGCTTTTTGGATTGCATTTGCTCTATAGATGTGAAAGGTTGCATTGAGGTCATGGAGATTTTGTCTTAGAAAAGCAGTCACTGACTACGGGCAGGCTCTCAGAGAAAGTCTGAACAGGAAGATATTGCTAGGGTATGTTCCTAAAATATGCCCCCAAATCTCTACATTTCAGAAGTGATATTTAGAAGTCACAAGGAAGATTGCATTTCTTGGAATCAACAGAATTGCTAGAAGCTTCTCTATGATAATAGACAAGTGTGAACTCATTTTAATTAAAAATATTTTAACACGAGAATTTGGCTACATATGTGGAAAGTAAATGAAAATATGAAACAATTAGTATTCTCCCTAGAGGTAAAGGAATTTGTCTAGTAGACAGCAAGAAATAGCCTTCTTATTCAGAGAGACAGACAACGGATCTATATCACAGAGTATCCTGTTTTCTGAACAATGGCATTTCTATATACTTAGTTATACCTTGGAACCTTTGGCCAAGTTATCACAGCATCAAACTTTGTCTTGCTTTATTGAGGACTCCAAGGAGGAGATTTTGGAAGAGAGGGCTTTCCCTAGGCCCTGGGAGTTATATCACTAAGGCCACGTCTCATTCTCAAATCGTCATAACAACCCCATTCTGCATGTGAGGACACCAAGATTCTGAGAGCTGGAATAATTTGGCAGAGGTGAATATGAATGCACCCCTGTCTGCCTCTAATGCTCTGCTTCCCTGTCCCATCCTGTGGCTTCTCGGTGACAAGTCACCCTTCTATTTAGAACCAGGCTTTGCCCAATGTCTTCCACCGATGCCCAGGGAGTGAGAGAACTTGAGGAGCCGCCAGCGAGCTTCCCCCGGGTGAATGAGGATCGTGGCAGGTTCTTGAGGCACATACCAATGTGCAATGTGTCTTCAATGCTTTACATACATTAACTCAATCTTCACAGCAATTCTGTGAGGTAACTCACTCCCATTTTAAAGATAGGTTTCCCAAGTTCAGATAATTAGTACAATATTTAATAATTGGTAGAGTCAGCATTTAAAATCAGGTTGTCTGACTCCAAAGCAGGTATTTTTCACCATCATGCAATACACATATACATGCATACATACATATATATATTCATACATACACATAAACATATATACATGTAGAAAATGTGTTCCTATTTCCATTACCTACAGCTGCTTAACCAGTTTTCAGTAGTTCAGAGATTGCTTGGCTATTTTATGGATTGCTGCATTATCTTGCTTTTCTTATGGTATTTTTTATTAATCTCCTGAAAATGTCATCAGAACACACAGTTAGGCATATTTTGGAGAAAATCAAGGCCATTTAGGAAATAGTTAATAAGCAACTACTCTGTCCAAGGCATTGTTCTTGGAAATGACAAAAAATACAAAGATGTGGCTATCAGAGTCTTTGACCTTGAGTTGCTTAATATCTAAAAGGAAGACCAGATGAGAGAGAGAGTAAGAGAATGACTGGAGAAAAGATAGACATCAAATCTGAGGCAGATTTAGTGAGGCAGTGATCACATCTCATGCAGCAGAGATTAAGAAAAGGGCTTCAGGGAGGCTCTGGCATGTGAGAAGGATTTTGGCAGCAGGACCAAGTGTGCGGGCTCTGCTGTAGCCAAGCTGCCAAGCTCCTTCCTGAACATCTCTGTCAGATCCCCTTATTAAGTATGCTGGAAGCTCCTAGGGTCTTTTTAACTTGTACTTATCAGAATTGCAATTTTACACAAATTTGTGATATTTGATTAATGTCTGTCTCCCCCATTGGCTTATAGACTCCATTGGGCAGAGACTATGCTGGTTTTACTCACGTTTGAATCTCTGCTGTCTAGCAAAGTGCCTGGCTCAGAGTGAGCACTGATTAAGTATTGTGTGAGCCGGTACAGCAAGGGACTGCTGTAGGGAGAGAAACTGTGTGAATAAAGACACAGAGGCAGCATAAGAGGGATACACTAAAGGAAGAACCAGTTTAGAGGGAGCTACAACTGGGAAATACATTGGAATCACACTAAGGGGGGTCTTGAATACTAGGGTAAAGAGGCTATAATTAGGTTGAGCACACTCTTGGAGAAAGACCATCACAGTAGCAATATGAGCATAGTTGTAGGTTTATTGGGGGGCCGTATAGAGAATGGATTAACAGGAACATCAGTATGGTCCAGTGAGGTCTCTACTCAAAAGCATGGTCCTTTCTCCCACTACATCATAAGCTGCCAAAGGATGAGGGCCGTGGCAGAGTATTCTTTCCTCCCTCTGGGCTATGTGGTTTGACTCTTCTTTATAAATTTACCAAAGACAAAACTACTAATCCCAACCACTTCTCACTTAAGCAAGTAGTGATTTATATTTTGCAACCAAAGGGCCCCTGTTACAGCCGGACCGCATTTATGTCAAGAGGGGAGAAGAGGATGGGTGTGTCCCCAGCAGACCATGTAGGTTGCTCTGAGCACACCCTCCTTTCTGACACTGTTATGCCATCATTGCTGCTCTGACATCTGGATTGCAGCCAAAGAGGGGATATTATCGGCAGGGACTCTATGGGTTGGGAGCCCAAACCCTGAAGACTCTAACTCATTTCTTTCTTTAATTCGTGGGTCTAGTTTCTTCAGAGTTGATTGACTCTCACTTAAAATGACTTCTGTGTACTTATTCATTGGTTGGGCCAAGCATGGGATAACCAGTGCTAGTCTAATACTAACAAACAAGGCAGGGAGGACAAGTCTGCTCTTTTCTAAACTGAAGTCAGAACAGAAATCCAGGAGGTGGCTGCTGCCACTGTTGTATGGGTTGTTGTCACAAGCAAGCATGGGAGGGAACAGGAAGTAAAGGTTACATGAATTATTCAATGACCAGAGCACTTAGGAGAACACGACAACTGTCACCTTTATCATTTTCACTGATAATCTTCCCTGTATCACTAGTTTGAGAGTTAGGGTTGATTTCTTATTTATAAAGACTGTTTGCTAGGGCAAGGGAAGCAGAATGAAAGTACTCCTGTAGGCACAGAAAATGGCAAATGGTAAGGCTGTGTGCATGCCAGACATTTGGAACATCCCAGGAAGAGGAGAGACTGAAGACGTAGGAACTTGGGAGAGCAAATAAGAGCTCAGACAAGGATGATGACTGAGTGTGCAAAGGAAGAAGTAATGTGAAAATGTTCATTGAGGCAGAGCAAAGTTTCCCAGTTGGTATAATATAGCAAACAAAAGATTTAAAGGATGCAGAGATGATTCTAATATTTTCAGCCAGAAGACGCTGATAACATTGACATAAAGTGAGGACAGAAGACGATGCACGCTGGCATGAGAGGACGCTGACACTGGATTGGCTCAGGCTGAGTTCAAGTTCATGAGGAGGAATCCAGAGACACCCCTTAGCAGGTGGCCAGCAGTGTTGTTCTGGGCTTAAGAAAGAGACTCCCTGTAAGTCAAGTAGAGAGCTTTAGAGAAACCGTGGGAGGAGAAGAGAAGTGATCTGACAGTTTAACATAGACAATTTTTAATGCATGATATTTAAGAGGAAAGGACAGTTTAAGAAAGAAGCCAGAAGCCTCAAATTCTGCAGACAAATTAAGAAGACATGAGAGCTGAGCAAACCCTGCTGGATTTGATCACACTAAAAAGGATATCTGTGTGGAGCAGGAGCCAGACCATAAGAGGTTAAGGAACGAAACCAAAGCCTCATAGGCCATAGATGTAGACTAATTTCAAGAATTTGACTGTGAAGGAGAGTGTGCTATGGTGATTTTTTGATGCATCAACCCTATATAGACAAAAAGATTTTGGAAGAGGGAAGGTCTGAACGTATTATAGCTGGTGAGATGGGACAGCAGAGATGAAAAAATAAGAAAATTCAAAATATGCATGAAGAGAGAGAATTATTCATGAGGACTTGCTTCAGAACTGGCATTAAAGCAGTAAGATGAAGACCAATATTCACAATTAGGGTAGAAGATGATTCTTCTCAGTTAGGAGACATGAGATAAAAATGATGGAAGATACAAAAAGAGTTTGTGGAGAAGAAAGGTAATATTAAAAAAAGTTTGCATTGAATTGTTTCAATCTTTTCAGCAATAATAGGACTCAAAGCCATTCTTCATAGTAAAAGGAAATGTATTCAACACTTTGTAATAAAGTTGGGTGAGTACTTACATTAACCATATCTTTTATTTTCTGTATTCTGATAGTTTGATATCTGGGGCCTTGCTGACCCTGGAGAAACTGCCCTGCCCAGGGTTGGGCAATTCCTAGAGAGGGTAAACACCTCTGCAGCTAGCATGCTTTTCAAATGCAATCCAACCAATCCAGAGCTCAGCCCCCAACCACCTCTGTTACTGGGCTCTCACACTCTGGGCCACATCTACCTGCTCTAATCACCCAGGCCCAGACCAGATGAATAAGGACAGCCCCTGTGCCCCAGAGCCCACTGAAATTGTTCAAACTTGCCAATCCTAAACCTACTCACCCTGCCTCACCCATTCCTTCCCAAAGAAATTGCAGTAAAGGCTCTTGCTCACAGTTGCCCCTCCCTCTGCCTCCTGACTGGCCCCTGTGTCCTCCATGTAGTCTCAGTGGGGTGTGGCATGTCTCCCCAACTTGGGAACTCTGCTCACCAAACTATCTTTTCAATGTCAATCATCTCTTGATCTGTTGGACTTACCACACCTAAAAAGAAATAAAACCAATTAAAATAATACCTTGCAATTATGTACATTACACTAATGCTTAATATACTTAATTTATAAAGTAGGCAGGCTTAAACAGCAGCTTGCAAAGGGATAAGAAATCATTGTTCCCCAATTTAAGTTTTAGAATTATTTTGTATTATTGTGGATATCTTCTGATTGTCTGAACAATCATAAATAATGTCAACCTGTGATGAAATTTATATGTATATTTTTAAATGCAGAAGTCACGGCATGTGTCAAATTTGAAAATATCAACGTAATCCATGCATTATAATTCTAAGGCTTGTAAAGAGAGAGTAGCTAGACTAATGGTAACAAGGAAGTTGGATATGAGGTTCTACATAAAATGGGATGTTATCTCCGCCTCCCACCCCCATGTAGAGTCAACAACTGAGCAAAGAGGTCATCAGTGAGCCTCTAAAATTACAGAAACATCTTTTCTGTCTACTTCTATTTGCTCTTAATTCATGGCACCAACCCCATTTTTTTTTGAGACAGAGTCTCACTGTGTTGCCCGGGCTAGAGTGAGTGCCGTGGCATCAGCCTAGCTTACAGCAACCTCAAACTCCTGGGCTTAAGCGATCCTACTGCCTCAGCCTCCCCAGTAGCTGGGACTACAGGCATGTGCCACCATGCCCGGCCAATTTTTTTTATATATATATTTTAGTTGGCCGGATAATTTCTTTCTATTTTTAGTAGAGATGGGGTCTCGCTCTTGCTGAGGCTGGTCTCGAACTCCTGACCTCGAGCAATCCACCCACCTCGGCCTCCCAGACAAACTTGTTTTGCACTGATTTTGAATAAGGGTCTAAAGCTGTACTTGTCTATTGCTGAGGCTGGTCTCGAACTCCTGACCTCGAGCAATCCACCCGCCTCGGCCTCCCAGACAAACTTGTTTTGCACTGATTTTGAATAAGGGTCTAAAGCTGTACTTCTCTATTGCATTCTGACATATTACACGTCATCTTACAAATGTTTCAGTTTTCCTAAAAGGAAAAACTTGAATCAGCAGTGCAAGAGGTAAGCATACTGATTAAGTGATGAGCTTTAGATGGAACTGAACCATTACTTACTGTTCAGTGTATGATAACAGCAATAATGTGGCCAAACCATTTATACAATCAACTCGTTATATTACATTACATGTATTCCTTGTCTCCCCTGAGTGGCTTTGTTATAATGAGTGGAGACTTTTATAAATTATGTAATTACTGGTTATTTTAAAATACTGCACCAATCACAAAAGGTTACCCCAAAGCTCTAATTGGAAGATTGATGGTTAATGGGGTGACTCACCTTCTAGCAGGATTACAGTTTGCACCTACATGGGTGAAGCACAATGTCTGGAACTTTCACTTTAGCTTCACTTATGATTCTTATAATACTGATTATTTCGATATTGCTTAATAGATCTGCTGTTTCACTTATCTAAATATTCTAAAGGGTGGATTCCAAAAAACAATCTAAAAAAGCAGATAGATACATTGAGAGAAAAATGATCTTTGGCTCTCAATTTCTAGTATTAATGTGATGCTTTGATTTTGATTGTTTATAGAAACAATAGTCTCCATACACAAAACCTGATCAATTTCATAATAATAAGGGAAGTTTTACAAAGGTGGCTGTGAAAGTATTTAATGCTTTGTGGTAGTAATGTTGAATCTTTGTCATTTCAAAGAAAGAAAATATTACTTGCATATCACTCTAGTTGAATCTGTGTGCTGAATTAATAAGGTTTTCTGATTAATTCATAAAGTGAGTTTTAGTGAAGTGCTCACCTAGGCTTCTGAAAAGACTATCAGTTTAAGTGGTCATTATTTCTGTGATTTCTGTGATTTCCTTCTCACACTTGCAAGCTATACAACAACCACACAGTTAAATGACATTTTTTCCCCAAAGTTATAACAAAAGTTTGTTTTTGAAAATGCTATAAAAACTCTCTGTTGAAATTGCAGCTGATTTCCCTGACAACGTCGCATGGGCACACATTCCTCCAACAGCTGAGCATAATGACCCCAACATCCTTCTTAGGGCCACCACGTACTCTCATTGAGCATCACGTTTTGCCTAACATTCAGTAAGGATCTCAGACTCAAGAAAATCTAGATCAGGAGCTGAGTGATGAAGAAAAGACTTAATTTATTACTGCGTGGGGTGTTTATCTGAAGAAGACAGTTTTTCCTTTGGTTTGCAGATATGTCAGCCCCGGGAAATAGAGTAAACATGAGAAGCAAAAAAATGGGATGCATTTGACATTATTTATTTATTTACCAAACTTATTTTACCAAATAGTGATAATAACACCAGGATGATAATCTGAGGTGCTGTTGTTTACAGGCAAGAAAAAAAGCCTTTGAAAATTAAAAAGACTAACATACTTATAGATTTCTTTTTCTGGGACAACACTACAATGGAGAAGAGAGAGTAAGGATACCAAGAGGAGCACGGAAAGGAGTGACTTCCGGATCCTTCAGAAGACCATCACAATCAGTGTCGGAAAGTGTACTTTTCCCTTTCAATAAGCAACGCCCTGAGTCAGGGGTTGGTGAGCTTTTTCTGTTATGGGCCAGAGAGCAAATGTGTTGCATTTGGTGAGCCATGCAGTCTCTATTGTCACTACACAACTCTGTCCTTGTAAGGTAAAAGCAGCCACAAATAATATGTCAATGAATGGTGCAACTCTCTTCCAATAAAACCTTATTTATGGACTCTGAAATTTAAATTTCATTATTTTCATGTGTCAGAAAATATTATTATTCTTTCAGTTTTTCTTGCATCCATTTAAATGTATAAAAATTATTCTTAGTTCACTGCCTGTAAGAAAACAGGGGCACTAGATTTGACTCTTGGGCTGTAGTTCGCCAACCCCTGCCTTAATTAATAACTTTCTTTTTAAAAAAGTGTGTGTGTGTATATATATGCTATTGTTGTTTTTACTAGAAGGTTCAGGCCAAACTACACTTCTGTTTTCATTAAACATAATGCTTATAAACATGTTTAACTCTTAGCCCACATTATGACAATAATCTGTCTATTTATGAGATGGAACTCTAGACAAATGAAGAGCATTAGATTAAGCTGGCATTCAAGAGTTCCCCAAGCCCTACCTAAGTGTCTATACATTAAGCAGAAGGTTTATTTGTGGTTTCCTTTGCAAAATTTTAACTCCTCAGAAGCATGTGGTAGAGTCCCCTAACCGCTCTGCCTCTTCCCTTCTACTTTCCCTCTTTCGGTGGCCTCTTTCTTTCCTTATTTATGTAGGCTTCGCAGGACAAAAGGGATTTAGATTTGATAATGGAGAGGAAGAGAGACAATGGCAGAGAGAAGAGAACTACTGGGGCCGGAAAGGTGAGAGACAGGGAAGGAGGTGGCTTCTCACGGGGCCAGGAGAACGTGTGTGGTGGGAAGCAGAAGGATCTCTCCCCTGATTTCTCTTTGCCACTCACCCTCCTCCCCTGCCCCTTTCTCCTGCTTCACCCCAACTTGCTGGCCTGCTCTCTTCTGCCGTCCCAGCCCCATTTCTTGCCTGCATCTATTTCCTATGTCTTACCTCACTGTCTCTTTCATTCCCGCTTCCTCCCGTACTCTTCGCTGCTCAGCATTCACGTTGGGCTTATGTTTCTGAATGTGTCACTACAGTGGGCCTGTCACCTCCAGGTAACGACCCTGCTGGTCTGACAGGCCCTACAGGGCAGCAGGGAGACCCCAACTCCTGCTCACCGAGGAACCTTGCTGCAGCGTGAACTTTCCCCCTTGTCTTTGCAGAAAAACATGGTCCAACTGGGCTGTACATTTACAAGGCAAATGACTATTCTGGCTCTATGAATTTTCTTTTTTAAGTACAGAATTTAGCTTTCATCATCTTTTCCCACACACTTTATTGACTTGTCTGAGTATTGAGGACTCACATGCACTTACAGTACCATGTTAGGACTCAAATTCATGGCTTCAGTTATAACAGGTTTTTTTTTCCCTAATAAATGGAAATAAGGAAAATTAAAAATAACTTTTATTTTTAAAAGTAAAGTAGCATAGGTTCTTTGTCAAGAATTTAGAGTACATATTTGAGGAAATAAAAGTCAGAAATCATTGTGAATTCCATTTCTCAGATATAACCACTATTAAGATTTGCATGTATGATTTCCCAGAGTTTTATGTAAACCTAAGCCTGGATAGGTTTATACATGTGTATCAGTCATAATTTGATCAGAGAAGCAGAAGCACTTGGAAATATACATAGAATCAGTTATTTGACTTTTCTCAATAATGGGAGCTGCTAAAATTCTCTAAGGCTGTTGTTTGTGTCTGGTGCTTCAGTTTGAAAACCTATACCAAGCTAGATGCAATCTCTGAACCTCAACTTTCTCATTTGTAAATGAGAATAATAATATTTTCTTTCAAGGGTTGTTAAAGTATTAATATTAAATATCATTGGTATTGAATGATACAGGTAACATGCCATAGTTCCTGGTTCTCAGGAAAAGCTCAATACATTTTAGCAATGATTATTATTAATAATTATTACTTTTTCCATCACTGACACTTAACTTATGCAGCTTTTCTGGACCTGTAATATGGAGCTATTGATACTTACCTCAAAGTGCTATTAATATTAGGAGAATTAAATGAGAAAGTAAATCTAAAATTTAGTAAACCCCAAATATATGGCACAAAGTCTTGTATAAAGAAAGCATCAAGTGAAAGTCTACGGTTCTGTTAATACTAAGATTGCTTTAGTGTTCCAGCAGCCCTGCCATGTCATTATCTTATATTGAGCTTGTCTTCCTAAGTCCTTGGAATGTCTTTTATCTGCATGTTGAAATATCTCTGCCATCCTATCCTTGAACAATTTTGTTTATGCAGCTCAATTGCATTTATTTTTGTTCTCTTTCATTGTAATAAATTTCTATTCCATATCTCAGAATGCCAAGTTTTTTTTTCAAACTTGATTCTGGGTCTAATATATTAGCTATTCTTCCTTGCTTTTTCATGCTTCCTAGAATTCATTTACAATATTATTCTGGGCCTTGTCAAATTCTGTTTTTGTAAATAAGAAATGGTCAAACTTTGGCAGTTGTATGTGGTTCAACCTAATATTTATTAGATTTGAACAGAATAGAACCAAGGACATGATTGTGAACTAACTCTTTATTAGTAGTCTTGACCTTTTTTGGGTCATGAATCTATTTGAAAATCTATTGAAAGCTATTTATTTCCTTTCCAGAAATATGCATGCACGCGCACACACACACACACACACACACACACACACACACACTTTATATCATCTTTTTTCTTGCACTCATTTCCTTCACGGAGACAGAATATAAAACATTTTTTATAAAAAATAAAAAAACCCTCTTCTATTCTCACCTTCAATATGAAAATGTTCATTTCTTTTAAAAATTTATCAATATAAATTGTGTATAAAACTAAAAATGTAAACCTTAATCATGCTCAACTTTAACTTTGAATGAGAAGACAGCTATTTTTTGGCTTGAATAAGAAGTAAACATTGTGGAATGAACTCACATGGCTCTGTGAAATCATCTTTTGACAATCAATTTTGAGTTTTCATTTTTTGTGCCTACAAGTGCTAGAGACTTCGACTGATGAATGTCTGTGAGAGCAGAAAAAATGGAATCAGAACTCTCATTGCTGGTTTTACCAGATGAGAACAGGCTTGTTTCGAGGAGAAATAGAATTATTGGGTCTTCAGGAGGAATTTATGCCATATCCTGTCCTGTGCTCTCAAGTCATGGAGATCAACTTTCATAAGGATTATGAATCCGCATTTCACTTTCAGGTCATCTGAGGATAAGTAATCTAAAAAATTCTCTGGTGTGTCCAGGTCTCTGTAGATTTTGGCTTGCATAAAAATTGACAGAGCGTGATTGCTTTTGATTTCAGCTTAAAGAATCACTTCCTCCAGCAAAGGGAAGGTTTTTAGGTTGTTTGTCTCTAATCTTTTGTTCCAGAGTGTCAATTTGCCCAAAATGTCTCATAGTTTTGAAATAGTATCTACAAGGACTGACTATAGAGCCTTAATGAAAAGGTTTACATTATTCCTGTGGCCAAATTTTTTTTCAGGTAAGCCAATTCACAGTGACATCCTTCATGCCAAATGGTTCTGTGAGTGGATTTCTTTTGTCACATGAAAAGGGTGATGGATAGGTGGGGGTTGGGAACTCTGTCCAAAGTGAATAAAGCTTGTATTAATAATTCTTTCTTCTGTATCATATGAAAGAACTTCATACTCTGTTCCTATATTGTGACAAAAGTTGGCAAAGTAAATTCCGTCCCCAATTATGATGACATGGATCACTTTCATGGCAGTAGACAAATATTTCAGGCTGTTAAAAAAAGCCTCTAACATCAATGCACCCTGACATGCAATGTTAGATTCATAATTATGAGTAGAATTTACTTCATTATTATCCTTATCAACCTACCTGAGAAGTTACTTATCCTCAAGGACAAGTATCAAGCAGAAGTGGCATTTACCTGTCTTTATTTGTTGCTTCTCATGGACAGAGCACAATATAAACATCACTCACCTTCTCAGGCCACAGAAATTGTGTAAATATTATGTATCTTATTATAGCACTTAAAAGATGAACAGCAACAAGCATGCTCCAAATAAAAATCCCTAATTAATACAATATAATCATACTCCATTATTAATAACAAATTAGTTTGCAAATGCTTGCATTAACTATAATTACTATAAATCATAATGATTATTGGTTAAATAATATAGGTATCTATAGCAACTTTGTTCAACCTTTGTCCTTTAAATTTCTCAAACTAATGGCACTTGGCCAGTCCTCCAGTTGACTAAGCCTTCACTGAGATAGTTCTTTTTTCCATTCTATGTTCATTTTTATCCATATCCCCAATTTACATTGTAGTTATAGGTCTTCTTCCAAATTCTTTCCCACAGGCCACACTAAGGTTAATAAAGTTATCATTCCCATCTGGTTTTTACCTTTACTGAACATCTCCCATTGCAGAATTTATCCCCTTCCCAGGCCTCTTTCTCCTACTCAGTCAAATGTATTGTGACTGCCCATCTAATCACTCCAAAAACAGCATTGACTGAGGTTTCTACCTGACCAACTGTCTGTAGTACATTTTCATAAGATGCTCTGCCCATGGATTTCTATTCTCAAGTTCAAAGATTTTCTTGAGAATAACAGTTGATGTATAGGACTATTAATTGTTCCCCCATTAGTAGATATGTTTCTGTCTAAAAGTGCTTTTCTTCCATTGTACATTCCTAACCATGAATCCCTCCTATGAAGAAGTATCCATGTTACATGCGATGGTTTTTACTTGTTAGTATCTAAAATTTAATTTTAATTGTTTAAAACTTTTACTTAATGAGTAGCTTATAAAAATTAGAGAAAATTAGAATTTTTTATTTTCTACTACTTATTTCAAACTTCTTATATAATCATCCTTATTTATACAATAATATGTATTTTTTCTTTATTGACTGAAATTACTACTTTGAAGCTTTCTTAATCATATTAGGAAATTACCTGGAATCACAAGTCCCTCAGAATTTTCACAATGTTCCCTGTCCCTTTTCAGGGGACCAAATTTAATAATTGTAAAATATGATTTTCAAAAGTTTTAAGTTATAGAAACCTCATTTCCCATTACGGAAATCTTATTCAGAGCCCTTATATACAAAACATAAAGGTGAAGGTCTTCTAGTTGAAGGATGTGTGCACGCGTGTCTGTGTGTGTGTGTGTGTGTGTGTGTGTGTGTGTGTGTGTGTGGGAAGGAGTCCTCTAGGTCACATCTCTGTGTCTCTGTAGATTCTTGCAATATACAACTTGAAAACCAGTTTTTCAAGCTATGGTCAAGTTAAGCAGTCTTATCTTTTTACGGAAATTTCTTGTGTTTCTTCTCTGAGTATTCACTGAGTACCTACCATTTGCAAAGCACAGTGCTATGAATTACTTACTAGTTTCCAAACTGATACCTTTCAGTATCAGAAGAAGAAATGAAAATACTCCCTTTATCCTCAAACATATTAAAAAAATCACCAGGAACTCATCCAGGAAGGTTCTGGAGATCACATTCTTAGCAACATAAATAAATACATATACACACCAGTTTGTCTTTTAAAAATCTTGGACCTGAGCCATCAAGTTTGAATGTCATTGAGCTGAGGACATGGCACAAAATCTAGACAATACGATTGCTTGCTCCACTCAGGTCTTCTATTGTATTTCCTTCAGTGACCCTACTCAGCCTCACATCCTATGCCTCTCCTACCTCAGTTCTTCTGTGCTGTCCACTCTAAATGTGCTGTTGGTCCTCTTCTCTTTATTAAAATTCTGTCCTTGAAGTCTCTTTAAGCCAGTCAGCCAAAAATAATTACTTTCTCTTTTGTGCCACAAATTGCACTTCTGTTCTAAAACCACACACTAATCCTTTTATTACATTTATTTTTATATGTTTTATGCATATCTTTCTCCAAGATGGTAAAGGCCCCAAGGACAGATAGCACTCCCTCAAAACCTCATTGAAAGAACTGATTTCCATAAGGACCTTGTTAATTTAATTTATTTATTTAAATTAAAGAAATGGGGGAAATTGGTAAATATGTGCACAGAGGGAAGAGAAATGAGGGGAATACAGGCATCATGGTCAGGATTCTTGGATGAAATCATGTATCTCAGTAACAGAACCATTTACTCTTCACCAAATGCCAACATCCTGTAAGCACCACAAGGATGAACAAGTTTGGGACCATTGGGAGCATAGTCCCAGTACAGCACTGGTGTTCTCATGGTGGCCCATGTGAGCCATGGCAGATGGCAGGCACGGTGGTCTTAGGAGGAAGAGCTGCTGGCCAGGAGGAGCTAGAACAGGGAATGAATAATATGCAAAATACCACGTGGTCCAGTAGTGACTATGGCTGAAGGACAAGTTCATAACACATAGGAGAAGCCCGCTGGGGATGATGGGGCAAATGGAAAAGGATTTTCAGGAAATTAAAGGTTCTGGTTAGCAAATGGGGCAAGACCTGTGAAATTTGAGCTACAATTTTTAATGTAACATGCCCCATATACCCAGACTGGTAAGGTCCAGCGATATTTGGATCACATTTATCTTATAGAGAATGCAAAGCCTTTTAGTTTATAATTATTTTTTAAAAAATGGTTTTAAATGTAAGCATCTATTTGGACTAGGGTATAAATAAATAATACAGTGTGTGTGCATTATGTGTGCACGTCTGTGTTTCTCCTCTCAAGAACAGATTTTGCTAAGAGGGTAAAATTGGCTTTCCAGAAGTGAAAGAAGACATAAAAAGGAGAAAAATGGATTTTCTGGGGACTCCAAAGAAGCAAATGTATCCCATTTCCCAGTTTTAGCTATGATTGCGTATTTTGGTGAGCTCTATTTCACATTAACTTAGCACTTTGTCCAACTCTCTAAAAAATAGAGATCAGGGAAAAAAACATGCTTTGGCCCCAAAACTGAAAATAGTTGTTATAAAACTATGGAAATAATGAGACCATAAGGATGACTATAAGCAGATGTCTCTGGAAAAGTGTAAAGCCCACAAAAAACTCAAATTTCCTGCTATCACTGGAGCACTCCCCTTCAGGTTTCAGACTGTTCACTTTTGATGGCCAGCTGAACTTGGAGAAATGGCTAATGTATATAGATTTTTTTTCCTTTTCTCTAAGTACAAGTATTTGGAAGCTACTAGATGTCTGGATCATCTCTAAACCATCTTTCACTCAATAATTTCTTTTTTTTTTTTTGGATAAAGTTGAGCCAATGTCTGCACCAGTAAGTTATTTCTGGCCCCGAAATTTAATGGAACTATGTGGATCATTTTGAATTTCATAATGAAATCTCAACTTATGATTGCCTTTTTCTTCTTTTTAATTTGATCATTTTTCAACACATTTGGAAGGGGATAACTTAAATCAGTGTTAGTTATGCTCTTAGGTGACTGCTCTGACAAAATGGAATCATAGAAAGATATCTGAGCCAATAGAACCATCTGGGGCTTTCATGTTTTTAAAACCAAAACCTTGTGAATCATGCCAATAAATTTCAGGCCATTTAAACTGAACCAAGTAGGAAGAAAAGGTCTGTGTCTAGGTTGCTTTTTTCTTTTATATATATATGCACATATTTTTTTAAGCTACAAATACTTAGGTTAGGTTATTCTCCCCTGACATAATTCTTATTCACCACTATAGTACCTTTGAGAGCTGCACAATTAAGGATGATATTATTTAAAACTTGAAGAAATAAATGATGAGATAAGTATTGTCAACTGAAGAATCATGAGGTTCATAAATTTGGAAAGGAGAGCTTTATTTCTCATAAAGGGTTGCAGCCCTCAGGCTGGCTGTCCTGCAGGCTGTGAAGCGTAGACTTGGGCAGAAGCCAAGAGCAAGCACTTTGAGGGAGGGAAGAATACGACAGGAATTTATGCTGAACAGGTTGGCTAAGTGCACATATTCAACATGTTATGGGAGGAGCGGTGAATATTCACAAATGGGAAATGCATGCATGCATAATAGGCTAACATGTATGTAACACGCATCCCATGATCACTTTGGGGTGGAGACTTAACATTGAAATGTATTACAGTTAGGCCCTATACATCAAAAAGTGAAGCAGAGGACATGGAGACCCTGAGTGCACTGCCTCTGTAGAGTGGCCAGACCCATTCTATGGTCAGCGGTCTCTTATGAGGAAGAAATGCTGGTCACTTACTCTGTCTGCAAAATGGGAGGAGCAGCATCAGGCAGTTGGCTGAAATCAGTGGGGGAGCAAGTCTTTTGAAAGGGCTGTTTTCTGTTTAACACTTAGAGAAGAAAGCCTTATGGTGGTTAGCAAGGGAGGGGGTATAATGAGGTGAGGCATGTCTGACCTCCTGTCCCATCCTGGCCAGAAACTCAGTTGTTAAGGTTTTTCTGGGGTCCCATGGCCAAAAGGGGGTCAGTTGTCAGTTCAGTTTGTTGCAGGGGGCTTAGGATTTTAGTTTTATTTCTCAGCATGTACTAGTAATGTATAGTGACATTTCTAATTCTAATGGTCAGCGGGCCTTGGAGTTCATCTCACTACTTGGGCCCAAGTAGTTAAGACTGCTCCTCTGGTACCCAAATCCCCAGTTTAACTTCCAGAAGTGTCAGTGGGAGGGTATGGTGCTACCTCTTCACTGAGCTGAGAAATTAATTAACCCGAGAGTCACTCTGCCTCAAGATTTCTTGCTTTATAAGATAATAAAAAGTCCTTGTTGCTTAAGCTACTATGAGTAGAGATTTCTCTTATTTACATTAAAAAACTCCCTGATACATTATTTAATATTCTTTGTCTATTCAATGGAAATGATAACACCTATCTAGCATAATGCCTGGTATATAGAAAATATTGACCAAATGAGACTAAGTATTTCAGGTGGAGAAATTATTTTCTGAAGGAGTACACAAAATGAGTGGGATTACAGTCAAGAAACATTAAAAGCAAATCAGTGCTGTCTTTCTGTTAGACAAATGTTTCCAAGAATGTATGGTTTAGGAAGTTAACATTCACTCATGTTCCAGATTCCAGAGATTCCAGCGTCAGTTAAATAGACTTAGTTAATAATGGTTTAAACGTTAAAGAAGTTTCTTTATGGCAGAAATATGCTACATTTCCTTATTTTAAAACTCATATTTCATAAAAAATGCTATTGAAAAGAAGTTTAAAACTACTGGTTTCTTTTCTTTTCTTTTTTTTTAGTAGAGAGAATGAATAATATCTAAAGGCACAACACCTATACCCCCTGAGATTGTTGAAATGTATGTTAATACCAGCAAATGATTTTTCTGCTCTAATTTCTTCTTCGGGCCTACCTATTGGAAAATTAGCTTTCTGGAAAGTGTAAGATGCCTGTTCAGAATGCAGAGGGTTGGGAAAATTAGGATGGAATTTCGGAAACTCCAGCCTGAGGGTAAAAGGGATGAGCTTGAATCTAACTGGCTTCGACTTAATTGGAAACAGGACTTGGGAGAGATTTTTAAGTTTCTGGAATCCATTACTTCCTCATGTTTGTCATTTTTGTTTTCTTAAACTGGAAAGGATTTGTTTGCTTATGTTCAGAGGCAATGATGACATGAAGGATGTTGAAATACTGAGATGGAGCCTGTAGCCAGTTTGAGGACAGGCAGAAGACAAGGGACGGTGAACCTAGGAGCAACTTTGAGGAGAGACGAAGAGAAGAACAGTAGAAAAAGAGGCTGATTTTATCTGAGGGGCTTCCCAACATGCTTTTCAGTAGAACAGCCCATGGGGTTCTTGAAGAGAAGGCCCTGAACAGTTAAGACACAAGAGAGGAGGAAAAGGAGAGTGACAGATGTCCAGGAATACGATAGGAACCTAGGAGCTCTGTGCCCCATAGAGTCATCAATATTTATGAGGAGTGATCCAAGAGTGCTGTAGAAGTCTACATCAGCAAGGAAGGTACCAATTTATGTCAGAGTCAACCAAACCAATGGGCTCCATTTCTATGGAGGAGTGAACATTCTAAAACCTTGGTGTCTCAAAGCTGTTCTGTTGCTAATAATTGTGTGACTCTGTTTGGGCTAAACCTTACATTTCCAGGGTCTTAGATTCCTTCTTCCTGAATGAGAATGTCTCCAAGCTCCTTTCCAGTACCTAATGGTCTAGGAAGCCCCTACTTGCCTTAACACCGCAATTGGCTAGGGAATCACAAGGTAAAAACAAAAACAAATACAAATGGCTGTGGTAATATAATCACAACAAATATCCTGGAGACAGAAAGATTTATTTTATTCTCACTCAGACTAAAATTGCACTTTAATAATGGAAACAAGAAATAATGTGGAGGCTGATATATGCTTGATGAAACAAGCACAAACTTGGTGCTACATGAAGGAGGGTGTGTGTGTGTGTGTGTGTGTGTGTGTGTGTGTACACACATAGGTTTTATTTGCTTTCTTGTTTGGACAAGAAAACCTTGGAATTTTAAGGTATCATCACATTTAACTTCTCCTGATTCTTATAATAGAGGTAAAAAATGAAGAGATTGGTCAATGTAGGGGAAAGGGAAAAATGAATTAATATATGAGTATCTTTGACATATGATATAGCTTTAGGTGTTGGTGAGTTGAGGGGTGGATGGAAGGAAGTCAGATTACTCCATTTGTCTGCAAGAAGAGAGCAAAGGTCCCTAATGGTGGCCTCCTCTGATGCCCCTCATTGGGGTTCCAATATTCTTTCCTCCCTTTCTTTCTCCCCTCCCTCCCTCCCTCCCTCCCTCCCTTCCTTCCTTCCTTCCTTCCTTCCCTCCTTCCTTTCTCTCTTTCTCTCTTTCTTTCTTTCATTATGGTAATAACATTTAACATGAGATCTAGCCTCTTGACAAACTTTTAAGAGTACAATATATTATTGTTAACTATAGGCACAATGTGGTACAGCAGATCTCTAGGAGTTATTCATCTTGTATAATAATCATACTTGTTGATTAGCAACTCCCAACATCCCCTGGCAATCACCATTCCACTCTTTAATTCTTTGATTTTGACTATTTTAGATGCCTCATAGAGTGGAATCATGCTGTGTTTGTCTTTCTGTGACTGGCTTCTTTCACTTAGCATAATGTCTTCAAGGTTCATCCATGTTGATATGTATTGCAGAATTTTCTTCTTTAAGGCTGAATAATATTCCACTGTATGTATATACTACATTTTCTTTACCCATTCATCTGTTAATAGACATGTAATTTGTTTTCACATCTTAACTATGAGCCAGGGAGTGTAGCTTCACCCGTCCTGCCTGTTACACCATTGCATAAAGGCTTAAAGCGATTGACACAGAAAGCATCCACCTTCCATGGGACTGCTGGTACAATTCAAATAGGGACCCTGAACTTGTTCTGGAATATAATGCTTGGATCTAAGGCCTTAATGCCATTGAGAGTAAAAAAGGTAACTTTCTTCATGCTTCTCACTCCAAACAACAATCTTCACTGAAAGTTAAAAAAAACTTTTTAAAGGATATAACTGATTTTCCAACCCCAACCTTGTCTCAATTTCATTAATGAAGTCAAGACTGTTTTGAACACCAAAAAATGAGATCTGGGGATCAACCTAAGCCAGAAACTATAGGGCAGACTCACGATATTGGTTTTGAAGCAAACAGAACAGATTGGACTGTTCTGTGGACACTTGGTTTCCTTTGTATCGACACTTTGCTACAGTCAGGGTGCAGAAAATACTTTACCTAATGTGCCACTGAATGCATACACATTTAATTTCTGGTAGTATGTCCTTAATTTAAAAGAAAATTTTTAGTTCTGTTGACTAAAGGAATTAATTCAAGAACAACTCAAGTTCATATTATTCCAGGAGGAAACAGGGTTGAGGTTAGATGCTTGAAAATTTCAGTTTAATTTAAAGGAGTATATTCTAATTCTAGAATTTTTCGGAGGTAGAATGGTCCCTGCTGTTGTCTTCCCAAAGTCATAAGATTAAGCTGGGTTTCCATTTGTATATATGTCAAAGACTGAATGAAAGAGGGAATCTGGAGGCATTCGTTCTGAGGTTGTACAACCTCTTCTCCTTCATGCTGCAGAGAGTATTTGTGTATTCAATAAAACAAGGAACTACCATCTATAATGCACTTTGGGTGTGCTAGATATTTCATATATTATTGTCTCTAATCCCCATAGAAATCTAGTCATTCTAATATTATCTCTACTTTTTTGAGAAGAAACTTGGTCTCATTTGCCCAAGGATAGAGAAAGAACTAGGCAGAGACATTTCCAACTCCTGAAACTGTGTCTGAATAAAAATGAACATTTATGATGCACTTCGTGTGTACTAGCATCATGTCTAAGCACTTAACCTATTTTATTTCCTTTAAACTCCAAAAGCCTGATAAAGCAGTTTCCAATCGTATTCCTATTTAAAAATAAGGGTATTTAGGTTTAAAAGGTTAATCAAATTGTCCAATGAAAAATATTTCATTAGTAGCAAAAGCAGTATTTGACTCCAGGAAATTTAACTGCAAACTTTTAATCATTAGCATATATACTACCTTGCTTCTATACCAGGTTGCCTGATGGATTTGACTAGAGTAATGATTTTTGGCATATTTTTCTAGCAAGAAGTACACCTTCCTGTGGACTCATTTAGAAATAAACCCAAATTTATTCACAGATAAATGTTTAAAAATCTGAAGTATTTATAAAACCACAAATCACAAGCTCTAAATTATTTTTAAATGCCAGAACTATCATCAGAAACCTAGTAACAGAATCTTAGGGTGAATTTCAGCATAAATCAGGGAGCCCTGAGGTACCTGCCATTCCCAGCATCCCAGTACCTTCAATTCTTTCTCTCTCAATAAAGAATGCACACGGGATTGCTGTTAAGAGTGGTATTATTACAGGAATAACTTTGCATTTAAATAAATTATTTGGGGAAAAAATCACTTACAAAGTTTGGAAATTTGTGTGTGTGTGTGTGTGTGTGTGTGTGTGTGTGTGTGTGTGTGTGTGACAGCAACTAATCAAGGCATGCCATGACACTGCATCCTCCAAGGACGTTTCCATCCTAACTCTGTGAATATGTGTAGCAAATAATGCTGACGCTCTGCCCAGATCCTCCTGGAGCTCATTTTTATGATTTTTGTTTCCCTGTTGGAGGACTACCCACGGGCTCCTGGATCCCTCTCTTCCAGGGCTGAGAGGCAGAAGTGCTTAGTATTGACATCCCCCAAGGGTGCGCTTAACCAATGACTCCCAGGTATGGGAATTGGAAAACCCAGTCCTCTCAACTTGGGTGGAAACTACTGAGAGGCGGATCTGTGTGATCAGGTTGAAGTTGGCCTCTGGGAGACTTTGCCTGAGATGACCCACTTGCTTGGCATCCTCCCCTTCTCTGTCCCATTTCCCCCCGCTCTCTGGCCTACTCCTTACTGGTTTTACCTGGGAGCACTTTGTTAATAAATCACTTAAACTTGAATCATCCTCTCCGGTCAGTATCTGGGGAGCCAACCTGAGACGATATACCTCCTGGTTCTCCTTATGGACTTCAGGTCCTAGCAATGACTGATGGGTTTTATGAAAAATTCAAGTTGAACATTTATGGGCACATTTATCAAAACATAAGAAAAGAAAGAAAGCAAGGAAGGAAGGAACCAATGAAGGCAGGAAGAAAAGAGTAAAAGAAGGAAGAGAAAGAATAAAAGAAAATATATAGGGATCTACTCAGTGGGGTATAGATATGAAACATCATTTGTTTCCAATCAGTGCTTTCAATTCTGCTTCACCAAATCCCTTTTATTTTCCCTTAACAATAATGGTTGTCAACATTTAGTATAGTTTAAAAATGAATCTCAATTTTGGTTTAAATTGCATCTCTTCCTTTACCTCCAGGACAGGTCTCAGTGGAGTAGTGACTGTTTGAGGAGTGTATATATGTACCAGTGGATGCTTCTGAGATGGATCTTCCACCCTTTTCTCCAAAGTATAGTTCTTTCTGTGTGTTGATTCTATAGCATGAGATAAAATAATGAGTGCTGTATTAGTCAGCTCAGCCTGCCACAACAAAGTCCCACAGACTAGGATGCTTAAACAATAGAAATTTAGTTTCTCACAGTCCTGGAGGCTGCAAGTCTGAAAGCAGGGTGCCAGCATGGGCAGGTTCTGGTGAGGACCCTCTTTCTGGCTTGCAGATGGCCATCTTCTTGCTGTGTCCTCACACGGCCTGTCCTCTGGGCTCGTATGGAGAGACAGAGAGAGAGAGAGAGATCTGGTGCCTCTTTCTCTTCTTATGTCCGCTAATCCTATTGGATTAGGATTCCACCCTTATGATTCATTTAACCTTAGTTACTTCCTGAAAGCCCTTTCTCCAAATACAGTCACACTGGGGGTTAGGGCATCCATGTATGCATTTTGGGGAAACATGATTCAGTCTACAGCAGTGAATATTCTCAGATGTACCTAAGTCCTATTGTGTCCTCATTCTGTGGGTGGCCACCCCTTCTCTCAGTAGCCCTGACCATGGAGTCAGCTCCTCTGCAGAGCAGTGACCTCGAAGACGGCTATCATGGGCCCAGGGGTGGGTCCTTTGGGGGGCATTACAGGGCCTCTAACTGCAGAGTTCCTTATGGGAAAGCTGACTTTAATGCTACTACTTCACCCACCACAGCTCCTGCCTCAGGAAGTATACGCCACAATTTCTTGCTCCTTAGTCCCTGGTGGAGTGTCAACATGACTGCTCAACCCCAACTAAATTCCGTGAGGTCCCTTTAAACCATGGGAATTTTATCCGTTTCTCCCCCAATTCTTTTCTTCTGTTTAGGCTCAGGGTGCATCAGCAAATGCACTACATAAGCAGATATCCAAATTGGGAATAAAGTACTATGTCCCTTTTTGAATGCATCTTCTAATCTCTATGAGAGATTCTCTTGGAGTTTCATGCCCAGATACTCCTCAAACTTAAGAGAAGGTATGAAATAATCTCAAAGACTAATAGAGCCTCCCCCATGAGGTCAACATCAAAGATGCTGATGACTCCCTCTTCCCCTCCATGCCTGAGTCTTTAAATAAGTAGATATGTATAGATAGATGAATGAGAGCTAGATGGCAGGTTAGGTAATCAAGAGAGTTGTGCTCAATTATTCATGATAGATGATAGATACATAAATCATACATGGATAATTGATTGATAGAGGATAGATAAATAGATGCTAGGTAGATGGACAGATGTTTAGATAGATTAATATATAGATGATGGTAGCTGGTTAGCTAGATAGACAACCAGCCAGACAGATAATTGAGAGAATTTTGCTCCCTCTAATTAGGACATAAAAGAACTCAGTTGGTCGCCCAATGTTGGTAGTTCTTTTGACTGAGAGGTATTGAGCATGTGTTTTTCATCTGTGTGCTGTAGAGCAGGGATCCAAAAATTATTAGGCCTTAGAATAAGGCCAAAGGATTAAATATAATGATCTGTGGCCTATTTTTGTATAGTCTGTGGCTAAGATGGGTTTTATATTTTTAAATGTTTATGAAAGAACAAAATGACAACAACAACGACAAAGCCTAAAATATTTACCAGCTGGCCATTTACAGAAAAAGTTGACTAATCCCTGCTCTGAAGACAATTTCGAGGCAATAAGAAAAGTTCCTTTCAGAATCCTGTTACACATTTTCCTCATTTTTCCAAGTGAGGAGAAGAGCCTGGAGTAGGAATTTAGTGTTTTTCTTTTGCTCACCCCAAAAGATTGATTTTAATAGCTGTTTCTTAAGTACATATTGTGAAATTAGAATTGTGTTTGGTGACAAAGTGTACAAAAGTATATAAGTCATAGGAGTTGACCTGAAGGAGCTGTAAACTTAGGAAAACTTAAGTCATATATGTCAAGTGTTAAGTAATAATACCAAGCAGTCTATAACTAAGCAGCTGATGAAATAGCACTAACAGTAATTGCTGTGGGATTAAGACGATTACAAAATCTGCACAGGTTGAAATAACCAGGGAAGAATGAGTCTTGGTTTAGACTTTAAGGCATGTTTAAAGATGCCTTAAAATCCCCCAAAAACCAGGGAGCCAAGATTTAAACACTTACAATTTCTTGGCACTTGGGAGTACTAGCTATCCAATGACCTATTAAAATAGGAGATCATTTATCTAGGAGTCTCAACTGCAGAACCATCTAAATAATGGAATTATTCTTAAGAGGATTTTGTGAGAGATTATCAGTGGCACTACTTGAATCATGGTTTGCGTCCATGCCATGGTCATGTGAACTGCACTTACGCTTTGGTGATGTCACAGAAGCCCAATCCTAGGGCTGCAGACAGGATTCTGAGGATCATAAAAGTTAATCACAGAGCTCTCAAGCCTTCAGTCATTGGGAGAGTAACAACTGCCTTACAGTCACCAACTCTGGGAAATCTGTTAATCTACCCAATGAGAAAAAAATAGCAATGATGCGATGAATCCACAAGATACTGGGGCTGTACACATTCTGCTTTAATTATATGCTGGATGAAATCAGGTCCCATTTATGCTGGAAAAATGATCTTTCATTCTTCTTAACTGGTAACTAGCTCTACTTATATCAAATCTTTCAGGGTAAAAAATGTACTGTTGCACATTTGTCCAGCAAGGTGCCAGGAATGATCAGCACTTGTGATCTGTCAATTGTGAGAACATGAAGTTTGATTTCTGAAGTGTTGGATGAAAAGCAGTTGTCAAATGCTTCCCTGTACATTTTTATCACTGTATTTGTTGACAAAGCAATTGGCATATGGGCAGGACTTGGCAGACTCATCATACCACAGAGGCTCTAGGATCCTTATTCCAAGGCCATTTCATTCCATAGCTATCCAGAGGTTATTTTTATAGACCGTTATAGAACCACACTTTATTTATATTACAGCAGGTGCATGCCTACTGTAGTTGAGATATGCCAGTACTGTTGTCTTGGGAATTAAGAGATGAGTTCCTAATTACTGGGCCTATGTGTGTGTGTGTATCTGTAACTATACAGATAAAACTTCAATATTACTACAGTAGATTTTTAGATTTTTTTAAAAGCCATTGTAGTTTATAACCACATAAGATAGCTTTGGGAAAATTTTTCTTTTGGCCAAATATGCATTTTTCTGAGACCTCCCCAGAGGGGAGTGGAACATTACAACTAGAATCAGGCTCTGGGAAATACAACCGCATCTGCATTTCATAATGATTTTGAGCCTAGATTCTAGTCATAGGGATTTTTGTCTATTCTGCCAGGGGTATTAACACACTAACTTCCTGTAAAAAGAAAAACAAAAAAATCTAAGAACAAGGACAGGGAAAATACCAGGCAAAGCTAAGCAGACTAACTTCCTCTATTTGTTTGGATTTTAAAATATTCTTCTGAAACTCCAAATTGACCATCATGTTCCTTGGTTTGTAATCAAACACAAGTGGTTGAACTGTTGTGTCCTGCTAACACAACTTTTAAAAAGCAAAACAAAAAAGCCAGGGAAATTTTGAGAACACTCATTTGGGGAACTATTGCTTAAAGCAGTGGGTGAGCTAGGCATCCAATTTTTGTTGGCCATTCACCAAATCATAGCACTTAAGGAAAAACAACTCTACATGTTAAGCTCTCCAAAATATTGACATATCTATGAAATAGGGTTCTGAGATCAATCTTACAAGTAGCTCTGAACAGAGAAAATTTGATTTCTTAATTTAGAGCAGATTTTCAATAGAGTTTAGTCAAGGAAAGCTGATATAATGAAAAGTGTATGAGTTTTGAAATCAGATAGACCCAGGGTTGAATCTTGTTTCTGCCATGTGTTAGCTATTTGTCCTTGAGCAGGTTACTTGACCTCTCTGATTTTGTTTCTTCCTTTGTAAAACGAGGGTAATGTCCCTACCAAGTAAGACCGTTCTGGGGAGTTCAAGACAATATAACAAATGCCCAGCTGGCTGTCTGTAATCGGCTGAGCTTAAATCTTATTTCCTTTTAAATTCTGAGTTAGGTTTTGGTTTGCTTGCAAAAGAACCCAGGACAGTAGAGCCACCTCAGTATAGTGATGTCCCATTGAAGTATTTTAAAACACTCAACATTTTTCACCTTTAATATAGATTTTGTAATAATCGATTTTAACACTTATATAAGATTCCATTTGATGTTTGGATGTTTGGGACTTTTAAGGAGACAGGGTCTCACTCTGTTGCCCCAGCTAGAGTGCAGTGGCGTCATCATAGCTCACTGCGACCTCAAACTCCTGGGCTCAAGTGAGCCTTCTGCCTCAGCCTCTTGAGTAGTTGGGACTACAAGCTCACAACACCAGCCCCCGCTACTTTTTTCTATTATTAGTAGAGACAGGGTCTTGCTCTTTTTCGGGCTGGTTTCAAACTCCTGAGCTCAAACTCCCACCTCGGCCTCCTAGAGTGCTAAGATTATAGGCATGAGCCACTACTCCTGGCCATTTAGGTTGTTTCTAAATAAGTTGTTTTGGAGATTATCATAGACTTTTCTAAACACTCAAGAATAAAAACAGAAAGTAAACACAACAACAACAAAAAGAGGTGTATTTAATGACAGAAGCGGAAGGATCGCATAGGGCAGCACTTACCTGGACCTGACTATCGTCCACATGGCACCCGTGGGTACTCTTCCCCACGTGTACTCTCTAAGGAGCTGGTGAGTAACCCCATCCCTTTGTTTGGAAAAATAGGTTATTCTGGATGTTGGAGTTATTCCTCCTCCCTTTTAATAATGGCAAAGAGAGCTGTTTTCTCCTCATCAGAAGATTCTGTGGTGTGTACAGCAGAAGTCTCCAACCTCATTTACTAAGGAGCTACTTATGGCTGTAGATCTGTTTGGTTTGACCCAAACAGGATTAAAATTATGTGTTAAGTTAGTTGCCAACTTTACATACAGATCTGAATTTCTTGTGTCTTTTGAGAAATTGGAAGATCTGGCAATACAGAACCTACATTTTTACTTTCCCAAACCAGCCCAGACTTGACAAGTGTCTGTGCCTAAAAGAAGGGACATAGCTTTCCAATGTTTTCTTACCACAGGCCTGCATCCTTTATTTATTTACCTGGCCCTTATGACCAGGAAATGAATTTGTGCCTCTCTTCAGCTAGATATCTTTTGGTTTTGTGCCTGTATATCTGCACAAAGATAGAAATACAAGTGAGTAACGAGCAAGAGGGGCACTGATTGATTTGCAGTTAGGATAAAAAGCTATTACACATTTATAAGCAGACTCTTAGTAAATGCCATAGTCGTGTGTGATCTTTACAAACACAGAGCAAAGAAGACATATGTAGAAGGTAAGAGAAGATGACACAGAACCACAACTCAGCCCCACGCCAGAGAAAGTTTATCATTCCACAGAGAAAAGGGACTGATGCGCAAAGTGTGTTTGTGTTTATTTGTCTGCACATCTGAATTACCATAAAAAGATTTGTTGAAGAAACTTCATTGCATGTGGGGTTTGGCCCTTCTCACTTACTCCTTTTATTTCATTTTATTTTTTAACATTTGGATTAAAGAATTTCACTAAGGCATTGATTTATAGGAAAAGAAAAAACCAAAAAAAAAAAAAAGACATTAAGTCACATATGGTAACAGAATTGGCACCTTCATGGAAATATGGAAACAGATGTGACATTTTGACTGGGCTTTATTAAATTAAGTCTAACACCACTTTAATCAAACATTGGATCTCACTGATTCTTATGAATTATTTCATATATACATACACACACACACACACACACACACACACACACAAGTATAGAGAATAATATGGTGAAGCCCAATGTACCCACCCACCCAGTTTAAGAAATAATCCATTTAAAAAATAGCTGAAGCCCTCTGTGCACCCCTCGTCTATTACATGTTCTTCCTACTCCACCCCGAGGTAGTCACTAGCCTATATTTAGTGTTTATTACTTTTGTGCACAATTTTATACTAGATAGATTCACTAATCAAATATCTTTTTCATGCTTTAAAATTCATGTAAGTGGCCTCATACTTACACATTGTTCTGTGCCTTGATTTTTTTTCACTCAACTTTTGAGATTCAACCGTGTTATTATTTGGAGCTCTAGTTAGTTCTTTTTGACTGCTCTATAGAATTTTTTTATAAGTATGAATATTTTTTCCAATTTTCTTTTTACTAGTACAAATATTTCTGCATTGAACGTTTTTGTATTTGCCTTTTTGTGTACCTCAAACCTAGGAGCGCAATTGCTGCTAGGTGAGGATATTCATCTTCTCCAGAGCACTAGATTTTGTCAAGTTCTTTCTCATGAGGTCCAGCAATTTATACTCCTACCAGTATTGATAATCTTGCCAACATTTTTTTTTATTTACCAAAACTGATGGATGTCAAATGATATTTCAATGTTGATTTAATTTGAATTATCCTGATTATTGGTGAAGTTTAGCATCTTTTTGTCTGTTTGGAATTTTCTCTTTGAACTGTTGTTTCAAACTCTTTGTCTAATTTTTTCTCTTGGATTGTTAATTCTTAAGAGAGTTTAATTGAGCTTTAACAACCAAAATGATGATATATTTTATGCCAATGAACTAGCTACATACACTGGCATGATCTCAGTTCCTAGGTCCTTTCAAGAGTTATTTTAAGAAATAAAATCTTAGAAATACATCTTGGATGCCATGAACACATGAAAAAGTGGATAGGCCTGGCTGCCAGTTATGTTTTCTTAAAATAGTTAATAAGTTCTCTAACACATCCCTGGTCTTTTAAACTGGTCTCAGGGCCATTTAAGATCTTTTTCACAGTTTGCTATTGTAAATTTCTGAAGGAAAATTGCAGTTTCAGACTGATTCATGTAGCTATGTTAAATGCATTAAAAATTCACTTGGATTTGTCCCTGGTGGCTTACAAATTTTGTCCACAATCTGCTTATGTAAATTAATATATCATTGGATTATAGATGGAGAGAGATCTCTTTAAGTATTTGACATCTGCTTTTTATATCAACCATTATTCCTAAAAGCATGCCTTGTATCATACATTATCTATTTTTGTCATAGATGAGTATTTCTTTCTTATTTTTTCTTTTCTTTCCTGTTTTCTTTTTAATTGTGCAAGGCAGCACTTGCCATGACTGATAAAGCCATGTTTCTCAACTGTGCTCTGCATATCAGCAAAGCCACTTAACTTTAGAAGTCATAGACTGCCTCAGTTTTTCCTGATATGATTTTGAACAACACAGATATAGTTCCTATTCACTGCTGCTGTGTACATAGCGAGATAGCTAGCTGTGAGTAGTTTGGATAAATGCACACATACTGGATTTAAGCTATTTTATTTGTTTATAGATATATTCAGAGACAAAATATATCTACCAAAATCTTCTTGGTGGTAGGAGTTCAGTAAGCTCCAGTGCTAATATTTCCTTGATTTTTATGAATAACAATTTTTTTGGAAGTCAGATCCACAGTAAACATGACCCAAAACAGATTTAGGGCAAATTGAAAAGATTTTGAAGCTGATGCAAAGGCATAAGTCCATTTTGGAGACAAATATAAAATGTAAAATGCATAAAAATTGAGAATAGTTAGAAAGAAAAGGAGCTGCCTAAAGTCACTTTCTGGAGCAAGACAAAATGCACATAAATATAACTAATACAACACAAAATGTGTCTTCAGGAGGCTTGAGGGTCAATGATTAAGAATGCTAATCATATTGCTGCTATGAAAATAGATATAGTTCTTGATCTAATGGAACCCTGTATAAAATCACTACAACAAACGAAGGAGTCTTAGTGCTTTTGAAAACAAAGGAATAATTTAAATTTCTAAAATGAGTCTAAAATGACTACATATAGTCAAAGAAGGAGAGACAGACAAGTAGCATGCAACTGTATTTTAGATAGGTTATGTCAGAGGCATCATTTTTGGTTCAAAATTTGTTACATTGAAGTAGCATAACAAAGGAGAAATGTTCAAGAAGGTATCAGAGGATTGATGTGGGAATAAATCTATTAGCATTAGCAGGAATATTTAACCATGGGAACAGAATTCAGAGCAAGTAATTAAGGTATTAATGTTATTGTTTGATCTAAACAGAAGTAAATTTTAAAAAAAATTTCAGAATATTATGGGGGTACAAACGTTTTGGTTACATGACTTGCTTTTGTACAGTTTGAGTCAAAATTATAAGTGTGTCCATCACCCCCATACTGTGCTTTGTGCCCATTAGGTGTGAATTTACCCATGCCTCCCTCTCTTTACCTGCTTGATTTCCATTGAATTTTACTACCATATGTGCACATGAGTGCTGATCTTTCAGTTTCAAGTTAGTAGTGAGTACATATGGCTTTTGTTCTTCCATTTTTGTGATACTTCACTTAAAATGATGGTCTCCAGTTCCATTCAGGTTGTTACAAAAGGTATTAGTTCATCACTTTTTTTATGGCTGAGTAGAATTCCATGGTATACATATACTACATTTTATTGATCCACCCATGTATTGATGGGCACGTGGGTTGATTCCACATCTTTGCAATTGTGAATTGTGCTGCTATAAACATTTGAGTGCAGGTGTCTTTTTTATAAAATGTCTTTTTTTCCTTTGGGTAAATACCCAGTAGTGTGGCAGAAGTAAATTTTTAAAAAACATCAGTACAGGGTCAGGAAAGTGGACCAGGAGACCTTAGGAGGACCTACCATCTGTGACTAATTTTATGAAACATTAATCAGCTTTTTACCTAATCTCCTCTTATAAATTAGAAGTCTTTGAATTCTGCACTTTATTGTTTCTGGAAAGCTGCATTTATGTTGTTCCTGAACATTGTCTAATTCTCTTAGTTTGGCTTCTAAAAGAGAGCAGTGAAAACAATTTTTATATGACCTTATGGTAATTATCAGCCTTGAACTTGGAACATGTATTTCTCTATGTGGATTTATGAGTAAATGTAAACATTTCCTGTATTTTCTATCTGATATCTCTTAGTACCCAGTACAAGAGAGACAACACACAGTTGACCTAGGTTCTTGGGGAAGCTGAGGGAGAATGGTGCCTGAAGAAACCAACTTGGCCTTGACATTTATGAGAACTTTGCTTTCTTTTTCTTTTCTTTTTCTTTTTTTTTTTTTGCAATAAAGTTTAACATTACAGCATGTTTTAAATTACTTATAATCAAGCAAAATTTGTGCTTCTGTGAGATGCATATGATTATGCCAAGTCTCCTTTTAACCCTTGGCACATATGGCAGACTCTGAGAGTGCTGCCTATACCAGTTTGAGAAGCATAAGAGTAAAGGACCGGGTACTGCTGCCTAGGATCACTCACTGCATAAACGCTCAGTGAGGACTGACAGTCTGCCTGCCACTAGGTAAGACTGGGGCTACTGCAGTGAACAAGACAGAAGACCTAGAATTTAGTGGCAATCAGTTTGTACCTGCAAACATTTCTTCCCAGACTAACCAACACTCGTGCAAAAAGAATAAAACTATTACGTACCCATAATAATTAAACACACACACACACAAAAAACACAACTCTTGTGCAAAAAGGTCAGTGAATGTACTACCTACTGGAAGGAAGCAATTTGCAAATAATGCAGGCTTGGTGTAAACTACTTGCATGTGGATGTCTATCACTATCTGTGAACACTGCAGGGCAACTCCTATTAGATCTTCAGGATTTTCTAAGCATAGATTCTCCCTTTGGGCAGTACTGTGGACTGAATTGTGTTCCCCTCAAACTCATATGTTGAAGCCCTAACCTCCAATGTGACTATATTTGGAGATAGTGTATTTAAAGAGGTAATTAAAGTTAGATAAGGTCATAAAGTTGGGGCCCTAATCTAATAAGATTGGTGTCCTTATAAGAAGAGGAAGAGACACCAGAATTCTCTATCTCCACACACAAGAACAGAGGAAAGGTCATGTGAGGACACAGTGAGAAAGTGGCTGTCTACAAGACAGCAATATGGGCCTCACCAAAAACCAACACTGGTGCCTTGCTCTAGGACTTCTAGCCTCTGGAACTGTGAGAAAATACATGTCTGTTGTTTAAGCCACCCAGTCTGTGGTATTCTGTTGTGACAGCCCAAGCAGACTAATGCAGACAGCTGTTACTACATGATTCATTCATTCACTCAAATGAGATTGACTGAGAATCACCAACTATGTAACCAGCGCTGTGAACAAAACAGAAAACCCCTTTGTTTGTGGAGCTTACACTCTACTGGAGGGAGGCAGGTGATACACAAAATACATAAATAAAATATCTAGTGAACATATAGTGCATGGTGGTAAGTGACATGGAGAAGAATAAATCAGGGAAAGAGGAATAAAGAGTCTGGAGAGAGGGAAAAGGTGTAAGAGGAGTGTGAGAAATAAAACAAAGAAATACAACTTCTATTTTAAAAAGATCATTCTATCCTGAGTTGATGGAAGGGTTGCAGTTAGGTCCTGGTTATGACAAGGCATAGGTATGAACACAGGAGTGAGTGGCTGCAGTAATGTAGAGGACTAGGTATACCTTTTAGGACACTGCAGACGAGCAGCAAACAACCAGAGAGCCCAGAGTATTGGAAAGTGGATATTGAAAGCACCAAAATGAATGTTGTCTTTGAAGCATCTGATAGTGAGTTAGCATCTCAAATCAGCCAGAAAAAGGGGGTATACTGCAAGGTGGTGAGTGGGATCGCTAGATGACATTGGATACCAAACCGGGGTTTTTCAGGAAGATTGGAAGGAGAATGGTCTGGAAGCAGCATGAGGAGCAAGGACAACATCCAGCCTACCTGTCGGGCCATGGTGGAAGGGGAAGGGAAACGAAACTGCTGTAGCTCCAGAGGGATCCAGGAGAATCGGAGCCCTCCATGGGAGCCAGGTTCCCAGTAGAGCAAGAGAATGGAGAACCTGCATAAGAATTTGAAGATATGAGGGTTTTATTGAGGACTAAACCAAAAGTTCCAGAAGGCATTATACGGGTTTTAAAGGTTGAGAAACTGGAGAATATGAGATCCAAAAGCTGTGTGTACAGAGCCATTTGTGGATTTGATTCTGGGGGGCAAGAAATAGCTTGGGAGTCCTAGGTGTCCTCAGGTGGCCAACATTCCAGGACGGAAAGCATGAAAAGAACTTTCCAGGTTGTCTCACAGCAGATAGTGGGGGTCTGTGAGTCTGCGGAGGGAAAAAGGACAGGAGTAGGCAGGATCCTGCCAGAAGCCTTCAGAGTTCTGTGGCTCCCTTTTCCCTCCTCCCCATGGTGGCCAGGAGGCTGAGGGAGACTTGGTCTTGCCTGCAATGCATGGGATGGAATTAGGGACAAGCATTGTGCCTGCATGCCTGTCCTTATCACCTGTGCCGCTTTGTTTATTCCTAGTGTTCCTGCACAGCAGGGATCTCCTGTCTGACGCCAAGAGATGACTGACAACATTTAAACAACATTATTTTGGGGATTGGGTTGGAATTAAAAAAAATAAGTCACTTTGATGCATTTAAGGTATCTCCTCCATAGTGAGGTACAAACTGTAAAAATAATTGTGCTTTCTTTTTGTCTATTAAGTATTGATATCAAAATATTTCAAGTTTTAGAAAATTGTATTAAAAAGTTACGTTGCTGTGTTACCTCTTGCAATCAATGCTGTGGTTAACGTTGATTTCTGAGGGTGGTGATCTGGCCAAATACCACAAACACATACACACTTGAGAAAAGACAGAACTCAGTTTCCTTGAGTTAATTTGAATTTATATGCGCACACTACAACATATGGTCAGTTTAAGTAAGTATTAGTTGGGGGTATTATAAACACATTTAGATACACTAGTTTAAACACTATTTTGAATACATAGCATATTGTTCTCCCATGTGGCTATCCCATATAATTTTTGAAATTTTAATGTCAATTTCTACTCAGCCAGCTAATATTTAGCATGCAGACCCCACTCACATCTCTCACACGTTTCCATTACTGAGTGTTACATGCCCCCAAGGAGCCCTTTCGTTTCTCTTGGCAAAGCTCTCTCTCCCATGTACAGGGAGGGTTTGGCCGTGTTACGTTTCTAAGTAGGTTCATTTTAGAAGATGTCCTTTCCCAAGGTTGGAATAAATCCCCTGGATGTAAGACAAACTGATTGTTTAAAGGGGCCTGGCATTTTCCTCTGCCAAATCGTTGGAGTTCCCCCCTCCCCACTCTCCACCAAAACAAACACAGGATTGGCGATATAAAACAATGATCTTCACAGATAATATGAACAGGCCATAATTTACCATTCATTAATTATGCCTACCTAATCTATTTCCAGGAAGCAATTTATGATAAGAAAAATATACACGGTGGTTAAAATTAATAGAAATTTAAAAAATGAATAAAAAATAAGCCACCATGTGCTAATCACTTAGGCTTACGAGTTACTATGGCAAACATTTAATTTGTTTCTGGGCCTCCTGAAGTCAAAGCAAAAACAGATAAATTATCAGTTCCTCTAGTTGACGATAGGGGTAATGGAAGTTTTTAAACGCCTGCTGTATGTTACCTTTGGTCCAACATAACCCTTATACCACCCCATGAGATTAGTCCACAATCCTCACTTTAACATGAGGAAATGAATACTTATGAAGGGAAATTCCCTTACCAAGGTGAAATAGTTAGGAATCACGAAATTATTCTGTCTATGGCTGTACCTTGCCTTTGCTCCGTCAAAAGTCCAGGAGCATGGTATTAAATTTTAACTTAGGGAAGGTGTTTCTGCACATCCTCTTGGTATCATTTTCTGGGAACAGAAAGAAAATAAGACTTTGGTATCCAAGAGTCTATCATTATAGTCTGCAGGCAATTGTTTTCCTCTCTGACCAACGCCAGGTGGTAACCTCCTCTGCAGTTTCCATTTGCCAGAATACCAGGGAAGGACGTTTGTTAGAGTGAGGAACAGCGTGTGAGCATGGATTTCCTCTTCTTACATAAGTATTTTCTACACTCTAATAATGAAATTAGTTAAACTCATTTCTTTATCATTTACCTGGTATATTCATTTCCTTGCACTGGTGTAAGAAATTCCCACAACTGGGTGGCTTAAAACCACAGGAATTTATTCTGTCATAGTTCTAGAGGAGTTGGCAGGGCAGCGTGCCAGGGAGAATTTGTTCTTTGCTTCTTCCAGCTTCTGGTGGCTGTTGGCACTCCCTGAGTCGTGTCTGCATCACTCCAATCTCTGCCTTTGTGGTCATGTCACCCCCTCCTCTTCTGTGTGTATGTCCACCCTCCTCTGCCTCCTACTGTAAGGACACTTGTGAGAGAGCATTAAAGATCCACCTGGATAGCCCAGGATAAGCTTCTTTTCTCAAGACCCTAACTTGATCACATCTTTTGTCATAAATATTAATACTCTTTTGCCATATAAGGTCATATTCACAAGTTAGGGGATCAGAACGTGAATAAAGCTTTGGCAGGGAGTCGTTTTTTCAGCTTACCACAGTCTGCACTTTGGCCCCAAAGCTTCTTACCTGTCCCACATGTGAAATATATCCACCCAATTCCAACATTCCCCAAAGTCTTAACCCCTTTAAGCATCTATTCAAGTCCCAAATCTCATCTAAATATCATTAGCTTAAAAGTTCTAACTATGATTACTTTGGTCTATATGCTTGTGTCCTTCCAAAATTCATATCTTGAACTCTAATCACCAAAGTGATGACATTAGATGGTAGGGCCTTTGGAAGGTGATTAGGCTGTAGGTTCTGCCCTCATGATTGGGGGTAGTGCCCCTATAAAAGGGGCCGCAGAGAGCTGCCTAGGCCGCTTCCACGGTGGGAGGATCCAGAGAGAAGACACCACCCATGAATCAGCAACGAAGCCTTCACCAGATCTGCTGCCACCTTGGTCTTGGACTTTACAGCTTCTAGAATTGTAAGAAATAAAGTTCTGTTGTTTATAAGCCACCCGTTTATGGTAGTTTGTTACAGCAGCCTGAATGGACTGAGACAATCATAATCTAAATTATCTAAAGCAGGTATGGGTGAGAGTCTAGGTATGATTCATCCCGGGGCAGAATTCCTCTCTATCTGTGTACCTGTGAAAATAAGCCATCTGCTTCCAAAGTACAATGGCGGGACAGTTATAATACATTTTCATTCCAAAAGGGAGACAATGGAAAGAATAAAAGAGTCACCAGTTGCAAGTAAGTTCAAAATCCAACAGGACAAATTCCATCTTTTCACGGCATGCGAATACCCCTCTGTGACTCACAGCTCTGTAGGCTCTGCATCCTGGCTCCGCCCTGAGAATCATTCTTCCTTTTCTTGAAGAGTAGCACATGTTTTCAGCTGAGTAGTTTTAGCAGCCTGTTTCCTATTTGTAGAATTTCTGCAGTCCAACAACATTCTTTCATGTTATCTTGTCTCTTTTTCTATCCAACTAAGAATATTTCTGCTGATGTAACATGCTTGAGAACCTTGTGGGTCTTCAGTGTATTTCACAGGGATTCACGACATGAGACAAAAGAGACCTCTACAAATATTCCTTGGATAATCCCATCTTGATTCTTGGCTTCTGCTGAGGTGATTGAGTGGATCCATGAGTCACACACCTAAGCTCTTTAGGTAAAGGGTGTGCAAAAACCCCCTCAGCTTTCTCTCCAGAGCACGCTCTCTTAACAGTGAATTATCTAATTTTGGCATTATTTTCAATCTGTGTAGCCTGATAATTTCTCAGATCATCAGGGTTCAGTTCATTTTTGCTTAATCATTCTTTGCTCAGTTTATCTCTTTCCTCTCTCATTTTGCTATATGCAGCAAGCATAAACCAGGCCACACCTTCAACACTTTGCTTGAATATCTCCTCAGCTAGATATCCAAGGTTGTCACTTAAAAGTTCTGCTTTCCATGTAACTGTAGGCTAGAGTTCAGCCAAATTTCCTGCAAGTGTGTAACAAGAGTCACATCTTCTCCTATTTCCAATAACATGTTCCTCATTTCCTTCTGAACTCTTGCCTGCAGTGCCTTTAATATTCATATTCATACCAATATTCTGTTCATAAAATATATATATTCTTTTAGACAATAGAAACGTTCTCTACTGTCTTCCTCACTCCTTCTGAGCCTTCACCAGCAGTGTCTTTTACATCCATATTTCTTTTAACAATCTGTTTAAGGCAACTTACAATTTTTCCATAATACATTTCATAATTCTTTCAGACTTTACCCATTATCCAATTCTAAGGCCATTTTCAAATGTTTAGGCATTATGATAGTAGACCCCCCCCCACTTCTTGGAACTGAAATCTGTCTTAGTTTCCTGGGGCTGCTTGAACAAATTACTTCAAACAGGGTGGCTTAAAACGATCAGAATTTGTTCTCACAGTTCTGGAGGCTAGAAGTTCAAAATCAAGGTATCATCAGCACCACATTCCCAGAAGGCTCTAGAGGAGGACCTTATCCTGAGTTATTAATACATCCATGTGGGCCCTTTCTTTGTCTCTTCCAGCTTCTGGCGCCTCTCAGCATCCTTTGACTTGCAGCCAAATCACTCCAGTCTCTGCCTCTGTGGTCACGTCACCTCCTTTTTTGTGGGCCTGTGTCTGATTTTCCTTTGCCACTTGTCAGGGCACTTGTGGTGGCGCTTAGGGCCCACATGGATGTACTAATAACTCAGGATAAGGTCCTCCTCTCAGGATCTTTAACTTAGTCACATCTTTAGCCATATAAGGTGATATTTTATACTTTAATATAAAGCATACTTTAGTACTTTAGCCAGTAAGGTGATATTCATAGCTTCTGGGGATTAGGAAGTAAATGTATCTCTTTTTTTGGAGGAGGGAAGGAGAATGTTAACATCCTATAACACCCTAAAAAATCATTACCCTTCACGGGCAAGGAGTTTTTGTAAGACCATGCCACCAGAGGTAGATTGAACGCACCTGATCAGTTAGCACTTGTTTAGAGGACAGGTTTTGGTTTTAAACCTAAAAGGTACTCTGAATGATTTCAGTAGTAACAGATGGAAAGGCGAGCAAAGTTATTATTTTATGATGAAGCTTGTGCCTGTTTATCCAGGAGACATATAAGGACTTGAATGTTGAAGGCTAGTGTAAGAACATGAAGAGGCAGAGGCAGAATTAGGCAGCCCGTTGCTATGGAGATACAATTAGTATTTCCTTTGACTTTCCTAAGAAACCCTGCAGCCCATTTTTCTACATACAGATATTTAGCACAGTTTGAAATGCTCTTTAGTTTCCCTTGATCAAACAAAATTTATCCCCCTCTTCAGCAGAGAAGCCTATGTTGAAGTTACTCTGCCCAGCAAAGTTCTCCCTGCTACTCATCTTCTTCCTCCCCACAACACATAAACACACATCCAGATACATACACGTGCACACCCTCTAATAATCTGCTTGCTTTCAGCCTTCCATTATTGTAATCCAGCAATTTTAAATCTTGGGTGCACATCACAATCCCACGCTGAGTTCTTTAAGGACATAGATGTCCAGGTCTAGCATGAAACAACTGAGAATCTCCGAGGATGAAGTCCAGCCACAAGCATGTTGACAGTCTCCCCGGGAGATTGAGATATCCATCAAAATATGAGAATCTTTAGCCTAACTTACTTTGAAGCTTCCTGATTATCAACCCTAATTCACTGGCTTAGTCATTTCTCAATACCCTGACTTTCTCTCAACCCCTGTAGTTGGGATTCACAAATAAGATCCCTAATATTGCACTACTATGAAGCTAGTTTCTTGCTTATACCTAACACCTGCAGTCAGATTGCCCTAGTGGCAGCACCTGACCAGGTGGTGGGGCATTCACCGGCTGCTTGGTCTGTATCCTGCAGGCAGCTGAATGCCTCATAGTACACTTTCCTCTGATTATCTGAGGAACCTTGGGAACTGAGTATTCTATTTCATGCTGATACCCGATCCTGTTACTAAGTCCTGTGCTCTCGTTAAGGAAGCAATGGCAGGAAAATAGACAATATTTCAACCATTTCAGTCCCCTCCACAAGCTGCCAAACCCAAACCAAAATACCAAACTCAGAATTCTTAGCCATTATGATTGGTTATCTATGTTCCCTTCCCTACACGGAAAATATGTTCTGGGATAAATTCCCCTCAGAGCACACATAACATTGCAACAAATATCTATTTGCTTGTCTGTATTTATATTAGTTTCTACATCCTGAAGGAAACAGTCATACCCATTTTGTTTACTATTATATTCCCTACATCTCACTTGGTGCCTAGCATATAATAATTATGTCATTAATATCCTTTTGATGAACAAATGAATCTACAATTGGGTAGACACAATCATAGTGAAAAGACTCTTTATGATCCCTACCTTCCTACCTAATACTTAACTTCCCTCCCCAGTGACTGCTTTGAATGAATTTGGAGTATAAATCTCATGTAATCCAGGGCTTCTGCATGTAATACAGTCTGAAGAACCAGCACATTCTATCTAACCAGTCCTATATGCTAAAACATAAATTTTCCATGGTCCGTGGAGCCTTCCATATTCTATCCAACTAGGCTATATTGTCTCTCATTGATGGGTTACCACAGTCTAGAAAGTGTTAGTAGTGTCATTCAAGAAGTGCATTGTTTATCCCCCTTGAAATTGCCATTGAATTCTATAGATCTGTATTAGTTTGCTATAGATGCCATAACAAAATATAGGTGGTCCTGGGTTATGGACAAGATACATTTCTCAGGATGTCTTTAGTCAGATTTATATGAATTTGGATTCCTGATGAACAGCACATATATGGTAATAATAATAACAATATTATAATGACTCATTGTGGTAATAATAATGCAGGTGTACTATTGTAAAAATAATAATAATACCCTTGAAATGTAACAGTAAGTTACAGAAACTACTGTACTCTTCCTTTTAACTCAAACAAACAGAACATGAAAACAAACTGATATAAATAGTTTAGAAAGAAGACAGGAGAAATGTCAAAAAAGAATATTAAAGGTTAACGCTCACCTAATGTTGCATCAATGTCTTGCTTACTGGAAGGGACATTTTTCAGGCAAGAAAGCAGTTGACATTAATGAGAAGACGATGATGGAGGTGGTACTGGAGAGGATGGAGTGGGGTCTGGAGGATCACATAAATGGCATTATTATTCACAATATATTCTTTTGTAACTGGCTTCTTTCACTTACTATATTTGTGAGATTATCCATGTTTTCCCATGAATAGTCATTTTTTTTCTGTTTATTAATGTTGTATAGCATTCCATTTATTGAACATTCCATTAATTATTTATCCACTCTCCTGATGAGGTGTAGTTGGGTTATTTCAAGTTTAAAGATCTTATTAATATGTTATGAACTTTCTAATACATGCTTTTGGTGGTTATATATTATCTTGGTGCATAAATAGGAGTAAAATTACAAAAGTATAGGAGAGCCATATGTTTATATTTGGTAAAAAATGCCAAACATTTTCCTAAAATGGTTGTACTATTTTACACTCTTACTAGTCAACATTTGTTATTCTCAGTTTTTAAATTTTTAGCAACTTTAGCGGATGAATAGTGAAGTTGCTTTGTGATTTTACTCTGTATTTCACTGGTGAGAAATGATGTTGCATATTGTTTCACATGCATGTTGGTGATTTGGATATTCTGTTTTGAGTTGACCCTATTTAAGCCTTTTGCACAATTAAAAAGTTGAGATGTTTATCATTTTCTTATTGATTATAGTTCTTGATATATTCTGGATATCAAGTCAGTGATTTGTCCATTTTTGAATTGGATTTTATAAAACAAAATCTGTGTAACCATCAATTCATTTATCTTTGAAGGAAACCAGGTACTTTACTACTTTTGAAAGCTTTTTTTATATAAAGAAGAAAGAACATCAAAAAGGAGGATATTCTCTGGAGTTGCTGTTGAATAGATTCTCAGCAGTTGTTAATGAATTTGCTAAGCATTTCTTCAAATATTTATTTAACAAATCTAAAAATCTATGCTATGCATGCTGACTTTCATGGCTACATATGTGATACTTCTGTCTAAATTAAAAAGGAAAAATCATCATGAGTCCAGAAGAGCAGACTCATTGATTCTGTAATCTTTTGCAGCTGTATAAATAAGATGTTAATGCACACTGGGATTACTGAAGGACAATAAAGGTTAAAATTATAAATTAAGAGGTAAAATTTATTTTGTTAAAAAAATGAAAAAACATTTTTTTGTGTTAGTCCAATTTTTTGAAAACTACAAAAGGGCAACAACATAAAAAACGATATGATAGAAGAAAACACTATAGTCAATAACATAAGAGTATAATCATCATCCAAACAACAAATTATAAAGAATATTAGCCAAACACTGTAAAATCTGGACCAAAAATTATGGATACTACCAAGAACCTACACACCTACCCTTAGACCCCAGCCAGGATACAGATTCAGTATCACAATCTTGAAAATTCCAAGCTGTAATTTCTTGATTAGATGTATGAGCGGGTATGGACTGGCCTGGGGAGACGTGGGTTAGTTGGCTTCTCTATATTAACAGAAGCTCCTCAGGATAACAACATTGCAAAACAGCAGGAAGATTCAGCTGCAGGAGTAACTATGAAACTAAAGTATTTATGAAAACATTTTCTCTGTTTCTTATGATAATTTCTCCTGTAATCTAAGTCTACCTTTTTTTGTTTCATTTTCTTACAGGAAACTTTTATTACTTACTTCCGAGACAAAGGTGCTCTTTGGAGGTGAGGATGAGTGAAATAAGAGCAGCAGCAGCGAGCATCAAGCATCCAGGGAAGATGAGTCCTGAGGGGTTTTGATTTAGGCAGCACCAGTTTCCTGAGAAGGAGCTGTGTCTCCATGACAGACAACACATCAAACGGCGAAAGAGTGTTGGAGATCACAAAATTGGATTAAATCTATAGTTTTTCCTAACTGACTCTACTCTGATCTCACCATATTATTTTTCACACATAATTGGTATCACTATCATGCAAAGATGATTAATGACCAGAAAAAAATAGCCTATGTTTAGAAACTTGAGGGGAAAAATGAAGGAAGAACATTAAACCAAAAAAAAGGTAGACTTAGATTATAGGAGAAATTATCATAAGAAACAGAGAAAATGTTTTGATAAATACTTTTCATATCTTCAAAATGTCCTTATACTCCAGTGTTGGCCCAGATTCAATAAGCCTGTGAAAGCCTAACTCTCTCATTGATTACAACTAAAAACTCTGGAAAAAGTATAACAAAAAAAAAAACAACTACCTGAGGACTCTGAAGAATTAACAATAATAGAAAGACTGGGGAGCAGAGCTGAAATGTGACACTTACAAGCAGAGGGGAATGTGGAGGACAGACTTGAATATATTTTTTTAAATATTAAATAAAAAGATGAAAAAGTGATTGACTAGAAGACAAGTAATAGTTATCAAATGTATATACAGTCTACAACTGTTTGGAAGGAAATTAAGCTAAAAACATTCAAATATATAGTGCTAGAAAACTGTCCTAAAATAAAGAATATGTGCAAGTGGAGATTTAAAGAACACATGAGAAACAGGAAAATGTATACGAAATGATAATGACCAAGATATTACTTTGGTAAAGTTTCCAAACTTCAATAATTAAGAAAGACCCAAGGCATTAGACAGAAATAAAAGGCGTCACTAAAGAAGAGAAAAGATGTCCTTGACTTTAGACCTCTCCATATGATGCTAAAAGATAGTGCAGCATTATTTGTAAAACTATGAGAAAAAGAATGTGTGACAGAAATATTTTACATTCTGGCTAAGATGTTCTTCAAGGAAATAGATCTTAAAAAGTCACAAACCTAGGAAATGTTAAATCTAAAAGACTTTCTTGAAAAAAAACTATAAGATGAACAAAAGATAATAATCAAGGAATATATTAAACTTGGAAACTCAAAAATGGAGAAAATATGAAAATAAGACAAGAGGTAAGCAGCAAGTCCATTTAAACATTATCCAAGGACAAAGTAACTGTTGGAAATAAGTTCACAGAATAAATCTTGACAGTATAAAATAATAAAACATTTGGTAAAATCTTAAAGATATATATGGGAAAGACTAAGTATGATGTATTTTGAACTTTAATATCAGAATTAATAGGTATCAATTTTCAAAGTTGGAAAATTCAGTTTAAAAAAGTACCTAATATCTTAAAGATACTTTATCATTTTACCTTTTCTTATACTTTAGATAATATTTAGAAATAATATATGCATTGTTAATAAACATCTATGTGAACCTTGGTAATTCTTCCACCTTATTTTATGACTTATTTTATAAATTAAACAAAGTAAAATGAATAAAATAAATATTTTACTTAAAGTAGCATGTACAGTATGACCTCATTTGTGTAAAGTTTTTCTATTGATATGAGTTACTTATCCATCCCCATCCATTTACCCATCCATCCAGTCATTTACCAACCTACCCACCTACCTAACTACCTATTTATCTACCTACATATTCTCTGTCTTCATTATTAGTAAATATGTTCATGAGTTGATAGCATTATAAATACCTAAATAAAAGGGTCTTCCTTATTTTGGGAGGATAAAAATATCTCCAAAGTTTGAAACTTTGTCACTGCTTTACTCTGATGTCACAAAGTACTTGAAGTAACAATCAATATTTAATAAAATCTCTTAAATATCCAAGAATGAAATTATTGTTGTTCTACAAATATCAGAACAGACTAAGAATCACTCACTTCATTATTTTGATTTCTGAAAACAGTTTTTATGATCCAAACTTACAAATCAGAAGAGTAATTATTAGGTCATTAACTATGAAATGTCCAGTTTCAAATCAAAAGTATAGTTTATTGTATCTCAAACAGTACAGTTAATCAAAGTATATGCCTAAACTATTGATACTGTTTTGCCATCTTAACGGTAGCTTGTTTATACCGGCAGCAAAGAAGCCCAGAGAGCAGGTGGTGATGAAATCACAAAAGGCATTTTCCACAGCTTGTTGAGAATTGGGTATTTTTCCTTGGATGAAGTGGTCCAAGGCCTGGAAGAAGTGGTATTTAGTTGGTGCAAGGTTTGGTGAATACTGTGGATGACAGAGAATTTCCAAGTCCAGCCTCTGTGGTTTTGAGCAGCATTGTTTGTGTAACATATGGTCAAGCATTGTCTTGCAAGAGGATTGGCCTTTCTCTAGTGACCAATCTCAGCTGCTTAATCGCAAGCATCCTAATCATTTCACCCAACTGGCTGCAGTAAACATCTGCTGTAATTGATTGACCAGGTGTCATGAACCTGTAGTGGATAATACCAGCTTTGGACCACCAAACAGACACCATTTGCTTTTCTTTGATGAATATTTGGGTTTGGAATGTGTTTTGGCACTTCATCTTTACCCAACCATTATGGTGAATGTTTGCAATTGTCAAAAAGAATACATTTTTTATCACAGGTAACAATTCAGTGTAGAAATGATTCAGCTTTAAGTCTTGGCAGCAAAGGAAGGCAAGCTTCCGGATGAGTTCTCTTCTGATGCTTGTTTAATTCATGTGAAACCCATCTATCCAGCTTCTTTACCTTGCCAGTTTGTTTCAAATGGTCCAATATTGTTGCAATAACAGCATCAAACCTTGCTGCTAATTCACCTGTAGGTTGAGATGGTTTTGCTTCCACTACAGCTTTCAGTTCATCATTATCCACCTTGGTCTCAGGTCATCCATGTGGCTCATTTTCAAGATTAAAATCACCAGAGTGGAACTTCTCAAACTATAGACATACTATGTGTTCATTAGCCACATCCTTCCCAAACACTTAGTTGATAATTTGAGCTCTCTGCTAAGCATTGGTTCCATGATGGAACTCATATTCAAAAATAATACAAATTTTTTACTTATCCATGATTTTACAGAAATTGCTGGGAAAAAAATTTGAAAGCCAAAACATGCATGTGAAAGACCGAGGATGTACTTTCACAATAAAAATAAAACAAGAAGTGTCAAAGTGAAATGTCAGAGATATCAACTGTCAAACTTAGTACTTAAGGAAATGAGACATTTTGTACTTAATAACCTAATATATACATATATCACTCATTATTATAATATTTTCCACTATTATATCATTAGTATATTATTATATAATAACTAGAATTTCAAATATATATAGCAAATTCAAGTGATTTGTGATTCTGGAATTGTAGAAAGACTGAATTACATGGAAATGTTTTATTATAGAATTTCTCATTAAAGCAAATTCTTTTTTTCTAATTGCTTGAGCTTAGTATGAGCCCAGTCTTTGACTTTAATGAGGTTTTTTCTGGTCTTTCATTACTGATCTGTGCCTGTGCTGTTGGGAATGATGCCTTGATGTTCTCTGGAATAATAATAAGGCTCAATAAAATAACTTTGAGATGTGCCTCACCTTTTCTGTAATATTTTGCCTCAGACTCTCCAAATGTTACTAATATTTCACAATTGCTGTTCATTTGAATGATGAAAATTAAATTTTTTTAATAAAGTTGTTTATTTTGTTGAAAGGTTATCCATGTGCTTGGAATATTTTCAAAGAACAGAAAAAGCTATACTGTAACAAATAGGTACCCTCCTCCAGACTTTCCAGGTCTTAATAGCAACTATTGTTAATAAATTTCTTTATAATTCTTTTCAGAAAAAATCAGCTGCCTTAAAGTGTATATATATATCCTTAAAACACACGCACTCCAAAAAATACACATCAGATCATGTATTTGCCTTGCTCTGAACTTTGCTTTTTCATTAAAAATATACCTTAGAGGTCTCCCCAAATTGGCACCTATGGAGAACTACTGCTTCTTTATTTTGGCTGCATCTTACTCTCTTCTGTGTGTACCATAAGTCATTGAAGCAAATTCCCTACTGGATGACATTATTTTCCTCCTGGTTTTTTTTTTTTTTTTTTTTTTTTTTGGCTATTTCAAACCTTGAAGCAATGACTATCTTTGCACATAAGTCTTTGTGCACATATGTGAGAAGCTAAGTCAGTCACTGATTAATTCAATTCCTGAAGAGGTGGTATGCGGACTATAGACTACGGGAATGGTACTTTCTGAAGTTGTGCAGTGCACAGCCTGTGAGGCCATTCTCAGTGGCTCTGAATAAGAGAATTTCCTAAGGTGGAATGCTAATTGTAAGATCAGAGCATTTAAAACATTTTTGTATGTTCCTTGACAGTCTCATTAACAATGAGTGTTTGAGAGGGCCTGTTTCCCCCAACGGCTCCTTTACTGTACAGCATACAGTCCTGTAGGACTGGTACCTCCTGGAGCTGTGCAGCATGTGAAACATGGCCTGATTTCCAAAAACTCCGTAATCAGACCGACTTAGCAAACTATTAGGTAAAATGCACTGTCTCCTTTTTTTTTCCATTTTAATTTGCATTCATTCAATTTTAAGGGAGTTTGAGTATGTTTGTACATGTTTAAAATCCATTAATAGGAATGTATGTGTGTGAGAGACAGAGAATGTGTGTGTGTATGCCTTTTGTTAAGGCTGTTTGCCTACTTTTTTTTAATAGATTATAAGCGAAAATTTTTAATACACTAAACAAACATTTAAAATAATAATTCACTATTTCAAATGTGCTGGATATAATTTTTCTGATTGCTTATCATTCTATTAATCATGAAAAATTAAATGTAGTTTGAGTTGTCTCTCTTATAAAGATCTTTCCCATTCTATGTTAATAAAAAACCAATCACTGATGTTTCCTTTTCAATCTTTTTTAGCCTTTGAAGTAATTTATGGAATGGAGTAAATATCCAACTTTTTTTCCCCCTGCAAATGGTTTATTATTTTCTGACACCATTGTTGAATAACCCATATTTTCTTACTGACTGCAAGTGCCACTTTTATTGTACGCCAAATTCCTGTGTGTATTTGAGTTGGTAACACCTTTATAACAGAGCCAGGGAAAATTAGAAGATCAGAGTTGTACAAAATAAAGTGAAAGAGTAATAATGGATTCATTTGGATACGTTTGTTTGAGTTACATTTAGGACAAACAGATGAAGAAGTTCACGAGGTATTTGACACTTCTGTGTTTAGCCTTATTTTAACCCAGGCTTTCACAGGTATTTAATTGCAATCACAAAGCCTAGTCAAACAAGATCGCCCCAAATATTTTGTCTTCAGTTTCACCATGGTTTGTCTTTTATGGCAGGGACTTTCAGTCTTGGCACTACCATAATTTGGAAAAATAAAATGTTTCTACCTTCGACTGAGTTGGCAGAAAATTCATCCATAACGTTTTGTATTTTATTTTGTGTAAAGAGAAGGTGTTTAGAAATGCACTTTTTATGAATAGATAGTACTGGCACCTTTGTTATTAATAATATAGCCTTATTTAATGGTAAAATGGCAGAAATCTTTTCAAAGTATTAACATGTTTCTCATACATAATTTGTCTAGGAGGCAGCCTTTTGTGGAGAATCTATGTAAACAATCAATTTTTTATATATAAAATCACATTACTGTTCAAAATCCAATGTCTTGGTTTTGACAATTTTTTTTATAAAGTTAGCAATGAGAATAGGAAAAAACTTTAAGAACTACTTTTTAACCAATAATCCTATTGAAGAAAATATTCCCTAAAGAAACCAAAAGGGGAATTGACTGTTTGCTTCCAATTTAGCATGGGACTGAGTGAGTGCACTGAATGATTGCAATCCTCTGAAGCTGCTTCGTTTTTAGTTAACATTTAGCTAAAACTTCCCTGTTAATTATGAGGTACAATGCAATGTCCAGCCAATTCTTTTTCAAATTCTAGTTAGATTACTGCCTGTCCTTTTCACACTTACATGAGTCTTTTTGCAATGGATGTGTGCATATTGGGCCAATTTATATTAGATGTAATAGTATGCAATGATCAAAATGCATAGAATTGCTCAATGATAGTTCCTACATCTACTTAATTTTTCCAAGCATCTAGATTTCAAGACTGGATTTTAGATTCAGCCAAGAGGGATCCCAATGAATAAAAAAAGTATTTGAGCCTAAGTACATAATAGGATGAGATGGAATAAATTACAGACAAAACTCTTATGAAATGGCCAGAAGGCTGGTCTCCTGGCAAAATATTATTAATAGAAGGTTATGAATAAACTCAGAATGAAATGAGCCTAGGTTATTTTTTTAAGGGACTGACAAAAGAAAATATTTTAAGTAGGAAAATGACTTCAGGGACTCAGATACAGAATTTTAAAAGTGAGTAGAAAATATTAAATGTGAAATTGATATACAGGCTCTGGGGCATAACTGGATTTATAGATTTGTAATTTACACTGGGTCTTCCTTTTTGGATATATTTTACATATTCTCCCACAATGCTAACTGAGCACCTATCCATTGGCACATCAGGCCAAGGAGAGAGTACATGGAAATCTTGAAGAATAATGTTAAATAATGCAGCCTAGACTTAAAATGTTAGGAGGTATAATAGCAGCAGCAGCCAACAGAGCCCTTGGACCTGAATTTAATACCTTTAAGATGGTTTCTATCATGAGATTTTATAATCTCAGAAAATGGGATGGTTTTCTGAGCAAACTGTCCCTAGTCCAAATGGATGAAACCCTAAGCTTTCAAACAATAGCAGAGTTTGAAAACAGTGTTGGCTGAGATTCAAAACCCTCAACTTTTTGATGAGAACTACCACTCCCGCAGGTTCAAGAGGCACATCCTGAAAGTGAACATTTATCAGTGTAATGTTCATGCTCATCATAGTGACCGGGCTTTGGACCTTGGTGGGCTGGCCTAGGCCACAGGGATTTCATTTGACCATCTGGCTGAAGCTTAGGCTCCGGCAGGATCAGTACCACCTTGGAACTTTCTCTCAGGCTTATGTTCTTAAGCTTTTGACCACTTCCATGGTGAAGAAAAGCCCAGAAAGTCTAGCCCCAGGAAATACCAAGGAAACAAGCCCGTTTTACCCAATACCTACAGAGTAATTAGAGAAAGCTACTCTTTGTGAGTCAGACCCTGCCTGTGCAGTCACAGTCTTCCCTTCCCCATGACTTCCTTCCATTCTGGGGGGTCAGTGAGATTGGTCGTCAGACTGTTGAGGCTGAGTTCTGAGGAGCCAATCCTGAGGATTTTGCCTGAGGTAACACAGGACTGGAGAGCCAGAAGGCAAGCCGCAGAGAGTCTGTGAGCAAAGTTTTAAGGTTACTAAGAAGACACAACACAAACACCATTTCTAAGGGGCCTGTGGCCAGATCCAGCTTTGATTGAAAAAAACCAAGATGTGCCGGCCAGGTAGAGCTCAGATCAGAGTAGCAACTTGTTGAGAAAAAGAGGCAGAATCCCAAGCAGTTGTTGTATGTGGCTTTGGCCATTCGGGGCTCATCGTTATTTGTTGCTTGCAGTGTGTGAAGAGGCTGAACTTGTTTATGAGCTTCATGACAACACAGAGCAGAGCAGCTACCATTCACTTCATTTGAGGATCAGGAGAAATAGGGTAAGGTTGTTTTATTTATAGCTTATTGTGTGGCCAACACTATCCTAAGCTCTTTTTACATATACACAATTTATTTAATTGTCACAACAACCCCCTGAGGCTGGTACTGTCGATATTTCCATTTTATAGATGTGAAGGCTGAGGCACAGAGAGTATGCACGTGGCAACAGAGTCAGGATTTAGTCTAAAGTGATCTGCCTCCTGCCATAGTTTGGATGTTTAACCCCTCCAAATCTCGTGCTGAAATTTGATCCCCAGTGTTGGAGATGGGGCCTAATGGGAGGTGTTTGGATGATGGAGGTGGATCCCTTATGAATGGTTTGGTGCTGCCCTCACGGTAATGTGTGAGTTCTACCTCTGTTAGTTCCCATGAGAGCTGGTTGTCGAAAAGGTCCCAGCCCCTCCCCTCTTGCTCTCTCTCTTGCTTCCCCTCTTGCCGTGTAATCTCCTCACACATCAACTCTCCTTCACCTTCTTCCATGAGTGGAAGCAGCCTGAGGTTTTCACCAGGTGTCCAATCTCCCAGCCAGCAGAATTGTGAACCAAATAAATCTTTTTTCTTTATAAATTACCCATCCTTGGGTATTCCTGTACAGCAACACAAATGGATTGAGGCAGCCCCTAAGGCTGTACTCCTAACCACTGGGATATACTGCCTCTCATTCATTACCAAGGTGCTGGAGGGCAGTCAGTCACTTGGAGAATGAGCGTTTACGGGATGATTTTGGTGGTCAGTTGTCGGTCACTATATCAGGTGACTCTGGACAGACTGACAGAGTGAATAATATCCCTCAAAACTTCTACCACAAAGAAATGGCTTTTAAGTAGTTAGGATGGGTCTTTTAGTCGTTCATAAGATGCTCTTTATAGTTGGTTAGGTTGCTGAGCAAAGCACAGGGAGCTCGCCCAACAAGACCACTAGAAGCATTGCTTTGTACACCCAAATCAGGTCTTTGAAGTATGAATTGTTTATACTCATTGAACTATTCTCTTTTTCACTTGAGAATGTCTGTGTTACATTCATTCATTCACTCATTCATTCATTCAACAACATGGATTGAACCTCCCTCTGCACCAGGCACTATCCAAGATGCTGGGGATAAAAAATGGGAAGACAAACAATCAAACAACAGGATGATTCCTTTAAAGGACGTGTGCACAAACTCCAGTGAGATCACCAGAGAAGGGGCATAGCAGGGTGCTTGGGGGAGTCAAGGAAGCCTTCTCAGAGGAGGTAGCATTTGAATGGAGGCTTGAGGAAGGGATGAAGTTGCCAGGCACCAAAGCAGGAGAGGCTGTTCCAGGCACAGCATGTGCAAGGCAGGGTGCCAGCAGAGAGATCAGGGCATTAACTCTAAGTAGTTCAATATCATTGGCTTGCAAAGAGCCATGCAAGAAATGACAGATGAGACTTGACATTTAGGCAATGGCCAGACCTTGAAGTTCTTTGTGTGCCAAAGAGAGAAGTTCACAGTTTACTCTGTAGGTACTAGGAAACCATTTTAAGGGCCTTAAGCCAAGGTTTCATGGTTAGATTTCCATACTAGAAGTATCACTTTGGCAGACTGTATCGAAGATGGATTGCAGGGATCTGATAGTAGAGGCATGAGCCCAGTAGGGGTTTTAGGCTGCCCTACTCTGGAGAGTTTCTTGGCATTGGAAATAGTAATAATCCTGAACTTTCTCCTATATGTCTGTGTCAGACCTCATGGAATTGCAGAGCCCAGTGCTGAGTAAGCTCAAGATGGAGGTACAAGGAGAGAATGGCATCTTAGCCTGGACCATCTAGGGTGCATAGTGTGATAGGTAGCATTAGGAATTTGAGCCAAATGTGTTTCCAGTGTGGAACATCTTCTCAGCCATCCCCACACATTAAAATGACAGCAATATCGTCCTCAAATGCAACATCTTACTGTAGCAGCACTATGATTTTTATCACGATGCCATAGAACCTACTTGGAGACCAAACCGATTCATAATGCAGCTATTTTTTAACCTATAAAATGAAAATCCCTTGGATTGTGTCCAAGTTGAATCTATTAATGTAAATGATCTCTATGTTGCAAGAAGCAGGTTTGTGTTCTGTATGTTAATGTGAAAAGTACTCTTATTTCAGAGGATTGTTGATCAGATTAGCTTCAGTTTTCCAGTATTTGTGCCCTCGCTTCCCTGAGTTGGTCGATAGGAGGTTTATTCTTCACCTCTTTTAGAGGATTTACTCATATACACCCACACATACTACACCCACACACATCTCAAAAGTACACCTATACATATAAAAGATGAAATGTTGTCTGCAGGGTTCTTTGCCTTCTCTGGAAGGCAAAAGCTTGATTTGCTGACCTTAATTCATAATTTAAAATGTATTTTCTCCAGTAAGTTTTCCAATATACTTATCACATAAAGGTGGTTTTTTTTTTTTGGTGCCAGTTCCATTATGTCTGCATTTGAGTTATGTTTTCTGCTTGCCATTTTAAAACACTACTCCTGCCAGAAAAGTCAGTATGAAAATATGTACTGTCAGTGTAAGCATTTGAAAAGTGTTGGGACCCTGGATGGTTTTCTTCCATGAATCATTTCATCAACATTCTAACCCAATACAGCTAAACCAACTCATTGTTACTATAGAGGTGATGCTATTAATTGGCAGATTTCTTCTAAGCAGTATACATCGTCTGGATGTTTTTGCAGTTGGGTTCTTTGTGTCCGTAGGCACATGCACAGGCCACATGTAAATGTCTGTAATCTCCCAGACAGCTCCCAGGTTCTGTTTTTATGTTATTGATTACATACTCAGGCATCTCCCTTAATAAAACAAGCCCATCTGAAATGAGGTGAGCAAAATGGAAAACATACAGCATGGCTGGGTGCCAGGAGGCTGATGTGTACATTCCAGTAAGCTAATGCCTCACATAAGGTATTGTGTTGACTGTCAAAACTCATGAACCTCAATTGATGTCACATGATACCAGTTTTTTCTGAATGTTCTACATCATTTATCGTCTTTGAAGCTAATCTGAACGTAATTTTGCAATGCAATCATTTCAGAAGACTGAGACATGTAATGCAATCATTTCAGAAGACTGAGACATGTACACCAATTTGGGGCGTGAAGAGTTATTCTTTGACTTCATAATGGAAAAAATATTATTCTGGTGTACACTGACTATTAGAGAACTGTAAGTAGAGATTTTAGAGTTAGACAGCCTGGTGGGTTCAGGTTCCAACTTATTAACTATGTGACCTTTCTTGTTGCTGTTGTCCATTGGCTGGCAACAATGTTGAGCAAATTGTTCACCTTTCTGTGCCTTAGTTCGTTCATCTGCGAAAAATGGAGGTGGAATAGATCCTTCCTAGTAGGCTGTAATGAGCTCTAAGTGACAGAATACATGTAAAATGGTTGGCACATAGTAAGAGTTCAATAATTATCTTCTCTCTTGTTACTGAAGTGTCAATGTTTGATTATCCTTTGGCACCCAATGAATACTAATGTCATTTAGTTCACGCAGGTTAATTGAATATCTGGGTTATCATAGATCATGAAAGTGGAAAATCTGCCTTCCAAAGAGGGTTATGGGAACTGAGTGACTGAGGATATCCCTCTATCTACCTCCAAGAAGTCCCAAAACTCTATCCAAAGTTATTCTACTCATGTTTTCTTGTCATGGTGAATTACAATGGAAAAATAAGTAAAATATAAATACTATGCAAAAAATAGTTATCAGAAGTAGAAGGTAATTATGATGGAGAAAGGTAGAGCCAGGGAATTCTGGACCTCTCCTGAAGGCAGCTTGTCAATGTGCCAACATGGAATTAGCTGTTCTTTATCTTACAAAGGGATCATAAAGTACATTTGCAAATGTGAGTAAAAGGGCACATATAAACATTAAATAACGATTTCCAGGACAGAGTGATTTTTTTTTCACAGCTGCAAATGCCAGGCATCCTGAGGAATTTATCTATTCATTAAAGAATTTTTTATATAAGAATTAATGTCAGACATAATTCAGACGATCAAAACAAAGCAAAAATTTTCCTGCGTCATATAAATAAAGGGTTTTTAATTTTGTTTTCAGATGTTGTGAACTGTGCTATTTTTCTATTCATTGTTTTCATTTATGGGTTTTTTTTTTTTTCCCAAATCTTAGTAGCCGTCCTGGAAGTAAATAAAATATATATGATATATATAAGCTAATACATGAGAGAGATATATACACACACACACATACACAATGTGTGTGTATATATAGTATGTATGTGTATATGTGTGTGTGTGTGTGTGTGTGTGTGTGTGTGTATAGAGAGAGAGAACCCAAATTCTTGATATGATGTGTAATGGTATCTGAACACATGCCCTTGATTAGATGCCTTGCAGAAGAGCCTGAGTGCTAATGTGTACAGAGCAAAATGTGGAGTATATCTCTTTTGTCTTCTCAGCCATTCCCACTCCCCTGTCTAGAGTGGACATGTCAAAAATTTGTTTACTTTATTGTCCTTTCCAAGAACATAATCGGGGTACACTCAATCCACTTTTTTGTATTTTCTATTGGGAATAATAATAATGATGATGTTATAGAGGAATGAAGGAGATAGTGTATATAGTGATTCACATATAGTAGGTGCTTAATGAAAGTTGGGTTATTTATTGTTATTAGTATGCATCTGACTTTATTCTTGCCTTATAGCTTTAACAATTTCAGTTGGTATAGTTCTTTAGAGTTTATAAAGCCCTTTTACATTTATTAGCACAGTAGCCTACAGAATAGGCAATATTAGTCCCATTTTTCAAATGAATGAATTTAATAAAAAATGACTAGGATAATAAGATTTTTACTAGAAAGAATTTTTATTATTGAAGCATATAGGACTGTCTTAGTCATTAGACTACTGTAACAAAATTTCATAGATTGGACAGTTTATAAACAAGAGAAATTTGTTTCTCACAACTCTGAAGGCTGGAAAATTCAAGATCAAGGCACTAGCAGATTCAGTGTCTGGTGAAGGCCTGCTTTCTGGCACACAGATGGCATCTTTTTGCTGTGTCCTCACACGGTGGAAGGGGAGAGGGGTCTCTCTTTTATAAGCACACTAATCCCTTTCATGAGGGTGCCATGCCATGACCTAATCACCTCTCAGAGAAGTAGTAAAAGCTTAGGAAGCATATAGGGTATAAAGCTTGAATAATAAAATCATCCATCAGTTTGCTTTGTCTTTCTAGTTTATTTCATTTAACATAAAAATAAGAAAAGGAAATTTAGAAGGAGAATGTTTAGCTGTGTTGGAAATACTACTTTTACATACACTGTTGGATAAGTGAATTACCTGGTCCTCCCAAGGAGTCAAATTACTTAAATGACCTCTTTCTGAAATGGAGAATTTCAATAAAGGGAGTGAAGTTCTTGGAAAATGTATGTTTGGGAAATAGAATGAGAACTCCTTGGTTTATTCTCTGAGTTGTTTTTAAACTTTGTTTTTTAAAAAAAATTTTTAATTTTTAAAAATTTTTCTTAAGTCAAGTTAATTGAGACATAATTAAAACTCACCAGTTTTAGGTATGGTCCTATGAATTTTGATACATACATACGATCATGTAACCACCACCACAACCAAGATATAAAACATTTCTAGCATCCCTAAAATGTGAGCTTTGTTTTGAGTCCAGTTATTATTAATAAGTTTTGTGTTTTAAAAATTTTTGCGAATCTGACAAATGCAATGGTCCTTTTCCCCAGAAAAGTGCAGAGATACATACAATATTGCTTACTATTTCTGAGGGATCATTAAAACTAGCCTTGGGGCCCCAGATTCAGAAACAGTTTAGATTTAAAAAAAAATAAGTGTCTTTATAAAATAACATCTTCTCTTAGAACTCCAATTCAAATTTCTCAGCCTACTACCAATTGCCCACAGAGCTGATTTATTTGTAAATGGATGATTTTTAAAATATAAGCACTCATCTATACATGAAGGTGTATTAGGCTTCAAAATTTTTGTATATGTTAATGATTAAATTACTTCAAACTATTTCAACTAAACACAGGCAAGGAGAGATTGGTTAATGCTAATATGTAGGTCTGATCTCATCAAACACAGGTTTGCCAGATAAGATGCAGAAATACCAGTTAAATTTGAAATTGAGATAAACAACAACAATTTGTCAGTATAAGTATTCCCATGTATTGAGAATTCTCATAAAATTCAAATATGTCCCAATGCATGGGCCATACTTTAACAATGACAAAAAAAATTTTAATTAATTATTTGAAATTCAAATTTAACTGGATGTTCTGGATTTTTTCATGATTCCTGCTTCTACCTGTCAGCAGGATATGTTATCACATTTCACTCCCCCCTTTCCCAGCCATGTTTATTGAAGACCCTAGAACATAATAGATAGTCATGAAATTTGCTAAATGAAAAAAGGTGATTCAATCTCTAGACAAGAGAGACTTTGTATTTGGTTCAAGTATTTTAAGGGGCTTTCTAAGACTCCCAAATAGGGTTGAACTCCAAGCCAGTCTTAATTTTGAATAACTTGTCCAAAGTGGAAGTTTAAATTAGAACCCATATCTCCTTAACTCCAAAGCCCATGTTTTTGATGTCTATTGGTGGTTCTCAAAGGGAAAAATACTACATTCTAGGGAGATTTTAACTAATAGGTGCAGAGTGAGGGGTAGGGAGTGGGAGGGTAGGAAGCGTCTGGAATTTAGTGGGTGGGGGCCAGGGATGTTACATATCTAACATTGTGTGAGGACTAATAAGAATTGTTCTGGGTCCCACAGGGTTTTTGAGATTACTGCCAGATATTCATGTGGGAATAAATACTCTTAAAAGTTATCTGAGTCTAGAACCTAACTCCAACTGACACATATACACAAAATTTTGCATTGCTTAATATTCTTTGAATTTATTAAAATTCTTTGAATTTTCCAAGAATGAAACTAACACCTAAGTCAAGAGAAGGTTATACATAAAACTTCACCATAATTTGATAAGTGTTCCCAAAAATCCAATAGTGGTTAAAAGGCCAGGTGACATTATTGCAAATTAATGACATGACCAGAGTCAACCTGCACATCCAGCTGTGCATCACATCTGTTCTGGCTTAATATCATTAAGGACAATTCTGTGTTCTGTGGCTGGCTAGGACTTCCAGAATAGCAGCAACAATTTCAGGAATCTTTTGATTGGTTGGCTATTGGTTCATGGTACCAGTAGAATAGCTCACTTTTCCCCTGATGTTTCCCTAGATAAAGTTGCTTGCTATATCCCCACCTGGCTTTGCTCTTTCATTTATGTCTTCAGCTCTCATGAAGGTAAGAACTTCAGTCCAGCTTCCATTGAGAAGGGAGATGGGTAGCAGATAAGAGCCAATTTATCCATATTTTCTTATTAAGGAATGAATTGTCTTATGGTTTTACTGTTGTTTGTTTATTCTGGAGCTTTACATTTTACTTCTTATAAATATCTCTTAAAGTGTTCTTAAGAAAGAAAACTTATTATCTCAGAGAATACTTCCCACATGTATAATATTTAAATAGAGAACTCAAGAAGAGGTAAGGATTTCTTATGGGAAGTTTTGCGGTTGTGTTGGTAAAATGCCAGCCCTATTTCTTATAAAAGGCCAGCACACACATCTGGACCAAATATTATGGGGGGAAAGGGGCACCTTCTCTGAACTGTGCAGGACATTTTGTGTGTTTTATTAGTTATAGGATGCGAAGTGGTTTGGTGATTAAGAGCCTCTTTTGGAGTTGGATGACACTAAGCTCACCTCCCAGATGTGCCGCTTCATGGGGCTTTTGATATTTTACTTAATCTCTCTGAGGTTCAATTTTCTCTTCTATAAATTAGGATAATTTTTTATCTCTATATAAATTAACACATTTAGTGTTATATTAATCTTCTCTGACTGCCATAATAAAATATCTTAGACTGGATTGTTTAAACAACAGAAATTTATTTTTTTTACAGGTCTGGAGGCTGGAAAAGTTCAAGATCAAAGTGCTGGCCCTGTCGGTTGCTGGTGAGGGCTGTTTTTCTCACTGTGAAGATGGCTACCTTCTCACTGTGTCCTCACATGGCCTCCTCTTTGTGTGCATGAGAAAGACACACATTGGGGTTCAAGGCTTCAACATATGAATTTGGGAGGGGGTGGGGACACAATTCAGTCCCTAGCACAATGTCAGACCCTAGTAGCATGACAAAACATTGAATATCACTAGATTTTATTTCTAATCTAATACAGCCACGTGGTAAGGTAAGCATTATTATCTTCATTTTAGAAACAAGAAAACGGAGGCTCAGAAAGCTTGGCTCACATGCTTGGGTCACACACGCACTCATACAAGCATCCAGGAAGCAGGGATTTAACTGAAGTTCAAGTTAGTTCAGGGTGACAGCAATACCCATGCTTGTTTTATTCCATACCAGATTGCTTGCCAGAATGATGGTATTTTAATTAATTATTAACAACTAACCTTCTTACAGTACCTTATAATTCGTAAAGTGTTCTCCCAGGCTTTGATGTTCCCACAGAGGAGGTTATAAGACTGGTTACAGGGAAAGAAAGGGAACACTAGAAGGAGGGACAGAGCAAACAGCATCAAAAGAGCTGCAAAAAGAAGGTTCCATTTGAAGAAAGCAGGTCAAGCAAAACTTATATGACTTCTCAAGGCCAGGAAGGCAGGCAAAAAAGACGAAAAGGGCCCAGGAAGGGTGAATCAAAGAAAAGAGAGGCTTAAGGAAAAACAGTGAAACAAGAAAGGAGAGTCAAGTTGACATGGGGGCTGCAGGCAGGCTCCCAGTCAGCCGATGCCTCAGGTCACACAAATGGGACAGTCATGGCTCAGCAAGAATTGCAATTGCTGCAGTCAATTAGCAATGGAAAGTCCATTGTTGCTAAGAGCAAGGCGGGTGGCTTAAGGTGCTGGATCTGTAGTCAAATTGCCTTGGGCTGTGCTCTGCCTCCACCCCTTCTAGCTGTGTGACCTGGGGAAAAATCCACTTCCCCAGTCACGTTGTGGGAAGAACCATACTCTCTTTCTCATAATTCTGACATATTAAATAATATATTCGGTGTTAAGTGCTTAGCACTGTACTAAGGATACAGTAAAAGCAGCATAGTAAAGTGGTAGTGATGATGATAATGATGGTTTTATCCCTAAGACAATTATGTTACGGCTAAGATGAGACATTATTGTTTGTTGTAATCGTGACTGTGTCTCTTGCATTCCAGGTGACATGGTAGAATGTGTAATATTCCTATAAAACATCATTGCTTGCATTTGACCCTTTCCAGGATGTCCTCAGGAAGACTTAGCATGGATAGTGCCTAAGGCAGTGAGAGCAGGTTCCACCAGAACTTCAGATGAGCAGAGCAATGAGGCTCATCAGAGGGTTAGGCTGAGCTAGGTGTCCAGGATCTGGAGAGGTATTAGCAGGACTTTCCAAGGAAGCATCTCCCTGCCTATCCACACACACTCACTGCAAGTCCCCTCTTCCCGGGCCAGAGATTAGTGACCGAGTGTCTCCCATAATGAACTGCTGTCTACCCTTAGAAATATTGGTCCCTGGGAATGAAAGAGAAAGTGGAAGAGGTAGAGCAAGAAGAACGGAGGACGAAGAAAAAGAAAAAAAAAGAAGAGAGTGTATAAATCAGAGATCACTCAGGAAGATTCACACAGCCAGCACTCCATGAGAAAGGGGCTATGATTCCCATTTTACAGCTGGAAAAACTGAAATATGCCTAAGGTCTTGCAGCTGAAAATGGCAGGAAATGAGTCATCAACTCAGATCTACTAACTCAAAATTATACTTGCTCATTTTATGAAGTCCTGCTTTTCTCCCCACAGATTATGGGAGTACATAAAAGGCCAGGTGGAGCATGGATCTGTTTCAACTGGAAGCTCTTAGGAGAAAGAAAAAAATGACTGTGTGCTTGATCCATCATGGTTGTTTAGATGACCCAAGACTTCACTTGGAAAAAATGGTAATAGTTATAGTCTCATGTAGTATTATCTTACAAATAAAACTAGTTTGTTGAACACCAAAACTATACGGTTAAATATGCTTGAAAGATTGCCTATAAAGTTGAAAGCTAAATTTGATGGCTTATCTGTTCCCCATTGCGTATCTGTACATAAAGTTTTCTACATTTAAGCTCTAACATTTCTCTTAGTTGTGTCTCGTGGAAACTGCAAACCTGGATACTTCATCCTGTGTATAATTGAGGTCAGCCTCTGCAGAAAACTAGGACATCTCAATTATATAACCCCAGTTCAGTCCACACCAACCTTTTTATTTACAATTTCAATCTTATTCTATATTGCCCATCCCTACAATAAGAAATATCATATGTACTTGTCATATATAATAAACCTTGATGATTTGTTATTTTAATTAAAAGAATTTTAAAGTGGTCATGCAAGTTAACATTGATGATTTCAAACAGAATATAATTCCTGAACAAAGTAAGCCAGAAATCTTACATGAAACTGTCTTTAGAAAACAACTATTGTGATCATATATCCTCTAGTAAGATGTTCACTTTTAATTCAAATGGTCAAGAAGTCTGAGTATCTTTTATTTCCCGGAGGGATATATATATTTGAAATCTGGCACAACCCAGGGAATGTCAATGCAGTAGATATAGGGGGAAGAACAATGAAGACAAAGGAAATATATGAAAATAGACAGATGAATTTGGGGAGCTTACTTGCCTTGGGGGAAAAGAGCCATGAAATAGCTGCTAGCACCCTTGAAAATACTGCTTATGTGCCTCATTATGCCACCTAGATTTCCAGCCTGTCACACTCAATGAGGTCTTTGCGAGCCAATGATGCTCTGGCTGTCAGCCTGATATTCTATAATTTGGACTGACTTCCATCCCTGCCATCTTGTAATGATTCCTGAAAAGCAGTGGAGGAGACTTGCCGAATATTCTTTCTAACTCCACTTAATAAGAGTATTTCAAGATTTCAGTAAGAACAGCTCCATGTTACTGATGTGCTGGCCCAGCCAGTCATTCTTAGCACCATTCATGCCTTTTTTTTTTTTTTTTTAAATAACTAAGGCCCCAGCGTGGAAAATAGCATTTGATTCCACTCATAGAAATTAGTGTTATATATAGTCCTTGCAAATTCACCACCCTACTTGCAACTTCTGCACTCAGCCTCATCTACTCTCTTAGTTTTTTTGTGTCTTCAGTGAGATTCTTATTGCATATGTTAGGCCATTTTTTGAGAGCTGGGTGAGCCTTCTTAGAGAAAATGTGCATTGTCCAGGAGTAGGACAGCAGCTGTTTGGCATATCTTGGAGTTCTCCATGGAATGCCTGGAATTCTGTTCAGTTCCAGAGGAAACAGTGAATTCCTCTTTCCCCCAGCATGTGTTGTTCATTCATGCAAGATTGAGTGGAACTTGCTTCCCTGGACCCCATCCTAGATTCTTCCCCAGGATCGAGTGATTTTGGTTTGAGGGCAAAATCACTGACTGGGCAGGGACTGAAAGATACATCCTTGGAAGCTTCCAGAAGCCTGGTAGGAAAACAAATTCGGCAGGGGAGTTAAATGCTGTGATTCAGTTCCTTAAGGTATTATCAGGTGGATAAATCGGGTCTTGCATCTTTGAAGAGATGCTGAAGGGATCACAGCAGAAGACAACAGACGAAGGAAGAGAAGACAAGAGAGCCTTAGTACAGCCCTCTAGTCCCGGCACCAAATTATTTCAGAAACAGTGTCTTCCTCTTCCTGCCTGTTCCCTCAATGTATGTCCTTGTTTTCTTGCCTCACACAAACATTCAAATGTCCTCAATGCCCTCAGTTCATTTCTTTTCCTAGCTAGCCAAGGATAATTATTTCTGCTCACATTTTCCTCTTACTACGGCCTCTCTAGCATCATGAGGTTATACTATTACGTTCCAAGGACTATGCACTTGATTTAGGTATATTTGCTGGGAATATTTTTCTCCCCCCTTGACTAAAGAGAAGTCTCTCATTTGCTTTCTTGCTCATGCTTGCGTGTGCTCATGTGTGGGCACTCTCTCTCTCTCTCTTGATTTTTCCCTCTAGTTTAGTACAAAGAATCTGCAATCTGCTTTCAGTCATCACTGTTGACACATCAAACAAATATGAGTTTAATTTTTCAAAGAAAATATGAATCATGCAGTGTTCCCCGTGCAGACAGTACCCTCCTCTGTTAGCTGGCTGTACAATCTAGAATTTGGAGTCTTATTTCATACACAAGTGATGGTCAGATTGTTGGGGACTGCACAGAGCAGAGGGCCACCAAACCAGGATATGACCTCATCTGCTCTGGGACACCAAGTGGGGTCGAGCTGGGTCCATGTTGGGAGGAACACACTTCTGGTCAAAGATGAGAGAAGCTTGGGAAGGGACGGAAATTTCTCATTCTAGACAACAGACTCCTTCTTTGATGAGAACACTTCAGTTGAAATTTAAAAAGCAGTGATAGGCTCATTATTGTCACAGAAAACTGTTTATTAGAAAATAAACTCTGTTTTTTACCACCAAACAACAAGAAACATCAACTAAAGGGCATAGAAATAAGGTTCATTCCTAGTTCATTCTGTGTGTGACATAGAAAACACAGATAAACAGAAATAAGATTTTTTTTTCCAAATTAACCATTTCTAAGGTATGTGCTATGGTCAGAACAGTTTCAAGCTTTGCTGTATAACACTTTGCACTGAGAGTCAGTTTTCCTAATGATGCTCCTGTCATTGCAAGACCTTGAATATCCTTTTGATTCAGCCCGGTAATTATTTTCAAAGCCTTCCAGTTAAATCCAGAATACTTGCTAATCAGAATTAACTATTAAAGTATTGTGACAATACTCAGGAAGGAGACTATCTCATGAGCTGAAGCACCCCATTCTCTAGTCCCTCAAATAACAGGGGTTTATGGTCTTGTAATGATGAAGCAGAGGAAGGAGACACGAGGTGGCAGAAAATGAATATTCAAGAGCACCACTTCAGCGTGAAGCCTGTGGTCACGCTCTGCCCACTAAAGGTTCCTGTAAATATCAGTTGGAGGCGACTCTCTCAGGCTCCCATTACTCATCGCCGTATGGCTTTAAGGCTTGCTATCTGACCCACTGTGAGGGCGATGCATTCCAAAGCGGAGGGAATTATTTCTCTTGAGTGTGTTCAGGTGGGTGGGTGACTTTACAGTTGTAGGCACCCAAGAATGTATCGGTGACAGTAAGATTCCTGCAGGCTCATTTCAGCTGCTAAAGGAATGACTCTGCTGAATACTGATTCCGTTCTGCTTTAGGTGTTGCCCTTGGAGGCAGCCACCATCGACAACACGCAGGTAGACTCCCACTCATGCGGCCCACACAGCAACTGCGCCTTGCTCTTAAACAAGGTTGCGCAGCTACATCTTCTGGAATCGACTCGGGGCAGGGAACTATTCTAGATTGTGTGTGTACCAGTGCTGGAGGATGGAGCATGATTACTTTAAAAAGGGAGAACATGTTTTATTAATCTAAAGGTATTGATGGTTTAACGAGAAACATAAAATAAAATAAAAACCTACTAGTACATCAAAATAAAATCGGCAATAAAACATATGCATAAACAACCAAACCATACAGGGAAGATATGAGTCCTGAGCATTTTCATATGGGGGGAAAAAAGGATAAAGAAGGTGGAATTAAGGGGGTGACTAGGAAAAGACCATAGGTGGTATGTCCGGTGTGCAGTAAATCTTAGAAGAGATGACTGAAAAGCTAATATTTCCCAGTTTTAGAGGAAAGACATGAAGTCAGTGTAGTTAAGGGAAGTAAATACCCTGAGGGAGTATTTCCAAAACTGTTGTTCTTAAAATCTATACAATGTGCAAAGGTATTTCTCATATGCTTTGAAAAATAAGTTCTGGTTTCAGAAAGCAAGAAATAATATCCTCTCTTAGAGATTAGCAAAGAATATCAACATTTGAGGGGCTTTGAAATTCTTTTATAATACAGCTCTCTGTTTTTCATTCCATGTTTCCCAAATTTATTTGATTGGGAGGACATTTGAATCTTATGAATATTGCTCTAGGAACATATTGTGACACACAGTTGGAAAGCAATTGGAATGGAATCATCAAAAGATTGGGCACTTGTATCTTCCTTCCTTCCTTGCTAATGGAGCCATGGAAATGCTTTTTTCCAATGGCTCCAAGAGTTTGCAAGTTTCTCCCTTATTCCTCAATCTGTATTTTGGAAAAAACGTCTTTTGAATCAAGTTAATAGCACTATTTGCTTTAGAAAATATTTAGGATTTGATTGCCTTTATCAAATAAGATCCTATAATCTTTTGAATATGTTTGCTACAGTCTGCACTGAATCATCAAAGGAAAAGCAGTGGTAACGACTACATCATAGAAGCATTTCCAGAAGCATTCTAGAAGCTTTGTTTACAAGCATTTTACATTGAGGAGCATGAAATAGGGAACACAAGAGATCATGCTTCAAAGAACTCCAATGAAATTATGGTCCAAGGCTGGGTATTGTTTTTAATGCGTTCTATAATGGCACATCAAAAGGAAGGTAGTGGAAATGATTTTTGTTCATTGCACTTTAACATCACATTGAGTTACTTCTTGTTTGTCACAGATTTGATAATATATGTTCAATTGTCTTTAGTCTAAATGTATATAGAGATCCTGTTATTAATTAGCTTAGAAATTGGCTATTGGAGACAGAAATAACAAATGACTTCTATCACTAGATTTTTTTTTTTTTTTTTTTGAGAGGGACTCTAGTCCGTGTCATTGGGCATTTCTCTAGTCAAGAATGTACAACACCCAGTGGCTCCCGTTGCACTCAGGATAAAACCCCAAATCCCTAACCCATCCTGCAAAGACCTATGTCGGCTTGTCCTCCCCGGCTTCCCAGCCTCCTCCCCTGGCAAACCACCCCTGCTCTAGCCTCTGGCCCTTTTCATTTATTTGGAAGCACTCAGTTCTTTCCTGCCTTTGCACAAGCTTTTCGCTTTTTCCAGAATGCCCTTTCCCTGTCCCCAAACCCACCTTCTCTTGGCTAAGACACATTCTTCCACTCAACAGGACCTCCTCAGAGAGGCTTTCCCTGCCTTTCTTTACTAACTGAATTACATTCCTATCAATTTCTCACACCATAATGCACTTTTTCTTCAGTTTACTTGTCACAATTTGAAATCATATTATTATACAGTTCTTTGTTTAATGTTTGCCTTTCTACCAGAGCAAGATTCATGCGAGCAGGAACCACATCTTTAAAACAAACGAACATACAAGCAAACGACTTGTAAAACCACTTGCTAGCATGATAGCTGGCAGTATGAGAAATATTTTGAATGAATGAATAAATGAAGGAATATACCTAGCCCTCTCTTGCTGTTGATTCTTCTTTTTTAAAGCCCACTTTTTTTTTTTTAGCTCACTTTGTGAGCATGTCATAAAATATTCCAAGACAAAGTGAACATAAAACCAACCGACCATGATACAAAAGTATTTTAGTTAATGAACTGAAGCACTATTCTGGGTGAGTAGAAACGTTCTTGGGTGCCACTTACAAAAATAGGCTCTGCTCTTCTCGTACGCTCTCCATCCATGGGAGGGTGCGTGTCTCAACACTGCTGAGCATGTGTGCTGTTAGAATCCCAGTTACCAGGGGAAGCTAGATTGGTTAAATTGTCCTGTCTTAACTCCCATTCTATTTCTAGTAAATTAGCTTTTATACCCTTCTATCTTTTTAAATGGAACTACAGCTGATCTCTTCTTATATCCTTCAAATTTAAAAGTTTCCCTTTTAAGAAGGAGGTGGTATGATGGGGAAATGTATAAAGACCTTCTACCAAAAATATCAGTCTTCTGGGAAGAGAAAGGCAAGCAAAAGTCTAACCCTGTGTTTATGAGTCCAGTGTTGCTTGCCTTTTTAAGATAAGTTTTGCAAGGGCTTTATTAGTCTGCAAGCTTTCTTTCCAAGCTCCACAGTCACGTCTGTCCTGCTCTCATTTCCTATGTCCACTAGAAACATTCGCATCTGCACTTGATACTTGTTCTGAAAGTATTTTATGTGAGATATTAATTAAATTTCTTTCAGTTTTATACAATAGAAACCAGAAGATGATAAAAAAAAAACAAAAGAAATATATTAGATAGATTCTAAAGATGTCAAAGAAGATTTGAACAATGAAGCACTGGAAGGGATAGAGACAGAACTGCTCCACATTCATGGGCTTTTTCTCTAAAGTTCCATAACAAACACGTGTCTGTTCCTTTCTATTTGCCTGCTGGTTAAAATCCTCACAACAAGGTTCTGATTGGATCAGCTCCAGGTAGGTGTCCACGTCAGTGTCCAATCAGGTGGTCCAGCCAGATCCACTCTGTGAATGGAGACGGCAGGGAAGAGGTGGTTGGAAGACACCTTAATGAATGCTCATCACACACAGCCTATGAATTCTGTTGAAACACTTTGTTGATTGATAATAAGAAAACTATAAATATAGATGGATAGCTCACTGAAAGACTTTGAAAGAGCTGTATCCCAATCATAGGATTCTAGAGTGACACACTTTAACTTTGTTCAGATACAGAGAAAGATATAGGAAATTAAAGCACACAGGGAGCCCTTATGTTTTGGGGTAGAATGTCGACCTTTAAGCATTGTGGCTTCCTGTGTCTACAGTCTCCTGCTGGGTAGAAGAAAGGGAATTTTCCAGAGCACGTTGTGTTTCATTAGCTTTGACTACCTTTCTCCTTTCTCATATACCCACATTCACACCATCAGTTGTTTTAGTTCTCTTTGGTTTGTCTTTATTCCCCCCCCACCCCCCGTTGTCTTTATCACTTCATACTGTAGCCCTCATCTTGTCACCTCATTCCCAAAGATTGACATTGGCCAGCAGGTCTTTTTGCCTAAAGTTATTTACCTGTTATTCCACCTTGCAAGTGCTACGAGATGAATCTTCCTAAAACACCACTTTTGTCATGAAGGCAGTCACTGCAGAAACATTTAATTCATTTTGTTTTCTTACTTAATCAGTTGTAATCTCCTCTGCTGATCTGTTGAAGTTTTTTGATAGTTTGGCCATTCTTACCCACACTTAGTTCCTACTCTTCCTTGGACTGAATGCTCAGGTCTATTACTTTGGCCTCATTACTGTTCTCCAACTGTATTCACACACTTACTCCCACTCTTGGATTACTGCTAGTTTTGTACTGCTCAAGAATGCAATATTTCATCCTTCTTGTTCACCTGTTGAAATTAAGATTATTATTCTAAGCCCGTCTCAAGTCTTAACCTCCTATGAGGTCTAGTTTTATGCCTACTGTCCCTCTTCTTTAAAAATAAATTTCATTTTTGAATTTGTTATGTATTATGACCTTACAAAAGATCATCCTTTTCTTTTATGCCTGCACACAGTTTGCAAATTTAACATAACAAAATACGGAAAGGATATAATACTCCTCATCATTATTTTAAATGAATATGTATGATATGCCTCCTATATGCCTGACATTATTCTAGACAATGCAGATACAAGGAACAGGACAGATAAGATTATTTATTCCCATGGGGCTTAATTCTGGTGGGAGAAGGGAGATTGCATTTAGGGCAAGGTGAGAAATGACAGGAGATGAAGTAAGGGAGACAGGCAGGGCCAGACTCTGGAGAAATTTGGAAACTATGAGCTGGGGAAATAGCTTGATGATTTGCCTTTCTCCTCCCCCACCTCCTTCTCCTCTCTCTTCCTATGCTAAACAGTATGGGTTTTATTTTAAGTGCAATGGATGATCACTGGATTATAGAAAAGCAAAAGGAGAAACAGGACATGCAGGAATCTAAGAATGAGATGATAATGTCTTGGGCCAGGGTCATAGTAATGGAGTTGGAGGGATTGCATCGTATGCTGATGTGTGACCTCTACTACTGCATTGAAAACCACCACAGACAGATGCCATATCTTAACCCCTGAAATATTCCACAAGTAAATACACATAGCAGATGTTCCATATATCTGTTGGCAAAGTGATTTGATTCAATTTTACCTCTGCTTTATTTAAAAACAATACTTGAGAGCTAGAAGACTGGTGGTATATAATGACTGAATTGACCATTCTTTTTGTTAAATATTTCTCTTCATCATTGTGATGGATACTTGCACAAGTTATTTGTTCGATTTTCCAGGCAATGACATTCAGTCAAGACAGAGCCAAATTACTAAATTGAAACTTACTAATGTTTTTCAATTTTTGGATATGTCCTCAATATGTCATAATATTTTAAGGATTTTTAATAAGAAAATCTCAAGGCAATGTAAGATAGTTGAACAATTTTTTCTTTCCACAAGTATATTTCTTTTTTAGCCCAGTATGTTTGCTCATGTATATCTAAATACCATGGTAATGTTTCAAATAATTATTTAGTCCCCAGTGTATAGTTTTGAGTAGGATGTGCCAATGATTAAAAATCTATGTATGGAAATATAACTGCTGCTTACGAAGGCTGCTAAATCTCAAGACTGTGCTTAGATGTGTAATTCATTTTTCCTTTTATAACTGTGTCTTGACTATCTGAGGACTAACTTTTCTCAAGTAACTTTTTTAAAAAAAATCAAATACTCACAAGGGAAAGGCACCACACAAGTGAGTTGCCCCAAAGGTACATGATCTCCTCCTTACAGATCAATTTATAATGGACAGAAAGAATAGGACATCCGTTTCCCGTGCAGAACTGTTCCGAAAAATTATCCTCCAGGTAGAGAAAATGAAACAATAAATACAAAAACCCTCTGAAGAATTTAAATATTTGTATACCTATTTGGCATTCTTTTTATTTAATAATTTAGAACAGCTTCTTTATCCTTTATTTAGAATAGTTCCAAACTTTTGGAGTCTAAGAGATTGTTTGGGATGGTTGGCTAAAAGTCAAAATTCATTTCACCAACCTGAAAATCTTCTATTACCTTGTTGTCGTTTATAGAACAAGCTCTATGGGAGGAGCCTCTTTCAACAATGTCTACTAATAAGATTTGAAAAACTATATTTCTAACCAAATGGTTCGTTGATGAAAATAATGCCAAGTCCTGATCATGGCCCCATTGTAATCAAATCACAGTTTCATAGAAGTTTAGAGATGGACAGGATGGACAGAAACCATGTAATTCAATTCCTTAATTTGTCATATACTAGTGAAAAGCAGGTGAGTTCCTGTGACAAAGAGAGAAGAATGGACAATGGAGAGCGGATCCATGTACCACGTCTTCATAATGAAAATAAGCACCGTTTACTGACTTGCTTAAAACCTTCTGTGGCAGTGCTAAGATTCCAACTCCAATTGCTAAAGCTGAAGTCATTACTCTTTACCTACATGGTGCTTATTTGAATATCTTAATTTTACTGTATTATTAAAGCCATTCCATTAACTAAGCTGTAGAAAATCAAATAAAAATGTTTCTGTGAATTTACCATGTTCCAGGAACTGTTCTAAGCACTCTATTAATGTTCTAAGGTAACTATTACATTGTTTAATCACCACCACAACCCTATTAGATATATACCATTATCATTTCCACTTTACAGATTAGAAAATGAGGCCCAGAGCAGTCTGACCATTCATCAAAATCCCGGAGCTACTGAGTGGTAGGATATGGATAAGAATCCACACCATATGGGGACTAAATACTTGCCAATTACTTTATTTATGACTATCCAAGGTAGTTAACTTAAAATTATAACAAGGTTTAAAATATCATACAACTTATGTTCTTAAAAATAAGTGGTATATGAAGTTCTGGTAATGACTGCTTCTAGTTTTAGAACCATAATAATTTAACTTTCAGCATTAGGAATTCAGATATGTCATCAAAGAGGAAGTCTGGAGGATACTTTGCTAATTTGGGGAACATGTTTCCTAATTCAAAGAGTCACATAGAAGACTCTGCATCTGCTTTGATCTTGTCTATGTCTGCAGATATCAACACAGTACTTGGAACATGATAGGAGTTCAGTAATAGCCACTGAATGAATAAAGAATTTTTAAGTGGGATGAATTATTGAATTACAAATAAATTTTATAGCTAAAATTGCTAAAGATTTTTATTAAGACAAATCTAGTGATCTGGAATGTTTCATGTGGCTTCCCCAAATATTACCAAATTCCTGAATTATACTTTACATAATAAGCTTAAGCATTATAGGCATTGTTAAACAAGTTTATGAATACTTTTATTGTTTTTCTGTAAGTACTATGTGAATTAAGTTGTACTTTTAAAATTTGAAAGACCACAAGTACTTATTATACAATAATGGCAGTTTTTAAAAATCAAATTTGAGCTATCAACATAAGTATTTTTTTCCCTTAATAAACAGTTTCCTACCTTTTTAATCAACCAGATTTTGTAATGGAAGACCAGTTTAATCCACACATTTAGAAATATTTACCGACCAAAATATAAACAAGATAATACTTTTTTTTGCTTTGTTTTAGTGTTTGTTGAACTCTATAGTGTTAACATACGGGACAAATGAATATATGCTTAATTCATTTATCAGGGGTTCTTTGTTGATCTTCCAGATATTTAAAATTTCATAAATTCCCTACTCAGTAACCTTGGTAACATACATATTTAAATACTTTAGGAAAATACTTGGCAAATAGATGCATTATAAATAGAATTTTTGTGCTATCGGAAACCCAAAATGTAAGATTATTTCAGGTGTATTGTTTGCCATCTCAACTAGCTATTCAAAAATAAAGCATAGTTTCAGTAGATCTCATATTTTCTCTCGAGATTGAATTCTAAACAATCGATTCAATACAATGGTTGAGGGAAATTTCATGTGTCTCAAATATTTGACTTCTCTCTATGTTCTAGGTACTATTTTCCAGACAAGATCTGCATCATCTGGCAATGCTGGGTGGTCCCCCAGTAAGTAACAAGGACTGTTTAGCACACCCAGATAGAGAAGAATGGCCTGGTGCACCATGGTATGGTGTTCACTATAGCTGTGGGATGGTGGGGAATCTACTGGATGTTTTGAATAGCTAAAACATGTTATTTATTTATTAATATTGCAGTGTTTTATCTTCAGTAAGATGGTAATTATTTTAGATCCCCCAGCAACTGCTAAAGCCAAATATGAATGATTCCTTTCATTGGGTGGGTGTGGAGCAGAGGACAGCCATTATTAGATGGATGACTTAAAGAGTCCTTTCAATCTGAGTCTGTGATTTTTAGATGTTTACAATCCAGTTGGGAAAATAGCCCAAAAGAAAAGCTAACTATGAAGCCTGAATAGAATTAATTGCACAATAAATGACATGAAGGAAGAGAAGCAACATGAAGTTTAATGAAATTTGTGTGCAACAAATTCATTATAACAGAATTTTTAAAAAATCTTATTGGGTGAGAGCTTTATATATAATAGAGTTCTCTAGGTTTCTGCCTATATTTTTATACAAGACGATCTAATAAATTGAAATGTAATCTAATTTTTTTTAATCTATAAGCACTGCTGATCACTAATCAGTTTGATCCCAGTATAGTCTGCTGAGTTACTGAGATTAGCTGGAATGAACATTTCTTGGTTTCATTCAATATCCTGGGCAGTTGGATTGATTGAAATGTTATTAACTTTAAAGTAATAGTTTTTTTTAAGATTTCTTTTCAATATGAACTGACCTGTCTCTACAATAGTATATTTTTAATCTCAATTATTTAGGATTATAGTCAGAGAATCAAGTTTTACTAGTATTCAAAAAGCAACCTTCAGTGTTACTGCTTGCTTTCTTTTATTGGTTATTGGTATTTTCTCCAATAATTGAAATTAATTTAACTCCCCACTCAAATAGTATGTGGTGCAAGTGCCCAAAACTGAAAAAACAGTGTTGTTTTGATACTATCTTGGCCAGGCCTCTAAAGCACAAGTTACATTTTGGATAATTTTGCCCTAAATCAAGTAACAACAGTATAATTCTCACCTTTGGCTCCATCCATCCACTTTGGAATTTCCAAAATCCTGTCCATCAATCCTGCAGATTCTAATGGCCATGATAGAACTGTTCACCAGAAGTTCTTGGTTACCAAAAATCCCAGAGAGTAAGGGTAGGTAGGGTACCCTAGAAAACAGCACATGGCAAAGTTAGGAAAATAATTCTGTGAAACCTAAAGGTTGAATTCTAGTTGAAAACACAGGCATGTCTTGATCTAACTGATTTGGGCATCAATGATGGCCAATGAATGTGGTGGACCATTCCTGATGAATTCCCTGCTTACAAGGTATCCTGCTGTGTTGTTCTCCTTGGCTCCACAAGAGAAGTGGTGGGAGAAATGTACTGGCACCAGACAATTTCATCTATTATTCATCCATCTATCTCCTACTTTCCAACACTAATTTTTTTCTTTATTTGTTTCTGTGTCCTCGTTCACTGGACTTGATTATTTTTAAGAGTTTTTTTTTTTTTTTTTGCTTGCTTATTTAGCTAGAAAAAAATTCAAGTAAATAAATACCAGAAAAATGTCTTGGACTCTCTGTGAATAGGAGTTGTAAGCATTTACAGGTGAACTTTTAGACGATCAAAGAATGAAAGAGACTTAAGGAAGGTTGTAATATCAACCATTTACCTTTTGTTTGTCGTTTTGTTTTTAATAGAGTCTCCACCAGAAATTAATTCAGAACCCTTGCAAATGCTATGGGCTGAAGGCCCTCCCAGCCTCCACTTGATTATTTTGGTCAGTGTTTCCTTTTCCCATTACTGGAAAATGATTTTCTGGTCCCAAAGAAACACATGTAGTGTGGATTTTATTTTTAAAAAACATCAATTTTCACAACCATTTCTCTTCTTGTTCCATGATGCAGGAAGGGCTTCCCATGTTTCAGGGAGGACCTGCCAGATAATGGTGGAAAAGTCAACCTAATATTCCTGGAGGCCCTTCTGAAGGGACCTTGGTACTATGATAAGTGTGTACTCCCTAGATGGTACCATTTGATCTTCCAGAAGCTTCTGCCCTAGGTATCACTGAGTTGTAACCCTACATAAATAAAAAAGAAAAACTATGAACATCTTTCCTCTGATCAGCAATAGTTCACTTTGTACAGGATTTCAGAGCTCATAAAAGATGTCCCTGGTCAGTTCATCGCAGCGTCTGTGTGCTCTCCATTAGCTATGCTGTGAGGAATGCCACTTGCTCTTTGTGTGCTGTGAGGCAGAACAATAGGGCACTCTCCTCTGCAATAGCTGCTGATTCCTTCAAAGTTCAGTCAAAGCCCACATTTTTCCCCTTTGAATAATGTATGAGTTTGGTTCACCCATGTGCTGCTAATCTAGTATGGAGGCAGCTTCCAACAGCTTTCAGCCTTCTTGTCTGATGTCACTTAAAAAAAACACATCAGACAGGAAGACCTTGCGATCTAACTGTGTTTGGTGGAGGGTTGTAATGAAAAGGTAGGAGTGAGAGAAACTCAGAGGAGTACGCATGGGCACGCAAGCAGACAGGAATGCTGACCTTTGAGACAGTTTCTGATTCAATATTTCTCACCTCATGGTTTGTGCTAGACAGAAAGGTAAACCCTGCTCCTCAGGCACGGCAGTGGACAGACATGTCTGCGTGTGAAACTGAGTGCCCAGGCAGTGGCTGGCTCTCAAGCCTTATTATTTCATGACAGTTGGTGTCCCATGAGGAGTCAACCTCAATTAGTCACCTGTGTATTATTCCTAGGACTGCCACCACAAATTAGTACAAATTGAGTGGCTTAACACAGCAGAAACTTATTCTCTCATAGTTCTGGAGGCCAGCCGTCCAAAATCAAGGTGTTGGCAGGTCCATGCTTCTTCTGAAACTTCTAGGGAAGACCCCTTATTTGCCTGTTCCAGCTTCTGGTGGCTCTTGGTTTTCCTGGGCTTGTGACAGCACAGCTCCAGTCTCTGCCTCCATCCTCCATCTTTCCACAGCCTTCTTCCCTGTGCATCTTCACCTTCCTTCTCCTAAGGGCACCAGTTATTGGATGTAGGGCCCACCTGAATCCAGTGTGACTTTGTCTCAACTAATTATGCTCATTTCTAAATAAGGTCCCATTCTGAGGTTCTGGGATGACATGTATTTTGGGAGGATATTATTCAAACCAGTGTGACCTATAAGAGTAGAAAAGTGAGTCCTAAGTTATAGACCCCCATGCTAGCCTAAGCATTTGTAAGACGGGGGGTGAGGATGCTTCTAAAGGTCATGTCCCATTTCCTCAGGCAGAGGGAGACATGTCTGCTCACCTGCTGTCCTCCTAGACATTATCCAGGTTTGATATGTTATCAAACCCATATTCTTCAAGGCCCTCCTCTGATACAACTTTTCCCTAAAGCTGTTTTTCCCAAAAGATGTTATTTATTCTTTTAGCCCCATCCTTTGAGGTAGAGTTTTATGTATTTGGAATCTGTTGGGGTCCTCAAAGGTCCACTGTCCCAGGATCTCCGGGTAGGAGGGAACCAGGCAGTGAAGAATCATAAAATCTCAGATATTTGAAGGGAATTCAGGGCCTGGTCAGCCAATCCTTTATATAAAACAGTACCTTAAATTAATTAGTTATTTCCTTAAGCAGGAATGCCCAAGTGTGGAACCCAAGATATTTGTCTAGTGGACTCTTTCTGAAAGATGGAAAAGTATATTACAAGGGAGGGAGAAGAGCCCAAAACAAGCCTCACCTGTTTTATATCTTTGCCTCAAGCTATCCCTGAGGCTCACAGTGACCTCTTTCCATTACCTCAATGCTTGTGCACTTAGAAATCAAGGTGGGTGATGTGTTTAGCCTTTGTGTTGTATTTGCTCAATATCTCCCCTACATGAATTTGTGAAGCCTTCTAAGGGTAGAGGAATGTGAGGAGGCAGAGTAGAAGTAAAGACATTTTCTGTGACCTGGTTCCAAAGAACATGCTGGCCCTCTCCTGCCTAGCAGAGTGGCTGGGGAAAAGCAGGAACAGCATTCTCTAGGTGAGTCGCCATAGATTTGAATGTTAGAGCAAAAATTCCCTAATTTCACCATCTCTTTCTAGTGCCTTTGTAGACCTTTTTCACCAAAGTGTGCTCTTTCCTATTAGTTACAATGCTTTCAGTTGTGATTAGTAAAGGACCCAAAAAAGTGGCCAATAAAACCAGGGGTTTATTAGCTCATACCACAACAATTCTTGAGTCCGGGCAGTTTCCAAAGCTGATTAATTTAGTAGCTTAATGACATCAAGAGCCCAGGTTCTTTTTGTCTTTCTGCTCTAAGTTGGTTATGTTCCCCTTGCAATCTTGAGATGCCTGATGCCAATCTAGGGAGCACATGCAGACATGAGACCAGGGCCAGCTCTGCACTCCCACAGGGCCCAGGCTCGGAAGTGTGCCATGCTTGGGAGCCAGTGCTCTGTAGTCACCATGTTAAAATTCTTAGTAATTCGACTTTGAATTTGTGTTTTATAAGTGAAGTAGAATGAGACAAAGAAGCATGTGCCACGGGCTTCGAGCCTCAATTCATGGAGCCTCAACTCCTAGCTGCTCACTAGGACAAGTCCTCGACTACTGCTCCCAGCCACTGCCCAACAGCTGCTGCTACCTCCCCACCCCGCCCCGGGTCCGGACATGGGTCAGAGGGATCAGGGTCCAGGTAATGTGTGCTCTGCATGGTGAGTTGCATGACAAGGCTTCCAGGTGCCCATGAGGGTGCTCCACACCTAAAAAGCAAATAAAAGTAGCCGTGACAGTTAAAGAAAGAGAGATGGCTGAAAAAAGCTTTTATTTTGCTTTCTCAACAAGGGTCTTCATATTTTTAAGTTTTCACTTGGCTCCAAAAATTATGTAGCTGACCCTAATGCAGAGTTCCAGCAGAGGAAACAGACTTTACTGTGCTGTGCATCTCTTTTCTCTGTCAAGAAAAGTCTTTTTCAGACACTTCTAGTAAATTCTAGTTCTGTATAGCCCAGAGTTAGAGCGCACATCCGTACCTAAGCCAATGACTGGCCAGGAATTGAGACTAGGATCAATTGAAATTCACTTTTGGGTCAAAGATGGTCTCTATCCCTGGACCCATGACTGCTCCAAATATTATAAGAAAGTCAAGGTTCTGCAAGAAAAGGAAAAATGGTGGGGGGGAATGGAGTGGGGAGCAGAATTTAGGTAGAAAATTAGGAGTGTCTGTCCGACTATTCTCCCTCTGATTTATCCCCTTTTTCATCTGATCATATCAGCTAGAGAGGCCATACAAATTCTTAGAAATAACCTATCCCAATGCTTTCCCAGTTCTTTAAGCAGTGGAAACTTTAATTCAAACAAAATCACACAGTGAACCTCAATATCAGAAGGCCTTAAGAAAACTAAAGGGTAGCTACTTTGGTAGAAACAGATGGGTGTTGCTTGGATCCTAGCAAATTAGGAAACCATTATCCCTACAGGAAAGTCTATCACACCAATTTAGTGGTGTCTATTTAAGTGTTGTTCTCTGAAAATCTTTCTGTGCTACTTAGATTCTTTTTTGAGACCCAAAAAATACCCTCAAAAATTGATGTTTGGCTAAGACATGTGTGTACTGCAGTTTATTTCATTTTCTAACTCCAGTGCAACTTTTTTCCTTTTTTAGAGTATATAAAATAAACTAACCAATCAGGAAGAGATATTATAACAATTAATGATTTTCTGATTTAATTCTTGTTTTTAACCTAGGACTTGGCATCTCACCAAGACTTCTGATGTTTGACATCTACACTTAATTTCCAAACCACCAGAGTTGCAATAAAATTCCTAAGAGTTTGGGATTGGATGACTCGATCCACTAGCAGAATGTTACTGGGCAAGAAAATGAGTTGGAAATTGTTTTTGTTCTCTTTGCACATCAAACTCTCAGCTACTGGGTAGGCAGATCTTACATCTTTCTTTAACCATTGTCCCAGAAGAGTTTCATGCCAACTATTCAGTACTAATCATTCAGGTACACTCCCAAAGAGGTACAAATGCAACCAGCTGAGAATGTCAGAAGAGGAAATCCAAGCCTGACTGTACACTCGGGCTTTACAGAAAACATTTGGCAACTTGGAAAGGCCTCAACAGAATGTATCCTGTGGCTTTCACATTCTACCCACCACATTAACGTGGTACGAATTCACATACCACAAAGCCTCATCCCCCAAATACACATTATAATCCACAAAACTGCACTCCTGTGCCCACACAGTTAGAAACACAGAAAATTTCTTCTGCACAGGAATTCTGAAAACGAAGGCCAGAGTCTGAGGTTTTCACCACAAAGACTCCACCAGGATTAACACAGCTGCCTGGGAAAGACAGGAGCTCGGTCAGGCAACACCCTTCACACAAGCTTAACTGAGCATTGCTCGTGGGAGGGGAGGAAAGCACCTAAGACTCTCACACGCCACAGTGTCTTACCAGCCATTTATAGTTCTAAAACTTGGGCTTATATTATACAATGCTGGTGTACAGAAGCTTGGATATTTTCATAGTGTCTGCCACGGTTTCTTTGCTTTGTTCTAATCTTAGTTAAATGGCACAATTAACTGAGGCCAGTTACCGAGAAAGAATGTTCAAAGAAGACTAGGTTAAGTAGTAGGCATAGGTCAATACTGGAAAACGAAGAAAATCCAAACCCTTAAAATACTCTATTGCTCGAGCAATATCTTTGTTTTAAAGAAGAGCATAGTGGAAAACAAGAATCACGTTTTATTGCAATCCATTTCTGCTGTTATAACAAGATACCACAGACTGGGTAATTTATAAAGAAAAGAGATTTATTTAGGTCACAGTTCTCGGAGGTTGGGAAGTTCAAGATCAAGGGGCTGTATCTTGTGAGGGTCTTTTTGCTGTGTTAATGGCAGAAGGCATCTTGTGGCGAGCACACAGACAGAAAGAGGAAATTGGGCCAAGCACATTCTTTTGTCATGAGCCCATTCCCACTATAACTAACCAGCTCCCATGGTAATGGCATACCTTTTACTAGCAATTAAATTTCACCTCTTAAAGGTCCTTCCTCTTAACAGCAATTGAATTTCAATGTGAGTTTTGGAAGGGACATTCAAACCATAGCACACTTTGACCTGCTATTTCTAGACTATTGCAAGGCTATCAGGCTGGTTTCACCATCTTGAATGGCATTTAAGTGTGTTGGAGATACATGACTCATCTAAAATCATAGAATGACAACATAAGAATAACAGTTGTGAAAGTGCTTTGTAAACTGGGAAGATGATTTTCTTGTTATTTGCAGAGTCAAACTGAAACCCAAAGAGGTTGAGTGATATGCCCCAATTTACATGACTTCCAGGCTCCTGGGTCTCAGTACAGTCACTACAAAACAGACAGACACACACACACACACACACACACACACACACACTCACATACACACACATCTATCCAGAGCAGATTTTCTTGGTTTATCATATAATATTAGCAGTTACAATCTGTCTGGAAACCAACATCATTAATTTTGGTAAGTCATGGGTAAGAGTTCTTTGAAATGGTCATTTTCCTGTGGCTTGGATCATTCAAGTGTTTTTGGAACTCATAGAACTGTATAAATACAAAGAAAGTATACTATTTGCCTTTTATGCCCAGTCATTCTCTGCCTGAGTTTTCTTCTAAGACAAAAAGGGCAACAGTAGTCACATATTGGTGATGAATTTGTGACCCAGAGCTTGGGGAAGCTTGTTACTGTTTCCTTTTAAAGGACATTTAATTAGGTTTGTGTTGTCAGCCTCCTGGGGCACTCTCGGCTATGCCAATGTTGTGGTCATCATGGTGTCTGGCTGTCAGGTGTTGGGTAAGAAGTACAAGGGCAATGTCAGCTTGAGGAAAGAGGATGAATCACAGAGAAACTACAGCTCTGTGCTATTTCATTGTTTGTGTTGGGGAGAGTGATAACAGGGAAGCAAGGAACAATTTCTAATCAAGGAAAGGCCTGCTTTGGGGAGAAACATCTTTGATTTTGTAATATTGGAATAATAATTAATGAGGTGTGCAGATTTGGCCCCTAGTTTTGCTGCTTATGTGATATAAACCTGGTATACACTGAATATAAGCATCTTTCTAACCTATTTCTTGGCCATAATGATTAATCTTATCAGTCCTCCAGGCCATGGGATTCTATTGCCCAGGGACTGGCACATTTTTTTGGTAAAGGGCCAGATAGTAAATATTCTGGGCTTCGTGGGCCATATGGTCTCTGTTGGCACAACTCGACATAGCCGCCATAGTGTGAAAGCAGCCATGGACAATTTGTAAACAAATGGGCATTGCTCTGTTCTAATAAAACTTTATTTACAAAAACAGGAGGCTGGCTGGTTTCCCCATAGGGCCATAGTTTGCTGACCTCTGCTCTAGTAGTTCTAAAGTTTCTGGACTCACTATAGAGAATGAGGGCAGTGCTTAAGGGCTTCAGGAAGGTTTTGGCCTCAAATAGAGCCATGTCCAGGTGGAAGAAGAAGGCAAAGTTCCACGTGAATCCTAGCCATCTTCAGGAGTCTGGGGAGGGGGAGATTGGGGGAGTTCTAATCACATTAATGGTCCATTGAGGCTCCCCTAGAGAGATTCAAAATCCTTTGTGTGAGAGAATTGGTTGAACTAATCCTCTCACCATGCTCTGCATGTTTATTTCACTAAAGATAGCGGAAATTAGTTGAAGGGAGTTTCCTCTACTTCCTCCATCCCACTACCATCTTGAAAAAAAACTGAACCTCACTTGACATGGTTGTAGATACCAAAGAACTTATATTTTGAGTTTATACCTCACTGTGTGGTTAAATATGGTTTTGGTCAATGCAATACAACTTGGAGGCATAGAGACATATGGCTTGAGCTCGTGCTGTGTGTGTGTGTGTGTGTAACAGAAAACAATACCATCTGACTGAGCAGTAGGCTTGGTGCCAGATGCCAATCTGACTGAGGCAGGCACACAAGGGAACAAAGCTAACCTCAGCCTCCACTTCCTCCTCCCCCAAGAATCTATTAAAAGACTGAAAAGGGCTGTTTAGCATCAGGGAGTGGGACATGATGCTAAAGTGCACATTCTCCAGTGTCAGAAGCGGCAGCAGCTGCAGCCAAGTTTCAATGACAATTACTCACCACAGCCCCAGCACATCCCAGCACTCAGAGGAGGAAACTTCATAGGACTTCCAGGATGTGCTGGCTGGGGCAGGAAGTGCAACAAAGCACACATTATAGAGCCATATGCAACAGCTGCGGAAGTGGAAGTTTCTCGTGCCACTCTGCCTCCAATGGCAGAGGTAGAGCTCCAGTCCATCAGTGAAAAACTTCTCCACTTTTCCTCTTAAATAAAACTTAGGAAAAATAAATAAATAAGGTGACAGAGAAGCAGCCTTTGATGTGTGCTGTAGAAGAGGCAAAAATCCCAGGGACTCCGAAGTTTGCTAGTTCTTCCAAATGTTTGCTATATAAACACAAAGTGAATTGTTTACCAAATGAATCATATTTTTACATCAAATATGTATTATAGAATCTTTCAAACATACAAGAATGTACTAAAATAACAAATACCTGTGTAAATCTTTGTGTACTAACACATCTGCCATACTTGTGTCATTTTTTAAAGAAATAAAGTATTAAGGAAATAAAATATTAGATACAATTGAAGCCCCCTGTGTATCACTCTTCTCTCATTTCTCTTGTTATATTCTTAGAGGTGACTTTCTGAAATTGGTGTGTGTTTTACCCAAGAATATTTTTTGCTCTTATAAAATATACATACATATACACACACCATAACACATATATATGTAATATGCATGAATAATATATAGACTTATTCTGCATGTTTTCAATTTTTATAAAAATAGTGTTATACTAATTTTTGGTGCCTTTTGTTCTACAGAGGTTTTAAACTTTAATGTAGTAAAATTTGAGAGTATTTCCCTTTATGGTTTGTGCATTTTTTGTCTTTTTTAAAGACTCCTCCCCTATCCTAAAGTCATATAGTATTTTTCTATAAAAATTTCCGTGTTCTTGTTTAATTAAGTCTTCATATCTCTAGGCATTGACTTCCTTGGATCTACGTTAGTGAGGTTTATTGTATTTTATGGTGACTATCTGTCCTATGGCCATCTTTGGAATTGTCCTCCATTTCCCCACTGAAATGGCTGCTTTCATACACTTGCAATCCTTGCTTTTGTATGCTCTACTTGAGAAGGGGCTCAGAGCAGCATCTAGCACCTCACCAGGAGACTCCCCAGTGGCCCCATACAGTAGCAGAGAGAAACTCAAAATCTCTCCTTGTGTATTTATGACTTTCAATAACCAAACTTCAGAGAGAACTTTTTGACTCAAGACCTATTTAAAATTGTAAGTGAATTAGTCATGCCAAGCTCACATGCTACTGTGGTGCACTCTAGGCTTCAGAAGATCAGAATGAATCACAGCCAAGGTACAGTGTGTGCCCAGCAGTTCTCCACAGACTGGAGCCAAGCATGGAACTTCATATATTCCAGGTTTGAGCAATGTAATCAGCTGACCAATAATAAACACACTTTATTACTTAGGGGTGTTTTGCTCTGTTTCCTGCAAACTGTGAGACATGTGTATTATAAAGCTCATACATTATTAAAAGAGTTTGTTTACTTTAAAAAATAGCTTGGCAGAATAATATTGGAATTTAACCAATTCTCTGGACTTTAAAATGGCACAGATCCAGACTGAGATTCAGAAAAATAAAATAAAATAACAATCCTCAGCTATTTTAATTAACCACCACAGCAACAGTAAATCAGCTATTTGAAGAAAAACTTAACAAATAACCTTATGGTAGAGATTTCTGATAATGGAGATACCATGGAAATGCCAACAAATAAAAGGAAAAAAAGAATCTAACTTTTACAGGACACTTAGTATATGTCAGTCACCACAGAGAGCCCTTTTACCTACGCTGTGCCATTTAAAGCTTATCACATTATTAAAATTCTACCTTAAAGATGAGAAGTTGCGGTTTAAAAAAAAACTTGACAAACTTGTCAAGGGTACAGAGCAGGTAAGGAGTGGGCCAGAGATTCAAACTCAGATCTACATTGCAAATGTCTTTGCTCATCTATTTTCCAACGTGGCTCTGGTTCTTTCATTTGGATGTGTTGCTCTAAGAAGAAACATGCAAAGGGCCACATTAATTTCAGGACCAGGAATCAAGGAGAAGCTCAGGACTAGAAATGTTTGGCATCTCCTAGGCTGTCCTAAGTCTGCTCTGGAGTAGACCCAACCTATGACTGACCCCAGAACCACCCAGCCTCTGACAAGCAGTCTTCATCCAGAACTGCCCCATCCCGTCATCGGGCCATCTCTATGCTGGGTCAATGGGATTCCACCCTGTGTTACAAGCCCTACGATCTCTCTAAAATCCCCATGACAAGATATTTCTTGGGATGCAGGATGTTTGAGTATTAGAAAAGTAATATGCTAAAATAGCAATTACTGCAGAATACCTCCTACAGGTATGAGGCAGCAACTAATAACCTTATAATTACACTGATATTTCTGCTGTGGAATAAATGAATATTCACGCTAAATAAGAAAAAACAAGATAATAAATAAGCCTGTCAGTTCAGATAAGATATTACTGTTAAATGAGTTAGAAATACTTTTGGTTTTAGAGCTTTGGTGATTTCAGAATTGCAGATAATGAGTCTTATATCTGTTTTGTTATAACTGCTTGCTTCTGGGAAACGATAGCTTTTCTTTGAAGAGGAATAAAAAAGTCAGCAGACATGAACTCCGAATAATACTTTGCTGTTGACAAAACTATTCTCACAAATCACTTCACCCTCAGAGCAACAATGCGAGAGACTTTTATTCTATTTTATCCATAGCTCTGGTCAAGCTGAGAAACTTGCAGAGGGTCACACAACCAGGAAATACTAGGACTGGAAACATTTGTATCCTCTGTCACCTACAGGGGATTTGGTACTAGGTCCTATTTCCAATTTAACCCCTTCCTATTGTGGAGATTTGCAAGCCACTGAACCTCACCAGAGTTTGGTTTCCTTGCCTATAACCTGGGCATAATTATGTTTTCTGCCCAGTTCAAAATATTGTAGTAGGAAACAGATTATCTTGTTCTATGTAAATAAAAGATATTATTACTATACACCTGCATCTGTCTGGCTCAAAGCCTGCACAGGGCCTCTTCAGGGCAGAGAGCACTGTTGGCACACCATGGTGGGCCCATCAGAACTCCCTGTAGGATGGCCAGAAGGGGACCTGTCCTCTCCCCCCGAGCTATGCACATAGCCACAGCTGCAAAGTCCTCATTTTTTTAAACTTTCAGCTGATCTCTGAGCACATTCCATTCTCCTGATGTACAAATGTTAAAGGACATTTGCCTCCAAGCATGGCTGGAAGAAAAAATGGAACATCTTTTTCAGTCTTTGGACCTCAGAATATATAACTCAGATAATAAAAATGTATCGTATCACATGTTTTATTATTCATTTCCATGTAATACAGAGATATATATTATTTAGAAGGAAATTATCTTTCTTTTCATTACAGTTTTTTCAGGACCTCACTAAAAAGCAGCAAAGCCAAAATCTGCTTCAAAAACTCTTGAGAAGTGTATCCAGAAAAATAAAGGATGTTATTATGTGAGGGATTCAGGTAAAATGCAGATCAAACCAGCTCCTGCCCATGTATTTTGCAGGTTTCCGCTTGTACTGTAGCATCAAAGGACAAACTGGGCAGGGCCCTGTTCTCTCAACATTAGCACAATGGAAACATTATAGTACAGTTGTCACTTACTTCCTTCTAATTTTACACATACACACATCAAATTCCATAGAAGTAAATGTATATATTTCATCTGTGTATACATACCTATTGTACACATATGTATACACATATACATACACGTGTATGTACACACACTCTATGAATGATTATTTATCTTATACCAATTACCTCATGTGAATTAGCTACTCTAGGAGGCACTGGGGATAAAACAAAACAAAACAAAACAAATATAACCTAGCCCCTAACATCTAGCAGAAGGACATTCATGGGAACGAATAATTTGGTTAGTGCAGTATAAGCAAGTTATCACAGTTTTATTGAGGGTCCAAGGAGATTGTACAGGACAGTGTATGTACCTCTTCAACTAGATATAAATCTTCTAGAATCAAGGAATATAGAGATACTACTTTTTATTTTTTCAACAGATAAAATATTATTTTGCATATGGTATATGCTTAATTCATATTTTATTGACTAATATTCTTTCCTTTCAGTACTCTGAAAGGCATTATTCTGGAGAAGTGACCAAACTTTGCATTTAAAAGTCATACTTGCTAGAGTGACTTCTACATATGATGCACCCAAATTAATGCTTTATCTTCCCAGACTGTGCAGATGTTACATTGTGTTTTCATTTATTTATAAGGTCTTAAATTAACAAAAAAACTATAGCAGTTAGCATTGGATCACACATACTTGTCAAAAAAAAAGAAAGAAAAATTAAATGAGTTAAAAATATATATGATTTCAAAAGAATTTGGTCATTTTTTGTTAGCACTCTCACTTTTCAAGCCAGCCTTCTTGTCTTTAGAGTCGATTTATTAAGCCATTTCTCTGTTGCTTCTTGGAAATTCTCATAGGAGATAAGATGGAAACAGAGGTTGAAACTCTTAAAACATGCGATTGGAGATTATCTGTAGGTTTTGAACCTTGGGTAACTGACGTTGGCTCTGATGGCTGAGATGAAAGAGGCTGAGAACGTAACCTGGATGGTATAAAAGAGAAAGAAGTTCTTCTCTAAAGTGTTAAAATAGTGGCCCGGGCTTCTCGTGGCATTATTTGCTGTTAGGGTTGTGTTTAAGTACAGAGACAGAGTTGTCACGATTAATTTCTATTTATGAAGCATTCCAAAGATATTGTAGTGTAAAAATAATAACCAACATTGTTATTTTCAGGTATGTGAGCTATAAAGCTGACACTTCAGCCCTCTGGCCATTTTTCAAGACATTACCTAATCCATTACCTCATAGTGATGACTTGAGGGAAACATTTTCAAAAAGCGCACTCATAAAGTGTTTCGATAAAGCCCACCCTAGGTCTTGCAGCAAAACCTAGACATGAATACCTCCTAAAAGGAGTTAGGGGGCACCAGCTTTTTCGCAGTAGTATCATTTATATCCATCAAGATTCTCTGTTTTATTTTGGGACAGAAATCCTGGCAGGTTGGCTATGTGACATAAATCGTAGCTAATGCTGCCCCAGGGAGGAAGGAGCATATGAGTAGCTGTGACAGACAAAACTGTCTTCCTCCTCATCTCTATGCAGTGGGAAAAAAATTATCAGCCAATAAAGGCTTGCTTTTGCAATTCTGCCTCTCAGAGGTCTCGTCCTTAGGAAGGGGCAGGGTTGGCAAGGGTAGGCACAGAATGGCCTACTGAGACAGTGGCCTACTGAGACAGCACTAGGAACCTGCAAAAGCCTGCACTGCTGACACCTCTGCCAGAACCAGATATAAAAGCCTGAGGGGTGGCTAAGGAACTGTAACTGGCAAGGGCTGGGGGCGCTCATTCTTCATTTGTACTCAGAGAGTAAAAACTGTATCTCCGTCATACCCAGGGCATCTGCAAGAAACATCTCGATCAGCTCAATTCTCTCCTTCTTACCTGTATCCTACAATGCTGCCCTGGTCATTTCTGATCCAGAGTTTCTGAAGGATCATCCAAGATGGTGGTTCTTGATTCTGGTTGTGCACTGTATCACTTGGGGAGACTTAAAAGGAATGCCAAGCCCTGGACCTCACAGCTTAGCATTTCTAGTTTAGGTGGCTTGGACATTGGCATGTTTAAAACATCTACCAGTTAATTGTAATGTTTACCTAAAATTAACAGCCATTGACCTAAGGAGTTAGAACTTTTTTTTTGGTAGGTAATGAGTAGCTAGCAGTGTTTCTGAGTAGGGGAGTATGTGACAAAGATAAATCTGGTGACCTTGTGCAGGGTACATTGGAGAAGGGAGAGAATGCAGGTGGAAACCATGGACTCATCAATTCCGTCAACATCCAAAGTGGCCTCATTCCTGGTGGCTGGAGTGTCTCCGAAGGTGAAATGACTGCACTTGAAATCTTTGTTTAGACCATGTTAAGTATTTTGTTTAATTGCCATTTTAAAACGTCTTCTGTGGTAAAACATAAACCAGTCTCAGAAAGCATTTATGTTGAGAAAGGTTTGTAATGCAGACTGATTTGCAGTGATAGCTCATAACAAGTACCTTACTTGTCTGTGAATGTTTGGATTAATTTTCTTTAAAACTAAGGACAGACGCAGATACCCTCAAACCTATTCTCCCGCATTTATCTTAAGTGAACTTCTCCCTCAGATAGCTTGACTGCAGGCCAATGAAGCTTGATTCAACCAGTTTGGAGATGCAGGATTGTGGAGAGTAATGCCATCCATTCACTTCAGACCAGAGGTCTGCAAAGGTAATCTGATCAGAAAATTTAAAAAAACTGGAAGAAGGTAGTTAAAGAGCATACTTCTACTACTTATATGGAAATACATTTACATGTTCATATTGCTCTCTTCTGCAAAATGGAAGAAGTCAGAAAGAAAAGAGTGATTCCAACTTGTCAGAAAAATGCTTGGAAGGTATAATGATTCATTCAATCATTAATCCATTCTTATGACTAAGAAAAAATTTCTTATTGAAGTAAAATTCAAATAACATAAAATTAATCATTTAAAAGGGAAAAATTGTTATTTGGTGCATTCACAGTGTTGTACACCTCTACCTGATTTCAAATATTTCCATCACCTCAAATATTAATTTATTATTAAATTATTAATTCACCACCCTTTGTACAACCCCCCATTGTACCAAACTGTATAAAGAAAAATAAAACATCGTTTATGTCCTTAAGTTGAGAAGCAAATGTTTAGTAGGGAGTTGGCCATTTTTCTATGAATACACAAGATAATATGTGATAAATTCTACTTAATAAAAACAACATGGACTAAGGAAGCGCTGACTTCTGACTTGTGGATGCCAGTGGTTTGGTGTGAAAAGCTTCATAAAGGAGGCAGCATTTGAGACAGGCTTCAAAGAGTGGGTAGAAGAACAGGCAGGAGGAGGCAGGATGCTTTTGGGAGCAGGCATGCCATGAACCAAGGGGAGAAGAAAGGGGCTTGAGAAACACGCAGAGCATGTTGCCTGGCTTCCTCTGGGCAGAGTAGGTGGAGTGGTACAAGTTCAGACTGGAAAAGCAAATTGAGCCAATATCATGGAGATCTTTGAATAACTGACCAAGAAATTCGAAATCTATTTGGTAAGCAATAGCAGACACTGAGAATTTTTTAAGCAAGAAGAAATACAGACAATGCATTATTTTTAGGAAGATAAATCTAATGACTGGGTATAGGATAGATTAAAAGGAGAGAAATAATCCCTTTGGGTAACTCTAGCACTGCAGAGGGGACTGATCTGTCAATGTGTAAATTAGAAAAAGGTCTTGAGAGACACTTCCAAGCCCCCAAAAGATGGAGGCTATGAAGAAGGAGGCTTTGAGGGTTTAAGGTGACTCAGCCACTCCATTCTGTTTCCACAGGTGTTGTTCCCTCTTAGAGACACTGTCTAAATAATAGGCCAGTATTACTGGTAAATCACAGAACCAGCCTCACAGGAAAATCATAGCCTGGAAGTTGGAAGTCATCCTTCAATATGGCTCCGTGAGGGTCATGGGTCTCTACTGACCAGGGCCTGCTTGGCCTTTAGGCATGTGAGAATTGGTGGCAATGGTTATTCTTACAAGCAAGTAAAGAATTGAAGCCTACTTTTCTTTTTAGCAGAAGCTCCTGTTCAAATGTGCAAATAATGTTCTGTATGAGGTATGTAGATTGCTCCACTATTCATATCATCCTCACTCAGCAACAATTTACTAAGTGCTACTGTGTGTTAGGCCCTATCTCAGACTCTCACTCCTAAGGGCTCTCACAGTGTGGAGAGAATACCAAGTCTGCTTTCAGCATCTCCCAACCCACAGATGACAGGTACCTGGCACAGGTGCCTCCACTCCCGGCTCCTGAGTCCATGTGGTCATGGCAGGTCTCCCCACTTGGCCCGGTCACAGGTCAGTCCTCCCCGGCTCAGAACTGCGGGCAGTCTCCACACACACAGCCTCAAGGGAGCCTATGAGCTGTCGTTTCCCATCCCTTATTTGCATGCCTGCCTTGGAACAAGTATGTTCTTCCCAGTGCTGAAATGCCTGTTTCAGAGCAATATCATTCATTCAAAATTTACACTGTCATTCACTTTTAAATGTCTTCCTTGTTTAGGCCTCTTTCAAACTAGGAAACTTGCAGTGCAAAAGATTGGGGTATTCAGTGCTCTCTTTTGATAATCCTACCACATATCCAAAGTTTATCTCATACTTTCTAGGGTTGGTTTAATGTGTAGAATCTGAAAAGATCTGATGTGACTGGAAAAGCAATAACCCGTCATTGGAGACCTCTGGATGCAAGCAGACCCAATGATGAGTCCCACCTGGGTATTTTTATGACTTCTCTTCCCACTGCTTTCAGCAGTTCTTCCCTCTCCTTAGAGATTTGCACCCCTGCAGAGTTCCTCTCAAAGACATCCTTTCCATGTGTTGGCATCTGGATCACAAGGAAAATTTTCTCTTTGCCCTTCCAAACTGTGGAAATACAGGATTGTCCCAGCTCAGACCTTGCCCTTCCTTTTGCCACCAAGCAGGAGAAACTCCAGATACAGCCTCACACATTGGCACTCTTTTGAAGATGAGTCAGATTCCTGTCCTTGCATCTTCTAGGTGTTCATAAATCAAGTTCTCTCAGGGCTCCTCTTGGAGCCATCTCTCCCTTGGATTGAGGTGAGAACCTTCATGGCCCCCATGAGTGGAAAGGGATGGATGTCCAACCCATCACCTGCTCTCCTTTCAAAGAAATCTTATTATCAACTTCTTTAGCCCCCAAAAGAGTTACTGGCCACGTCTTCTACAACCTAGAGTGGATAACAGACCAGCCTTGGTAGAATAAGTATCATAATCTCCAAATGAGTCCCACATTGGTGGTGTAGCATCTGCTTTAGGCTGTGGGAAGAGCTACTGCATTTTTCTCTCTGAAAATCCAAAACAACAGGAAAAGTCAAATGTAATGTCCAATTAATTTTTTATGAATTAGAAATCACACAAAATTTGTAAATTACACATCTACAGTCCCTCATTTGAAATTCCTTGGGGCAGATATGTATCAGAACTCACTAATTTTCAGATTTTGGAAAGGTAATATGGTGCATGTATCATAGAGCATGTTACAGCCCCCAATCGGATCCGGGGCAGCACCCCCTGATAACATTCAGCAAAAGGTGCGTATTATATATTCACCCAACATGGGATAAATAATGATGATAACTGGCCTCTTCTAAGTTCTGGTCTAGGTCGGCCAGCAAATGATTTGTTGCCTGAATGAAATCGGTAGCAGCAGGTGGCATGCTCTGGTTTCTCCTTTCCTTCTACCCTCCAGCCTTGGACTGATGACTCCCACAGGCCATCAGCCAGCAGGTAAGAAAGCTGGGAGCACAGTGCATGCAGTGAGTCCCCCTGGGATGTGGAGCAGAGGAGGGAAGGGCCAAAAATGGATGTGAGACAAACAGGTGTGGGACTGGCACACTTACCTTTGTCACTCAGCACCCCGGCTTCAGAAGTCCATCATTTTTTTACCCATCTTTCTCTCCTTTATAGCACTGATACATTTCTTGGCTAATTCTAAATTGAACCGGCATTGAATTGAAAACCAGATCATCTGGGCTGTGATTAGAAGTTTGCCCTTATCCCTTAATGTATCTAGAGTTCTCAAAATGTGAGAGAGATTTTGGGAAATGCATATAATAATTTTATATTGTAAGAAAAGCCAAGGAGTTGAATCTATGATGTTCAAGTATAACTGTCTTTCTAAAGGTTTGACTCAAAGATTCAGGGTGAAGAAGAATGAAGGACATATATTAAGTAATAACTGGTAATTTAAAGATTACAGAAGTACAAGTATCAAGACCTAGCTAAGCATTTGGTTCTTGTAAGTCTTCTTTACATGACAGGGCCAAAATCATCACTAACCAATGCAGATTCATACTTCATCCTTCCATTAAGGAGGAGATCGTGTTGGTTCTTGGGCATTTGCTATTCTGAGCTGGTGTGAAGGACAGATACAGAACTGACAGCTGAAAGGGCTCAACTAACTTCCATTAGAAGGGACATACCATTTTGTCTAAAGAGTAATTGCTCTTCTTGGTCCTGAGTGTAAATGTGTGGGAGAGGGTGGCGGGAAAGGACAGAGAGGAGAGCTGGAGACAGAAAGGGCCAACACAGGCTCAGTGGGAGAGACAAAATTTAAGTAAGTGTGGAGACTGCTACTTAGGGCAGTGATTCTGCTGTGTGAACTCTTGGAAGAGAGGAGGAAAGAGAAGTTTTAGGAAGCTTTGCTATGTGTCGTGAATGGCAGACCTTTTTGCTACCTCTTCATAGACGTCATTAGGTTTTAAATTGTTTTTCAATACCTTTCTGGATGTCAGGTGGGTGTTTCTTTTATATAGGACACATGCTGAGGGAGGTCACAGAGAGGCCCAGTTTTATTAGGGTTATATTTTTATAGCATCTTTTTAAAGTGCTCTTTAGTGCTGCTGTTTAACTTTATTAAAGAATTCTTCTTTTGAGTTTTAAATGATGAGTAAAAGGGCTGTTAATCTTTTTCTCAGTTAACCCAGGCTCTGTTGGAATCCTGGCAATTCCAATGTGTAGATAGAACTAGAGCAAAATACCTAAGAGGTAAAAAGGCAGCCTGTGAGCAATGAACTTGGAAACCCAAAGCTACAATATTACAACATAAAATAACCCAACAAAAATGCATTGTGTTTCCTAGTTTGGGAACATTCTGTGTTCTTCACTTGGAAACAGACACTCAGGTTTTACAGGCCATTCCCAGGCACACATTTCAGTGCAATTTCTTCATCGTGTATGATGAAGTGTGTGAACAACTCCACCGCTGACGCCATCCATCTCACATGCCCTCCCCTTCGGGCCTGTTCAGTCCCAGGTCCCATCACAAGGGCTTTGCACCTGGGCCTTCTCTGCAACGTTCACCACACTGTGTCTTTGTTCTGCGTGAATGTGCAGCACACCCTCTCCTTTTTCAGCAATTTCAAAACCTGGATGTTAGTTTTCCATCCCCTTTCCAATTCTCTTTGTTTACAGGAAACCTCTTCTGGTTATTTTCTAGACTTTAACTACTGGCAAAAATGCTGACTGGCTCTTTAGGCCAATTTGAACAATTGCCTGTGTTTACTTCTGTCCCTTCTCAGGGGCACCCAGCACTAGACTGGATGCTGGCATGTGGCTGACTTCCTTCTCTCTGGCCAGGTCCCTACTGTAAAACAATACAACCGCCAATGTTTGTGCTGAGGTAATTATCAACACTTCTCCCACAGGCATGGGGATGACAATGTGGTAGAGATTTCTTTCTGCTGGGATTTACCTCCCCAGTATACGGAAGGCCTATTCCTTTGTTTGAAAGCAGTTTGAAGTATCTCTATCATAGCTTTCATTGTCTTGAAGCAGGGCTGTGTCCTGCAGTGATTTATCAGCCTCTGCCTTGTTCTTTTCATTGTCTGTGCTTGAGACCCTGGTATCCCCGCTGCCCTTCTTGCCCTTGCCATACTTTTACACAATGTGGTTCTAAATGTGCTCTTAAAAGATGATAGGATGTATCTTTGTGTGTTTCTGTTAATGATTTAACTAACATCTGAGATGGTTGACGATTAAGTACTAATTAAAAAATATTTGTCATCTACCAACAAGGCATATTATTAAAGACAAAATGTTGTTCTTGGGTAGACTATGTATAATTTTAATAATTCTTCACTTTCCAGTTGTCAGTTATAGAGAATCTGTGCAATTTAGTAAGCCTCCAAGGTTACAAGTTTGAACACTTAACTTCAAGAGGTAGTAGTGCAGAATGGAACATACATGGACTTCAAACCAGACAATCTTGGCTTTAAATCCTGGTTCTACCATTTAATAGCTCTCAGAGCCTCATCTCTTCATTTATAAAATGGGAATAATATTTATTGTACAAGATTGTAGTTAAGACATAGCCATATATAAAACATGCTTGGAAAATAGTAAGAACCCCCCAAATGGTAGCCTCTTTTACTTTATTATTGATTTTCCTGAGAATGCCCTCAGTCTGCCTCACTTATTACCAGTATAATTAATGATTAATATCAAATTTCATAAACCACATTTGGTTTTAATGAAACAATACATATGTCCATCTTGAAAGTGAGTTTAAAAAAATAAATATAACTCTACAGAATGACTGATAGTCCCTTGGGGGAGCAAAACACTTGACAGACTGAGGATTTGTAGATAATCCATAGAAATTTTTTCCTGGAGCAAATCATCAATGCCTACTTTTTTGTTAAATGCCAGGACAAATGCCTTAATATGTCTAGAGTCTATATTTCCAAGGGTCCATTTCTGCAACTCAATTCATCTCCCTAGAAAACCAACCCAGCTCTGGGATATGATAGGCCTAAAGGAACATTCTATTATCTGATTCAACTCTCAAAAGTTTTCCAAGATACACTGTGAATGAGATTTAAAGAATTTGCTTATTGTGAAGAAAAGGATTATTTCTCTGGAAGCATAGTTACTCTTGCCTCTAAGATTAAAGATTAAAACAGAAAAGATGTAAATGAGATGGGGTCTTTGAATTTGACAATGAAGGAAATCCTTAGAGAATTTTATACTTTTAGGAATTCCCATAGGGCAAACAACTTCATATCAACATTGGTCTGATTCCAGTGGACCAGAGAAAAAATTTTGAGACAAAGATTTCTATAAAAATTATAACAGAAAATTAAGTTTTTTGAGTCATAATGAAGATATCTGCAAACAGTTCAATCTTCTGCCAATTCTGTTATTTAATAAATTTGCCTCTTACAATTAAATCCAAGTATGCATAAAAAGTTACCATGCACATGAAAAAACAAGTTTAGCTGTTTATCAAAAAATATTTTGTATGTTTAAAATAAATCTTTTAAACCGACCACTCTTTTGATCCTTTATTATACGTATGGCTACAGTGGAGCATTATTTTAATTAATTCATCATTTTTGTATCCAAGATCATTTGTTATTTTTTTCAGTTCCTTCTATATCCTCTCCAGGTACTTTAAACTACTTCACTAACATTTTAATGACAAGTCATGTTTAAGTCCCTTGACATATAGCTTCTAATATGAACTGCAGCCTAGTATCTTCAAATGAGCTGAGCTTTGCTACCATGAGATTTCTAATGCAGAGTGGAATTCTTTCAATTAACAGAATTAATTTTCAGACTTAAACCATTTTGTGGACTTCCTGAGGCAAAACAAAAGGTAGATTCACCACTGGTTACACTAAAGGGAAAGAGATTGCTTAAGGAATATGCCAAAATCAGGGAGAGACTGGGCAGGCCCTGGGCACCTGAGAAAAGCCCAGCTGTGTCAAGGATCATCAACTTTGACATTTACTACCCGTTTTCTCCAGAAGGTGGTGCTTGTCAGTCATTCCTGGATGGTTGTAAGAAAGGACGAGATCCCAATTCTTCATATATCCTGATTTTCTAAGAATCTGCCCTAGGTAAAAGAAGCCAACGAATGCAGAAGAAATACTAGACTGGCAAGACAGCATAATGTTTGAGCGTATCCACAACTCCCACATAATATGCACCAGAAGAGTGTGTACTGAAGGAATGGTTGGGGATATATGAATCTGTCAGCATGATGAAAGAAAAAAATTCATAGAATCATAAAATTTTCAGCTGAACAAGACTTTAAAGGTCATCTGTCCTAAGAGTTCTTAACAAACCCCTGGGAGGTGCGTGGATTATTTTTAGGAAGTCTGTAAACACCCTGAAGTTGTTTGCAAATTTCATGAGTGCATTATCCATGGGGAGGCTTCGTAGTTTTCATTATATTCCCAAAGGTGCCCCAAAATAAATAAGATTAAGTAAGGCTCATTTTATAAAGGAGTAAATGGAGTCACAGCATGGTTAAGCAACTTGTGCATGTCTCTTTCAGATAACAGTGGCAGAGCTAGAGATGGAACCTATTTTCCTGAGGGATGTTGCAACTACAAAAAATTCCGACAAAAATTCTTCATTTTTAACAATTAGAAGTGTTTACAAGGTACTCTGTTATATTTGTTTCTGAATCACATCCAAATAACTGTAAGTTTGGTTAAATACTCAGAGCTATTAGCATTAGGCTCATCATTTAGAAAATGCTTATTTGACCAAATGTTTCCTTTTTGATTGATTATGTTGGCATTATCCAGACATAGTCCAAATAGCAGCACACTCCCATGACCATGATCTTGTAAATATTCTGGCATCTCCCCCATTACCAATAAAACGATTCAGCACAAGTATGCAGAATAAAAGGGAGAAAAATGGGAAACATATGTCTGAGTTCTCCTTGTGAAATGTATAGTCATTAAGGGAATGATTTGTATTATGTGCCCTAAACATGCAGTTAGCAATCATGGGACCCAGCAAAGTGAAAAGAAGTAAGGTTTGAAGAGATATTTCCAAAGGAGAATCACAATCCTCCTTTCTAAACCAAAACAACCAAAAGGCCAAACCAGTGAGAAAGCATTTATATACGACTAAATACAAACTTTTTACTCCTGTGATATGATGTAGTCCCTCAGGATTTGGATAGGATGATAAAAAGGCAAATAGTCTAAGAAAACCTACAGAAAAGTAACTGCTACAAAGTAATTTTTTAATAATATGGCCCAAACTTAAATGAACCAAGCAACTTTATCAACAACAACAAAAATAGCACATAAGAGCCCAAACAAGTATCATAGGCTAACAAATACCATTAGTCTGTGTAGGGTTCACATCCTTCCCCCACCTCTATTTGAGCCACTCATTTTTCCTACCATCAGAAAAGTTTAGAAGTCCATTTTTCATGAGAAAATAGAATAAAAAAGAAGCTCAACTCCCCAGGGCAGCTGCGTGGAGCAGGAGCCTGGGAGTGTGGGCTTGATATTAATAGTACGAGCTTTGTGTTGTGAGGGGTGTGGAGGCTCAGGATGGCAGGGGTAGATGGCAGGGATAAGAGAATCCTGTGGGGACTCTCTGGCAGGGGCAGTTGGGAGCAAAGGGAACCATCCCTTTGCACATATGTGAGCACCCTGGGGGAATTCTTGGAGGGGTGCATGCCCTCAGAGGAGGGAGACTGGGTTTCCTGTTAATCTGGGCTGGAGGTTACTGAGTAATATACCCCGGGGCAAATTATTCACAAATTGCATTGTGAAATGCCATTACGCCAGATAGAGAGTCTCTGAGGATGGTGGTGTTGGAAAATAGGAGGAGACAAGAAGTAGTTGGAAGCCCAGACAATACTGAGAAAAATACAGTCATGCTTGACAATTCCAGTTTGGGGGATGTTTCCCTAATTGAGACACTATTAAGGAAGAGGCAAGTGCTGAAAGCCATCAAGGCTTTTTACACAAGCAAAAAGAAAATAAACATTATTGTCTAAAAGCAATGTCCAGGTAGCATTGGTATTTATGACATGGATACAGCATTATGTGAACTAATTTTCACAGTGAGTCACTTTGCATTCAATGTGATGGGTGTATTCGTCATTGCACTTACCACAAAAGGAGGTATTCAACACTCAGTGGGACCGCATCTTAATGTTGGTGGTAAGAGCTGGGGCTACAAAAAGGTGATGGGTGGAAGGCAAAGGCTAGATGTTCCACCCCTTAAAACTCGCATCAAGGTCAATTGCAAATTTCAAAGCTTAGTAATACCAGGAAGTGAGTCTGGTTAGTAAATTCATTCTTCTCTCTTCGGGATGGCTGCTAGCTACATTAGTCAACTCGGGAAACAAACTGGCCTTATTCTTCATGCCTGGGAATGTGTGAAGCACAGCATCAAGTGTCCACATTCGGTGAGCGTCCGCAGCCATGAGCTAACAGGCTCAATCCTGCCATATATAGGCAGAGTCTTGGGCTGCTCTGTTTGGTCTGTTCTCCCAAGACAGGTCCTGGAACATTTTGCTTTAGTGACTTACTTGCTAAGGAAGGCCTTGAATCAGAGATCACCACATGAAATCTTCAGATTGTAAATCCATGGGGGAGGAAGATTTGTACTGTGTATTACATATATTGGTTTGTTGTCTGGTGAAAGAGGTCTCCAGTCTTATGTGGCCAGCTGTCCAGAAACTATCCTTCCTGTGGGGCATTCACACTTAATTGTTAGAAATGGGTCTTACTTACTTGCCACTTTATCTTAACTCCATTAAGTTTTACTGCATGTTAGACAGTGGGTATTATTTACTGGCTGCTCACAAGCCAGTGGCAGTGGTTACATTTCACCCAGGTTTGTTTGTGTGTGATGTTTCCGTGATAATCAATGTTCTGGAACTTCTGCCAACTCAAAAACCCATTTCACTGCTTGGGGACTTTGTTGATAATTCATATTTTCTGGCCATCAGATACCATTTTTCTCTTCAACACTTCCACGAGGGTGTCCAAATCTAGGGCAGGTCTTCTGTCTTCAAAAAAAATCCCATCATGAGAAATCTATGTGGGGTAATGGTATTTTGCAATGTAATTTGTGAATAATTTGTCCTGGAGTACATCGCTCAGTAATGTTCAGCCCAGATGAACGGGAAACCCAGTCTCCCTCCTCTAAGGTCATGCGCCCCTCCAAGAAGCTCACACATGTGCACAGGGATGGTTCTGTTTGCTCCCAGCTTCCCCTGGCATATGACACTCACACACTCTTCAGGTTGGAAACATCATAACCGATTCTATAGACCAGCTGCATAAGAGTGAATTACACCCATCTCATCCTGACTGCTGCTGGCACAGCCAGAGAGCTGCTGAGCATCTAAAGACCCAGACAAAAGAGATCTGCTACTGCTGCTGCTGCTATTCAAGCAGCATGTCAGTGCCCGTCATTCATATATGAAGCAGGATTGCTTGGATCTGAAACTCCTATTTTAGTGCATGTCTTTGTCCAGGCCTCAGAGATTTAAAGACTTGAAATTTCATCCAAGGGCATCTCATTCTGACATAGCCTCTTCTCCCAATGTCTATATTCGCAGAAGCACTTTTTGGCAACATGAATAAAACTAGGTCAGGTTCTGGTATTCAGATACTCAGATCATGAGTCAGGTCACTGACCCCATTTTTTTCTTGCCATCAAGAAAATTTTATCCCTGGAGCTTTTGTTGCCCTCCCCAGCCATAGGGCCTTGGTGAAGACCACCCTGTCAGATCACAGGAGTTTTGGAAATTGAACAGAAATTTAATAAGGGCTTGTGGGTTTGCACAAATTTGCCCATGTTCTCTCTAGCCATCATGCAAGTTCATACATAATAGTTGTTTTCTTACCCAACCTCCTCACCCTCCCCCCAAAAAAATTCCCTTCACTAGATACTCCACTGCCTTAAGTATAGCAAAGTGGCGAAGTACAAACATTAGAATGAGGATATCCTGAGTTAGAATATGAACTCCATTCTAGATCTGTGTCCTTGAGAGTGTGACTGAGCCTTCTAAACTTGAGTATCTTTATCTGCATACTGAAAATAATAAAGAGGATAATAACTTTACAGGATTGTTAATGAGATTCAAATTAGTTAATAATATAAAGACTTTAGAGCAGCATTTGGCAGTAGTAAGTATACAACAAAGGGTAGCTATAATACGTATCTGTTGTAAGTTGAAGGTGTGGTTCGCCCAGTCACAAATGAGGCTTATGAAAGCGTCATGGTGTAGGGGGATCCATCTGTTCTGTCCCTCTTGAGCAATAGAATTTCGACGACAATTGGCAGGTGGAGTGCTTGTATCCCCGATACCTATCTATAATAACTCCTGGCATGCTCCTTAAACAAAGAGTTTATGAAGATAACAAAATTATTAGCTGAAGATGACTGGACCCACCCAAATGGAATGGAAATTATATTTAGGTCACAAGTATCAAGTGTACAGATAACAGTGTAACTACACAGTTAACTCAGACATAATAAGATACAATAAGTATGGGCCATGACAGTAATGTCCAGTCTCTCCTCACTAAAGAAGCTGCAGAATTGATCTCTCTTTTCTTTTGCAATTTTTTTTTTTTGCATTTTAAAACAAATGCTCCTTGTAAAAAATTCAATTATGTCAAAACAATAAAGATAATAAAAAGTTAAATTGCTATAGTTAAATTTTAAAAACCAAAAGTATGACATTTTGTATAAGAAAAAATAAAAGTCCCTATGAGTCTTTTCCCTAATTTTTATCATCTCACTTCTGAGAAGTAGACACTGAAAATAGTTTAACGTATGGACTTCTATACATTTCTATCTATATATAAATAGGCAAACATGCATATGTATGGATACACAGTCATGCCTCATTGTGGGATACTTTCTGAGAAACACGTCATAGGTGATTTTGTCATATGAACATCATAGAGTGTACTTACATAAACCTATAGACAGCATAGCCTACTACACACCTAGGCTATATGGGGTAGTCTATTGCTTCTAAGCTACAAACCTGTACAGCACTGAATGCCATAGGCAATTATAACACAGTGGTAAGTACTGATGTATCTAAACACATCTAAACATAGCAAAAGAACAGTAAAAATACAGTATTGTGATGTTATGGGACCAACATTGTATATGTAGTCCATCATTAACTGAAACATCATTATGTGAGGCATGACTATATGTACTTTTTTTAACAAAAATAATCTCATACTATATGTTCTATTCTGACTTGGTTTTTCCCTTAGCAATATATTTTTGTGTACCTTTTTACATTAGTAAGTTTAGATTTTCTTAACTCTTAATGACTGTATAATTTAGATTGAACTTGTTAACCTCCCAACAAGTAGACACAAGTTCCTATTTTTTGGTCTTTATTAAAAATTAATATCATTTATGATTTTCAAATCTTTTAAATGAAGATTTAAGCAATGTATACTGTTTTTATTTATGAGCAAGGTGGTGCTATTTTAATTTTTTTGTTGATTTGTATTTTTTCCATGTGGCCTGCATTCTTATATCCTCTTTTGAAATTTCTGCAGGATAATTTTTTTTATTCTTATTAATTTATAAGAACTTTTTGTGTATTAAATTAACCCCTTAAGAGTCATATGTGTGGCAACTATATTTTTTCTATGCCATTGATATTATTGTTTTACTTTGTTTATAATGTTTTGTGTTAGATATAAAGGTTTGAAACAAACTTATCTAGATTTTAGCTTATTAACTAAAAGTTCTTGTCATTCTGAGAAATATCTTTCTTAGTCCAAGATTACCAAAACAGAGTTTATTTTTTCTTCAGGTATTTTACATTTAAAAAGCATTTAAACCTGTAATCTACTCTCTGAATTAATAAATAACTATTCCACTTTGTTCAAATAGCTACTCATTTCTACCAACAAAAATTAATAAGTAGTGTATCTCTTCCCAACTGTTTTGCAAACCCATTTTAACATACTAAAATCTCCATTTTTCCATAAATATATTTCTCACTGCTCCCTTCTCTCCCTGGGAGATTCTTCTCTTGGTCTTCCTGTCTATTCTTATATCATCATTTTAAACATTATCTCTTTTTTGAAATAATTTAATATTTTGCATATTTTTCTCTCCCTTGTTAGACTTTTTCAGATTTTTCTTCACTTTTCACAAGTATTTTTTCAAATAAATTTTAAAATAATTTTTGTAAGAGGTAATTTGATTATTTTTGATGAGGATTACAAATAATTTCAACACTATTTTAGGGTGAATTTGCATCTTTATTATGCTAAGCGATTTTTTTTTCCAAAAACAAGTATATGCTTTTCCATTTACTTAAGCCTTATTTTATGTGACTCAGTAAAATCTAAATATTTCCCTTCATATATATCATTCACATTTCTTGTTGATTCACTGGTATTTTAATATTTTGCTGTTATTCTGAATGAGTTCTTATATTTAACTTCATTTATTACTATTTATTTTTTATATACAGGATATTTGTTTATTGTACTTATTTTAACTGCCACCTTGCTTGATTTCTCATATTCTCTTTAATGTTTTCTAACACTTCTTTCAGGTATAAAATAATATTATTAGAATCTAGGTGATGGGTATACAGATATCCACTGTAGATATCTTTCAAATTTTTTGTATCTTGGAAATTTTTCTATATGTTTGAAAATTTTCATAGCAGAATGTGGGGGTACAACTATTTTATCTGACTGCACTAACCCATACTTTGAATATTTCCCTATAACCCATCTATAATTATATAGCTACATGAGATATTATTCAGCTTAGATCTTACTTGGCCAAATGCTTTTTAACTCACTCAATCACTCAATATCTTTGCTATTAGATACATTTTCATATTTTTTATATCTGTAATCTCTCCCTCCCTTTTTTTTAATCAGAGTGGTGGCTAATTAACTCAATAATTAGGGCTTATTTTATTATTTGCCATACTGAGAAATTTTGAAAAAAAAATCAGTGTGGTTTTAACTGATTTTAACATCATTTATTATTTGCATTATTAATTGTGATTATCATTTGTGAGCACATACAGCACAAAATCCCTGCTCTGGGGAGTATATCAAAGCTCACATTTAATTATTATCTTGAAATGTTATGGTATTCTAAATAACAACAAAAGCTATGAGAGTCTAGAAATAATTAAAGTTTATAATTAATACTACCAGTTTAATGTTACTATATAATCTCCAATTGGCCAAATAAATAATTATTGAAATCTCCAAACTTATTAAAACTAACTAACATCTGTAGGGACAATTTGGCAATAACCTCGAGTCATGATGCCTTATCATTCATATGCCATTAATTTTATTAGTTTTACGCTTCAATGCTCAAATAGAACAAAAGGATTAGAACTGGTTAAAGCTTTATACGAGAATAAGTACACAAATGCCGGGTTTATAAACCTATTCATTTGTTTTTTATGCTCTATGTTTCCCTAAGAGGTTTCCAGACCAGCCACTTTGCTACAGTTTATATGTTAGGCAAACCCAAGCACAAAGACATACATAATGAACTTCAGGAATCACATATTCACATTTACATACGCTGACTATCTAGAGATAATTTTAATACAAAAACATATTTGAGTTCCTTGATATGCTTGTATACCTTCTTAAAAGCATGATTGGGAATGTCTTTCCCATTGGAAATCCACAGGACAAAAACATCTTCTTCCCTTTTATTTTATGTTTTGTACCTCCAGGAACTAACGTGCTGCTTTGTTCACAGAAAATTCTCAATAAATTATTGTGTGACTGACAAAGCTTCTAGGAAGAGCAGCAATGTTTTCTCATAAACAGTGCTCTCCCTGAGTTTGGCTCTGGTCAGGAAGAGAGTAGGGCAGAATTGTAATGAGACTGACTATTTGATTTTGGACATGTGTCACCTGAGGACTGAAGAGCAGAGTAAGTATCGCCGTGAGCCTGGTTGGGCCCATTCACCCCCAGTTCTGCCCAAGAGAGGAGCAACTCTGAATTTATTACTGCACTAGCCTCACAACATAGACTAAGTTCTGAAACAGTACTGATGTTCAGTCATTATTTGTTAAATGTATAAATGATAGAGACCCCAAGGAAGGTTGTTTTTAAGTAAAAATAAACAAAATAAAGAATGTGGTTCAGATTCAGAAATATGGACTTGAATGCTTACATTACCAAGCTACTCAACCAACCACTGAATCACACATCTCCAAACATCTGTGACTGTGAAATATCTTTATTATTTAAGCCATATTAGTTATAGACCATTTCTTTTAGTTGCAATAACTATATTTGAATCAAAATGTAAGTAAAATGAAGTTTTTGCATCTCTCTAACCAGATCTAATTAAAAATATTTGCTGTTATTTCCTTTCAGACATTTTTCTATGCATGTATACAAATACATCTAATTTCTGTTTTTATAAGACTAGGATCATATTGAAATACAATTTTATATACTGCTTTTTGTGTACCATCATATTATGTTTTTGAATGTCATTGAATAATCTCTAAAACAACAATTTATAATAGTATGAATATACCATGGTTAATCTGTGTGTTGTTAGACAGGATATGCCTTTTCCTATTTAATATTTGAGACAGAACTTTTGTTGCCTAAAAGCTATTATACCACTTTCAGGGGAAAAAAATAGATACGTATTAATAGTAATTGTTAGAAAAAGAATTAAAGGGAAATAAAATACATCTCTTCTTTAGAAACTGATAATTACATGGGAAGTCAGACAAAACACAACTCAAGAGGTGTGACATTTCCAAAATATAGCTGTGAGTAACTTTAAAGATCTAAAGAGAAGAAAGTGAGAGCTGATTTTTGAGTGAGGGCTCAAAGGGGTGAGCAGTGTAGACACCTTGCCAATGTAGCTTCAGGGTCTAAAGTTGAGTCAGCTTTGTTTACGAAGCAAAAGGTGCCCATAAAGAGCTCCTGATGCTGTGTGTAAAACATTAAGTTCCTTACCTTTTCTGGAATTCTTACAGAGAGAACACTCAACGTTAGTTGAAATTCCTCCAAAAAATTTCTGGCATGTTCCCTCCCATATAAAGCAGGGGGAAAAAAAAAAAAAGGAATGAGGGAAGGAAGTTCTCCGGGTCATAGGGTGCACATGCCACATGCACAGGTTCCCCAAGCTTGGATGACCTGTGTTTGATGGTCAGCAGGCACGTACTGCAACCAGAATGCCTGTAGTAAAAGCATGTTTTATACGTATAACGGCTAATGCTTAAAGAGGGAATATTTGCACTGTGACTGGCTTTCTTCTACCTGACTTACATATACTGACTTGTTAATCCACATAATAACTATATTGAGGAATATCTCATTATAATCTGCATTTTCTAGAAAAAGAAATGGAGGCAAAGAGAGGGTTAGCTCAAAATAACACAGCTGCTAAGTAGTGAAGCTAGCATTCTAACTCTGGAGTCCACATTCTCAACTGTTAGGATGAAGATTCCCAAACCTTAGTTTAAGGTACCTTTAATGATTCAGTATTTTTTTTTTATATTGTCCCAAGGCCAGGAGATGTCTAAGAGTTCCATTTATTAAGTATTGATAGTTAATTCGAAATAACTTTGTTTTATGTCCTAACAACTTACTAGCCATTTAAGGATAATATACATACATCGGAAGAAAACATATTTTAGTTCATTTGTATGTGGCCACAATTGTTCCTAACATGTTTTGTGCACATGTTGGGCACTGCACAACTTTTCAGATCTTGGAAATCAGATTGGGTGTGGCTACCCTCATTTCCTGATTCACATTGATTACGGTGTCCTATTTCCTTTTTGTTATAGCAACTGCCCCAACTCAGCTTTACAATAATAAGCCGTCATTGAAAGGAATGTAGCATGATCTAACGTGTAAACTATGAACTACCTTGAGCTAGTAGGTCTCATGCTGTCAACAAATGTCATTTAATACCATCTGCCCCTCCAAAATTCAAAATACTCTGTGCAGCCTCTGTGAGTTCCCTGTACTACCCTGGGGTACCTCAGTGCAGTTTAGGAATTGTGGCTATAGGCAATATTGCCACTTGAGTTCAAGACCCAGTAGAGCAATGAATTGTGATTGCATTTAATTTAAAAAGCACCCTTTGAAAAATTATATCCAACGTTGCCAGCTTCATTATTCAAAGCTTATGTGTATTTAATTGAGAGATTCTTTCACTTGGCTTAGCAACCCTTTGAGATAAGTGTTGCAAATCAATGGGAATGAAAATGAAGCCATTTGGAGTCTTAGCCATTTTAAGTTTCTACAGCTATGAAACATGGGGCTGGACGAAATGGTTTCTAAAGTCTTTTCTAGACTTTGATCACTGGAGTCTATACGTTCAGGTCTTTTCTTTCTACATGTAGGTGTAACACTGCTTTTCCATGGGAAGATTCCCTTCCAGCCCCTGCTCCTCCCTCCACCCCCAGTTTCCTTCAGCGTTAAGCCATAGACAATGACACAATAAACAGACTAGATCCAGATTGGAGGACCTCCTGAGTTCTACTCTGAGCTCTTACATATACCATCTGTAAGACCTTGGGCAAGTCACCTCACCTTTTTGCACTCATTCTCCTTATCTATGAATTGAGGGCAGCAGTGACTATCTTACCAAAATGTGGTATGGTGAAAACAGTGTGTGTGTCATAATATTCCTCAAAATTGTAAATCAGTGTATGATTATATTATGACGATGATGAGTATGAGTTTGTATTCTAGAAGTGTTAACATCTGTCTAGATTAGCACCATTGGCAGGCTATGGTGATAATTGCAAGTTTGTTAAGGGAAAATTGTTTTTTATGGTTTCATAATTTATAATCTATATATGCCAATCCCACCCTGCAATTCTGCCCACTTATAATCATTTTAATGCTAGGTTGATTAGATGAACACTTTTAGTGCAATATATTTCTAATCTAGCTTTGTTCTTCTTGGTGCCTGATCATTTTGATGGTGGCCAACAAATTTTTAAGCTCTTTAAACATATTTTTAAACAAAACCAGACACATATTATTATACTCCAAACTCAATCATTATTATAGCTCATTAAAGTTAAAGCCTATTAAAAGTTAGCTTCTCTAACCATCTACTCCTAGCCTCCCAGAAAATGAAAATATAACTTTGTTTTTAGACTGTGCAAAGATGCCCCTTAGTAAAAATCAGAGAAGTCAGACAGTAACATTTTGATGCTTTGGGGAAAATATTTTCATCATTTAGTGAGTCATTGAGAATGTGGTTAAAGTTGTCATTTATTGCGTTAGTGTTACCTCTTTAACTTAATGGAATTTTCTCTGTTCTTGGTGTGAAGGAAGTTGTATTTCTCCTATAAACCTTCTCTGTTTTAACTTTTTTTCTCTTTGACTTTGGCTATTAGCAAGTTCAAAGACAAAATGGCTTCCACTGTATATGTAACACAACTCCTGACTTCAGTTAAGTTCTTGCCCCTTATTTTCCCTTTGCCTCATTTTTTCTTACCAAATATTTATCTTACTTAATTTTATTTTGCATATTGTGTGCCTCATTTTAAAATATGCCAAATCCTTTAGAGAAGACATGGATAAATAAAGCAGGTTCAGCCTGATTATCAGGCCAGGCCCTGACAAAAAAAGAACAGCATATCCAAGAAGGGTAATTTAAGGAGATTAGTCAAAGGAACTATTTACAAAGTTGTGAATAGGGTTTAAGGAGCCTAAAAATGAGGGTGCAATGCCCAGGGGAAGTAACAGCATCAAGCTTTCCACCTATAGCCTGGAGGTGATGAAGGGAAGGAGCCTTTACTGGAATCCAGCAAGGGCAGTGGTGTGAGAAGAGCCACCTGGCAGGAGGTGTGGCCCTTGGTTGTGGCTCAGCCAATGTAGAGAGAACTCACAGGGAGGAAACCAGAGGGAATAAACACCCCAATGTTGCTCTTTTCTTGCCTGCTGTTCTGATGCCAGATGTCAAACCCAACAGGGAAATGGAGGACCAGGGAGCCCACTGATCCAGTGCATGTGGGCAAGCCTCTGGCAGGGGCACAGAGTGGGGGGAGAAGGGTGGTGAGCGGCACTGGAGGTGCAAATGGAAGATCTCCAGTACACCTAGCAATACGTAGTAATGGAAATACATTAAAGCGATGCATAAGAGATGATACATAAAGATACACAAAGAGATGAATCTATAGGCTAGAGGGAAAAATATACAGTATTTATTGTCCCTGTTGGTCAGTATTCCAAAATGCAATATTCAAGAAATCCATGATCATCTAATAATATACTCTAGCATAATTTTATAAAAACTGTCAATACTGAGTACATGTAATTTCAGAATATAAAATAAAATTAAAACTTACAGCATACTCTCATCATGACCAAAAGTTTTAAAAATATGAGTTGTATACACGTTCTACCCATCTCCAACTGCACACAAATTAAAGAGAAAATTTGGTGTTGAAATACAGAACCTTTATTCATTCTCTGCTATCCTGTCATGGCAAATATCCAGAGCAAAGAATTGCAGAAATGGCAAGACAAAGATGAAATACACTTGAAGTTGTGAAATTCGGCATATAAACCATTAGAAGACTAATTTTAAAAATTTAGATGTAGGCATTTAGAATCTGGAAGAGAGATGCTTTTGTCAGCCAACATGTTATGCAGAAATGAGTCTAATAAGAAAGATAAAAACATATAGAATCATACTTAAAAATGTTTTATATTTGTATTGGTCTTCCACTCCCATTCAACACCCCCCCCACCAGGCCTAAATAAGTTATATCTTCATTTCCTTCCACCTGGTTTTGTTGCCTGAGAGATGAAAACAAATCCATTTTCCGTCAAGGTAAAGATAAAGAAAGGGAGAAAAAAAAAAAAAAAGAAATGAAAACAAAAAGAAAAGAACCTTGGATACTTTGGATACTTTGAGAGGACATGATAAATTTAAGTGATTTGAACAGCTTAAACTGGGTGTATTCAGCAATATGTCACTGTTATGTCACTGAAATATTTACCATTGTCACTTGCTTTGATAATTGCAGTGGGTCTTTGTGGATTTTAAATTGATTTTGACACTTGTGCCTATTTGTGTTCTCCAGCTCATTTAGATTTAAACATTTATCAGTGAGTTAAATACTAAATTTTGCTTGATTTGAAAAATTGGACTATTGTTCTATCAGTTACTTTGTGAATTAAATCAGATTTCAAATGCTACTTAATAGCAACCAAATCTACTGAGTATTGACTTTAATTAATTTTCTGTCTCCAACTCTGCAAAGCAATCAACAATTAAACCAAATGTTACTGCCTTTGGGGTGTCGGCTGCTTGAAATGCAATTTTCTTTCATGGTATGTCTTAAAATCTCTGTTAATATAATAGCTTAAACTCATTTCTTGTACTCACAGTGATAAATCTATGTAGGTGGTATTTTTTTTTTTTTGAATTGAGTTCTCCATCATGAATGCATCACGTTGCTGAAATTCTTGATCTAAAACTCAGGCATTTTGGAAACTAGTTAATTCCTATCTCTTAACTAAGCAATCCTTGTAATTTTCTGATAGGCTTTAAGGCATGTCTACCAAACCATTTAGTTCATTCCTGAGAAGCTTCAGTTTCTGAAATGAGCTTTCACTTCTTCCTGATAAAATAACAGCTTTGTTTGACATGCCACTGGATACTGCTACGTTAGCCTTCAACCGGATTGTCTTACAACCCATAAGAAGTGTGTATGGGAACAAATAAATAGAGGTGACTCCAAGGGTCATGGGAAATTTCCCTGGCATACAGAACAATGTGAGATATGTCTAAGAAAAATATTTAGTTTCATAATTTGGGAATACGATTTCGTTTAGCATTTTTGGAACATGTGTTTAAATCGGTAAGCAGTAAGCTTAGGAAAGCAGTACTGAAGTGTTTGAGCTTTCAGTCATTTCACCCTTAGCTCTGATGGTCATTTGGTTCACAAGCAGTGGCAGAGATTCAAGCAGCTTGGACCATGGAAACACACCCACTCCATTTCCTAGGTGTTGCATGTTACAATGTCTTGGGGTCGTTTTGCTGTTTTTGCTCTGTTATGTCCAGAATTGACCACATGATTGCCTTAATTCTCCATTTCCTTTAGGCTTTTAGGACTCTGGGCTGAAAGGAATCTTTCAGGTTGTTTTGTCCAATCAACCATCTGGTGCTAAATCTGTGTACCCTTCTTGCATTCCCCAACCTCTCCAGCAAGTAGCAGATTTTGAAGGAAATACATTAAATGAGCTACAAACTTCTCTATCACTTATTTACCTTGAACTTGCTGATTATTAATAGGTTCCAGATCTAGACAGATGTGGATCTAGATAAATCCAGATCATTTTTCTGTGACCCAGGAAAATGGGGGCCTACCCTGAGGCTACCTAGAAATGTATGGCTTTGACATTAAGGAAACCCTTTTCTCCAATCTCTGTGGGCATCTTCCCGCTGTAGTTTTTGTTCCTTTTAGAGGCTAACTTCCAGGGTTCTCACCAATCCAATTGCCAAAACAAAGCAAAACAAACAAAACAAGGTTGGAAACCCACATGTGATCCTGCCCTAGGTGCTGGGCAGCTGACGGGTACTGGGCAGACCCTACTACCTAAGCCATAGATAGCATGACAGTAAAATCTTAAGCCACCACTGGGTATTCACTTCTGACTGGCCATTTCTGAACAGCACTTTGCTGTGATTTTAGAAATGATCTGATGCCTTGGTTATCTTGGTAAAACCTAAACTATAGCCTTTGTGGCATGTGTCTCTTTTAGAACTACATTAATAATGTAAATACTAGTCACTGAATCTATGTCAGAGAGTTCCCAGACAGGAGGCAGGATTGCATGACAGTTTAAAGTTGGAACTGTAGAAGCAGAACATGTGACGTTGTATCCAGTTTCTACCACTTCCTGGCTGCATTGCATGAACTTAAGCAAATAAATTAAATGTCTTTGTTTCTTCATCTACAAAATGGGAATAATACAAGACATGTAAAGTGCTGTGGATGGTGCTAGCCTACAGCAAGCGTAAAATGAGTATGAGCTATCGTCGTCATTAGTCTGGAATGAACTATGGTGAGAAGGCCATTCTGACCAGTGCCAGGCAGGTGGTAATAATTTGAGCCCAGGCAGAACTCTTGGCCTTCTCTGTACATGCTATGCTTGCTACAGACACTTCATAGACTTGCTACACTAGAACCTGCACCCTTCTTTAGACAAGTCTACTGTGCTTTATCTTGTAAGTAGATGACAATCAATTATATGTTAAAAGAGATCTGGGGAAGGATATTCCACAACTGCCTCCTACGACAAGCAGATATTGCCATCAGGAAATCGTTTGCATCTCACCTTTGCAGTTTAAACCAATGTCTTTATTCTGTTCTTAGTGAAGAGGAAAAGCCTCTGCTCCTAGATTCTGTAAATGGTGAGTGGGTAAGAGTGGGTGGGGAGAGAGAGGCAGGAAGTAAGACCACCCATGTGAGACAGGAGATGGGCATTTGCGACCCAGTTTTGTTGCAGCCACCATAGTGAGCCTGGGTATGTCAACAGTTTTCTTACCCACAGATGACCCTTCAAGTTTATTTCCCGTCCAACCTGCTGTAACTCCCATAAATACCTTGATATGTGAATGTTGTTTTTAACTTACTTTTTAGAGATGATACAAATAAATTGCCGACTGCAGTGACTGGCTTACAGTAGGCATGCAATGCATTTTTGTTCCTTTTTCTTCTTCCTCCTTTTCACCGTAGTAAGAGAAATCCCATTATTGGAGGATGGTTTCTGTGATGGCAATCTATTATAATATAATTCTTCTTAGATCACTCATATATTGTCACTTAATTAAGAATCTGTTACCAATAGATATTGAATAGGGCTTATTCATTGAAGATATGGACAAAAAGGAAACACAAACAGTGCAAATTGTCGTTTGCCCTCCTGATGCCTGATCAAGTCTGTCTTCACTGACATAGATGGGATTGGAGATGGTATTAAAGCCTCTTCTTATTCCACGACTGCACCACGGCTGACACTAGGTCTCCATTTATAGTTGTTTTGCTTATTCTTCTGGGGCAAATTAGAAAAAGGCTAGTTTGGTTTCAAATTCATCTGAACGCAATAACAGCGCCACCCCTACCTACAGAAGGCCTCACTGTATTTTCATACTTCCTGCACTGAGCTTTTAACCATCAGAGCAAAACTAATTTCTCTCAAGTTCATCTGCCTTTACTGATCATATTACTCTGTGTGTGTGTGTGTGTGTGTGTGTGTGTGTGTGTGTGTGTGTGTGTGTGTGTGTGTGTTGAAGGAACAGTGGGAATGGAGCTTACATTTAATGAGTTCAATTATTTTCAGCAATACGAGATATCAAAATATTTCTCCAGCCAGATTTTGCTGACTGGTACAAAATTGTATGCGACCCACTCTTACCATTTGCACCCCAAATGTGAGTATATCCAGAAGTGGAAACATAATGTTTTGCGGAAAAATATCTCCAGTGCAGGGCATAACACATGCCTTACCTTTACAAGGCAAACAAAAGCAACCAAGGTTAATAAACTGCAAGCAGAACCTGAAGAAGAATGCTCTATGTGAGAAGTTCTCAAATGTGGCTGCACATGGAATTACCTGAAGGGCTTTGCCCCCTGGTCCCACTCCCAAAGCTTCTGCTGGAAGTTGTCTAGGGCACAGCCTGGACATGAGGATTTTTAAAAGCTCTCTGGGTGATTCCAATGTGTAGCTAAGTTTTAGAACCATTGATCTACATCTGTGCACCTTAAATTTGGCTTATGAAAAAATTCCTATGAGGAGGAAGTCAGTGGTAAATTTATATTTTTTAATGACCAATCAATTGCTTCTGAATTGTGTATATAGATATTTCCCTCTTTAGATGACTGTTTACAGGAAACTAGAAAGGGATTGAAAATAAGGTGGAGAAATTTTGTCATCATTAGAAAATCCAACATAACAAGGAAGTAAAGGAGATAGAAGTTCATGTTGCTCTTACGTAAAATGTCTAGAGATGTGCAGACCCATTGCTATCGGGTGGCTCCACTGATCATAGGGAACTTCTTTCCTATCTTCTTTTGTTCCACTTCTGTCTTTAACAATGCACTTCCTCATGTTTGTCCAAAATAGCTGTGCGACTCCACCCTTCTTCAGATGGAGGAAAGAGGAAGGAGGAAAAACATCCCATTTAAAGATACTTCCCAGATGTAGAAGTATCTTCAACTTTGACTTACATTTCTTTAGCTGAATGATTCTCAACTGGGGAACATTTTGCCCCTTAGGTGACATCTGACAGTTTCTCCGGACACTTTTGTTTGTCACAACTGGGGTGGGGAGGGGAGGAGGAGACTATTGGCATCTGGTGGCTAGAGGCCAGGGATGCTGCTAAACATTTCACAAGGCACAGAGCAGCCCCCCATGACAAAGAATTATTCAGTCCAAAATGTCAACAGTGTCAATTGAGAAACTCTGAAAAGCTTAGCCATAACTTGGTCATGTGGCCCTAACTAATTGCAAGGAAGATAGGAAACTGTGGCCTATATTCTGAAAGGCTATATGCCTATTTAAAAATCATGGATTCTATCTCTGAAAAGGATAGAATGACATGGGATGGGGAAAATGCTTGTGCCATGATATCTTTTACATTCTATGTTTCAACTCTGGCCAAAAAGTTTTCAAAACTGAAGTTTACTCATCCATGATCCACTGTGCAACCATGATACAAACTATATGCCCAGCATGCACTGGCCAGTTTTTGAAGCAAAACCAGCTATTTACATAAACAGAAATGTAATTTTCATGAGGGCTTCTCTGGCTACTGTTCCTAGGAAGCTGGGATTATATTTTAATGAGTTAATCTCTCATGACTGTTCAGGAAGAGCCTGCTAGGCATTGACTGCATCAGTAATGGTTTACAAAAGGAGTTTCCAGGAAAGACTGTGCACTTTGCATTTTCTCTTTCCTCCCACCTCCCTTTGCATAGAAATGTCCCTTGAAATAGAGCAGGAGTACCATAGATATCCACCTCCTGTTGTCTCTTCTAGTGCTTAATGTATATGGAGACAATATGATAGAGTAAAGCCGGACTTTTGAGTATATCCAATCCAACCTCATTTGGTAGATGAGTAAAGCAGGCCCCAGAGACTGAGATTCTAGTCCTAGCACCACTTCAAAGTAAACATGTGATCTTAGGCTACTTCTTTACCATCTCTTGGCCTCAATTCACCTCTAAAATAAAAGAATTAGAAGAGACGATGTCTTGGGTCCCTTCTAACTTTTAAGTTATTTGTATCCCGAAACTCTGACTCTAAGAGTTTTAGCTAGATCTATAGAATGGAGAATGGAGTAGCTGAACCTAGAAGCTGCCTTCTGATTTTGAGCTCACTTGCAGATTTTGCATTTTTCATTTTGTTCTCAGGTTTATCCTGGCTACCAATTAGCATGATGCAGATATAAACGTCCTGAGAGGTCAGGCTTTCCTTAGAGACAAAGGTTTGTTAAACAATGTTACAGTTGGAACATTCCAAAGAATTTTTCAGTCCTATTTCAGCTAAACTTATGTTTAATTCTAGGACAGTAACAATTCACAGGTAATACATAAAGTTGTCTGAACTTTAGAAGAAAAATCAATGAAATTCTGTCTATGAAGCAATTCTTATTGAAGTCCATGTCTTTTGTAATGACTTTATACATAATGCAAATAATCTCTTTCTATTTTTTTAACTATCAAGTCAAAATATCTGATCTGGGTTTATTATCAGGTTTAAAATATTTAAAGGAAGAGAATTCAAGAGAGCATTCAGATGCTTACCCTGAAGTCTTCCTGAGGTGGGGAAGTTCACTACGGCTAACACCTTCCATCTGATTAACACACTTACGTACAGCAAGCTTCAGCCACTATGCAGAATGTTCTCATAAAATGCTTTTCTTTAGAAAGTTATGGATAGAATTTAGTTTTCTGGAATATTTTTTTCCTGGTTTTGGTATCTTGCAAATATTGGCTACTGATACAGCCATATTGTGGTAATGACAACATACTACAGACTACTTTCTCTCCTAAACTACACAGCTTCCTTCAAAGACGTGAGGGAGAAGACTCCCACTGCAACAAGAATGGACTGTTCTAGCCATAGGTGTTACCCAACACCATGTAAATGTAACAATGTGCAGATGTGAAGCACGAGTTCCCTTGAAATTTCTATACCCATTGTTATTTTCCAAAACTGGCCTATATTGTCTGAGAAAAAGACACAAGGTCAGAGCTCACTCTCCTAAAAAAAAACTTAATGTGGTATCCTGCCAGTTTACATCTATTGCCTATGATTTCCAACATAGAATTCAGAATAATGTTGGCCTTGATTGCATCACAATCTCAATGTTCCTGCAGTGTTTTCAAACATTTCATGTTTTACTTCTCAAAATACTGCTCTATTTGATTTCTTGTCTCCTAAATTTAACCTTTAAAACTAGTTGACAAAAGTGACAAGAACAGAAATATTTTTTAGCAGATTGATAAAAATAGGCCTTACTTCAAATCAGAGAGTTTTGGAAAAGTCAGTAAATTTTTAAAGTACTCTCAGTATATCCAAATATTTTGAAAAGTGAGTTCTTTGGGAAGTTGCCATAGCAGCAGGTATTTGAAGCTAGAAATATCTTTGAGATTATATGTTATGTTGGTGTTGAAATTGTCTTATTATAGAAAATGTCACAGATTTTCAATTCAACATTACTTGGCAACAGTCACGGCAGGTAAGAAAAAGCTGAGGAAAGTATTGAGGAAGGCAGCTATTGCTAATGCTTCCTTGTTTAACTTCGCCTTCCTAGGCAATTTGAAAAAGAATGAAATACATTACCTGCTCCCTATTTCTTTCATTCAGAGTAACTCTATTTCTGTGATAATGACATTCAGCACATCTCAATAACCAGGTGTAGATATCTTCCAAAAATGCAAATTATGCTTCACATAAAATGTCCAATTTTGCTAGGCTAGTTTTGTAAACAGAAGATGATTACTTATTCAACAGAGATCAGACAAAGTAAAATAACAGAAATCTTAGATGTTACCTCTACGGTGACATCCAGGGAATCCCCTTTAGGGTTGATTAACTTTACATGAGAATCTAAAATAATTACAGTTACACATGCTGAAGAATGAATTGTTCCCATAAGGCAATGATTACCACCAGCATCAAGGAAGAATTTCAGCCAGGCAATCAGAAATCACCAGTTATGCAGAGTATTTGCAAGAGATGATGTTGTTAGCCTATAAAAGAGCAGAAATGAATAACTTGGTAAAATTTTTAAAGGAAGTAGATGGGCCCATTTTGACTCCTGATAGTTGACTTGTGTGGACTGTACACACAGGTTCAAATGGGTTATGATACCTGGTAACAGCCAACTTGTAATGTCATGTTCATTGTTACCCACACTCATTTCCAAAATACTCTCCAACCACAATGATGAAAAACAAAGCAGAATAATTCTTGTTCAGATTGAATCTATTTCTTCTGTACTTTGGCTGGCCAAGCCCCTTACCTTTCCCCAAAGTAAGGATCTCCAATTTGCAAATTAATGAAGAATGTAACAATTATTTTATGTGTTTTTCTGTGTGTTTTTGAGATGCATGCTGTTCCACCATAACAGGAGTCAGCTTTATCCCTCTTTAAGATTTATCCTGCTGGTCATTCTTACTGAAACTTTATAGCTTTCTGCCATCAGGGATGGACTTAAGTGAGCAGATTTGAAGGAAGTTCCCATAACACAAACAAGAAGGGACTTTAGCTTTTACATAGCTCACATTTCCACATTTTAGATTTGAGATAGTTAAAGTACTTAGAATCAAATATCTTGTCCACAAATAATGACTAATTACTGGCAAGGCCAAATCCAAAATGCAGGTGTCCCCAAAATTGAGGGGCTTAAAACCACAGTGATTTATTTCTCATGATTTTGTGAGTTGACTGGGGAGGTTTTCTGCTGGTCTCACCTGGGCTTACATGAAAAGTTGCATTTATCTAGAATGTCACCTGGGCCAAAAGAAACAAGATGGCTTCACTCACTTGTCTTGTCAGCTTGGGCACTTAGGCTTTCTTCCAGGTGGCCTCTCATGCTCAAGGGGGCCAGAGCAGCTTCCTTCCATGGCAGTCTCAGTCAGTGTTGCAAGAGAGCAAAAGCAAAGGTTGTAAGGCCACTTAAGACCTGGGCCCAGAACTGACCCTGTCACTCCTATTCCATTCTGTAGGTCAAAGCTAGCCCTATAGACAGACAGAGGAAAAATGGTTTTCCGCCTTAATGGGAGGTGCAGTCAGGAAACATTGCAAAGGTGCATGAAAGGAAACACTGTAGCATCTTTGAAAATGCTCCTGTACCTCAGGTTACCAATTTCACTAAGTAAGAACAACACTCGGGTCCAGCCCCTCCACCATTTGCATCACTGTTGCTTTTGTAGCAAATGGGTGCATTCCAGTTTTTCTGTAAACACTTGGCCAGCATTCAATTTGTAGGGAAATTTTCCTGATCTTGGTTGCTTGGCTTCATACAGCGGAGAAAAACTTTTAAACAACCATCTAGCAAAAATGACTAAGTTCTCTTTTAAAATTAACTTCATTTGCAACCAAATAAATTTTATTAAGTAATAAAATCTTGAGAAAGTGGTTTTTCTGCTCTTAACTAGAATCCTTAAAGTTTGATTAGTTTTCAACTGAAAGCTGTCTGTCGGGTTGAGCAAAAAAGCCTGTGTTCACAGTTTATGAGGGATCCCATTTGGTAACCTGAAGGTGGCAGATGTGAAGGCCAAAAGTGGAGGATGGTGGGAGAGCCAGGGTCGGTGGCCTCCAGCTGCTTTCTTGATGGGCTCTTTGTCAAAGTCTCTTTTCTGAGGAACGTGACTCCATACAAGTGGCTGGAGGTCTCAGAATAAATATTTCATTAGTCATGATGGTTTTGAAAACTTAAAGCTGTGAAGGACACATTGGAATCTCTGTGATTTATGATAAAGCTGAAGGAAACTTGATCATTCCAGTCCTGCCATATGTAGCTGTGTGAAACGTGCAAATGAATTGAACTAGCAAACCCCACAGATTTTGTTTCTTGATTAAAAAAAAAAAAGTCTTAAGTCAGATCAGCTAACAGGCAATTTGAAACAGGGACATAGCAAGGCAGCTGTTTTAGATGAAATTCCTTTCAAATGCTTCTCTCTCTCTTCCCCCTTCCAATTTTTCTCACAAGGACTCAGATCAGCTTCTCTTCCAATTTTTTTTTTTTGGTACTGCATACCTGTGATTAAAAAAAAATAAAAACCTGACATAGTCCTGTAGGTGCACATGCCAGTCCTCTATCAGTTTGCTCCTGGACGGTAGGTAATGTGTCTTAGCCATCCTAGTACGCCCACCCAACCTTATGCCCTGCACATAATAATTCTTTATATGATACATATAAAGCATTGAGCACAGAAGCTCAATAAAATACACAAATGTGCTTTTTAGTATGTTATTAAATTTAGTTATTATAATTATCTAGAGAGAAAGACAGAGAAGTTAGGTGACTTGCCAAACTTTATACAATAGTTAGCTAAACAAGCTAGAAACTAAATCTCCTGATATGTAGCTCAGTTCTTTTTCTGTTCCACCATGTTCGACATTCTATAATAGGTGCTCAATAAATATTTTTTAAATGAATGAATCCTCTTCCTAATTGTCTTTGTTACTGGGCATTGTAGCTTAGTAAACCGCATATTTTAGAATCTAAAATTTAGATTGGCACTCATGTTCTAGAACATAGTCTCTGACCCATGAGCAGACCAGACTGCCCAAAAAGGAAGGGAGGGGTTCATAGGCAATGATCAGGCCATCTGGACAAGGACTTCATTTCCCTGCGTGGCCAGTGCATCAACACTTGCCCAAAATGATAGGTGCTTGGAGGCAGTCAGACTCGGTGAGCTGAGTTTTCTGTTCTCTGTGGCACAGGTCCACATTCCCTGATCCAAAACCCTTACATGAAAATTCAAAATATTTCAGATTTTAGAAAGGAAATAAAATGTATATTCTGAATATTATTCACATGCAGGCATGAGGCAGCATCACATAACAAATATATTAATTAATATTTCTACAGTGAAATGAATATTCTCTCTTAGTAAAATAAAGTCTGTAAATAACCTAACATCAGCTTAAGGCAGATTTTGCCATCCAATGCGCTTTGGAGCCAAACTTGCAAAAACATTGACAGTTTCAGAATTCTCAAGTTTATAATTGTAGATGAGAGATTGTAGACTTGAATTCCAGTGATAGGACCAGTCACATGTAAATATAGGAAAGACTTTCTTTGAGTTGCATTTAATCATTTGGAAAGTAAACAAACAAACACACCACCACCATTATCTGACTGTGCCAACATAAGAAAAAAGGCAAGATGTTTTTTCTAGATGGAAGAGGCATTTGTATGGTGTGGATTTCCCCACTAAGTCTCAATTTTAAAATTCTTCCTTTATGGAGGAGAGCAGTCATGTAGCAGCTTGTTGATGCCCCTTTGAGTGAGCTCTGTAAGTCACAAGTCTTTCCAGAGAAATCTTCATTTCACTTTTATTGCATGTCAACCACGTGTGTTATCCGACACATATCGAGTGTATAAGCAATCTTCAGCTAAGCTTTTCTTTGTTTCTGTGCTTGCTCAGGAACCAAGGGCTTAATCAACATCGCTGCTTTTGTGGCTCAGTGCTGTCCTATTGCCTTAAGACAGGTCCAATGCAGAAAAGGATCAGTGTAGACTCAGTACAAATGCTGTGGGTCTTGGAGCATCCGTTAGTTCAACCCTGAAGAAGGGAGTGGGGTGGGATGCTTTAAAATCACTCCTCTTCACAAAGTCTACCTCTTGAAATCAGAACCCAAATTTTCTCCACGTCTTTTTTGAAGTTCAAAGAGGGTTATTTTCTTATATTGCATTTTATTTTTCTGGGAACATCTGCCCTGCTGGTTTCATCTTGTGCGTAAATGAGCTACTATAGCAACAATTTCTGTCATCCTTGCCACTGATTTGGATTCAAAGTTATCAGAGAGCTTCTTGAGAAAATGTGGTAGAGATAACTTGTAGTTCCTGTAAAAATGTGAGTCCAACATTGCTTTTGTTCAAGCAAAGGTCCTCAAAAGTGGATATTTTCCTAATATTTCTAACAACCAAAATGTCTCTGCATAAATCACCTACGGAAGGAATGCACACGAAATGTGCAGCTTCAGATAAAAGAGGGCGTTTTTAAAAAATCAGTATTTTTCAAAGAATTGAGCCTGGAATGAGTATAAATCAGATAGACTAAATGACATTAATAAGACATCAGCTGCAAATAAAGAATACAATAGCTATTTATATGCCATAGTACCTGAGATCTCCGGATGAAAGTTAACAAAATAAGATTAAGTCATGCAGGAAAGGAAGAAAGAAACTACCAGTTATCTATCACGTTTCTAGTTTGAGCTTTCAAACTCATCTTCCCACCTCCACTCTTCTCTATAACCAGCAGCTCTAGTGATTATTTACATATGAAAATCAGAGTATATTAATTCCCTACTTGAAACTCTTTAGTGACTTCCTATTGCACTTCAGAAATTCCCAGAATTCTTAACAAACCCACAAGGCTCTATATGAATTATCCCAGGTCTGCCTATGAAATCTCATCAGGTGACAACTACACCCCTGTTCACCACACTGTCAACGCACTGACCTTCCTCTGGTATTTCAGAGGTGCTACTTTCTTTCTTGCCTCAGGACCTTTTCAATTGCTGTCTAAATGCTCTTACTCCAACTTGCTGGTCTTCAGGTTTCAATTTGAATGTCACTTCTCCAAGGAAATTTCCCCTGGTTGTATAGACTTGATTTCTCATATTTCCTCATAAGGTCTGTGCTTTTCTTTGAAATAATTCCCTACTACTTTTAGCCATATGGTAATTGGTGTAATGTGAATTCATTGTCTATTTTCCCACAAGTTTCTAAGTTCTTTAGGCCTGGAATTGTGCCTGTTTACTCCTTACTACATTCCCAGTGCCTAGCAAACCTCCTGAAACATATAAAGCACTTAGTGAATACTTAGATAAATGAGACAAATGTCACTTTTATCATATGTATCAATCTTTTCTTATTGAAGAGTCACTCACTTATTAAGTGAGTCACTCACCTTGTTCCTCGTGAACAGTTTCTCTCGGAGATGAAATGAACACAATCCTATGTCTCTAATCAGTTGAAATGACAGCTGAAGGCAGAGGCTCATGATGTCACGGGGAAAGGCCTGGGTGAGGAGTGAGGGCACCTCATTCCCCTCCAGGCTGTCTCCCCAACCACTTCCATGGTTGTCAGTTTACTTCAGTGTTTATCACACTTCTCATCTGTGCAACGTGGTAATAATACCCCCTCCACCTCCTTAGAAAATTATATCAGAAGTAAGGCGATGAAGATGAAGATTGCCTGAAACATGCCATACAGTTTAACTACGCAGCAAATGTCTTATTTAATTAACATCATGCTCCCATATATTCCTCTATTCTAAGCCAAGCTGTACTAAAGGAAAAAGGATCTAGTTTTCCACATACACCTCCAAAATGGTAAGAGTGTTATAATAAATAAATAACTGAGATCCTTGAATTATATTTTAGCTTTCTACAAAACAGAAGGCAACACTTATCTGAAATTCCTGAATCTGAAAAGTAAAGTTCTCATTAGAAGGGAGATGTAGTTACACTTGAGTAATTATGTAGGCAAAGTGGTCTATACCAAATCCATTAGCACATACTTCATTAAGTAACTGCTTAGAGCAACACAGCTCTAACTGACAAAAGCAGACGAAGACACTAGGAGATGATACTGCGGAGTTAATCTGGAAATAGACTTGATGCCCTTCCAGATTCAATAGACAACTTAGACTAAAGTAAGAATATCCATTATTTTAAGGGGATTGAAAAGAAGGGGATGGAAACAATTATTAATACTTTGCCCTTTAAAGACTTGATGTATTTATTTTGGAGTCAGAGGGAGATTGAAATGCAGATTATTTCTGATTGGACATTTTTCTTCAAGGTCTGCTCAGCCATGGTTCAGTGCTAATGTGTGTGTGTGTGTGTGTGTGTATGTGTGTTTTAAGAATAGTGATGTGGTACTTCAAACAAATAATCTTGCAGCCGCCAGCAGCTGTTCCTGATTTCTTTTAATAATCCATGACAAAAATATTGAGTGTACAGTAATGCAAAAGCCAAACAATGAAATAAAAACAGTCAGAAGCAATCATTTGCTCTAACTCCTTCCATTTTATTTGAATATACTGAGTGGGTTGAGTTGTTGAAACAACTGTTACTCTTTATGAGATAGTTGGTATAGTTGTGGCACCAATCTTATGTGTCGTGTGTTTTTTAAAATCCGTTTTTGGGTTGAAGAATTGGAAGTCAATATAGTTATTTTTGTTACAAAGGAGATATTTCTGCTTTACTAATCTGTCCTTTTTTTTTTCAATTTTGTGAACTATTCTCTGATTCTTTCATTGTCTAACTCAGCCAGACCTTGGGGAACCACTTCAGATGAAGAGTGTATAGCTGAGTTGGTATATAATATCTTAATAGCTGATGCCAGAATTCCTTTTTGGTGGGGAACTGTCTTTTGTCTGGAAAAGTCCTCATTAGGTGCCACCCACTCCCCTGCTTACCATGCCATCGATATACTGGTCTTTCTCTAGTTTCTTGCATAGGCCACTTTCTTTCTCACCTCAGGGCCTTTGCATGTGCTGTCAATTGAGTATAGAAGGTGAGACTATGAGGACAGGAGTTAGCATAGGAAAAGGAAATTGAAGTGATAGATACACTTTACATTAAAGATGAGCGGAGAATTGTACATTTAAGATTCATATATTTCATTCTATGTGTATTAATTTCCTAGCCTGCTGTAACACATCACTGCAAAGTGGGAGACTTAAAACAGTAGAAATTTACTCTCTCATAGGTCTGGAGGCCAGAGGTCTGAAGCCATGGTGTCAGCATGACCCTGTTCCCTCTGAAGGCTCTAGGGGTGAATTTGTGCCTTGCCTCTTCCAGCTTCTGGTGGCTCCAGGCATTCCTTGGCTTGTGGTCCTTGGCCTTTGTGGTCACATTGCCTCCTCTTCTTCTGTTTCTCTTTTATAAGGATATTTGTCATCGGATTTAGGGACCATCTGGATAATATGGGGTAATCTCCCCATCTCAAAATCTTTAGCTTACTTACAACTGCAAAGACACTTGTCCAAAATAAGGTAATATTTACAAATTCAAGGGATTGGAACTTAACTTTGTGTGGCTATTATTCCATTAACTTCTTCAAATTTACTTGGAAAGTCTTGGACTAAGTCATGTCTTAGGTTTCTTCTAAAATAATTTTTAATTTTTCCTATGTTGTAATTTTTTTTGTTTATGTATTTTTACATTCTCCATTTTTTTCTAATTAGATTGGCTAATGGATTGAAATTTTATAGACTTTTCTAAGAAACAACTCAGGAATTTGTTAATTAATTTTGTAATTTTATTATCTACTTATTTTTAATATACATTTTTACTTTTTTTATTACTTTTATTAGGTTGGTTGTGGAGTTTTTTCCTAATTTTATTTGGATGTTTAATTTATCTATTTGTATTCTTTCTTGTTGGTTGACATAAGATTTTAGTGTTAGATATTTTCTTCTAAGAACCTCTTACCAAATCCATAATTCTAATATGTATTTGAATCTTTGAACCAATGGGTTTTTTTAAAGAAAGACTCTTCTAATTTAGAGATAGCATGGCATTTTTGTTTATTTCCTAACTTCTACATTAACTTTAGTACTAATACATAGTTCAGAGACTGTTACCTCTATTATTATTTACTTATATGAATTTTTCAGATTTTCTTTGTGGCCAAGTTTCACAACCATTCCATGGGTACCCGAAAATTGTGTTCTGCTTTCACAGTTGGAAATCAAGCAGAACTATCTTATTAATTATGCTAGTTGGGTCTCCTATATCTTTGATTAATTTTCAAGCTAGAGTAAGCATAGAGCAATAGTAAATTAGAGTCTCTTTCTCTTAGTGTGATTCTTCTTATTTTTCTTTGTGTTTCTTATACTATTTGCTTTGTGATTATTATTGCTAGATTATTTGGTGTATGCATATTCATAACTTCTAAATATCATTGTAAATTTCATCCTTTACCAATCTAAGTTGCCTATAATTCTACCATCTAATGCATTTTTCTCCCAATTCATTTTTTCTAATGCTAAGATTGGGACCCCTGCTTTTCTACCTGTTTTCTTGTACTTTCCTCATACGCATTTTGCCATATTTTGATTTTCAGCCTTCCTGAGTTAAGTATTTACAATTTCAAGCATATAAGTGAATTTAGCTTTTTACTTTAAAAAATCTTTATTTCTTTTTAATAGGCAAATTTACCCATTAACACATTTATTAATATGAAAATAATGTTTGATCTTAGGTGTATGTAATATTTTATGTCTTCATCTGCTTTTATTCCTACTTTGTATGATTTTCTGTACTATCTGTACTTGCTTTGTCTGTGTCTTAATTCTTATAGCTTGAAAGGTTTTCTTGTTTGTTCTGTTCGATCACCATTATATAATGTCCATAATCTTCTATTTCTTCTGAAAGATTCTGTTAATTCCCTCCTATGATCAATGATAGACTATGCATTGTTCTATTTTCTAGTTCCTTTTCCTGGCAACATTCAATTTTTGATTATATGTTTTGTCTTAATATTTGCCTTTCTTGTCTTTATGCTTCATCCTTTCTTACTTAACTGTGAAGATTTAAATAACTTTGTACTCCCCCTTCTCCCTCCCCCTCCTTCTGAACTGAGTAGGCTTCCCTGACTTTGATGAAAGCCCTGAGGCAGAAGAGCAAGGAACCTGCTTGGAGCTGTCCACACAACTGAGTGGATGCAGAGGTAGATGCAGGGATGTGATGTGAGCACCAAAAGCATCTGCTCCCTTGTCCACAGAAGGGTGGGTGTTAATTCCTGCAGCATCAGTTTGGCGTTGATATCATGCTTGAGCCTCAGGTTGCATCACCCCTATGACACCAGCAAGTGTGGGAAAGACTGTGAAAAAGGCTGATCAGTTTGCACAGTCTATCTTTTGGGCTTATCTTCTCTTTTGTGTTCTGAGCAACAGCTACTGTTGCTGCTGTTCTTGTTCCCACGAGAACAAACACAGGCCATGTGACTTATAAAGGTACACACTAGTTAGTGCCTGATCAACCTTCTACTGGAGACAGAAGCTAAAACTAGATCCAGTCAATGAAAACACAAGTCAAAAATATCGTATCTGTGGGTTGCCAAAGTATCTGGTCAATAACGGTTATCATAAATCACACTTGAGAAAAATACGTCACTAAAAATGGATTTCTCTGTGCCTTTTCTTGGCCTAAGTACACATGATGAAACAGATCAATTTCTTGGATTGCTTAGATATGCCTGGTTTTCTAAATTGCAGTGATTAAGCACACATGCTCTTGGGCCTCACATCTGGAGCAAAACCTTGCCTTTGCTGCACTTTGACCATGACCTGGGGCAAATTATGGAAACTTTTGGAGACTCAGTTTCTTCATCTTTCAAATAGAGGTAGTAATACTTCATAGTGTTGACAAGTAGATTAAATAAAATAGTATATATAAAGTATTTTAAATAGTGCTTGGTCCATACATAGTAAGCATTGTATAATTGTTATCTCGTCATTATTATCATTGTTAATATACTCCTCACATTAGGTGAGGAGCCTCTTCTTGTGTGAGCACATAATGCCTTTCTAAAACTTACCGTACTTATAATTACTTGTACAATGCACATCTTACCCGCTAGACTGCACACTCTGTGAAAACAGAGACCCTGTTTAATCCACAGCTTTTCCCAACTCCTGGTAAACAGTGGAGAACATAGTACGGTTTAATAAATACCTTGTTGCATAAATGGCTGAATGAATTACTGAATCACTCAATCAACCCTGCTCATTTAGCTCCCTTTATGTGCCAATGTTTACAGGGTATATTTTGAACTCGCTCATTCATTATAGAGAAGCACTAATTTCTGTAAAATCTTTGAACATACCTTTTAAAACTATATTTATATTTATACTTTAGTGGTATGATTTAGATCAGAATGATAGATCAACCTAACTTCTAACTCTCCTCTCTAACCATGATACACACACTGACTTAAATTACTCAGATACATGATATTTCTTCTCACTGGATTATCTGGACCATATATGGTGTGCCCATTCAGGCATAATCTTGAAAAGATTTTCAGTTCTGCCCCAACCCCTGTCTTGTTCTTGTTACCCTGGAAAATATTCACCAATATCTCTTCTGCCATATGAGTAAATTTCTAAATTCTCTGATGTAGGCAATGATGTTTTGGGCTATCTCCCCTTCTGTTTAAATTTTGTGCTCCCAAAGCTGGAATTGATAAGCTTCAAACTGAATGCAGAGACATTGGCCACAAAATTTTTGATTTCCAAGCAGTCTGGGGGGATTTTCAAGAGTGTAGGCACTGGGATGAGATGAAATTGCCCTTTGCCATGGGCCTGGGATTTCTCTGAAGTACTTGAAGACACTCTGCATTCAACATGCACATTAAGGACGGGAGTCATTGGCTGGGCATGCCTGATACAAAACCGTGAAGAAAAGCAACAGTGGAAGGAAACTAGCATTTATTGAGCCCCCGTCACACCAGATGCATCATCCCATTTAATCCTCACTGCTATCCCATGAATTCTGTAATTATATCTTTTAGATGGGAGGAAACCGAGATTGAGAGCATTGAAGTTACTTGCTCAAGGTCTAGATCGAAAGAAACAGCTGATCTTTGACCATTCCTCACTGCTGATAACTAGCTAGCATTGGCTTACTCCAAGTAATTAATGGTTTGTTTTGATATTTGCCTTTTAATGAGTATGTAGACTAGAGTATATGAAACCTATTCTTCAATTGACTTGATCATTTTCTTCCTGAATTCTTCTCCAAATTCTGTTTTTACTTCTCCATCTCCCTTGCTGACTCATACCCCAAGTACCTCTTTTGTGAGTTATACAATGTTCTCTTCTTAACTAAAGTTACACTTTTACAACTTTCACTATCATTTCTATTCAGGTGAATCATGTCTGACCTCTCTGTTGAGCTCAAGACTTGCGTTTCCAACACCCAGTAGAACATCCAGCAAATGCTTACTCAGGTTCAGACATGTTGACGTTGAGATGCTGGCCTGATACCTATTTCAAGGCTTTTGATTCATCTCTGTATTTGCTTGTTCATCTCTAAAAGAATGCCAAGCTAATGCTTCAAAATCCACAAGCCCAGACTTGTCTCTGCCCACTAGTCTGATGAATGTTATCACTTAGCCGCCCAAGCTTAAAACCTCACAGTTACCTTTGTCTCTCTCTCTTCCCTAAACACATACATCTGTTAGGTCATCAGATTTTGTGGATTCTACACAACCATATTCAGCGCCTTTCTTACTGGTCTTTCATTAGGATCCTAGTTAATCTCACCACCTTTTGCTTGACCTCTTCCTGTATCCCACGGATTAGTCTTCATCCCTCCACGTCTTTCTCTGCAAGTCCATTGACACTGACACCAGAGTTAAATTCTTCTAAATCACAGAGCTTATCTTGTTTCTCATTTACCCAGAAACCTGTGGTTTCACTCTATTGCCTCCCAAAGACCAATACAAGTCCATAGTGGGCATTTTAGGCCCTTCAGAGAATCAGCTCAACCCACCTTTCTCACTAGTTCTGACCAGTAACACAGTACCTGGGAGCCAGGGTGGATAAATTCAGCACTCCCTGGGGTCTTGGCCTTCTTTCCTGCCCTACTCAGCCCAAATCCAAGTTTGTTTTTCAATACCTCAATCCTCGCCCCAGCATGGTTAATTGCCTCATTTATTTTCCCATTGTACTTAGTTGAAATCATATGCAAGTCTATTCTTCTATCTTCTTTCAAGCTTTTTGAGTAGAGAGACCTTTTCATAATCATTTCTACAACTATGCTACCTAAAGTCATTCTACACAAATTCCAAATTAATTTCCAAATATTTTAAATCTTGGATAAGAAATCTATCAATAAGACATCTCTACTTAAGGATCTTATATTTAGATCATATTACGTCATTGATGTTCTTACTTAGAGACAATGAATTGTTAGCACCCTTTTAAAGACAGGAAAATAAGATACAAAGGAGATGATATGATGAAGATCAACTAATGAAACTGTGAAAGATTTCAGAGTAGAATTCAGTACTCCTCATCTTTAGTGCTATTTTTGAGACTTGGGCTAAACAGATGCCACTAGCCAAATGTAACTGTTTAAATTTAAATTAACTAAAATTAAAGAAAAAAATTAAAATTCAGTTTTTCATTCACATTAGAAATATTTCAAGTGCTTAATAGCTACATGTAGCTAGCAGCCATCAGGGCTGATGTACACATTTTCATCACCACATAAAGTCCTTTGCAACAGCACTGCTCTATTTTTTTTTTTTCTCGTTTGTAGCATACACTCGGTAATGCATTACCTCTTAAGGGAATCTTGTGATTCTGTCTTGGTGCTTTTGTTCCTTACTTATTTTCATTTGCCTCTGCAAATTTGGGCTGTGTAGTTTATGATTTTCCAAATACCTTTTATAAACTGGCTTACTTTCATCCATGTCCTCAGAATTTCTTTCAGTCCAGCTTCTTCTGAGCTGAGGTCATGCAAAAATGACTCACTTGCGTGATGCTTTCCTTGAGAAATTAAACAATAAATTGTATGCTTTTGTACAAATCCATTATACATCTTAGTTATGTATCTATATGGTTCTCACTTCATTTATTCTGGCTTAGTTATCAGCATAAGCCTGCAAATGTCAAATTTGACTCACAGCTGGAAATAATACCAAAGAAACCTAAGGATAATTGGGTCCACTTATGAAGGATGAGAAGCAGAGGAAGAAAACACTTTTGTTCCACCACCCTTTTCACTTCAATTCACACACACACACACACACACACACACACATACAATATCTCACTTCTTGAAATTGAGGACATTAGAGCCCAAATAAAAGCTACAGATTACTCTAATGTTAAGATCTCTTGTCAGTTGTACATTCTGAATAAACATTCTCTCTTATCTTAATGCATAGGAAACCTAAACTTGCTTTCAGAACAAGGAAGTAGTCATTCCTATCACAGTGTTACTTCTAAATTCTGTACATAGTTCAAATATCATTGCACATATTGTATTTGTGTGAAAAGTTACCAATTTGCATGCAAACCCCTCTGACTACACTGTGATTCTTTAAGCCAGGTGTGTCCACGCATCTTTTTATCCCCAGCATTTAGGGCAATGCTTGGCAACTATTAGAAGGCCTGCTATAGCTAATCCATTCTTCAAGTTTTGAGTGGTCCTGCCGTCCGCATCCCCTGTCACATTCCTCATCCACTGTCACCAGTGCTCATTGCATCACAGTGTTTCAGGATAAGAAGATTCCTAGAGACAACATTATCGTCTCTCTTTTCAGTGATGTCCAACTCTCTGCTGTGCCAAACACATTCATTTTTACCACCCACTCCCAACTTTCACACCTCCTAGATCAACAAGCCAGTTAAGGGCAGCAAATAAATCAGGATGCTGAAGAGCCCTGTGGGCATTGGCTGGAATGCAATTGAATTAGACTTTCACAATTGTTTTGCTTCTAAGCAAGGGAAGGAGAGATCGAAGGCAATTCACTACCTTTCCACATCCAAGATGAAAACATAGTTAGCACTGTTCCTAAACTCCACTGTGTCCTTTCCAGAAGGATAACTGAGCGGGTTAGTACTTCAGATGTAGCCTGAAGCAAAATTAAGATTTTTCTAAAAGATTTTTTTTCTTTTTAGCACTCTTTTCCTTATACGCAAGCTTGTAATCAAGCTAAAGTTTGGAACCAATTGCAGCTTTTGAAGACTCACAAGATTTAGAGACCCACTCCTTTGTTAATGATGATGTTGTAGGTAGTGGGGTATTACACAGAAGGGTGGGGTGAGCACAAAATCCTGAAGTTTACACAGCGTTCGCAGCTGTCTCTTCCACTAGTCATGAGCCCACCCTGCTATGGCTGCTCTCAAATGGAGCAAAATCCTGAAGATAAAAATAATTAATTTAGCTTTGAGATCAGAGTCTAAAAGCTGTGGAAAGAATTTCACATTTTCCTCCAGAAAGGAAAGAATTACAGTCTGCTCGGTTCCAATCAAGCCTTTTATGACATATGGAACAACTAAGTTCTTTTTTTCCAAAGAGGACAGCTTTCATTAATCAAGTTTTTCAATTTCTGTAGAAGAAAGGCTGACACTTAACTTAAACAAGTGGTTAAACCAAAAATATCATGTAGTTTTTATTTGGTTAATCAATGACTTAATAGCTTAAGCTGAACTTTTAGGGCTGCATTTATTTTCAATCTTCTTTATCAACAGAATTAGGTCTATTACATGGCCATAATTGAATACTCAAAATTGCTCATTAAAAAGACTGACCAAGAAAAAAAAAAAGAGGAAGAAAATCAATTAAAATGCTAGTATAAGGACAGAGCCATTGATATTAAGAAACTTCAGGAAGTTTGTATATCACACAGAGATTTTTTTTCTAAAGCTTCCTTTTAAAAGGGTGATATTGATCTTTTTTGGACAAAAGCAAATATATTTTCCCCGGGCCCACCCTATGTTTTCTAAAGTTATCTGATTTATTTTTTTAAATATTCTTTCCTTGATCTGCTAACATAGTTTATCTCTGTAACTCATAAATAATACACAAAACTGTGTTGCAGATGTCTACTGAGACCAGGCTAATGCATCCCTGCATCAGCTTTGTTCTCTTTGCTCTTCCTTATTTGTGACTTCCCTCATCTTTTCATATTTAGAGCTTAATATAAAAAAGCAAAAAAAAAAAAATTGGAAATACAGAAGAGGATTGAGGTTGGGGAAGACGATCTAAATCTCAGCAAAAGGTATATGGGCCATACATTTTTATTATGCCCATGTCTAGTCTGCATTGCACAGTCAATTTAGGACATCATTTTATCAAGTACAATTTATCAAAGGGACACTCTGTGTGTCTGCAGAGTTTGGACACGGGGAAGCTTGTTATACTACGATGCTGAAGAAAAGTAGGCGTCAGGTGACTTTGATCCTGATTCGTACATTTAATACTCAAATTGACATCCTTGAAGCTCTGGCTGTCTTCTTTACAAAACATACTGGAAGCTAAATGTCTAGTAGGAAATGCCTTGACAGACAAAGAATTGACATTGGGAGCATACACTTTGGAGCATTAAGTGATTGTGAACAGCAGATAAGCATTCAGACTTGAGAGTCCATTTTCCTTTTAAGCAGCATAGTTGCCAATAATGGTAGGTCAAGGTTACATTTTTACTTATTTGGCCTCTGTCTTAAGCTACGGGATATAAATGCCCCAGACGATGCATGCTTAGAATTGACAGTTAGGCAGAATTTGGAGAGGGAGAGAAGTGATTGCACAATCAGATTACAGAGGCCAGCCACATTCCAAAGAATTCACATTTATTCAGCATCTGGGATAGTTTAAGCTTATAGAAAATGGGAATGGATGTTGACAAAGGTAGAATAATATACATCAAGTTCAAAGACAATGCAAATAAACCTATATAACCAGTGACATATACATGAAGAGAGTCCTTTAACAGGAATAATCAGAGGCTGGTCTGTATACCTCTCTGAGTGTCTAGACATTTGGTTGGAAGAACATGAACCAAATGCTCCAAACCTTCCTCTTTTGCACTGATTAAATCTGGCTGCCGTGGCTTAGCCTCTGTCTTAAACAAAACAACTCAGTCTTCCTCCTCTTCTTCCTCTACTGTTATGTAAGTTTCAGAGTTAATACTTTGGGTCAGGGGAGTTATAAAGAACATATGAGTCATGTATGAAAACCAGAAAGAGCCCAACCACCTTGAACCTTAGCTGAGCATTTCCTTCATTTGCAGGTACTCTGTCTTTCCTGAGCTATCAGCTCTTAAATACTCAAATCAGACATCCATGGTAGAGATGGCAGGCCTCCCCCAGTGAAGACTTGCAGCCCTGAGTACATTTGAAGGCATGGGCTTCTCTTGACTCTCTAAAATCTTTATTGACTGCTCTATACGGATCCAAGATTAACTTCCAGTGAAAAGAAGATGCAGGACATCATTACCTTTTTCCCTCCTTTCCAGGTACTTGGACAGTTGATGATAATTGACTGGTGGATGATGTCCATTCTTGGACTGGTATAAAGCCATGTCTCTAGGATCACCTTTACCCAAGAGTCAAGAATTAAATTTGAATCTTGAAAAGGAAAGTTAATATTGACATATATGTACACATTACAAAGGAAGCAAAAGAACCCACTATTATCAAATTAAATCAAAATAAAGTAGAGAAAATTTTACAGTGTTGATATTTTTAAATCTATCTATTACTAACAGGTATTTCAAGACTCTTTCAGAACAGTGTCTACTGAATGTTGAGCAAGGTAAATATATAAGAAGAAAAAAACTGCCACAGTGCATCAGATTGTATTATGCATTGATTTTTTTTTCCTCTTTCTATAAAGGACTTTTTGCAAGGAGGTGGTTACTTTCTACAATTAACTCTGAAAGATAGGGATGTGCCCCAAATACAGAACTTACTGTAATCAAACATGTATGATGTTAAGTTCTTCAGTATCACTGCTTGGGGCTTCATGTTTCATGAGTTTATTGTGCCCAGTTGAATGATGTCATTAGTGTAGACAACCAGAAAGAAACCATTAAGAACAAATACTCATTAGGGTCTGCATTCACTGATGAATCTGAATTCTTAAAGGCGATGCCTGCCCAACCTCTGGAAGTACAGAATAGTCCTTCTCTTCCACCTGTAGAGTCAGACTGCCTGGGACCAAAGCCTGGCTCTACCACTGTACCATTGTGTGACTGTTTTTGTCAGAGTTCTCCAGAGAAATAGAACCTAAAGAATGTATATATATAGAGAGAGACAAAAAGAGATTTATTTTAAGATATTAGCTCACATGATTGTGGAGGTTTGGTGAGTCCAAAATCTGATGGAGCAGGTCACAGGCTGGGAACTCAGGAAAGGTTTGCAGTCCAAGTCCATAGTCCATTTGCTAGCAAGCCAGGAAGGGCTGATATTTCAAGTGAAGTCCAAAGGCCGTCTGCTGGCAGAATTCCCTCTTACTCTGGGGACGTCAGTCTTTTGTGCTGTTCAGGCTTTCAGCTGATAGGATGAGATTCACCCACATTATGGGGGACAATCTGCTTTACTCAAAGACCACTGAGTCAAATGTAACCTCATCCAAAGACACTGTCACAGAAACATCCAGAATGTTTGGCCAAATATCTAGGCATGATGCCCCAGCCAAGGTGACATATAAAATAAACCATCTTGATGACCCTGGGCGAGTTACTTAACTTCTTTGTGCCTCAATATGCTCATCTATAAAGGAGGATTAATTGAAATTTGGGTACATACTTCATAGGATAGTTGTGAAGATTAAATAGGCTAATTTCTAAATGGAGTTCTTAGAACAGTGCCTGGCACTTAGTAAGCACTTTATTACGGAATATTAGAACAGAAAGGAGCATTCAAAATATCAAGTCCACTCTGAGATCCAGAGAGGTGAACTGACTTGCCCAAAACAGTTGATATTAGGGATGAGATTAGACTTCTAATGTCCAAAACACCAGTCCGAGACTATTGTACGATGCTTTACTGCTGCTTCCCTTACTGGGCAGGCTCAATAAAACAGTATATCAGTATATAGATATGGATAAGATGCACTATTACTGAAATTTAGAATTCCTTTGTTATTGAGATGTTATTAAAATAAACACTTGGTAATCATTATTGCAGAAATTATGGGAGTCAAGGTATAGCTAATTGAAAAGACTTGTCTAGTTTGCATTGTTTTGGGTTTTTTCTTCCTTTAAGGATTAGACCTGCATTCCATTCTGAGCCTTGCTGAGAAGAGCTTTCTCTGCAGAGCCTTTTCTTTCTTCCTATCCCAAAAGTTATTCAATCTTAGATTCCAAATCAGTGTTTCTCAGAGTGAGTTCTGCCAAGATCACCTGGATTATAATTACCTGCAGAGCTTGATAAAAATATAGACAACTAGTCAGCACTATAGAAACAATGAATTTGAATTTCTAGGGGTGAGATTCAGAAAAGTACGCTTTTTACAAGCTCCTCATGTTGATCCTTATGCCATAGAAGCTTGAGAATCATTGCACTATATTATCTTGATCTTGCTACTAAACACTGCTTCATGGAATTATAAAGCTGTAATAATGTCCATTAAAGTTTCTAGGTGGATCAATCTCCATTTATTTAATTATGTTGCATTATACATTCCTTCTAGCTGAAAACAGTTTGGTTCTTCTGCATTAATGAAGTGTAGCTGTGCTTACACAGTATTTCCTGCTTTGAAATTCTACAATAGTGATTATTGTTAGCTCTGCCTTACAGAAGCTCCAGGAAAGGTGTCGCTTGCTTTTAATGCTGACTTTTAACATTCATGGTTTATTACAGTAAGTGGCACATTTTTAATCACCCAGTAAAAAATTTCCATTTTCAAAGTACATTGAATCCCAATGATAGTCTCAACTGAAATCCTTCACATCCTTATGAAATGGTTCCTATTTTTGAAGGAACAGTTGGCACCATGTAGAAAGACATGTGTAGATATTGGTACTAATGATATAAACTTACTTAAACGAAATAAATCATAGTATCCTTAAGGTGAAAATATCCATGGGAATTGATTCTTGATTCTTGCCTGATCAATTATCATTGACAATACTGAAATTAAGAGCCATTTGACATTTAGTGAATGTTCACTATATTAAAGGGACTTCTATGCATTATATTATTTAATCCTCCAACAACACAATAAATAAGATAATTGTATTTATCTCCGATTTTTCAAAGGAAGAACTAGAGAGGTCACATCTCCTGCCCCTAATCACACAGCCTGTCAGGGCAAGAGGTTGATCAGACTGCAAAACCCTGACTTTCGGTTTACCAGCTTCCTGCTTCTGCTCTGTTCTGACATTATTCATAAAGACACTAGACAAAGAGAAAATGAGATTTGGCCTTTGAGAATAGTATCATGCTGCCACTCCAAAGTTAGAAGCATGTAATTAGCGCTTTACTGTAGAGGAATATGGAGCTGGCTGGGGCCCAGCAGATCTGAGGATTAGAGTAAACTCTATTACTAGTTAAATATGGACTCGTTGCAAGTCATTTATTTCTCTGGGCTCCAATGAGTCCATTGATCATATGTAAATCAAGGGGGCTGGAATCTCATTTCTCTAAGCTTACGGTATTTTTTACAAATACTGTGATTTTGTGTATTTTCCCAGATCTTTAGAACTAGTAGAGATGATCCGGTCAAGAATCACTTGGTTGTAAAGGAATAGATATCTCTTCAAGTTTGCTTAGGTAAAAGAAATTTATTGTAAGAAAAATGGTTTATCTCATAGAAACAAAGTTGAGAGATTTAGCCAGACCTCACAGGAACAAAAAGTCATCATTTATCTTCTCTTTTCGTTTCTTCTTCATGGGGCCAAGTTATGTCCTTTTCTATGTGTTGCTACTTTGTTTTTCTCCACCCCTGTAAATGCACTTCCTTTCCTCATTTGCCCATGGCCAGTGACAGCTGCCTTACATGGTATGAATTCCCAGGACAGGAGCATCTAATTGGCTGAGTGTGGATCCAACGTCCAACATAGAACTAACTATTCAGACCAAAGAGATGGGATGAGATTGTTTGATATTTTGTGCTGTCTGTTCAAGAAATGATTTCAATCATTTATGCCAAGCTTATAGAACACTTGTGAGAAATTAAGAATGAATCCCTAATGAATAGTATAGACATGGTTTGCCCTAGGAAAATCAAAAGCATTTTTTTACTCTCTCATCATAATTCTGTATCTTTTGATCCTATTTTGTTCTCTTTTTTCCCAGTGCCTTCATGTTGCCGTTCACCCCAGTCTTTTCTGATCTCCCTGGTTTCTTTCCTTTCTCTGTTCATGAAATGTTTCACTTCTTTGAAGTGCTGCAGGCAGGTCTTCAAGGTAGTAGCAAAATAAATCTAATGAAGTAATTCCTGTCTAGAGTTAAAATAAATAGATTGTCATTTTTCACGGAGTGATTATTACGTGCCAAATCTAGTGCTAAGCCCTTTGCATATACTATTTTATTTATTCTTCACTATAAACTCACAAAACAAACATTAACTTATTTTTTCCATCTGAGACACTGAAGGTTCTGTGCAGTTAAGTAGCATGTGCAAGCTCACAATGTACTTTTTCCACATAGTAAATGGAAAAGCTGAGATTTCAATTCAGCCTCCAGAGCCTGAACCACTCTGTGCCAGGGCTGCTATTGTCATGATATGTTATCCAAGGACGTGGTGCAGCTGACTCATACTGACTCTCAAGAGCCAAGTGTTCAACTGCAGGAATTTTGAGAGCTGATTGTTAAACACGGCCATTATGAAAACTTAAGTTATAAAAACTCACAATGAAATTAAATTTAAAAAATAACAAATACTCAAAACTCATCACTAATTATTTTACTATATTTTGTCAGTATATATGCATTTGAGTTTAATTTTATCTATTGTATGTGTGCAGTAGAAATACTGCATTATCTCTTCCCAGCTCTGTGAATAGCACGTCAGGGACTTGCAATCTGTAGGAATATTTACACCACTGAAATTGAGAATGGCCCATCTAAATGCAATTAAAATTTTTGAAAAGTGAATATATGGACAGCTGTATAGGCCACACGAAGGTCATCAAAAGGTTAAAGAGCACTGTGGGCCGCCAGTTTTTGACCTCTGTTTTAAAGAAAGGCATCTCCAATGGATGAGTCTCAAGCAGCCCTGCCTGAGCTCTCTTCTGAGTGTAGGCACCTGACACAGCTACACAACTGGTCAATCCTGATTGCCTCAGGAATCACCAATAGCTTGTTGCCCAGACAAAAAAAAGTTAAATTAGTCCTAGCCAATGGTTGCCCATTGCCTAAACGGAGGACTTTTTGAGGCTTGGCTAAGGTTTCCTGTCCTGCACAGCCAGGTATTTGCGTTGGCAGAAGTGGAGTCACCACAGTCTCTGCAAAGAGTTGGCTGGACTTCTTCACTGAGTGCAAGAGTTCAAGGAAGAGCTGACCCAGAGATTAAATTTTTGCTTACCCATAGCAGTGGCACTTTTTATGCACACTGCCTTTTATACATCTGTTTTAGACTTTGTTTATTCATTAGTTCCTCCTTCTAGGTCAATGAGAAGCCAGAGAGAAGAGGGTCCTGCAGCTGGAGGAGATAAATATGTGACGGGGTGTGTGGGTGGTCATTTAATGTTGCTTTCTGGGCTGAAACGATGCTGGTTTCTTATGTTGTGTGTGGAAGTAGCAATTATCCTTCTCTCTGACTGAAGTAGTTATTTTTGGTAAAAAGCTATTAAGTCTTTTGACTAAGAACATTTTGGGTAGCCTGTGGTTGGTTGGCTATGTTTAGATCGCTTGCTCCGTGACCTTTGACAAAATCTCCCAGCCTTTCCCTTTCTCTCTTGTTAAGCTGAGAATGATAATTTGTCAATGTGTAGACAATGAAAACAAAGATTTTTTTTATTTTTTAAACTCCTAAAATATTATTTCAATTCTTCACTTCACATTTTAGCAAAGGAAAAACTCTTATTTATTTATTTATTTAAACGATTACCCTCATTACTACTAATTCACTTTGTGCTTCGGACACCACATCATATATATAATGTATTCAAAATTTGAGTGGAGGAATTATATCCTTAGTTTTTTAAATGTTTCTTGGGTCTGATTATTTGTCTCTGTCCAATTTATGGTATAATGTTCTAAATTATGAATCTTTGGAGTGTTTCTCTTATGTGCATTTCTAAAAAGTCTCTTCATTTCACATTGTCATATGAGTTTAATGAGCAAGTATATTAAATACCTACATATATATTTTGCATAATATTGTGTTTTGCTATGAAGAAAACTCTAAAGGAATTTTGAAGAATGTTTCTGCCATATGGAGCCAACTACAACAGTTTACATGAAAAAGTAATTATCTCCCAAAAAGCAGAGTATAATCAAAGTCAAGTAACACGATAGACTATAAATATAAATGAGAGGAATCTCTCTTCACCATTGCTACATAAAATGCAATGACCTTTGTCATAGCATGCTGTCTGCTCAGAGCTAGCTGGTAAAACTGTAGTATACCTGCACCCCTCTGCTAGTGCCAGCTGAATGGTGGTACTTGTTATTAAAATCACATAATATCAATCAATGAAATATGGGGGCATAAAGAAAGGGATTGGTTTTTTCAGTATGAAAACAAAATTAATTCATTATAAAGATTTAAAAATAGGAATAGCTAAAAACAACTACTAATAAATTAACTATTACAAGAAAATTTTTAAAATTGGGAGGAAAAATGATGAAAATTTAGAATTCTGTACTCATGATACTGGGAAGATTATTGCTTCACTTTAAGTAAACCAAGACTGAGAATCATGGAGGATGCATTACAGATGTGTAGTATGCAAGAAAGAAGCCATAGAATTTCTAGCAGCAGACTCTTAATCGCAGAAAAAAATGGCTTTATATCAAAAGTTCAATGAATTAATGTATAGATTTTTAAGTTTTAAATTGTAATAATGATGAAATGTATGTATCATTGTTATGATTCCTTCTCTAACCATTCTTTTTGTTGTAGTTGATTGACAAATCAACATCTGGTCTTGCTGTCATCAGATTAGAGAACTTCTACTGTATTGAGAATGTGGAAAAAGAAAAAATTAGTTTTTATTAATAGTTGGGAGGTTGACCTAAAATGATTGGCGTGATTTTGTCACCATGGAGGAACTAAACAACATTCTTAGATAGAGAACATACACACCAATGGTAGGAGAATGCAAACTTCGGGGCAGGAGAGGTAAAGTGTATGTAGAAGCGTAAAGAGAGAGAAAGAAAAGGCCGGTAAGAAACTTTTGGAAAGATCTGGGAAGAGCTAAGGGATCTGGCTATAGGTAGTAGGCAATATTGAGCCATTGGCTCATTTTGATTACGACAGTGATTTATGAATGCAATATTTTAAGGGGATTTTTCTGACAACAGTGCACAAAATGAGATGGATCCTCAATGGCAAATATATTTTCTGGGGATGCAAACTCAGATCACTGGTAATGCTTACCTGGAGCACTGTAATGAGGAGTATGAGCCTAAAACTGACCTCAATGAGAAAAGTGCTATTTTCTCCTAGTGATGTCTGACATGAACAAGGGAAGGAGACTGCAGAATCCATGCCTGATATTGTTGGCCCTGGCTCAGATTGAGAGTAAAAATAGTGGAAGCAGTAATGCCACTGCAATAGAATGAGAGATCATAGAGGAAGATATGAAAGATGTTTTGCAAATAAATACTAATTTGGTTCTGTGGATAAAATTATGTCATAAATAGAATGTTTAATTTCTGTTTTGAAGTCATGCAAGATGATGCTTTTCCTTATTATTGACATTAGGAAATCATTAGAATATAATTGTAAAGAGCACTTTACTTTTGGAGTAAGACAGTTCTGCTAAAAATCCAGACCTGCCATTTGCTAGCTAAATAATTTGAGACAAATTTCCAGAACTCTTTGAAAATTTATTAAGTTGCTGTAAAATGGTAACTAGGTTACCTAGCTCATAGGGATCCAAAATATTAAATGTATCAGAAGTATTTAAAGCAGTTAGCATACTGCCTGTCACAAGTGTCCAGGAAATGACATTCATTAAGTTTAGAGCATGATCAATGAAATCTGGATTGAAAAATGTTTTACTGATTTTGTCTCATTAAGTACTGCCTCAAAAATAAAAATCCATGAAGTAATTATTCTAATAGTTTGGATTTGGGGGCTTCTGAGCCCCAAAATGAAACTGAACTAATTCTAGATTAAGAAAATAAGTCAAAATGCATATTCCCAGGTCTTTGGAAAAGAGACACCAATATTTCTTTTTCTACAAGAAACTAGATATCATAAAATTCCTCCTCTGTTTGGCCCACTGTTTGCCTACCATTTATGGAAATAAAGGTTTCATAAGTGAGGCATCATCATGGCTTTGAAGGCACGGTCTGAAAAGCAGGATCCTGGTGTACTCACATATAGACATTGCAATATATTTCTCCTGTTTCTGCCCAGTGGGCAGTGATTTCTTGGCAATGCACATGAAAACACTGGGCATCTATTCATCAGAATTCCCAATTAGTTTATGAGAAATTGTGATGTTCATTTGCAATAAGGTTTTGGCAAACTCCTGGCAGAGAAATTCTTTATAAAAAAAAGTACAGAGCTCTCAATTTGGCATGACTCTTTAATATGTAGGTTTGTATTTCCCGTCTTCTAGTTTCCTTAAAAAAAATGTTGCAGAAACACACACATACCCATTCATTAAGCACTTTGAAGCAGCAGTCTGTGATATTTCCAAATAAAACATTACTTTACCAACATGGTTGACTGTCTGAAACAACGTCTCCTTTCTATGGAATTCTACCAACTGACATTTGAGACAAAAAAATAAGCCAAACAAAGTATGTTCTAGCTAGTTGTATGGTGTGTTACTTGTGGTGGAAGAAGATTCAAACCAATTTTAATCCAAGGGAAATATCATGAGTCATCATACTATCACATCCAGATCTCTATACACTGCATGGAGAGCCCTATTCTGATTATGAATATCCTAGAACTGATTTCTTTGCAAAGCCTACTTCTTCCCTACAAACTTTTCTTTAGAGTATCTGCAGATGGTAAATTTTGTTTGTAATATAAAAGTAATAAAGCTGTGATATATTAAACATGTATTATTTATAACAATGACTTGAATTATTATGATCATTATCCCTATTGCTATTACTTATTTTAAAACAACTAATTCTAGGTCTACATATACTTAAAAAATGATATCAAAAACTCTGACATTTGAAGTGCCACTGCATGGAAATAAACATCATGAAACTGTCTTTAAAAAGATGTCCATTTATAGTGTGAAAATTTGTAAAACTTTCTTTCTTTACCGTGTTAGTTCAAGGAAACTCCACCAGTAGATGTTCCACCCTACATGCTCTGCCCCTATCTTTTCAAAGGGCACAGAAATTGCACGCAGCAAAGATGCCCTGTCAAAATGATTTAAAAGGAGGAAGGAAAGTTGCTGGAGGGGAATTCGTACTCCAGATCAAAAAACAATTTTAAGTGGTCTCCTCTGGTGGCCTATGTTGAGACATATAACAGCCCAGACTGTTGTTTTTCCAAGAGGTTAAATTTCAAAAAGAGGAAACAACAGCAAACAGGCTGCCAATTTACTCAACAAAGTCACAATTGGCTGGAGATCTGTTCAAAGCAAAACCGCTGATTTACAAATTCCTGGATCTGCCTTACTCTTAAATATTAACACTTCTTAGGAAACCTTAGAGCTTGCATGTCACATTTATGACTCTTGGGTAGACCCAGCCCTGTCCAAACACACTGGTCCTCATGACAACTCTTTGCCCTGTAATTCAGCTCCACTGGAGGAAGCCACCCTTAACTCAACCTGCGATGCCAAGAGCCACCCCAGGTACCAAAAAGCACAGACTGGAGTTAATATTCAATGCATTTCTGCGTGGTGTAAGTTGGAGGGGATGTTTACAGCACAATTCCAAAATAATATTCATAGCAGACAGAAGTTCCCTTTTATCAGGCTCTGAGAACTGGTTTGGGGAGGCAAGCTGGTTAGACCGTGGCTCGATTTTCCTGGATCCTATCTGCAAATGGAAAACTCTGCTGACTGGCAGCGGAAACCACAGTGAAACCACCTCCAAATGTTGGAGAAGAGGCTGGGAGAGGAATTTCGCATCAGGACTCCTTCAAACAAGATGTACTGGGAGAGGAAGAAAGAACACAGAAATTGGGATAAGCAAGTGTCAAACAGCCAGTAATTCTAAAAATTTGGAGAAGTGAAACAAGATTTAAATACCCATATGCCCGAAGTAATGCTTCCTTCCAGAAAGCAGAAATTTCTCCAGGTTATTCAGCTGTAGGCATGGTCCAGCATGTAGTCAGAGAATAAATTTAAAGTAGGTCTGGTAGCAGAGCTGAATCTATGAAAATACTAAATGTATTTTTTAAGAAGGGAAATGATAATCCTGAAATGTATACTCCTTTAACTGGGAAACTACTTAGGTAGTCATTTAAAAAAAATGTGTGCAAATATCTAGAAAAACATACTATATTGTACTAAAAGCTGCATGGCTATTAACTGTCCTATAAGCATTCATTTTTATATATTTATGTGAGTTTGTTAGTTCATCTATATCTATCTACTAGTCTACCTAGTTATTCTTAGAAACTAGAGAGTTTTTAAAAAATCTCTGTAATTCATTGAGAAGTTAAAATAATATAATGATGGAGCACAAATCAAACACCTCATTGCTAACTGTGTTATGCCTATCTTATGTGAGTAGTAAAGTAATAACTAAGATTTATTGAATGGTTCTTACCTGCAAGTCTGTACACTCAGCACTTCATATATATTATGCATTTGATCCTTATAAGAATATTAACGAGATAAATTTCATTATTACCCCCTTTTACAGTTGATGAGACTGAGGCTTAGAGAAACATCTTGCCCAAGATCTGCTAAGTATGGTCATGTGTAATGTTGCAGGGGATAAATTATTTGACTCCAGGTTTATCCAAACTGGTTTAATCAGTAATGTAATAAATGGATCCTTTTATATTTTATAAAGGAGAAATTTTAGAGGAGTTAAAGAAAAAAAAATGCATGCAAAAGCATCCTTGTGGGCTGGAGAGTTAATGGGCTTTGGAAACAGATGGCCTGAGTTTTCCTTCTGGCTCTACCACTTCCTAGCCGCATGATCTTAGGCAATTTATTGATATATTGGAAAGTGATTACCTTTCATAGTTTAATCTTGCCAAATGAATATATAATTTTAACATTTACTTTACTGAATCCCTTTAGCTCTTTATGTAGGTGATGGCCACAATTAATTCTAGAACTAGTTTTGTTGTCCAGAAACGTACAGAGCTAGTCCTTCCTTCTCTTTGTCTTTCATAACAAGCAGATAATGTTTTGCATATTTTCAAGCTGTCATACCATCATGACACCAAAAAGTATACACCAGAATATTTACTTAGATTATTGTCCACAGCTAGATATAATTCATTATTGCTTTTAGGTTATAATAAGGGAAACTTGACATTTCAAGAAAGTATCTATGAAAAATGGTAAATTTTAAATGATAACTAACATTCACTGGGAATAATCATTCCCAGCAACCCTGTAACTAAGCTTTGGGTTACTTCTTATATATCATTTATTTAATTTAATCAAATGTCACCTCATGTATCATTTTTTATTTAAAGAATTGCTACTCTCATTTCAGGAGTTCCATAAAGATCTCAGAAAATCTTACCAAAAAATGCTTATTTATACTTAGAAGATAAATTTGATACACTTTTTTCTTTACTACAGTTTAGCAGTATGGACCTTACCAACAAGTAAAAATGTGTGATGCTAGTTTTCCCAATATAAACAATCATGTTCCTAAGATGTGGCACAGGAACCTGCAGTTTAAACAAATGCCCCAGGTAATTCTCATGCACACTGAAAATTGAATCCTGCTGGCCTAGGTGGTAGGATTTTTGTTGTTTGGAAGCTACTCCTATAAATTTCTTTTCCAGTCTTCTTTCCTCACTCTCTCACTCTTTTCTAAAAGAATGTTCCCTCACCCTGTGCCTAAGTCCCACAGCCTCTGCTGATTGTCCATGGTTAATTAGAGAAGAGATTGACCCTTAGCCAAAATGGGCTCATGAGCTACTCTGGTGAATGGTCATTCAGACCCAAAGAATGGTCAAGCTTCACTGGGTGTTGAGAAGCAATGAGAGCAAATGTATTCTTTGATTAAAGACTAATTTTCTAGCCCCAAAGTTAAATATAGAATATGTATGTATACAGATAGATATAGATACAGATAAAGATGTAGACATCTTTACAGAGAACACATCCAAACAGTAAGAGTGAAACAAAAAGAAATTTAATAACACTTCCCACACCCCCAAAACCAAGTGTGTAAAAAGAGAATTCCCAGCTTAAGAGGAATAAAGACTTCTGGCTTCTTACTTCCCAGGCAGATTATAGTGTATGCTAAAAATGGATATCATACTTAGACTGAATTTAGTTGCCCTGTTTTACATTTAAGGCAGATAGGCTTCAACTACTATAGTAAATACTTGGTGACCTAAGGCAGAAAGCTTTGTTACAAGGTGGCAGATGGAAGAGAAGAGGTACACAAGTCCCCAAAAATGGTTCTCCCAAAGTCCCTTAAAATACTTCAGGACAGGGATGGTCATGATTGGCCCACAAACCAAGAACAACTGAGAAAAGTCTCCATAAAGAATGCTCTAAATCCTTGGGGGGGGGGGCAACATGTGTCCTGCCCTTGGTTTGTGTGAGAGACCATTGATCCCCCCCAATCAATTTTCCTTTCCTTTAATTTTTTTCTTGATATCATGTGTGTAGTTTTCTGCTCTTTGCAATAAAATAATTCTGAACTAAGATAGCTACAGCAGGCAAAATTCAAGTTATTAGACATGAATTTATGGGGTACCTTAGATATTTGGCTCATTGATGCCTGAAATTCTATATTAGATTTTTATTATTTTCCTGTCATTTTTAATTGCATGTCATTTGGGTTGTTTTTGACTCATTCAAATATAGATATTTCTGAAAATAGTAATTAGTCCCGAGGGTCCATAAATTATGTATGTCCTCAGGATTATATCAGAATTTTTTTCCCAGTCTACATTTTTTTTGATAGGGAAAAAAAGCTTCTGGCATGGTACAAGGGATTGAAGCTATGCTACTGTAATTGTGGCCAACTTCTTCCACGGTGGCCGTGGGCTGCTCCAGCCTCCTAATGGCGAGGTGAGAGCGATTCAGAGAGCTTCTTTTTAGTGTGTTCTTCCCGGACAGGAATGGGATTAGGCATTGCATATATATTAAGGTGGAAATTTCCCACAATAACCCTGAGATGTTGGCATTATTATCAATATTCTCAAATGAAAACCTGGGGGAATCAGAGAGGTCAAGAAACTAGCTCAGAAAGAGCTGAAATTAGAACCCAGCTCTGTCTGTCTGACTCAAAGTCTGCATTTTTAGCCATAGATATAGGAAAAGAGGAGGCCGGTGCAGTGGTTCACGCCTATAATCCTAGCACTCGGGGAGGCCAAGGTGGGAGGATCACTCGAGGTCAGGAGTTCGAGACCAGCCTGAGCAAGAGTGAGACCCCATCTCTACTAAAAATACAAAGAAATGATCTGGACAGCTAAAAATATATAGAAAAAATTAGCTGGGCATGGTGGCACATGCCTGTAGTCCCAGCTATTTGGGAGGCTGAGGCAGGAGGATTGCTTGAGCCCAGGAGTTTGAGGTTGATGTGAGCTAGGCTGACACCATAGCACTCTAGCCCAGGGAACAGAGTGAGACTCTGTCTCAAAAAAAAAAAAAAAGAAAAGAAAAGAAAAGAGGAGTGAGTAGACTAGGAGATTTGGGAAAAAAGAAAAATTGTGAATGCAAATGGCAACATTTTTACAATTTAACTTTTCCCCAAGAATTTCTTTAATAGGAAATTAATTATTTTTTTAACATTTATAATCTATTATAATATGCACTACATTAACTGTGAAAAGCCCATCTTATTCTTATATAGATATATTCAACATCACATCTCATTATTCTCTAGTTCAGGTTTCCAACAAATCTCTGTAAATAATCACAAGAAGACAGTTTTGAAAAATGTTTGCTCACGAGAATGTTTATGCTCAAAGTGTAGGTAAGAACTAAAATGAATAAGATTGACTTATCAAAAAATGCTTAGGAAAGATAAAATTTCCTTAAAATATTAAGTATATGCGATTTGTTATGTTTAAAAACTCGACAAACTGGCTATTCCATAATTTTAACTGGTAGATGCTATCTTTTTAATCTGGTTGCACATGGGTACCGAAAATTTTAGTTGAAGGCACTCAGGCCCATACAGTAGGACATTTCTCTAATGTTCCAATTGGAAAATTTATCTTACTTCTTATGTATGTAAGTTATATGTTCTTTCAACTTGCCTCTCCTAACATATTGATTAAAAATAAGCTTGTCCATGTTTGATAAATACTCTGTGAAGTGGCAATCTCATGCATGAAGTCCTTTTAAGAATGAAAATGAAATGACTTTTCTCATAAAAATTCCTGGTAGAGAGTAAAACTTTATTAAGTTAAGTTCTATAGTTTAAGAAATGTGATTGTTAAGGCAGAGTTTATTAGCACAGCCTAATACAAAACATTATGAAAATTGAGCATTTGGAGAAGTTTTTTCTAAACTCCAATTAGGAAATGAATAAATTAATTTAAAAATTACATAATTCTTTTGACAGTTCAATAACACATGCATATTGTCACATGACATGACCCATTTGGTCACAGAATACTCTACATTGCAATAATATGAAATGGTCAGATGGTCTGGGCTTTATTGTGGGCTCCTCACAATTTTACATGCTGCTTCTGGGATTCCAGTTTTTGAACAGAAAAGAATCACTCTCCTTACTACTGGGGTCTGTACCCACCTGGTAAAATAAAATGGCAAATTGTCAATTGTTCAGTTTGCATACAAAGTATAGATTTTGTGACTGGATAATTTATAGTAAAAGCAGATTGCTGGCATGAATAGACTGGTTAAGCTTTTGTGTTAACACAATTGACTACACAGTTGCTCACTACATTGGGAAGTTCTGGCTGACAAGTTCTGGCAACTTGCCTACAAAAATTGGAGTCAACACCACCAATATAGTTGTAAAGCATTTTATAAATAATTATATACAAACATTCATTTTGTAGACAAAATAGATTAGGACATGATTATTCACCTTACAAATAGTGATTATTCTTCCTTGGTTGCTGAAAGAGTTTTATTGTGCAGTATTTAACAAATTATTTACATTGACAAATGTTTCCTTTATCCACAACTTTCAAGAAATTCAACCATTAAAAAATATCTGTTAATTCTTGTAAAAAAGAGTTTAAATTCGCCATTCTATTTAAACAAGATGGAGGCATAATAGTCTTCAAGTAATGTAGGGTTGCTAAGATTTGGCTATGATCCCACCTTTAGGCATGGGGTGTATGAGAATAAACAATACTTCACTATGGCCTATAAGGAAATAAAAGAAAATAAAGCCAAACTGCAACATAAAACTAGGTAATGGACCTCACAGGTTTACAGAGATTATCTTGCCATAGATTTAAAAAAAGAAGAGAATGGTACAAGGTAATTCCCTCCTTTGTAGCTCCTGGACTGGTTTACCATAGAAGATGACATGTTGCACTTTGTCCTAGAGCATTAATCTGTCCTGAAATCCAAGTGCAACAGAATGAAGCATGAGAGAGCACCTTGACTTCCCTATCCCATCTCCATAAACTCTATTTTTGTCCTTTAATGTTCTAGAGAACCCATCTTTCTTGGTTCAAACTGTCCTGTACAGAGTGGTGGCCTCTTGGGCTTTAGCAACATTACTACTGTCTTCAGACAGCAGCACCCCAATACTCACACAGGAGATATGAACCTACACAGCCCATAAGTGCTAATCCTGGCTTTGTCCCTTGTGACTCATAGGAATGTGATAAATTTAGGGCTACTCTAAATTTCACAGGCTTTGCTGATTCTGTGTGTACGTTTGCAAAAATTTATTATGCAACATTAGAATATATACAAAATGAAATATTACAAAGAACACTTATGTAAGAAATAAAATTTTTTTCCAAATAATTGAAGGTCCTGTGTACTCTTTCCCAATTGCATCAACTTACTTCCCTGCCAAGAATCACCATGACTTTAAATTTGGTATTTCTCATCACTATGCATTGATTTCTTCCTCATTCGCCCTCTTACCAGTGGCTAGCAATACTCTTAACATGTTTGTCTTTGTACGATTATTTTATAATAAAATAAATAAAACGAGTGAACTTTGATTAAAAATGAAAAATATATTTTTACAGAGAGTAGCATTTTGGTAGCTTTATTAATGTTAGTAAAAACAATCTTATTCTGAAGATAAATATTATTTTATGCTAAACATATGTCCCCCCTTATCACACCACTTATTCCCTTGATCAAATTTGCCATTTTAGCACCTGTTGAATGATGAAAATCACACAGAGAAAAATTAAGAGGAAAAATTGCAAAAAAAAAAAAAAATCATTTCTGAAATGAACTGCCCTATGTAAAGGAGGAAAAAACAAATAATCTAGAGGAATTCAAACGTCCTTAGAAAAGAGTAAGTATTTTTAAATGAAAAAAGCAAATAAAACTAGTGAAAGATGTGGCTAGAAAGCATGAAATTTGAGCTAAAATCCAATTGGCTTAAGGAACAGGTAACTATTAACACATCTAAAAGATAACATGGCTTATTAGAACTCTTCAGTTTATTATAGCAGCACTCTTCCAGATGGTTTTATAAAAACAGAAAATAAAAGAAATAATATTCAAAATAAGTACTTGACAATACTCTCTGAGACTCATAAGGAAAATTTCTTTCTAACCTTCATTTACCTTTTCTCATGAAACATTCAAAAAACAGACTAAGAGTTATTGAAATCATTTATCATTTTTCCCCCTTTGGAAAAGTGATGCCATTTGGAGGTGTGGTGTATTTTCACTCATTGGAGCATGAAAATCATAAATTCTAAACTGAGTTTTCTCTTTTAATAAATCACTCCATATATGGTTAAAGCAGTTATGAGTAACCCTCATTTTAAAATATTTTATCTTATACAATTTCAAAACAAATAAGACAAAAAGCAAGTATTTGCACTCCAAAAAAATAGTGAATATATGTATATGCCTTGACTGCAGTTTTATAAAAATATAGATCATATGTTCCTAAAACTGAATTTTATAAATAACCTTTTTTCATTTTTTTTGGTAAATGATCTGTATATATTTAAAATTGCATGCTGGATTCAAGGTACTATCCAAAGCCTGTAAATTCCCATTGTATTTGTATTTACTATTTTTCTAGTCACATTTGTAAAGGAATCACAATCTTCTGAAAATATTGTTCTAAGGGTCAAGAAAATTGACTTTTTTAGTGCTCAAGTAAGAAGTAATACTGGCAGTACTGTGCATCCAGAGAGGGAAAATATAAGGACTTGCTCTGATATTTGTATAAAAAAATGGATCTCAACAATGATGTTGTTAGGAGCCATTGCTTATTCATAAAAACAAATTATTTCTAATTCAAACTACCTGCTTGCCCTCATAATTGAAAAGTGGCCAGCATGTCCACTTCATTCTATAATGATCTCTCTGGAAAACGTCTTCAAATAAAATCTAGGGATAAAGTAAGTTCTTGCCTTCTCAGGAACAGCTGGTTTACTGGGGGGAAGGGGTGGAGAAGGGATATGAAGTAATGTTTAAGAAAGAATTAAACTGATTTAGCAGTTCTTAGAGAAACTCACCTTAGTTTAAGAAAGAATTAAACTGATTTAGCAGTTCTTAGAGAAACTCACCTTAGCAAAAGGTCAGCCTTAAGGATCTGAATTCTCTGAAATTTTCCCTTAAAATTTGGTCTTTTACAGGTATTTAGGAAATCAAATTCAAATGGGCAATAAGGATACCATTAGACAATATGAGACAGGGAAAAAACAGACTACAAATAAAAGGAAAGTGACCCATCCTAGACTATTTCCATTGGAGTTCCAAGTTGTAAAGTTGACTTTGAGCAAATATAGCTGTAGATCAGCATCTAAAATCATGTGTGGTGGGAAGAATTCTAAGGTGGTCCTCTTTTGAGGCCCCCCCGCCCCTGATGTACACAGCCTGTAGTCTTGTTTCATCCCCTCCTGTGTGGTGTGGGGAGGACCTGTGCACAGGATGAAATGTCACCCTTATGCTCTGGTTTCTTTATATGGTAAGGGGAAGGGATTATTCCAATGTACTTAAGGCCCCAAATCAGTTGATTTTGATTTGATCAAAAGGGAGATTTTCCTGGGTGGCCCTGACTTAATCAGGTGAGTCCATTAAAAGAGAATCTGGAAGTCAGAGATGCTGTCTCCAGCAGGCCTTGAATGAGCAAGCCACCATGAGTTCTACAGCTGCAAAAAAAAAAAAAAAAAAATGGATTCTGGAAACAACCACAGCCACAGGACCTTGAAAGAGGACCTTGAGCTTCAAATAAAATTGCAGCCCTGGCAATACCATGGTTGTAGCCCTATAAGACCCTGAACAGAAGACCCATGTACGCTGTACCAGAACTCCAAACCTACAAAAACTATGAGATAATAAAAAGTTGTCATTTCAAGTGCTTAAGTTTGTGATAATTTGTTATGCGGCAATAGCAGACCAACACGGTGGGGAAGAAGGGACACATTCATATGCAAAAAACCAGTTTCACAGAAATTTTCTATCTCAGTGATAGTCTGGAAGTACTGGTTTTGCTACTCAAAGGGTCATAGTAAGTTGAGAATTGGCCTGATCCTAGTGGAAGTAACATCTATCTAGTCATACCTTTTAGCCAGCCAGTTGTAGATGTTATCTGTTGACTTGTTATTGTGAAAGTTAAAAATTTAGCTTTCTCAATCTGTGCTATTCCTAACTCTAACCCCAACATAAAAACTACTTTTTAATGTATCAGTTGCTAATTCAATCCTAAACTTTCTGCCAGAAGTATACTAGGTATTCTAGTGTACTAGATTCCAGAGTACTAGGTGTTGTTTATTCCATCTGGAGCTCTCCAGTCTGGACTGGTTTCTCTACCAGCCCACAGGCAGCTGTTGTCCTGGGACTTCTTTTCATCAACATCCTGGAATTTTCTTCTCTTTTCTGTTTCTCAACACCCATTTCCTGAAGCTTCTAGCTTCCTCCTTTTTTTTTTTTTTTTTTTGTTATTCACTCATGTTGCTGAAGCACATCTTCCAATGGCTGTTAAACTATGGTATTTAGGAGATATCTCTTTAAAAATATTTATTTTCTATCTGCAACTATTTACTTCCGACCCTCACTTTGTTTGTTAAAATTTCTTAAAATGGAATTCTAGGTTGGAAATTATTTTCCCTCAGATTTTCAAAGGAATTGGTTTATCATTTTCTGCTTTCTAACATCACTTTCTGATACTCAATATTTTAAGTGGCTCTTCTATTCCTGGCATTCTGGCATTGTATACCCTGTGCCTTTATCTGAGTATTTTAAATTCATTTTTTGGTGAATCTATGAACCTACCAATCTGAAATTTTATTCATTTCCATTCTGGGAAACATTATATTCTTGTATTATTTGTCTGGCAATTTTCTTCTATTTTGTTCCATTTTCACTTCTTAGAACTAACATTATTTGGAAATTAGACTTCATTTATTCTTTATGTTTCTTAAATTTTATCTATAATATTCCTTCTTTAGCTTGTCCAATTTTCTAAGATTTTTCCTAAACTTCATCTTTCAAGTTTCCTGGTAACAATTTAAGATATGTTAATATATTTTAATTACAAAGATCTTGTCCTTTTTATCCATATGTTCCTTTCCGTGGCCTGTTGCTCTTATTTTATAGATGTAATACCTTCTCTTACATCTCTGAGAATATTAATGTTTAAATATTTTTTTACTGTCTACATTGTCTCTATTTTCTCCAGATTCTTTGTCTGTGCATCAGTCATTGCCCTTTCTGCAAGTTTTTCCTGTAATATCTATTGGTTGTTGGCTGTCAATTGACATTTAAGTGTAACATTTTAAAAAGTAAGCTGCTGATTAGAAACAGGTTTTTCACATGAGTGAAGCTAGTAGGCTGGTGGACTTTACCACAGGGTAATCTGTCGAAGACCAGACCATTATGGGGAGATCCCCAACTGCTGGCATCTCTAATCACCCTTCACCCTTTGGGGTAGTTTCCTCAGACTTAGTCCTCCAGTCTCACACCTGGAGATTAGGAACCTGGTCGCCAGCATCCTAGTGGCTGAATGAAAGAAGAGAGCTTGAGCGTCTACATTCAGTATGTTAATTTTCCCTTAATTCTCCAGTTTCCAGTACAGCACATCAGACTGACTCTCAGTGTCCCTGACGTATCACACTTTATAGCCTATCTTATTTAAACTTTCTGATGGTCTTCAGGTTATGGGAGGAGTGACTGCTCTGCTGGGTGTGGTCATTGAGGGGATCTAACGATTCAATTTCTCTTTTAATAGACTTTCAACCTTTCTTCCTGCTTCTTCTTACTCTTCAGCTTTCACAGGTAACTGAGGTCTCAAATTCTGGAGCTTTTCCAAGGTTCTCTGCATTGAACTTTTTTTTTTTTTTTTTGGTGCTGGTGGTAGGGGGAGGGTAGACTTTCCCCCTTTGAAGGCTTCCCTCATTTCCTTCAGTCCACTAAGTCAGCTCCCAGTTGAATATCTGCTTCCTGCTTCTGAATTCATGCTGATGATGCCCATCGGCTGTCTTTAACCCTCTGTTGTCCCTGAGGGTCATTTTCCCCATGGGTTTATTCAGTATCATGCTGGAAAATGGTTCTCTGAGGGAAAAACAAGAAAAGAAAGAAAAAACTTTGATTTATAGCATTTGCCAATTTCAGTGGTGTAAATACTCCCATTAGGACTATCTTCAAGCCACCTATGGTTTGACAATGGCTTGCAAGAGTCCTGAATTTTAATGATTGTATTTTGATAGTGTAAGAGCTGGGCTCCAGCCCAGCACTGTTTATGCCTTTTTGACTCTTTAATAGGGCTTTTGGAGAGGATTGAGATAAAATTAGAGGTATATCCCACCACATTTAGAAATGGAAGTCTTAATTCCTTACTTACCTATTTGTGTAGACATAAACAAAACGACTAGGAAAATTAGTCATTTGAGTAAATTTAAAAAATGGAAATTATCTGGAATATTTATGTAGGGCTTTGCCTCAAACAATGATAAGTTTGTTTTTTCCTGGCACAAGTCTTTAGAGGAGGGAGGATCCCTTGGGCTCAGGAGTTTGAGGCCAACCTGGGTAACATAGTGAGTGAGACACTACTACTGAAAAAAAAAAAAAAAAAGAAAAAAATATTGTTTTTCCTCATTCAATTTCCCTGCCCTAACTTTCCTTTAAGTTAACAGGCCTTCTTCCCTCTTATTCTTTCTTTCCCTTGCATATATAAACACATCTATTAAAATGACTAAGAGACTTAAAAGAAACAAAACAAAGTTCACTTCCTTTAAACATAAGCCTTAAACTAAAAAGTTTACTTAGAAGGATGTGTTCTAAAACATAAAGAGGAGATACAGGGCTGTAATGACCTAATACGAACTCATAAGGCATTATCAGTAACCTACATCTTGGAGGTGCAGTACAAATAAACTCGGGTATTGAAACAATGTTTGCTTCCTCCTTAGTCAGTCAATGCTCAGCTACTAAGAGTAAATCACAGAGGACGTCTGACTTGTAAAAATTATCTTACTCTTTCTAAATGGACTGTGAAATGTCTATCACCACCTCCATTTCTAAGAAATCTTAGTGCAAACCTAAGAGCCTGCAAATATTGCCAAAGCTGCATATGACTGTGGCTGCTAGTCAGTGATGCTTCCTTACGGTAGAAACAGGGAGTGTCCCCGACAGCATCGCTGGGCTAATCACCTGCAACGGGGAAACCTCGTGGCGCAGAGGTTAATACATTTAGACAAACAACACCGTGAACAAATTAAACTCACGCTTCTATTAGCGAGATAAAGCTTGTCACATAGCCACAGAATTCAGGAGGAAGTTCTGAAAGAATCACACACGCCCAAAATTTAGAGCAAAAGTGATTTTAGATAGTGTCTTTTTCTCGGAACTCAATTATAGATAAGGAAACTGAGGCCCAAAGTGGCCAAGTCCGCTGTAGAGTGGGGACTAAAAAAGACTCAGTATTTCTACCTCACACTAGGAAATTTCGTGTCTAAAGATTTCTGTGAACCCAAAAACCTCCCTCAGGATCAGGAGAAAATGAAAGTAGGATATTTACATTTCACGTAACTTCTCAGAGAGAAAAAGAAAAATGCTTTAGGTTTCAAGAGCTCTTGTCCACTGAGATATAAGCATACATTTTTGCAATATTTGACTTGTGTGAAATAATTAAAACCCTTGGTTTGGGGGGTCACGGACTTGTTTGTGTTGATCCCATGACTTCCGCTGTTGCTTGTCACGAGACCCCGTGAATAATGCGAGTGAGGAATGTTGCCTTCAGCTGTTTTATATCCTGTGTCTAAAATACAGACTGTGTGACCAAAAAAACATGCTGAAAATCCAGCAATGCTGAAGGCAAAACAAAAAATAGTGATTTGGGTAACTGCTCTCTGTTTTGTGTGAAAATATTCCTAGCTTTTTTTTTTTTCCCTTTAATTTTAATTTCTTTTCTCCTCCAGCCAAATGTTTGAAGCAGAACCCATGTTGGACACCAGTCAAATCTTAAAATTTGTTGTCATGGGTAGTATGCTCAGAAAATCTGTTTTGATTTATTTTGTATGATGTCATATTACACGAAACAGTCTTAAAATGTAGCATTTCCTGAGGGATTTCATGAGAGAAATGACAAAACGTACACGTGGTTAGAGTTAACTTTTGGAACTTAGGAAAAAATCTAGTTGCTAAAGACAACAATTTTCCATTAAGTTAAAACATAGCGCCGAGGTTTGTATTACCAGGTGAGTTTTGGTGGATAATTACCTGGTTCTTTAATCTTTAAGGGGGGTCGACTATTCCAGACCACCACTGGCAAGAAAACATCCACATTTTACTTTCAGTGAGTGGTCTTTGAGTGAGTCAATGTAGGTATGGTAACAATCAAAACTGAAGTCCATCTGCATGAGTAGTTAGCCCGAATAGTCCTTGTCTAAATGCTTTGGGTAGCATATCTAAGTTACTTTTGATAACTTCTGTCCCAGGGAGTTGAGGGCCACCATATATCTTATTTAATCACAGGTTGACAAGAGTAGATGTCCTTTTGGAGGTTTAATATCCTTTTAACATGTTGTCAGAATTCCTTTCAGCTCTTTATATACTTGATGACTTGTTATTTATGTATTTATTTATTTCTGGTGTCCTGTGTTTGTCTCAGAATAAATGGAAGAAGTTTGTCATTTTAAGGCCCTGATAGAGAAGAAGGAAATTCCCATAGGCCAAGAGAAAGGGAAGGAGGTGATTGATACCTGGCTTTGTGACCCATCAGGGGATTATGATTTACTGGGTGAGAAAATTTAAAACATTTCTTTGTAATCTAAGAAAGTCTGTGTAATAAACAAATGAAAAAGTATTTAAGAGTTCATGCTTCTATTAAAAATAATATCACAGAATCTCAAAGAAGGTAAAATTAAGGATGTGTCCATAATCTAACTTTTTGACTGTTGCCCTTCTAAGTAGTTCTTCAGGGATGACTAGAAAATTCAGGAGGTGGATGAGCAGTATGCACACCTACATTATCACACTATCACTACTGCAGGAATTCTGGACAAATAACAATTAGAATTTTTTTGTAAATATTGCTGACGGCATGCTTGAGGACTACCTATTTAATCCTTGTAATTGTTGTTGGTGAACTCCTTGTAAGTTCTTGGATGGATATGTCTTTATTAAGATTATCGTGTCCAAGGAGTTACTTGCATCCATGCTAGTCCCATTTTTCTTAGAAGCACCTTTACCACTTTCTTCTGGAGAGCATTTTATTTTGGTATAGCAGGGGCCTTCCATTCTGTTGCTCTTCTGTTTATCTCTTGACTCATCACAGGACATAGTTCACAGATGTTTAGGTCTTAATTGCCTTTAGAGTTTTTTTATTCCCGAAAAATCAGAGGAAGTGTTGAAAGTTCCCTAAAAGCATGTAAGTTACTTCCTATTCAATCATAAATAGCTTCCCTCACTTTTTTTCTCAAAGAGGCAAAGGAAAATGATCAAAAAATTCCTGCTGCTTCCATATTGTGGTTTTTGGTCAGCAGATTGTGTTAAGGTGGGCAACTTCTGATTTTCTTGGTGTCTCATGACTGTCATTGGATATGTAGAGTTTGACTGTCATTGTGAGGCTGTGATTGGGAGGAAGGGACGATCTATCAGCCAAGGACAGGGGGGCAAAGGAGTTAGCATTTAGCAGGAGACTTATAGTAGATTGTCTTCCACTGGCTACTGGGCAGGAAGGCTATTCCAGTACATAAAGGACAATGCAGATTGATTGCCTGCTTTACACAGTGTGATAATCCTACTGTGTAGACACATGTCAAGCATCTAGGCCAGAGAAAAGCAACACATTTGAAATCATCCCACCTAGCACAGAAACACAGAATGCCAGGAGCCAGCGAGACAGCGAGGCACATCAGTAAAGGAGCAACTTCCCCTGTGACCCCACAGCCTTGTTTGGGACCTGGGAGTATTGTAGCAGCCAGAGGGACAAAATATTTTTAAAAATCACCATGATTTACTCTGTAGCGACGATGGTGCCATGTAGATTGAAGAACAAAATAAAACAAAAACAAAAGCAGTAAATATTGCTGCCTTTGCATCATTTCCCACTGAGGACAATCAGCCTAACCAAGTGTTTAGAGACCAATTGATCCAACTACATCAGCACTGAGGCATTTTTCCATTTTTAACAGGTTAGTTGGTGGTATACTGAGACAAGTTTAGGAAGCACATTCTCTTTTATACATGAGACATAAAATGCTTTATGAAATCTTATGAGAGAGACAAAAGCAAATATGTTAAATTTTCTTTCCAAAAAGAGAAAAAATGTAACCTGTAAAAATTGTACTGCTTGACAACATGACAGGCTTTTCTTTTACAGCTGCACTGCCCCAACAACTTGAAGTCATGTCATGAGTTATTACACAAAATTCACTGGATTATTTTTTGCCTGAGGCCCTCTCCTGCCCATGCAATCTATCTACCTCCTTCTGAGTCCACTCACTATTTTATAGAAGTATATATATATGTATATACACACACATATATACACACACACATATATATACTCCATTCAGTTTTTGTGAATAGAAATATTTTTAAAATCTGAACCACATAAAATATAAATATTTTAAGTTATTTAAACTTGAATATCTCATCTGTAAAATGGGTACAATAACACCTACCTTGCAAAGATATTGTGGTGATTAGAGGAGTTGTGTTAAGCATCTAGCCTGGGGCCTGGTATAGGGTAGACGCTAAATAAATCACAGCTATCATTATTATATTATTAAAATGTTTTCTAATGTGCAAATAAGCCACATCATATAAGGCACTACATTTAAAAGTGTGGGCTGTGACCATTCTCTGGTTATGAAATCAATTTGGCAGGTCATCATGTCAGGGATCAAAGTAAAAAGATAAAAACAGAAAAAAAGAAAAAAATGTCTCAGAGTACATTACCATGAAAGGTAAGTAATGTTTTGTGAAATTATTGTTTCTGATATGTATAGTGTGTGTCTCAGTATGTGTTTGTGTTTGTGCTGGGCCAAGATTTCCATGGGGTGTCATCAAAAAACTTTGAGAGCCATTGATAGAGGATGGAGTGGAGAAGTGGCAGGCTGGAAGACATTTCCAGAATCTCACAGCAGAGGAGCATGTGTTCCTTCTAGCTTTGTCCTGTTTTGAGACTGGGAGACCATGCTGTTCTAAGGCCAGGAGTTTGTTCCTCTGTAGACGTTTCTGGGGCTGATGGCCAGAGAGGACTGGGAGAAAGTCACCCTAGGATGTAGTGGAAAGTGGTGCCAGAAGCTCAGGGCCCAGGAATTCCCTGGCCATACACGTGTCCACATGCCCTAGAGCATTTGGGATGGGAGGCCTGACTGGCAGTGCGCATGGTGATCTCAACATTGATGTGGATGCTTTGAAGCCCTAATATACCTACCATGCTTCTCTGCTAGGACTCACGCATGATTCCAGGGACCTGGAAACCATTGTCCCCTCTACTGGAGTAAGCTGGCATGAATGAAGACCTAGAACTGCAAGTAGGAAACAAAGTTATGCACCCCAAAGCCTGTGGTCCTAACCCTTCCATGGGGCCAAGGTAAAAATCAAGCCTATCTAGTTAAAGGTGAGAAAAAAATGAGACAGATGTTTTGTAAATTCCCAAACGCTGTTATATAAGATCAGAAATCTTACAGTGTTCTAGGGAAAAAATATATAATCAGGACATGAACAACAGAAAATGATTAATGCCTGGTATTATTCAAAATGTAATAGCTACCATTTAAGATGATTGGATTGCACTTACTAAAGAAGAAATATTCACTCAAATGAAGAATTTGCACAGAGAAGCCTCTACTGGAGTGTGGGAAATAGTTCATCTACCCTTCATGTCACCAAGCCACTCTGCAATCCCAGGCTCCAGGGAACCTGGGGTCTCAGAGGAGCCACGGGCTGGGAAAGCGGCAGCTTGGTCACGGGGATATCAGAGATGGTGGCTTGGGAGACTCTGAGTCCCATTCTGTGGCAGGCTCAGGTTCAATTTTAAGACCACAAAAGCAATTCCTTGAGGTTGGAGGCAGCCCTGGGTACAACGCTGAAGCGTGAGACATTTGAAGGACACGAGGAACTTACTCCAGAAGGTCCCATGCGCTGGGCCACCTTCTGCATACTTGGTCCCCCAGGCTGTTATCACAGACTGCCTCAGGCTTGAAGGCACCCACCACAGTGCCACCACCCCCTTTTGGTCTGTTTCCCGAATCATCTCCTCTAGTTGTCCCTGGAGCTTCTTTCTCAGTGTCTTCCTCCTGCTGAGGAGGAGATGGAGGAGAGAACGATGATGCACTTTGGTTCCATGGAGACTCATAGAACACCATGGAATCATTCTGCTGTGAGGAACTGTCACAGGCTAAAGTAAGACTCACTCATCTTTCAGAGAGCTTGGAATCACTCCTACCTGGGCTACAGGTGAGTAAGAGTGGAGCAGGGACGAGGGGAACCTTACAAACAATGCCACCGTCCCTGCATGGGAGGGAGAATATGCCCTGGTCTCCTCCCAAACCCCTTCCAAAGGCTCAGGTGTGCACGCCTCCCTCTCAGGGAGACTATCATACATGTTAATGAGGAAAATGTTGAATGACTTTGTACATGTAAATGAAATTAATGCACAAACATCATAAAAAGTAGTAGGAGAATGTATATTGCTAGATGTTTTGCATACACACACACACTTCCACACACGTGTGCACACACACACTCCATACACACTCCCACATATTGGAAACCCTATATTACTCGGGGTAGTATGTGTAAGATTGTACAACTGGTTGCCTGTTGGGCCACTCCAAAAACTTCACACACAACTGAATTTTTAGCAAGGACTAGTCATTCCAGGACTTGGCCATGTAATTCCAGAATAGTGCTGGACATTTTTGAGTGGGAATGCAATTCACACTCTTGCAGTCACTTTTGTGTCTTTTTCAGATATGTTTCACACTCTACATCAAGGAGCATTTTGCTAGAAATTTTCCTCAGAACCTCTTAAAAAGTCTGTGCATTTGGAGGTAAATGTAACCCATGTGTTCCTGATTTATTCTCACTTTTTTCATCAAAATGTTACTTTCTACAGGGCACTTGATCATCAATAAGCTATATGAGATTTTTAAAGGCCTTTTTTTCCTTAGAAAAGGGAAACCACATTTGATCAATAACACAGTTAGTTATACAGTCAAAGTTACACAAGAATTTATGAAGATATATTGTTTTACTATTCAACTTTAATAACTTAGAGTATAGATATTTGGAAACTCACTGATCATTGTCAGAAAAATGCACATTATTAGTTTTTTTCTTCAAGGGCTAAAAACTCTATTTTTTGTTTATAAGATACACTTTATCTTCTTTGTACATTGCCTTTTTGAAAATTTGCTTCAAAATCTACAATTAGAGTAAACTGCAAATAACTGTCTAATGTAGTTATCTAATGTTTTGATACATCTGAATGTAAATACCATTTGTAGAAAACTCCTAAAGCTGTAAACCTGAACACATAGTTATTATAGATATAATATAATATAAGACAATAATTCTCTCTCTAGACAATGAGTTCTCTAAAGACAAAAGGAATGTCTTTCTCATCTTGGTCTGGACACATAGGACACATAGTAAGTCCTTCATAAATATTTGTTGACCACATGAAAACATGATTAAAAATAACAGTAAGGAACATAGTTATAGCAAAGAGTATACTGTTTTAGACCTCAAAAGGATTCCAACTGAGCAAGAAACAAAAATGTGTCAACAAGAAACAATAATACCCTGACCCAAATTTTAATCCAATTTCAAAGTGGATTAAAAGTATATGGCTGAGAGCAAGAAGGAGTTGGGAATGTTCTCAATCACACAGCTGTTCAGCTTCCCCAGCATGGTCCATTGTTGGGAAAAGAAGTTGGGACTTAGAGTTGGTTACAGTGCTGAAAATTAATTTATATTCAAATTTTTAATGTTAGCATAATCATGTTTTAAAAATTAATCATATTTTAGTTTGTCTATGTAACATTACAGATATACACTCATACAAAATATAACATATAAATATACACAACCAATACATATATTATATGTGGGTTTATTCAGCCATATATATGTTTAATTTTACATATAAATTTGTGTCTATATAACATATATATAATTATATGTAATATGAATTTCTCTATATATTATTATAAAGGAGAACAAGGTAAGATAATATCATTGCCTGTCATATATTTCTTTTATATCACATATTATTGACCCAAAGAACATTCTTTACTTATGGACTCTTTGAGGAAGCTGGCAATGTTTTTTCATGTCTGAGGCTTGTTCGCACTCATAGCTTTATGGGAATTACCAAAGAATAAAACATGAAACTCCCTAGAGACACTTGGAAAACGTAAACCTTCCCTAATTGATATAATCAAATTTCTAGAATCACATAAGCATAAAGCAAACTTGTTTGAAGGCTACATTCCCCACAAAAGATTTTCATCAGATTATTTTTTTAAGCTGCAAAGACTATGAAATGGAAACCAAAATGGGATCTGAACAGCAACATTTTCCCACATACCAGCATTCCTGACTTCTAAATGCAGGCTCACAAAATTCCCTGTTTCCACAGATCCCACAGTCACCTTTATACAAAAATGTTGATTTATAACCCAGACACTGTGACGGATAGTTAGCTGTGTAAGAATTTTTCCAATTCTAAACACTTGATGTGGTATATAAATGTGGAGAAAGGAACCTATGAAAAGCAGGAACAGGTATAATTTGCTATGGGACAAGACTTACAATGCAAATAACAGAAGGATTATAATGTTATTAGTCATTCAAACCATGGTGGATATTAATCAGGGTTGCTGTCATTCTCATTAAAACCAGCTTCCTCATTTAGCTTTTCTCATCATCCACCCCTGCAGAGATTTTCCAGTGAAGGTATAGAACAGCGAAGAGTCCCTGTGGGAGTGGGGAGTGGGAGTGGGTAAGAATCACAAAGCATGATTTGGGAGACAATTGCCAATAATAAAAAAAATAAAATGTGAAATAATGTACCAAATGAACTTTATCTATTTTAGAATTTTGACAAAACCACACCAGGAACCAGAAAACTGTCTTCTTTCCCTGTCTTCTTCTCCCCTCCTTCACTGTTCCATGGCCACCTGCTTCTAGAAGGCAATTCAACACGGTCCCTACACCACACTCATAGGACCCACTCCAACACAGCGCCTGGTGACTTCATTGCCACAGATGGTTATGGGTTGCAGTTTCATGTAACCCCAAGAGTGATTTCTGGAATAAAACCAATTTCTAAGTTAAAGACTTCCTCTTAGGAGCCTACAATGGTTTCAAAGTGATAACAAAAGCAGGGTTTTTTATTAAGCCAGGTAAAGAAGAGGAAATTCTCTCCATTTGTCCACTATTGGATGTATGTAACACGCCATGCACTGAGCAAGGCACGGTGCAACACAGTGATTAATCAATTGCTCTCTCTTCCTCAAGGAAATCAGTACTTAAATGAAGACAATTGATTATTAAAGGTATTCAGACATTGTTCCAGCTTGGTGTGAGTGATGTAAACAATCAGGGCCATTTTAAAATTCATTTGGGTGGTGGAAACTGTTTCCAGTGTTCAGTGTTCATAGGCAGAGTGGATTCATTGAGTGCAGCAGTGTTGCAATGAGTGATTAGTGACAGTGGGAGATAATCTAGATGAATCAATAGCAAGGAATGTCTGCATTCACTTCCTGGTTACGTGCGAGGCCCTAGGATCTGAGTCCTAAAGTCAAGTAGCCTCAGACTATGTGTGCAAATGTGCTTACTGTTCAGGGCAAGAGTGGGCAAAGGAAACAAGCCAAAAAGTCTTCCAAGCTAAAGGGGACTGACTGGTCACAAGGGCAAAGGAAACTACATCTAAGTAAAAAAGACTGAAGCCAATATTAGCACACACATATATATATATGCAGATATAATGTGTGTTATGTGTGTGTGTGTGTGTATGTGCATGTATATGTAGAAAGAGATAGAGGAGGCAATAGGAGGGAACATGGGCGTGTTGACTTAAGAAAACTAGATTTCCTATGACTGAGTGGTACATGAGATGATCATGTATGGAAATTTTGCTTGGGGGTGGGAAAGGTGTAGTTAAAGGCTCCTCTGAGTTTAAAAAATGAGCATGGTGTCCTAGAGGAACATGTTGTTACAAAGAAAGTCCATGAAGGCATAATGGAAATAGAAGATCCAGTGAAGGGACAAACTAATATAATCCATTGACAAATGAAAAAAGACTTTAAAGTTAATTTTGTCTGTTTTTTGATGGGGTTGTCAGAGGAATGATTTGTAGTGAAGTTGTGTCAATAAATACAATGTAAAGTGTCTTGTGGAAGTTCTCATTCAAAGAAAACACAAAATGATTTTTGGCAAAATGTTCATATAAATAAATAAAAGATTATTTTGGCTATACGATCTAGCCAAATCCTCATCTTCCTATTTAATGGGTGAAAGCCATTAAAGAGACCTAATTTAATATTTCTAGAATGTCTTTAATACATCTTTACATTTATTTTTGTTTTTGAAGAAAAGGGTGAAACAAGAGTATAATTTCCACAAAAGACAAAAAGGACAATGCAAATCACTTGAGTTTTATAAAGTACATATGGCTACTTAAAGAGATGCAGATTGAAGATAATATTGCATTACAAAAATATTTAATTTACAAAAATAAGCACATTATTCTGTCATATCCAATACCTAGATATTGTTCAGGTACTGAAAGAATTTGTTGGAATATGTTCTCCTTCTCTGAGTTAAGAATAAAAATGAAGTTGTTCAAAATGTCATTTTATATGGTGAAGAATATCAATAATATATCCAAAGATAACTGTAAGGAAAATATCATTTGCATGTTCCTGTGTCCATGTAACTATTTCAAAATGATTTCAGAAAAATTCCACTGCCACAGTGTTATTACCCAGCAGCAGTGGTTGTACCAGTAACCAGACAGATACTAGCTTTTCTGGTTTGGAAGAGCAAAGAATGTTGACAGAAAGAAAGCACCACCCCGTGATTCATGTGTCACAACAAGGTTTAAATCATTCTTCAGTAGAAGGATTTCCAAGGTTATTAGTTGCCACAAGCTTTGTATATACATTGCTCTGCTATTCCCATGGTTACCAAAAGGAAAGAAAAAAACCCAACATACTTCAAATTTTAACTGCTTTGCTATTCAACCCCAAGCACAAAATGACCTTCATCTGAACATTGTCTCCTAGATGGTTTTACTTTTTTCAACTGATTTGGGTGAGACTTGTCTTCTTCCCTTTGAAAACAATGTCAAATTACCCCACACAAACAAACAACAACACATATCCTCTATACTCATAATAATAAAAGCTAGAATTTTGTTTCCAGTTACATTGCTTAACTTTAAATAATCTAAGAGGATTGGACAGCCTGGAAATTACTCAGAAAAAAGGTGTCTGAGAAATAAAAAAAAAAAAAGCAAGATGGAAAGATGGGGCAAATGAGTCTTGGAGTTGGGTTGTTGGGTCCAGTAAACTATGTGAATGATTCCCATTAGCTCCAATTTAAAGGTCTGTTTTTAGCTTTGTAGTTAACAGGAGCTGTTAAGATACAAGAATTCAAACCACCCAGATTATGTGGCCCATTGGTCCCATCACCAATTATTTTCCTCAAATGAAATATAAGGAAACAAAGCAAACAAAACAAAAAGACTGACAACAACAAGGAAACATATTATCTTGCCTCTGCTTATCTAAATGAATCTCTGTGTCTTTAGTGCTAGAGTTAGCTCAAGGCTCATTATCAGTCACAGAGGAGATGATTTGAGATGCGTGTTTCCAGCAGAGTTCTTTCCTGTTCTTGTCCAGAAAAAACAACACAACCAAATCACCACAAGAAATTCAATACTTTTATTGTGTCCTCAGGATGAGCACTAGACACCACATAAGATTCAAAGATGGATACATTTAAATCTTTATTCTCAGTGAACTTACAGTCTAACACCATATTCTACATTTTATTATAATTTGATTTCCTCTTTAGTGCTTGCACAAGGGAATAAAGTGAGAGTTCAAAGGAGGAATAATTAACATCTATTTGGATTTAGAAATTACTTTCTAGGGCCTGACCTTGAAAGTGTAGGAAAGGCAAGATATGAATAGATGGCAATTGAAGAGAAGTTTATTCCAAGCAGAGAACATAGCATCCTCAAACACATGTAAGTCAGTATTTGGGTCATGATGGGTTTTGGGTTGATGTTACAGAGAGAATATAGACTGCAGGTTAGAGACTAGCAGCAGGTAAATAAGTAGCATCATTCTATGAGAGGCCTAAAATGCTGGTTTAATAAGAATACACTTCAATCTGTAGAAAATTGTCATTGAATGTATATTTAAAAAGTAGTGATTGAGATTCCTGAAATGCAATCTTGACAGCATTCATACTTTTGTATAGAGCAAGTGCAAAGAGGAGATATTGAAGAGGTAGCATAGCCTGTGGTCTCCAGAAAGGCCAATGGTGTCTACTGCCACCGTGCTGAGACTACCGTCTCTCCACTCTCCATTGGAGCTGCCCACAGCATTTCATTCCTCTCCACTCTCCCCGACCCTCAGTCAGCTTTCCTGAGCTGGGCATCCAGATAAGCCCCCTCCCTCATAAATCCTTGCTGCCTTGGGAATGCTTCATAAACAATGCATGTGCTGTGCAGCAACTCTGTATCTCTGCTAAATATTTAGATAAAGAACCAGGCAACCATCAGCCTGAGATCAGGGGAATGCCTTCTGGACAGCACAGTGGTTAACTCCACAGGAATGTAGGACACACTTTATTTTTGAACCACTCCCATCTCCATCACAGCCCTACCTCTGGTCCCTAGCAGCTCTGTGGAGATCCCTGATGCTTCCTAATGTTGAGAGGGTATAACATGACATACACCGCAGCTGTAAAAGTGCAGTGGGGTGGGGTGCACAGGAGAGTATCACAGTAGGCAGCCTAAAGGCTGGAGACTTTGCTGTGTCAAATTCAGTGTCTGCCTTACCTCTGAGATGCAGAAAATCCATTGAGCATGCATCTTAATAGGGATGATATCTCCTCCAAGGGGTAAAGATCGGTTCTTGGGGGAAGGGGTAAAATATCTAACATGTGTTATGTATAAAACACAACATACATAGAGTACATAAATAGATGTACAATATATTTGTGATATTAAATTGTCATGGAGCAAATTCTATTAACCTACTACTAATGTACTAGGAAAAACATGTCATAAAAGGTTCTTTAGGAGAGAGATGGTGAGAAAAAGTTGAGGAAATGCTGTCATAGGAGCCTCGGCTTTGCCTAGTGCGTTCTGGGGTGGGGCGTGAGGGGGTGGAAAGAGGGTCAGAGAAGAATGTCTGTGAATAAAAACCCCACCTTGACTCTTTACCCCTGAGCCCGAGCAGAACTATCTGAATGAATACTTCAGCATCCACTCCAACAAGGCTGACAGTAGCTATCGAGAGAGCTGATGGCAGAATATGAGATTTCCGGTCTTGCAGGGTACAAAGACAGCCTACCAAGAGGCAACCAAGGGAGAGGCAGGTCCTGCCAGCTTCGGAGTGGTATATGAAGCTTGAAGGCGGGTATTTTCTGTGGCCTCCTTAGCGCTCAGGCTTGTGCAGACAGAGCTGAGGTTCCCCAAGTATTGCTCTGCACTCAGGGGTATACTTGCAGGGCTGAACTTACCCTTAAATGCTGTTTCTCCAAAATCTGCAAGTCTCTCCCTTCTCATGGGCTATGGAGGTACTCTTAAAAGGAAGCGTTTTGGCTACGCTGGGCCTTTGGTGAGCCATTGGACTGGCATGGAAAGACAATCTGGCAACCAAATTCTGCTTAGAGTGATGACATAGTTTTCTCTTTGTGGCTGAGGAATGAACAGCTGGAGAGAACTAGCCATGGTCTGGGACCATCCATGACATCAAACAGGGAGTCGTCTTTGTTTCTATTAGAGTTTCCATGTAATTGTTTTGTCCACCCACAAACAGGTGGAGTCGTGCCCAGTATCCAGGACTTGGGAAGAGGGTGGGAAAATGAACAGAACTGAAGCAGGAGGATGGAGGTGGCTCTGCAGGGACAGCATGCAATGTGAAGGAAGGCAGTGGGTGAGAGTGAAACTGCACACAACGAAGGTAGGGTCGTCGAGGCCACTTTAGCTAAGGAGAGAGAAATACGAAGAAAATTGTTCTGAGGACTAATTGGCCAGATATGTAATTTTCTCTAATTATGTTGCATGAGAAAATTATGCATATTTATATATGCCAGAGTCTGTATATCCCCATATAAACATGCAAACACATGTAGAGCTCACCTTATTATGTATGTGTGTGATAATTGAGTATGTAATTTTCTAATTTGATAATTATTTAATGAAGTTCTTCTTTCAAGGTACCTTCCTTTGAATTTCTTTCTGCATTCCTGTATGTAAAGTAGAAAGTGAGAGGGGACTTCCAAAAATGGAATTGCATCAAGGTGGGCAATGAAAATTTAATGAGGCTGTCACTCTTTAGATCTTTAAGGAATTTCTTTGAAAGGGTAAATAATACTCAATAGAATTACTTGCTAAAGGGTTAGGATATATATTTTTTTAATTATAAGTTTATACAGGTAAATGTTTATGGGCTTGCTCCAACAAGCCCGGAGAGAGGGAAAGAAGTTGTAAGTCCTGTGGGAGGAGAAACAGGTCCACAAAAGGAAGTAATATTGTTATCCCACGTCATTTCGTGTGAAATCAACTTTGGAATTTATGTTCATGCCTTTTATGGTGAAAAAAATGAAGAGGTGATTTGCATTTGTAATATGTGCTCAGGTTCACATCCAGTTAAATCCAACTAAGCTCACACACCCATGTCATTGTGACAAGACTGAGATGCACACGAAACTAAGGATTCTCTGTCGTTCAGACCAAATCTGTGCCTGCCAAGTAGAGAGGAGGGACAGAAATTTCTACCTCAAATTCAAGAAAGAAAATGTCTTAATTTTCCATATCTCGGACTTTTTAAACTCTCCATTGTCCACAGTGTTATCACAATTCTGCACTTATTTCAACAAATACACACAACACACACATTCACACACAGGAATTTTGGTAAAGCCATATTCACTGGCTTGGTAAAGCAGATTCTAGTCCAATCAAAGTTTCAAAAGGAAAATTATTTAATTACATGAAGGTGCTAACATGGCATAGAAAGAAAGAATTCTTAGTCATAAATCAAGTATGCACCATTGAAACCACATGCTTTAAAAAATAATGGCTTCTACCTTTATAAAAAAAGTTACAGTATTTGAAAATTGTAAGCTATTGTGCCTAACTCCCTCCATCCATCCTACTTAGAGGGGAAGAGCCACCTGTCATCAATGCTCCAGAAATGCTTCTATATGCAAACCTTTGTGTCTTTTTAAAAAGCACTGGCAGAAGCCACACTCATGCCTAACAGCACAGGGCTTCTGGCTTTCAAACTCTGATTCTTCCCTCAAAGCTAACACCTACCCAGGGATGGAATTTTTTTGTGTGAGCTGTGCCTTTCAGCTTGTGTTTCTATTAATGCTTTTGTTTGTTTGTTTGGTTGGTTGTCATTAGTTCACTAATATTCTCTATAGAATATATGTGAAAGAGTTTAATAATAGCATACTAAATTCAGATTCTAAATGAGTATTCAGGCATAGCACAACTAGAAAATGTGAAAAAAGTATGCTTTGTTCAGGCTCAATAAATCTACTCTGCTATTCCCTTTCAAACACTACTAAAGAATTTTTTGCAATTAAGACCTTTTGTTCACAACAATTTTAATAGCAAGGGTTAAAAGAGGTGAGCTATGCCAAAACTGGGGGGAAGTTTTTGGCTGTGTTTTCTCTTTTGTTGTTTGAAGAATTTGGGGTGGTTTTGTGGTTCTGTTCTCTTTTCAAAATCCAGTTAATATAAACCCCATTCTAATTGCAGGATCTGGCTTTGATGTCATGTAATGAGACATTCTTAACAAAGTACAAAGTGGAAATAACATGAATAGTTATGCTGCGATTATTAAATCATCTCTCCACCACCATATAACCAATATGCAGTGAAATGAAAGTTATTTGTTCTGTAGGCAGTGAAATTAAGATCTTTAAAAAAAATAAAAACAAGAAATTCCCACATGTAAAATTGTGATATTTGTAAATTTAGATAAGTGGTCATTCATTTCCCGAAAGAAATATTTAAATGAAGAAGTAATTTTCCAGATAGAAATATATACATTGAGAAAAGATTTCTTTTCTGGGAAGATTTCAGGTTTGAACGTGTAACATCACTACTGATGGGTTTCTTTTACTTACTCACACATTTGCCTCTTCCTGAGGAGAAACAAACTGTATAAACTGTTGATTTTCACAATATTCCACCTTAACTGAAACAGAAACTAAAGAGACAAACACAAAAAATATTTGATTTGAAATAGTATGTCCTTTTCTAAGACCTAGGTCACTATGGCCGCCACAAACACAAAGTCAAATGATCCTGAATCATACATGAATGAATACCAAATGTTTTTTCTCCACCTGAGGAGATATTTAAAAGGGAAATAATAGCTTGCAATATGCCCTGTGTAATCCTAATGATGTGTTAAAATACTATTTAATTGTGAAAAAAAATCATCAAAAGTTTTAAAAAAGAGCCTATTCCTTCCATGCCAAAAACTAAAATGAAGGGAGGAAAAAAAGGCTGTCATGAAAGAAAAACAGGCATTTCATTTGCTCTAAATGAATTGGCTGAACCTATAAATGTGGAAGAATTTCAATTTCTGCAAATTGCTAAGAAGGATTGTGAAGTTACAAGAGAGAGAGAAGAAAAAAAATCATTGGCATGCAAAATGCAAGCAGGGCTGTTTGTATTGTCTTATGCCTTATTCATCATCTATTCAAAAGCTATTTAGAATTATTTTAAGTCTCAGCTACTTGAGAGGCTTGGGGCAGAAGGATCATTTGAGCCCAGGAGTTTGAGGTTGCAGTGAGCTAGGATGACACCACTGCACTCTAGCCTGAGTGGTAGAGCTAGACACTGTCTCAAAAAACAAAACAACAACAACAAAAAAAAAAAACAACAAAATCCAAGAGGAATTTGTAGGAACCCATCCAGCTGAAGATTATTAAAATCTAACTTTTATGTTTCTCAAATTTTCAGGTTTTTTTATTCAGGTAGCCATGACAAAATACACTCCAGAGAGATTATCCTACCATGCTAGCCCTATTAATATTAAGGATTTTTTAGTCGGCACATTTGGTGACCCTCGGCATGTTCTCTATAATGTAATCTTTTAAATGGACAACTTCCAAATATTGACATAAGCATTAATAGTAATGCTTGTAGGGTAAAGTAAAATCCTTGAAACATTGAATTGAGAATCCAGAATCATTCTTGAAGTTTCCTCACTACTATATGTTTTATGTAGATTATGCCTAAAGACATACTTACTAAATTCCCAGTCTGTAAAATCAGTGGATTAAATTACTCAAACACATTTTACCATTTAATGGTCAGTAACAATCCCTAGAAACCTATTTCTTCATCTATAAAATCAGAAGACTGAATTGATTGATCTTGAAAATCCTTTCCAGATTTACACTTCATGGTCTAACAGTAAAAGAAATACAGAAAATTTCCAAATAAAGCTAGATGGGAAGCTAATATTTGTAATGTCACACAGAAAGATTAGCTCAGCAATTTCCATTAATAGGAGTCATATGGTGAAATGCCCCAGAGCTATTTAGAAGCAGATCTCTGATTGCTTAGAACTACAGGTACAGCCAATTTACTTAAGACTTTTTTTAATTAGAAAATTCAAGGCATTCAGAGGTTATGCTCTGTCTTTCTTGGGATGAAGCAATTGACACTGGAAAAGAAAGTTGTTTTTTTTATTTTCAGATAAACATTGAAGAAAGAGTGAACTGGGTAGGGGATTGGGTGGAGAAGAATGGGAAGATACTATAAAGGTCATAGAAACAGAACTGGGCTGTGGATTGCTATGTGACAAGTATTTCAAGACCCTATGGTTTCTTGTTGACAGTAGGCTAGCCTACCAATGATACTTAATAACCTAAACAATGAAAGAGATATTGAGATACTATGAGTGGTGTGTTCACCATTTTATTTTAAGTTGGTCATGGAATAGCTAAACAAATGCCAAAGCCAAAGAAAAGGGAAACCAATCAAAAGAAATATTCAAAGATTTAAAAGAAGGACTCTGTTTTCCTTCTTTAAAAGATGTTGTGTTTGGATGGAGCAGCTGTGTAGGGTATTGGGAGAAAGTGTTATTTTTCATAATTACATATATTTATAATTATTCCTAGCAAGTTGCTAGATGGTTCATATTTTTGGAAATATGAAGAGTTTCAGATTATTAAAAATTAGAAATTTTAGAATGAATGCTTTAAAAAACAAGGAAATATGGTTCCCACATTCATAAGACTCACTCTTCATTTGTTTTTTAAAAATATATGATTTAATGGCAATAAGATACATGGATTTTGAAGAATTTGTTTATTAAAATGCTTGGGAATAAAAAAAATTTTAAAGTAAAATCTACTAAACAGTGGCAAATTACATTTATTCATACAATATTAGCATATACTAAGAATTCAACAGTCAAGCCAAATGATGTGCATAGAAAGTTAAAAACTCATAGAAATAACAAAAATTCTTCTTTCTCTGTGATTTCATCCCTGATATGCCATAAGTAGTTTTAGTTGTTCTTCCTCTCCTGTCCCCAATGTGTATTGTTATAAACTTATTGTAGTGAAATTGTTTCTTTATAGTTCTATCTGCTTCTAATACTAGATGCTCTTTGTAATCAGGAAATGTCTTTTTGCCTTAGTGTCTTCTGTGATTACTGGACAGAGTGAGCATTCAGGATGAATTTGCTCAATAATTTGGTATTGCTTTTATTTTTGGTATAGAGAAAAACAAAGTTCAAACGTATAAATAATCTTTCCCAAGTCTTTAAAGCCCTGGGTTGCTAATATTGGAATACTTAGAAATTAAAAGTCTAAAACAAACAGCTTGAGAAAATCCTTGCATCATAAATAATAAAAGGAATATCCCTGAGAGCCAAAGAAATATACAATAATAAGAAAAAGACTAATAGCCAAATAGGAAAATAATAATTGAAAGATACGAATGAAAAATTTAAATTACTAATGGATATATGAAAAGAAGAGAAAATTATCAGAGAAAGTCAAATTAAAACAACAGTGAACTACCGCATTTGCCCATCTTTATCATTTCTTTGAGCCAAATTTTGGAAAGTCAGTAAGATCATTGGTTGGTAAAGATGAGGAGGAGCAGCTACTCATGTATTGTTAGTGGGCATGTAGAATGGTATAGCCCATGTTGAGGGAAGGAGTTTTCAATTTCTAATCTATTAAACCTTAGAACACATGTGTCCTTTGAACCAGCAACTTCACATCTTGGAATTTATCTTATAAAAATATTTGCACAAAGAAGCATGTGTCTGAATGTTTCTGGTAGCTTTTTGTTGTTGTTATATTAGTGAAAAATTGGAGGCAAACTAAATATTAATAAGGTGCAGGTTAAATAAATTGTGGCCTGTTCATCTGCAGAAATGTGTATGGTCATAAAAAAGATAAGTTGCATATGTATTCATAAACAAGGAAGCATATCCATGACATAATGCTGTGGGAAAAAGACAGTTGTAGAAGAGTATCTATAGTATGCTCCAATTTTTTTGATAAAATATATAATCACAAAAACTATGCATGCTAATGTCTGAAAAGATGCAATATGTTAATGGTTACTGATTGTTGTAGGAGACATTCAGAGACTTTCATTTTACATGTATACTTTTGCTTTGACCTTAGTTGCCAACACAGTATTTTAAAAATGTGAACTGTAGAGTGAGGACTTTGTATGTTTGGAGTAAAATTTGTGACATTAAATATGCTGGGTTTTTATCTTAAATATTTTTAATGAATATAATGTGTACATGTGCTTTAGAAAATCTAGTATACGGGAGAACTTTATATATCAGTTTGGATGCTTTTGGCTGTAAGGAACAAGAGCCTTGAATCATTGGACAAAAAAAAAATAAAGCAATTATTACCTTACTATACAGTATGTCAATGGGCGGTCAGGGTTGTTTGATTCAGCAGCTTACACATGTCCAGAAGAGCCCAGGTTCTTTCCAATCCTGTTCTACTGTTTCCAGTGTGAATCTCACTCTCAGATGGCTATAGTGGCTCTCGGTGTCTCATCCAGACATGGCAATAGGAAGAGGAAGAGGACAGAGCATGTCTCTTTATCGTTCTCTCTAAGGATAGAGGGACAGTTTCCTCAAAAACATCCCTCCTCTTTCCCATTCCATTGGCCAGAGTAGCATTTCAGCCAAAGGAAATAGGATTATCCTTGGAATTTAGGCAAAACTGGCCTCCCCTGAGCTCCATGAATAAAAACAAAATCAGAGTTCTCTTAGGAAAGCAGAAGAGGTGAACAGACACTGGATAGTCAACCAACAGTGTAAATTACTGTGCATTATACAAAGGAATAGCCCTTTTCTTGCCCTGTCACTTCCTTCTCTAATCCCTCTTGAAGGAATAAGTTTTAATTCCCTATCTATTCCTTGGATAGTTACCCCTGTATCTCTAAAAATGATGCTCATACTATTTTATTTTGATTTACTAAGTTGAGGGTCTATCCACAGAATTTAACAAGAATTTAGTTTATTTACATTCTCCATCACCACTGCTGGTCTTCTCCCAAATATAGTTACATTATTATTTTTTTCTTCCTCTAACCACTCCCTCTGTGACTCTAAGAAAAATCATATTTACATTTTTTATTTCTCACTCAACCAAAGACCGTATCTAATGACTCCACCCTTTCTCAGCGGAGGTATCACTCATTTCCAACGTCTCCTACAGCTTTTTTCCCCTGGCTACAAATCTTCCAATTTCTGTTGTCTATTATTTTATTGTTACACTGACATGTTCACAACATTCTATAAGCATAAGTTAATTTATATTCTATAAGCATAGTTAAGTTTTCTGTGCCTCTCTTCAAAAGTTTGAAAATCAAGAATAGTCATCTATATTAATACAATTATATATTTTTTCACTGCAGTTTCCTTTTGCATAAGTTTTTTTTACATTTTTGGTTTTTGTTCTGGAATTATTCACCTTTATCATATTTTTGATTGTTATCAGACTCTTCCCTCATCATTTATTCTCTGTAGTTTCATTTCTGCCCTTGTCAGAGTGATCCTGCTGGGAGCTCTTCCCTCCTCCCCTCTGTCCTTGTTGCTCTGTGGGCCTGCTGGGGGCTGCTCTTCCTCCACTTCCTTCAACTGTTCTCTTGCCTTGCAGACACTCTTTGCTTGAGTTCATGTCTTTCTTTTTCTTGGTGCATTCCCTCACTTTGTTGAAGAATATCCTTTAAAAATCTTGCTTGGGAGGTTGAATCTCTGAAGAGTTTTATTCTGATATCATCTTTGTTTGATAATTTGGCTGGTTTTTCTATCACATTCTCAGCTTTGAGGACTTTGTTTTGTTGGCTTCTGGCATCCAGAGTGATATATGTATATATATATATACACACACACATATATATATATATGCATATTTATGTACACTTGACCTTTGAACAACACAGATGTGAACTACCTAAATCCACTTATATACTTGGGTTTTCTTTGACCTCTGCTACCCCTGAGACAGCAAGAACAATGCCTCCTCTTCCTCCTACCCCTTAGCTTGTCAACATGAAGACGAGGAGGAAGAACTTTATGATGATCCAATTCCACTTAATGAATAGTAAATATATTTTCTCTTCCTTAGGATTTTCTTAATAAAATTTTCTTTTCTCTAGTTTACTTTAGTGTAAGACTAGAGTATGTAATACAAATAACATATGAAATATATATTAATTGACTGTTTATGTTATTGATAAGCTTTCTGGTCAATAGTAGGCTAATTATCCTATGTGAAGTAACTCAGGAAGAAAAAACTGAATAACACCTGTTCTCACTTACAAGTGGGAGCTAAGCTATGGGCATGCATGTTCATACAGAGTGACATAATGTACACCAGAGACTCAGAAGGTGGGAGAGTAGGAAGGGAAGTGAGAGATAAAAAATTTGGTATATTGTACACTATTTGGATGATGGGTTTACCTAAAGCCCAGACTTCACCACTACACAACATATCCGTGTAACAAAACTCCACTTATACCCACTAAATCTATTGAAATTAAAAAAAAAAACAACAGTAGGCTATTAGTAGTTAAGTTTTGGGGAAGTCAAAACTTACATGCAGATTTTTGACTGCATGGGGTCGGCACTCCTAACTTCCACATTGTTCAAGGGTCAACTGTATACACACACACTTATATTTACATATATTATCTGGAAGCTTTTAGAGACTTCTTTTTATCTTAAATGTTCTGAAATTTCCAATAGATGTTCCTACATATGTGTCTTTCATTCATTTTGTGTAGATGTTCTTGAGCCCCTTCCATCTGAATGTGCATGTCCTTCTCTACAAGAATTTTTTTTAATAATATGTCTTTTCATCTGATTTTACTGTTCCCTCTTTATGAAACTCATTATTTGGAAAATATATTTGCTGGATTAATTATCTGTTTTTTAATCTTTTAATATATTTTCTTTGTTTCCCATATACTCTTCTGACTTTTCTAAAACATTTTATCTACTTATATATTTTGTTTAATAAATTTGTATTATTTTTTTCTTTTCATTTGTGCAATAATTTTTAACTTTCAGGGGCTCTTTCTTTTTCTCTGTCCATTTGTCATATCCTTCTATTTTTTCATGTATATATAATAATATTCACTTAAATCTGTCTTCTTAAATAGTAAGTACACTATTGAGAGGAGTTTTTTGTTATTCTTTTCTGTTTCCTCAATTTCGTTATTTTCTCTGAGGTTAATTTTTCTGTTTATTTCTTTCTCTTTTGTGCTACACTATTTACACAAAGACTTTGTTTCTCAATTGCCTTCTCATATTAACAAATAGGGCAACATAGACTATAGTATAGAGACAGGGATTACCAACCAACAATCTTCACTCTAGGGAGAACTGGCAGGGAATGGGGCTGTCATGCTTTGGTGTTCCTAAATGGCAGAATACAGAGAGTTTTGATATGGATCATTAACTCCCATAACAGCTATTCTAATTTCTCTCCAACAGCTACTTCAGTTTCCTTAAAGAAAAGCCCTTTGGTTGTTGTGGTGGTGGTGGTGACAGTGGTAGTGGTAGTGGCTAGATACCTTGATGCCAGGCATTTTGTTACTGGAGATCAACTGGATTGTACTCAGAATTTAATTTCTTGGTTTCCATTCCCACCACTTTTCTTAGCAGTCCCTGCCATTTCTGAGTCCTAATCCTCTTCAGGGTTCTTCAGGAAAGACAAACTCCAGCCAAGGCCATAGGTCTCTCCACATGACCTCGTGGCCATGTTGTCCACTGGCCAGTTTCATCCTCCACTAGTTCTTCATTGTATGTTTGTCTTCCAGAAATCTGTGAGAATTGAATCTCTTGTCTGTTAGTATCTATGCCTACCATTTTGTTATTGTGAGATTGTATCTTCTTTATTCTCTACTGCTATTTTAGTGGGTTTCATGGAATGAAAGGGTGGTAGAAGAGATAGAAACATGTAATCAGTCCTCTATCTCTGCAGTCCCCAACCCCGTGGTCATGGAAAAATTGTCTCCCATGAAACTTAGGTAGTGGCAGGGGGGAGGCTCACAGAGTAGGAGGTGAGCAGGTGAGCAGTAGGGCAAGTGAGCAAGCAAAGCTTCATCTGTATTTACAGCTGCTCCCCACAGCTCACATCACCGCCTGAGGTCTGCCTCTCTGCTGCCCATCCCATGGAAAAATTGTCTTCCATGAAACCAGTCCCTGGTGCCCAAAAGGTTGGGGACCACTGCATCTGGAATTAGAAGTTACAGATAAGCTTCTTAAGACAAATTTTCATCTCCAATTTAACACTCTATTTACAGAAAGCTTTACCATTTACAAAGCACCTTGTCCTGCAACATTTTATTTAACCTTCACCGTAACTTCATGAGATAGACATAATTATCTCTGATTTACAAATAACAAAAATCAGATACAGCAGTTTGGCTCCCTCAAGGTTAAAACACTAGTTAGAGCTCAATGCTAAGTATTGTAATTCCACAATCAGTGTACCATCACCAACAACATAACTACGTTTAGAGGTCAAAGATGTGCTTTAGATGCACTTCAGTTGCTGACATTGTTTAGGATGGATGATGGTATCATAAAAAGAGCCCTTGGCTGGAAGAGTCAGGAGGCTTAAAATCTAGTCTTATTTCTCCTAATTAACCACGCCTCCATGGGTCTTTATTTCCTCATATGCAAAGTAAGAGGGTCAAATGCAATGACATTTTCAAAGTTCTTTTCAACTTTCATGGTTTATGTTTCTGTAAACCTAGGGAACATGTCCCCAAATGTTCTTATTTGAAACTTAATAAACCTTGCTGTAGAAGTGTGTTCTGAGGCTTTTGCTCTGGATGTAAGCAGACAGTGCCCTGCCCTTATGGGATGAGGTTCATCAAGAATTTTCCCAGGGCACCAAATTAAGTCTAATGATATTTAATAGTTAGGACTCCTGCCTAATTGGGACAGTCATGCTCACTTAATTGAGATGCTCTAGGACCTAGAGTCTAGGTAATTGTGTGGTATATCTACAGAACTCGAGGTGACTGGAGAACAGTGATGCTTTGTACTTCCTCAAATAATTCTGTTCATGTAGATTCAGCAGAGCAAGCTCAGTATGAGCAGACTCTTCTTTAGAAAAATATCTCTTCCAGGTAAAAAGAACCATTTTTCTCAGAAAGAAGATTACTCTTCAGTTTTCTAGTAAAGATCAATTAGTAAATGGCACTCTTGCTTCCAGAGAGCAGGCTATTCATTAATAGGCTGGTCTAGTATGTTGAACACGCAACATGGGTTTGTAGCAACAGCGTGCAGAGTTGTGTGGTGTCTGCCTTAGAGAATCTCATAACCTACATTGAAAGGCAAACCCATAGAGAGAAAGGATGCAGGCCCTGAATCTGAGGCTTAAGAAAAAGGAAGATTATCACCAGCCCCAAGTTAAGAATAAATAAAAAAAAAGAAAGAAAAAAAAGAAAAAGGAAGACTTCAAACGTGCACACACACACACACACACACACACACACACACACACACACACACACACACTCATTAGCCAAATCAAAGAAAAGCACGGGCTCATAGATGCTTCTTTACAATCTCCATAACCTCAACAGAAGGTGCTAAATTTAATACCCGGCTGTTTTTATCCAACAACCTTCTTTCTTTTTAGATTGAATGAGCTCCCTGTTTCTTTGGTTTCTTAAACAGTTGCTATATTGAGGTTTGTTGCCATTGTATTATGAAAATCTTGATTTTTTTCAATATAGTTCATACTATCTCCTCCACTTGGCCTGCATGATAATGTTTTCCATATAAGTAGCATCTAGGAAAATTTTATAATAAAGAACTTTATTATTTTAAGATCTAAAAGAAAACACATTTAAATTTTTGTCATTTTTTTAAAACATAGGCCTATGAATTGTGAATTGATTCCCTTATGGGTAGACTTTTGGCTTCATCTAATATGTTTATGTCATATAATAGTGAACACATCCTAGAAGAATCATAATATTTCCTGAGTGGTTGAACACTCCACACATACAATTTGTTCTTAATCCAAATAATCCTAAACCACATGTCCCATATAATCACTGCAGTTGCCAACAGCAGACTGATATTGCTTAACTTATTTTTTTCAAGAGGGGTGGTGCTTCTTAGATCATTCATTTAACAAAGTTAAAGGTGTAAGTTTAATTAATGCTTTTCATTTGGGTTTAGTAACACCACTGAGAATTTTTCCACCCAAATCAGGAATGCTCCATACCCTTGACTTAACCCCTGCTGAAGCAGGCGCTCACCTACACTATTATTAACAAAAGTATTTTACAACTCACTGCGAAAGCAGAGAGTTACTTTTCGCTACTTACCTCACTGAGGCACTTAGGCTGGAGCAAGAGACGAGTGATGGTTAAGCAAACTAATATGCTGAAGTCGGGAAGGTTTCAGCACCCCAAAGAGAGACTTGAGTGATGCTTTAGCAAGCACAAACATTTATTTAGGATCACTCTAAATAAACTCCCTTTGGAACTCCCTTTGGTTCCACCTCACCCCATGTCTGACCTGTACTGAGTAGTGAATGGTAGTTTTCACTATAATGGAACTAATTTTGGATGCAATAAAATATTTATTAGCTTTAAAATATTTTTTATTTTGATTTTCAGTTTTAATTATTTTGTTCTTATTATAAAAGTCCTTAGTTTATGAGATAATGAATGCTTCATATTAGTTTAAAGTACTTTAAGTACCATTGAAAGGTTGTCTGCAATTTGGAAAGCAGAGCCATTGTGCCATTTTCCTGTTTAATGCTGTGTTCCAAGTAGGTACTGAATAAATGACAATTGTTGTTGAGTAGTTAACTGCTATGATAGTATTTCATAAAATAATCCAAACAATATTTTATCAATATTCCAGCCCATCTGATGATTGTTAATTATGCCAACAATAATGTAATATTTATTACATTATTTATTCTTCTAAATAAGATCACCTTATGACCTTCTCAATTCCTAAGAATCTCTATTTACTTTGAAATTCAGATTTATTGGATCAATTTATAAGGTCAAAGTTGTGTTACCACTTCACAGGCATAAAAATCTGCTCAGCTATAAACTCTGGTTACACACCTGGCATGTGTGCATCCTACAGAAATGTTTTAAATTTAATTCTGGACTTTAAAAAACACCTGGATAGAAGCAAAAAATATTGTTGGATGGAGCAATGAGGAAAGCAAAGTGAAGTAAGCATTGGGAGGCTGATCAGGGTTGCAGAGTGTCTTGGCTGCTAATTAGTCTTTCTTTAGTTTTATGATCTTCATAGTGGAGGCACCAAACTCAGTCTCTCCATCTTATAATATGATGTTAATATTTCCTGCATCTCACATAGTTCTTATAAAGGCACTCTAAAGCTGGGGTGATCTTTTGAACCCAACAGCTGGTGGTGTAACAAAGCTTGTTTTGTAATTTAGGAAATGTCTAAATATATCTTATAAATATAGAAGTCTAGCAAACTTGAGCAAAGATACAAGAGTATTTTGTCTTTAAAAAACCTGGCAAAAATATAAAAATCAAATCACATTTAGTTATATATTTACATAATTTCCTTTTTAAGAAAAAAAAATTTAAGAAATTGAGAAAATGCCAGTAAATCTCCAAATTTATTTTCTACTATGGACTGAACTGTGCCCCCGCCACCTCAAATTCATATGTTGAAGCTCTAACCCCTAATGTGACTATATTTGGAGACACAGTCTATAGAAGGTAATTAAGGTTAAGTGAGTTCATAATGGTGGGGCCCTAACCTCCTAGGACCGGTGGTCTTACAAGAAGGAGAGAATGCACACGGACAGAGGAAACAGTGTGTCAGGACACCATGACAGGGTGACCATCTACAAGCTGGGAAGATAGGCCTTACTGGAAACCGAACCCTGCCAGACTTTTATTTTAGACTTTCTAGTTTCCAGAAATGTGAGAAAATTGATTGCTGTTGTTTAAACCATATATTCTGTAGTATTTTTTAATGGAAGTCTGAGCTAAGACCCTCTCCATACTTATTAAAATTACCAGAAATGAATAAAATATTAATCTGTGGCAGTCCATGAAAGGCACCAAAATAGCTTTCGTGCTATGCTGTCTGAAATATGTGGCCGTCTGGAAATAGCGGCACCTAACTCTAAAAAAATTCACTCAATTGGGTTGCAGGAGGGAAGATCTGACTATGATATATTTCTAATTATCATAAGGCTTTGTGGAATTAATATTTGGGGAAACTTTACCACATATGTAGTTTTAAACTAAACAATGGCAACATTTATCTATTTACCAACACTCAGGATGATCTCCTCAGATTCATTTTGTCCAAAACAGACAGGGGCAGAGGTGCTCCCTCCAGGGTGGACGAATCCTGTGGGGCATCCTACAGGGTAGCAGTGTGGTCACTACAAGCTTTCCTGGACTTACAGAAGTTGTTCTGTCCCCTCTCACAGTGAATACGCATGGGGACAAGCAAAAATATTAAAGGAGTGAGAGATGAGTGTTACCTTCCTTGTCACTAGAATTAGAAGAATGGAGTTGAGCCATCATCCATACGCACAAAGAAGGGAAAGGTTAAGTGACTTGCCCACAGTGCTCATTCACAGGAAGTAAAGAGAGAGTCAAAATCCAGAACCAGGTCTCTCAGATTCCATTGTTCAAGCTCTAATCAGGTCCACTACGCACAACTCTTCTCCCTATATAATGAGAGAATACGACTGGGCCTAAAAATATATGCCATGGATGCCACAACATAGCAGAACATTTTGTATCTTCTAATGGGTTCACATTACACAATGGAAAACAACCTCAAATATTAGATATTTTTTGAAACACCAAAGTCATCCCAAACAACCCGATGGTATAGTGTAATTATTTTTCTTCCTCTATAAATTTGGTTGGATGTGGACAAGATCCCCACATTTGTTCAAGAGAAATAAACTTATTTACTTTCGCTGGTTGGTTCTCATTTTGTTATCTCTTCCAGAGGTGTATTCTTGAAAGAAAAATGGACTGGGTTGTGTGACCTTTGTTGTAATCATTTGTAAACACTCTTCTCTAATAGAAAAGAATCAACCTTGAAATAAACTAAAACACAGTTATTTTTCTTGACTGAAGTATTTGTCTAAAAAAAGAATTTCAATTCACTTTTAACTATCAAAGATGTTATATTGTTTTATTGTAGCACAGAATCTTTTGGGGAGAAGACAATAACAAAAAACTATCTCTAATTTCTAAGATCATTAAAGTTGTTCCAGTTTCTGTGTCTTTGAAATTATGTAATACAGATTTTACTTGAACTTACTTTTCATTTAAAAACTCTTTGTCATGAATAAGCCAAATTCACCACAGGTAATTACTTTTACTTATAGTTTTTCATATAGTTTCCAGTATTGAGGATTTTATTTCTCCAATAAACTGGTAATAAATTATTATTTGGAACAACCCACAACTTGACAATATAAAATTTTGCTATAGCATTTAAGAATCCCATTCACTACTGACAAACTGTGTCACACTCTGCACTGGATCTTGTGAGCACATTTTGGTCAGCCAAGATGAGTGCTTAAGTAAACTGTCCCACCTAACACTATAACCCTATAGTTTATAGTAAAATATAGAAGCAGCAATGTCATAGCAAAATCTTAGCTGCCAGTCAGCTCACTCTAGGAATGGCATTGAATAGTACTAAGGCTAAGAATATTCATTTGGCCTCAGTTTTGGTTCTCTTTCTTAGAGTGATCTTTTAAGAAAAATAAGAAACAAGCAAAAAATGAGAGCAGACAAAAATATCTAGTGTGGAATTTTAGGGATCTTGAACAAATACTTTGTTTACTCCCCCCGTCTGTAAGTATTACCATTTTAGGTAGGCAAAGCTCTATACTAAATTTTTTAAAAAATCAAACTTCTGGGAAGCAGATATTATAATCCACCAATTGTTATTTGGAATAGTTCCTACATGTATCTCCTAAATTCCTACTGTTGCACTTTATAGTTCCTTGTTAAAGAAGATAAGGAATGTGATATATCTTTTAAATAAGAAAATTTCATAGGGTTGATGATAAACATTATATCTAACTTAACATTTTCCTTCTAAAATGAATAATATCACTTCCCTGTATCTTTCCTCATCTCCTTTAATTTCAAAATCCCTGGTTCACATTGAGAGGTGGAAGGAATAAACGACAAGGGATTAGGAGTCAAGGCTGTAGTCACAATTCTGCCATAAATTAACTGTGCACCTTTCGATAACTGACTTTAACTTTTCTGAGTTTTATCATTAGTAAAATGTGAAGCTTGGGCAGCATTATCTCTAACTGTTCTTGTACCTCTAAAATCAAAGTTATGATTCTTCCCTGAAATCTATCCAGTTCCCCCACATTAATCAGGGAATCTAGAACAGGACACAGCATGCTGGTGCTGAGGACGGAAGTGGTGTCGTCATTCTGACATGCTTCACTACCATGTTGGAATCCCAGTCTCACAATAATATTTTTAAGTTATTGGGCTTCTGTGATGAAATAATCATTTTATTATCCATGTTGACCACAAGATTTTTTTGCTGCTAATCTCGCTCATCCTTATTAGCTTTGAAATGTTTGGCTTTGTTTTCCAGTGTATCATCTGAAGATATATACCTGATTCACATTCCTTTTGTTTGCTACTGATTATTTCTCCAACATATAATTTTATATATATGGTCTGGGCAACCACAACTGGCTAACCTTTCCACCTAGCAACACATCATTTGCTCTCTTAATTATTATTCTCACAAATTACCAAAGAAAATATTTAGCATTGTAAGGGATGGTTCTGGCTTCAGGGAAGTACCACCAGTGTTGACACCGATCCTATGATAAATCTCTGCATAATGACCATGAGTTGTGTGATCCACCCTAGAACTTACATTCTCAATGGACTTATTTTCCATTTCCCAACTTATTTGACCCTATTTAGTATGATATATGTATATGTTCTATTAACCTACTTTCCTGGAAAGACAGAAAGCAGCCCAAACTGAGAGGATAGCACATAGGAACCTATTTAGATAATATATAACAAAAGAAAACTTTGCATGGAAAGACAAAAAAAAGCAATAAAAAAACATAGCCAACTGAGCTATATTCATTGCCATAGTAAATGTAAATAGGTTAAAAATTCCAATGAAAAACAAAGATTTTAAGAATGGATAATAACACGTGACCCAAATATATGCTGTCAGTAAGAAACACACTTTAAATATAAAGATACGAGTAGTTTGAAAGTAAAAGGACAGAAAAAAATACATCATCCCAAATGCTAATCACAAGAAAGCTATTATAACAATATTTATATCACAGAAAGTAATCTTCAAACAAGATGCATCATTCAAGATAAAGAGAAATATTTTATAATGATATTAATAAAAAGTTGAATTCATCAAAAAAGAAAATTTTGAATGTGACACATCTGATAATAGATCCTCAAAGTATATTAAACAAAATTGACAAAACTAAAGGGAGAAATAGAGAAATTCAGTCATTGTTGTTAACTTCAACAACTCACTTTCAGCAACTGATAAAATAAGTAGATTTTAAAAAGCCAATATTACTAGATTATATTTGAACAGCACTGTCAAGTAATCTAATAGAATTTTATAGAGCACTACATTTGACAGATACAGAATATACATTCTTTTCAAGCACACATGGAAGATCAATCAAAAAAGACAATATTAAAAACTCTCAGTATAAAGTATTGAAATCAGAGTATTTTACCTGACTCCAACAGAATTGGATTAGAAATTAATAACAAGAAGATATCAATAAATTCCCCAAATATTTAAAAATCAAGCAACATATTTCTAAATAATCCATTGGTCAAAAAGGAAATCACAAAAGAAACTAAAAAGTACTCTGACCTGAACAATATAAAAATACAACATATTAAAATTTGCAGCTAAAACAGTGCATAAAGGGAATTCATAGTTTTAGATGCTTATATTAGAAAACAATAAGTTCTAAAATCAATAATCTACCCTTCTATCTTAAAAATTTAGAAAAAGAAAAGCAAATTTAGCTTTAAGTTAGCAAAAGAAAGGAAATAACAAAGATAATAGTAGAAATCAATTAAATACATTTCAATAAGAAAATCAACAAATTCAAAAGTTTCTTTCAAAAAGTTAATAACATTAATAAACCTCTAGTGAGAATGAGCAAGAACAGAAGAAATCACAAAATACCAAAGTCAAGAATGAAAGAGGGATGATCACCACAGATTCTGCAGACAATAGAAGGACAATAAAAAATTTATCAACAGCTCTATACCAACAATTTTGACAATATAGATAAAAAGGACAAATGCCTTGAAAAATATAATTTCCAAAAGTATAAAAGAAGGAATATACAATTGGTATAATAATGTAAATTTTTAAATTTTAAACTTGTAATTAAAGCCTTCTCACAAAGAAACCCCTGGCCCAGATGCCTTTGAGAGTGAAGTCTACCAAATATTTAAGAAAAATGGAACAAAAAGCAATCTTACAAAAACTTTTCTAGAAAATGTGTTGAGGGGGAGAGACACACATCCCAGTGAGTTTTATGAGGCCATATAACCCTAATACCAAAATCTAAAAAGGGCACTACAAGAAAATTTATAGGCCAGTATCCCTCCTTAACACAAAAAGAAAAAATCCTTAATAAATATATTAGTAACTAGAATGCACAATATATAAAAAGAATAATACATCGTGACCAAATAATATTTAAGAATATAATATTGGTTTATATTCAAATGTCAACTAATGTAAATCACCATATTAACATGATAAAGGAGAAAAATCACATGGTTACTTCAATAGACACAGAAAAAGCATTTGACAAAATTAAACAAACTTTCAGCAAACTGAGAGTAGAAGGGAACTTCCTCAATATTAAAAACTTCCAGCTAACATCATACTTAATAGTGAAATACTAAACACTTTTCCACTGACACAAGTAACTATTTTACAAGTACGCTATTTTTCACTAATTCTGTTCAACATGGTACTTGTCCTAACCATTGCAATAGGACATAAAATTGGAAAAGAAGGATTAAAACTTTTTTTATTTTAGACAGCAGGTTTGTATATGAAGAAAATCCTAAGGAATCTACCAAAAAATGGAAAAAATAAGAAACCTATTAGATCTACTAGATATAATAAGTGATTACATGATTTGATCAAGGTCTTGGGATTCGAGACCAATATACAAATATCAATTCTATTTCTATGCACTATCAGTGAACAATTGGAAACTAAAATACAATAGCACACAACATATCATACACAGGCATGCATTTAACAAAATATGTGCAAGACCTGTACATTGAAAACTATAAATATTGTTGAGAAAATTAAATACTGAAATAAATGGAGATATATACCATATACAAGTAATAGAAAACTCAATCAATAATGTTAATATCCCAATTGTCCCCAAATTTACCTAGAGATCCAGTACAATTCCAATAATATACACTGCAGAATTATTTTTTAAAACTAAAATTTATATGGAAATGTAAAGGGTCTAGAATAGCTAAAACAATCTTGCAAAAGAAGAATGAAGTTGGAGAACTTACTCTATGTGATTTCAAGACTAAGTATAAAGCTGTAGTAATCAAGAGAGTGTGGTAGCCGTAAGGTAATAGATTAATGGTACAACATAAAAAAATCTGAAAATAGTCCCATCCATTTATGGTCAAATTTTTTTTTTTGTTTTTTTTTTACAAAAGTGTCAATGAAATTTACTCATAAAATGATTTTTGTTCAACACAAGATGCTAGATAAACTGGATATCTATACTAGTTTATGGATGAAAGTGAAACATGACTCACTTTTTATATTATACACAAAATTTAACCAGAAGAGTATTAGAGACCCAATGTAAAAGCTAAACCTATAAAATAAACAACTGGAGACTATCTTTGTGAACTTATGGTAGGAAAATTTGTATAGAAAGAATGCAAAAAGTACTAACTGTAAAGGGAAAAAGGGATAAACAAGACTTACCAAAATTCAAAAGACACTAATACAAAAAGTAAAAAGTCAAGCCACAGACTGTGATAAAGTATTCACAATGCATATACTTGACAAATAACTTGAATACAGAATATTTTTTTAAACTTCTATAAATCGATAAGATAAATACCTAACAAAAATGGGCAAGAGTTTTGGACAGACACCTCATAAAAGAATATATGAATGGCCAGTAAACACATGGAAATATGGTAAATACATTAGGGAAATGCAAATTAGAAGTACAAAGAGGTACAACTACATACCCATTAGAATGCCTAAAATTAAAACCAGAGAGAATGTAGAACAATGGAATTGCTCACACATTGCTGACAGGAAGTAAAAACATACAACCACTTTTTAAAACTGGCAATTTCTCCTAAAGTTAAATGTACACACAACATTTGGCCTAGCAATTCCACTCCTAGGTATTTACCCCCTAAAATGAAAACACATCCACAAAAAGTTGTGTACAGAAATGTTCACAGCAACTTAATTCATAATCATAAAAAATTGGAATTAGTCCAAACGTATTCAGTGGAAGCATAGATAAGTGAACTGTGGTATACTCATATAATGAAATACTACTGAGCCATAAAATGGAATAAACTACAAACTCATGCAATCACATGAATGAATCTAAACAATATTACATTTATATTATGCAACACATACAGTTCAAAAATAGGCAAAACTAATGTATGCAGATAAAATCAGAGTAATGGGTGTTCCTGGCTGAAGAGAGATTGACCGGGAAGGGGAATGAGAAAAATTTGCAGGGCAGTGTTTTGTATTTTGCTTAGAATATTAATAACATGAGCATGCACATTTGTCAAAATTCATTCATTCATACACTAAAGATCTGTGATTTTTACTACATGGAATTATGCCAGAATAAAATAAAGTAAAAAAAAAAAAAATCCCTCAATCCCGCCCCCCACCCAGTGTAGGATGTAAACATAGTTATACAGTTATACTTGTGCATATGCACATAAAGAAATCAGTTTGCTTGACCATGTTGGAATCCGCTCTTCTGAACTGGATTTGAATGGATTTTTCTCAATGCCTTAGAAATAATATTATTCAGATGAGACATAAACCCAGTCCCTTATTGGCTGATGATCTTAACATGTCACACAGAGTTGGATTCAAAAGCCCCAATAAAGAACTGCCTGAGAAGGATTCAGAGCTTAGGAATGTGGGGCAAGTGCCCAAATCCTACATTTGGAAGCCTGGATGCTTGTGGGCTTGTGGGAGGCAGGCAGTAGAGGGCGTAAGTCTTCCTATTGATCTAAAAATAACCTAAGTTCTACGTCATGACATATTAGAGCTATAAAAGATCTCAGAGCCCTCTAATTGTACAGATGGAGAACTTGACACCCAAAGAGGTTAAATATTTGCTCAAGAATACACAGCTAGTTAGTGGTAATCGGATGCTAAAATTCAAATGTCCTTATTCCCATTATCAGGTGAAGTCATTATATCTGGATGCCCGTCACAGCTATAATTACTCACCATTTTCAAAGCAAAAGCGAATGGACGGGCCATCAGGGCATTCAGTCTAAACATTGACTTTTGAGTCTTCCTAACCCCTTTAAGGCTTTCTTTGCTATATATTCAAACCAGATTTAGAGTAGAAAGGGAAGAATGAGTAACTAACTATGTTTGCCTGAGCCCATAACCTTCTCGCACTGGCTCATGACTGAAGAAAGAATTTTATTGCAAGGTAGTTGTGTTTTGGTTTCTTACAGAAACTTCTCTCTAGAGGTTTTAAGATCCAAGAGAGGACTGCAGTGCATCCCTGAATTGAACCAGTATCCATCTATTCCATAGGTGAACACAAACATCATTTGCCTTTAGTTTACATGTAGTAAAATACTGGACTTTTTTTTTCTTGGAATTTAAGGATCATTTATATTTTTAAGTCTCAAGCAAAATGTTGGCCTCTAAATTATAACCTCATTATTTGTAGTCACTATGTAATTTTAGAAAACCTAGAGATCTTGCTTGTATCCCAGATTTACTTTGGAGACTGGATTTGCAGTCTAATACAGGGTTTATATTTTAACGCAAACTGATTTTCCTCATAGTAGGGAAGGCCTGGGGGCCTGTGGTGTGTGAGAACAATGGACATCCCCCCCCAAAGGACTTCCGTTATCCTCACACCCATGCCCTGTTCCTACGCCCCAGCCATCCTGGACTGTTACAGAAAGAGATCTGCGTGGTTAGAATTGCAGTTCCCAGAGTCTCTTTATTCATTCGCCTGAGAGTGAGAGCCCTGTGAGAAACTGACTGCATCTGTCAGTTTGGGAGGACTCAAGGTGTCTTACAGTCCCTGCGCTACCTCAGGTAGGTGAGCTCCAGAGAACTGCAACGTCTTCTGATTCTATTTTCTCCAACTGTCTTTGATCTGGTTTTCCAGACTTTCCATGTTAATTTTCTGAAACCAGGTGTTATGAAGAAGTCACTTGGACAGGTAGGCTTAGCAGGGAGTGGCTAGGAGAGAAGGATGATCAAGAAGTATAGGCCAAGTAGCATTCAACAAAGCTGTTAAAAATGCAAACTGAGAAGTCCAGGGGGAAAATAAAACCATGAGTTCATGTATTTAAATCTTTTCTGGAAAGCACCATTTTTGGAAAATTTCCAAGATATATTAATTGGGCAACAGCTAGTTAGTTTTTTTGGAAAATAAATCAAAGTTGAATGATTTTCATTGTACTTTATAATAAATAAATTTGTCTTTAAGGACGCTAATATTTGCCTTTCTTTCTAATTCTTATTTTTTAATAAAAATGAATGCATTCATGTTTTCCCTGAGTTTTTTTTTTCTTGCCTCACCATGCCAAAGTTTCTGATGTACCACAAAATTTGGTTTCAAATTTTTGTTTTAATTGCATATGAACCACCTTAAGTGCCCCTGGTGCCAACCTGTTAAGAGTCTTTAGTGACTTCACCTAATGTCAACCTAGATTTCTGTATGTGGGACTTGATGACACAGGGTACTCCAGAGAGCAATCATTTGATGGATTCCATGGTGTTGCTGTGACAGTGTGGAAGCACTTGGGGGCATTTTCAGAGGCAGCATGGAGGCTAGAAGCCAGAACAAAGAGTACTGGTGTAAATCCTCAGTGAATATTTATTAAGATCAATTGCTACATACCATGTGCTGAGGGTAGCTTTTTGCTCTGAGTTAGAATTAAGATGAATTATATTATTAATGTAGTAGGATCGCCTCTTTGCTTTTAAGACAAAGGACAGTTTTTTACCCCCATATAACTTACATACCTTGCTAGTCACTGGAAATTGTATCACAATTCTTACACATTCATTTAACCTACCGTCAGTCTGCTCTGGTTTGGAGACCATGATGTGACCTATAGAAAAGTTTTGGATAAGGGCCAGGATCAGATTGTGATGAGTCATTTGACCTCTACTTATCTGGCCAGTTTTAAGTTGCTAACATTCAGTTCATAATCACATCCAACAACGGGTAGTATCACAGCTTGCATTGTAAAAAGCAGTGCCTTTCAGACAGGGTTCCTAGGAGCTTGTGGTGGAAAAGGGCACACAGGACCCTCATGACTAAAAGATGTGTAGAGAAGGCAAGATTCTTTTAGGCCACTGATGAAAGAGCACTTTTCTTCTCTTTTGCATAGCTTTCCAAAAATTACTGGTTGCAAGATTTTATCTGGACCTACATTACCTTAGGTATTCTTGAGTGCTGTTTTGAGCATTGGGGTATACTTTCCATGATGTCCTCTTCCCCCAAACAGGTGTTCTTCAAAAGAAAGAATAAGATTTGGTGTTTAACTTTCAGCTTGGATATGAAGAAAATTTAACTGGATCCTTTAAAATAAGAAAATAAAATGTTTTGAATAATTAAGTAAAAGAAAATGAAATAATTTTGCTCCCATTTCTGTGATAAAAAGTTAGAAAAAATCAATCTTGTCATATTTTTACTATCTTTACAAGTAAGCTATAAACTTTTTGGTAAGTGTAGTTGGTTGCTACCTCTCCAGTTGAAAATATGATCTGAAGGACTAAATCAGCTCTTCTGAAGCCAAATCAATTGTGTCAAAAGCATCTGCACTTGAATGTTTATAGCAGCACAATTCACAATTGCAAAGATGTGGAAACAACCCAAGTGCCCATCAATACATGAGTGGCTTAATAATATGTGGCATATGTATACCATGGAGTACTACTCAGCTATAAGAAATAATGGTGATATAGCACCTCTTATATTTCCCTGGATAGAACTGGAACCCATTCTACTAAGTGAAGTATCCAAAGAATGGAAAAATAAGCACCACATGTACTCACCATCAAATTGGTTTCACTGATCATCACCTAAGAGCACATTTAGGAATAACATTAATTGGATGTCGGGCAGATATGGGGGGGGAGGGGATGGGTGTATACATACATAATGAGTGCAATGAGCCCTGTCTAGGGGATGGACATGCCTGAAGCTCTGATTTGAGGGAGGGAGAAGGGGCAAGGGCAATATACATAACCTAAACTTTTGTACCCCCATAATATGTTGAAATAAAAAAAAGTCCTTGAGAAACCCCCCCAAAAAAATTGTGTCAAAAGGAAACATTTTTTTCCCCCTTAAAAACTGGTCTAAAGCAGTGCTTTTCAAATTCTGGGCCAGGAAGCACTAGTGAGCCACTCTTACCCTTTTCAGGGGTCACTCAGGATTCAAGTTCTAATATAACCCCATCTAAGGCACCAGAATTTGAAATAAGTATTACAGAGTACAAGACTTAAGACATCTCTTTATAGGTTTGCCATCAAAAATATTGCAACCTGCCCTCTAATTCTGGGTGCAGTCTCCCAGAGAACATTTGTGTATTTTTCCTTTGTTGGTTGGCTGGGTTTGTTTGCCAAAGTCATATCCCACTGCCCAAACATATTTGAGAGCTACTGATCTAAAGAACAAGTTGGGGTTAAATGCTTTAAAATCTAATTCTCTACTCTCTGCTTTTGCCTTTATCTAAGCTAATGACTCTCTTCAAGTTATCACAGCCAATTTTGTTCTGTTTCCTCACTTTGAGTTCAAGAGTAATAAAACAGTAGCTACTAAGTATTTTTTTAAAAAAGCTTGAGCTAGCAATTACTGCCTTGTTATTAAACAAATACTGACCTTAACTAAGTTTCCACATATTCTTTGTTGAGTATTTCAACATAATGGGCAAAAATTTCCACAAAGGTTTTTTCCAGAAACTTGATACAACATCTCTGAATCCATCTTTTAAGTCATAGATTAAAATATTAAATCCCACTTGAATATACACATAGCCATAAATAACTCAGCTCAGTGTATCTCATCAGCCTGGCAATGAAGCTCTGTAGTATCTGAAAGATGGCCTCATTTGTGCTCAGTAATAACCTTTGCTTTCCTTTGACTATTCCTAAAATACTGAAAAAGATGTATCTTTAGGACATACCATATGATTTTCAAAGACAAGAATTTACAAAGAACTCATTCTTTAAAATTTTTTCTTAGGGCAGTTCCTTAAATATGTTTCATATCTCATTGACAAATTGACATAAAGTATAATTGGATGTTTAGTAGATTAAGTAATCAGTGAGTCTGGTAATTTTATATTAATCCTTTGTTGTTTTCCTTAGAAATAGTCAAGTATAAAGAAATGGCATCAGGAATCAAAGACACTAAAATTTGGGAGGGGCAGCTAGAAAGGGTTATGTGTGTCTCATAATATACAGAACCAAAATGATGCAGTCTGGGTATCTAAAGAATGCAATTTGTCAAATTTGCTATAAACGGAGAAAGGGATGATCAATTTCGAAACTACTTATTATTCAGCATTCACACAGCTGTGTCATTTCCTGTTGGCTAAAGAGTGAGGGCTAAGTCCACACAGCAGCCGTAAATCATATTAGCAGTCAGCATTAATGAGGAAAAACAAGACCAAATACTTTAGCCCAGACCAGAGCGCTCTTACCACACAGCTTAGACAACTTACTGCAATGCCCTTGACCGGGCAAACAGGCAAGATTTCAAGAGAAATTTTTAAAAAGATTCCTTTCCAAGAAAACAAATTCTTTCCAAATAACAAGTTCAGTCCACTGAATTTTATGAACCTTCTTTATTCAATCCTCTTTCTCCAAAAAATTGTCTATTTTGTTGATGTTATATAAAGCCAGCTGAGTGCTCACCCTCTTCTGACCACCTCCACAAAGACACAACTGTGAAATTGCCACCTTTCAGTACAGAGCAGTTTACAAATGTATACTCTTGCCCTTAATCTTACACTGAACTGCATGTTTTGAAGCTATTTGATATCCATCATTTTATTAAACTTTCAAAGACAATGTCCATGACTCATATCTGTATTTTCTGACATCTATGAAGGCATCCTGCCTGTTTTCTTATTTTTATGTCAGTTTTCTCTCTGCTCTGTTGATGGTGCCTATGAGACCTGTGTTTTCTCCTCATTGCACTTACTCCTTTGAACACTTCTGCTGGAGTCTGAAGAGAGGCAGGCAACCATGAATAAACAATTAGGATTATGCCTTACACTATTCCACTGTGAGCCAAGGTCTCCATACATATACTACACAACTTGAAAAGGGAGGTGTCTGCAATGTGTTTCTAAAGAAGAATGTTGGAAAGTATAGGGCATGTGGTTTTCTAAGCAGCCCCATTGTGCAACATAAAGGAGGCAGATGTTATCATCCTCATGTAAGGATGAGACTAAGGAAAAGAATTCAGTCAGTGTTTGCTCAAGGTCACGCAGTGCGTTGGTTTAGCCTGGACTAAAAGCCAAGTCCCTGACTTGTGGTTCAGTGCTCATAGAAAGAAAAGAGCTATTGTTTATCAGTCCTGTGCCATCCCTAGATGGGCACACTCTCTCAGTTGGCCCTCTCTGTAGGCCTGGAATCAGCCCTTTTTGTGTCAAAGGGGGTGCAGTTTCTATTGAGGGTGGGGGTTTGCACCTAATATGTAAAGGGTTAACCACAAAGAAAATAATTTTTAACCTCAAACCTTTTAGGGCAACTGAACATGCTTTATTAACTAAATCATAGAGAAATATTTGCTATTTGTTTTCTGTTCTCTTGATCTTAGGGGCAAATGAGAGAAAGGGGGAAGACAGAGGAAGACATACAAGAAGAATAACAAAAGGAAGGACATTAAGTAATATATGATCCCTCTAGGTGAGGCTTCCCATTTTCCAAATGAATGTGCTTCTTAGGGGAAAATTTTTCATTGCAGTCTAAAAATTAATCATTTCCGGGGCTTTAGGTACACCTGGATCCCATATTCTCATTGAAGACAAGCAGTGTCATGAAGGTTTCACAGCTAGTGAGTGACAGGTGCAGAACTAGAACTGAAGCCGTTCATTCATTCATTCATTCATGTAATCACACTGCTAGCCTGCTCCAAGCCCTCCTGTGACTGACTCGCATTGCCCTGAGAATGAAATCCAAATTTTATGGCCAATTATACAGCCCCTGCCTGCTTCCTTCTGCTCTCCCACCTACGTTCTCCCTCCTTCCGTGGGCCGTAGTCATACTGGCCTTCCTTCTGTTTCTCAAACCTGCCAAGCTCCTTCCCTCCACATGGACTTTCCACTGTCTGTCCCCTGCCTGCAGCGTCTTTCTGCTGGACCGCCTCATGGCTGATTTGTTCTCATCGTTAAAGACTCAACCTCCTTAGAGTGGCCCTCCCAGGACACTGTGAAAGCCCCGCCAGGCCGGGCCTTAGCATGCCATGCCCTTTTCTCTTCATAGAGCTCAGCACATTCATTCTTATTTGTGTACTTGCTTCCTTATTTATTGTCCATCTCCTGTCTGGAAGGTATGCTCTGGGAGAGCAGCAGACAGGTCTGGCTTGTTTACTGCTATAACTGTAATACCTAGAACAGTACCTGTGTAGCAGGTGCTTAACAAATAATTGTTAAACAAAATGTTAGAGGAATCAAAAAATATATTAAATATCTATCACACACTGAGCACTAGAGATTCAGAAAACAAAAAGAAAGAATTTTTAGCCTAGAGGGACTCCAAGCCTGGCAACTTCAGGCAGTTGGTTTTTCTAGTCTATTTTACATCCATTAAATTTTGCTCAGCAACCAGCAGATTCCTGGAGATCCAGGTCACCTGATTTCCAAAAATAGTCATCGACTGTGATTCCTGATTATTTGCTGGTGAAGAGATTATCCTTCTGGTTTTGCCTGGAGCAGACCCTGTTTACCCCTGTTGTCCTGCCATAATCATTGGTAGTGCCCTCTTTTGTTCTCAAAAGTAATCCAGCTTAGATGATAAATTACATAGTTACCTTATTCATTGACCAGCCAATTTATAAACACTCATAATTATTGCTAGTTAGAATGGTTTAACCACATAAGCCACATCAATATATCTTTCCAGAGATACGATGGAAGGTCAAATCATATCTCTGGGAAATGGTAACTTCATAAGTTAAAAATACAATAAAAGACAGAATAGACACGGTTCCAATTAGTGAATCCACTAATGAAGCTAGAATTTCCCAAGACATGTTCAACAGTTCTGAGAAGTGCAAATAAGATTTACATGAAAAATATACATAGGCCCAGGGCTCTTTATTGTGCCAGAAACTATTCTGCAAACTTTACTTGCTTTTCCTCATAATTACTAGTACGATTCCTACTGTAAAAATGATGAAATTGAGTCTTAGAGAGGTTAAATCATTCATCCAAGGTCACATAGCTTGAAAATGTGAAGCCTGGGACCCAAATATACCTCTTTGTGATCTCCTGCCCCAACCACAATGCCCACTGCTTCTTAAACAGGTAAACGAACAAGTAAATAATTTGATGAAAGTTTCCTGTGCTTAAGGAGGCTTGGGAAATGCTAGGTTGAATTATGTTAAGTAGGCTACTTTTCTACAGGACTTTTTAGTGTCTGTAACATATCAAAGTGCTTGGTAAATCTTCAAGGGGTGGTGTGGGTGGTGTCTCCCTCACCAATTGGTCCATGGCACCCTTTGTGTGAGGCAGGGACTAAAGCTCTGCAGAACAAATTTTGGCAAATGCTGCTCTAGGAACCCCAATGGGGCCAGCTACCCGCTTCTCTGTGGGTCAGCCCTCCACCTGTGTAAACACAGACCCTCTGGGATCCAGCCTGAGTCAGGGTTCTCCTCTGGGGGGCTCCGGTTTTTGGTTTTCGCAGCTCCGAAAAAAAGACCATCCGTGGATCCCCCAGGGTCCCAGCCGTCCACTACTTACATCAGTGCTTTATAGTGCCTTTTCACTCCCCATATTGAACTTTCTGTCGTTGGGATTTTTTTTCTTCCCACTCCATCTTCCTCTCATTCACAAGCCTAGAAGTCTCCATAGAGGAAATTGTAAGTTGATTTTGGACAATGTCCTTACTACAATTTAATAATTGAAACCTCCCCACCATTTGGGATACAGGAGATAAAGATGAGAAAGAAGACTTCTCATGGAAAAAAGAGGACAAATGTGTAAGCTGTTTCTGGTCCTTTCTAAGACTCTTACTGGAGGAACAAGTCGGAGGGCCAGGGCATGCATGTGGAGGAGGGGTGAAGAGGGGGTAGAGGGTTATACATGCATGTTTCCGCTAAGGATATTCATGGCTACTGAGTCCAGCCTAGGGTGATTTGATTCCGGAGTGGTGGAGGCTAAAGATAAAGGAATTAAAGGGCAGTGTCAGAATCCTCACCCCCACCAGTCTCCTTACTGCAAGGGGGTTGGGAGGTGCAACTGGGCTGACGTGTTTGGGGTCCCTAGTATAGTGAGATGGAGCTTTCACTGGCCTTTGTCTCTTAGTTATCAGAATCTTCCACTTCTCTTTCTTCTCCCTTCCCACCTCCTCTACCCACTCCTCAAAACCTTTCTGTCTCCTCCTGAATGACTGAAACTGACAGGTTTCAGAAGCCAGTCTATTACTGTGACCCAGGCATGCCAGTTCTTGCATCTGGAATAAGCTGGCTTAGCTATTGTTCCATGGCCTGCATACCTGATGCAAACCTTTTTTTTTTTTCTTTTTAATACAAGCATTTAACCCTTCCCCACCCAAGATTTGCTTCCTATGTTTTACAACTATGCTTGCACTTGGGTGGGAAATGTTTTTGTTTTCACAGATGTTCACGGGGATTCTGTAAATAAGCCCCTACTGAAACAGTTTTAAAGGAATTGTGGTTTCTATCGTTATGCATAGACTTCAGTTTCCCGCCTCCTCCTGGACTTGTCCAGTGCCATCCCTCTGCAAAGCGTCTGTGGGGTCTCTTGGTTGTCCCAGAGCGTTGGTGTGAAACAGATCCCGCATGGGCACCCTAGAGGGCGCACTGCTTACATTTTCCGCAAGCGAAGCGACAGCGCTCGCTCCCAGGCTCCATAAAAGGGGAGGAGGCAGATCAGTTTACTTCTCTCATTGAGAAAGAAGAGGATTGGAAGGCCGGGCGTATAAAGCCGCGCAGAGAGCGTGAAACAAAGCAGTCGGATCGGAATTGGACTTGGGAGGCGCGGTGTGGAGTCAGGCATCAAACTTGTTGGAGGGGAGGACCGAGCCTGTTCCTCGCGCTCTCCTCCTCCGCGCTGCGCTTCGGGGGGTTCCCACCAGCCTTGCGATCTATTTTTATACCTGCTTTTTATAGAGAGAGAAATATATATATTTTTTCTTCATAAGAGAAAATTCCTGTACCAAGAGAAAATAAGGCAACATCAATGAAGGAGAGAAGAGCCAGCCAGAAATTATCCAGTAAATCTATCATGGATCCTAATCAGAATGTGAAATGCAAGATAGTAGTGGTGGGCGACAGTCAGTGTGGCAAAACCGCGCTGCTGCACGTCTTCGCCAAGGACTGCTTCCCCGAGGTGAGTGTGGCCCGCGGGGCTTCGAGGAGAGGATGGCCCGTGGGACCCCCTGTCTTGAGGCGGACTTCCCCTTGCTTTTCCCCCTTCACCCGATTTTCCTTTCGAAAGTGGTTTTTCTGACCCCTCGCCACTTTCCCCGGGTTAGACTGCTCGGAAAGGGAAAGTGCGCTGGGAGCGTTCGGGGCTGGGACGCGCCCGCACGCTGGGCTGGTTCGCTCCTGAAACTTGTTCCTTCCTGCGTGCACGACCCGGCCTGGGAGACTGGGGTCAGCAGGGTCTCCGAGAGCCAGCGGGGGCGAGTGGGGAGTCAGGCAGGGGTCTCAAAGGGTCGTGCGTTTAGCGTGTGGTCTGATACGTGCCGGTTTTCTTTTTTAATTGGGGAACCGGGAGGCGATTTTCAGGGGGTGTTCAGTGGGGGTCGTGCCTTCTGAGATAACCTCTTTGCCCTCTTTCCTTCCTCTTCTGTCCATTTTGTTTGTCCAGAATTACGTTCCTACAGTGTTTGAGAATTACACGGCCAGTTTTGAAATCGACACACAAAGAATAGAGTTGAGCCTGTGGGACACTTCGGGTAAGAGTGGTCGGACCGCGTGGCGCTGGGGGCGGGTTTCCAGCCGCTGGGGGGTGCGCGGCGGCCTCGGGAACCCGCGCGCCACAAGCCCCCCGCACCCCTGCATTAACTTTGCCCCCTGCGGGGCATTCCCACGGTCCCTGCCGGGTGAAAATTTGATCCCTTCTGGGTGGGGGCGGGGGACGACAGCGGGGACGGGAAGATGGCAGTGGGGAGAGGAGGGCGCCCTGTGCCCGCAGGGTGACCCCGCGGTTGGAGCCGCGGGTGGCCGGGGTGGCCGGGCGCGGTCTGTCCGCGGAGACGTGCTCGAATCGCCTCGGGGCGGCCGAGGTGGCCCGATGCCGGGGGCGGGGGAGGTGAGTGCGCCTCGGCGGAACCACCCAGCCGGCGGCGGGCGCCGCTCCGGGATCTAACCTTCTGGTTGGCGGGGAGCGCGGCGTGGGTGGTGGGAGGCGGGAGAAAATCCCCGAAGCGACGCGGTTACGTGCGGATTCCTTGCTCCGGAGAGAGTAGCTGGGCGCAGACAGCCGATGCGCCCGTGACGCTTGCTGCCAGGAATGCGCCGGCGGCGCTGGCAGCGCAGGGGCCGGGCAGCCCTGGGCCTCCCGTGTGCGCCGGCGCCGCGGTGCCCATCTGCAACGAGCTTCCTCACCCCCGCAGCGATCGCGCTGTTCCCCCGACCACGCCAATCCCTTTCGATCTCTATTGCATCCCCTCCGCCTGCCTGCAGGGCCGCGGGCGGCACTCTTCGCCTTTGACCTTCCCTTCTACTTGAATTATTGGCGCCGCGGTGGGTTATTTTCAAGCGTCCGGGGTTCAAGGCCGGGTTATTGCCTTCTCATGCGCCCACCCGCTACCTGGCGCGCAAGGGTAGGGAGAGCCAGGTATGCTGCCGGGGTGGGAAGGCATCCTCCCCCAGCCGAGTTAGGGGTTTGGGCCCGGTCAAAGGCAGTGGGGGTGGGGAGCACCACCTGAGATCTCGGGCTGGGACACGGGCACCCGCCGCCCTGGCCAGCGGTGCTCGGGCGGAGCGCCGTTTCCAGGAAGGGTGTAGCCCTTGAAGGAGCAGGAACCACCAGGAGGGGCGGGTAAAGGTCCCTGCGCTTAGGGCTGGGAGTTTAGCTGGCAGCTGCGCTGCTGGCGGACCGAGCCAAATCCGGGGTGAAACTAGTGAGCAGGAAGCACAAGTGCCAACACGCAGGTTTTGCTGTCAGGCGGGGAAGCCCCGAGGTGGAGCTGCGCTCAGCTGGGAGTGGCCTCGCGGAGGTGCTTCTGTGAGCTTCCCACAACCCTCGGCTGGAACCTCTGGAGCCCCCGAGGGACGCGGGGGATCAGAGAGCTAGAGGAAGGAACCAGACTGACAGGGTCGCCAGAGGCAGTCCCTGCACAAAGGCAAAAGAGGAGTCTCGCACGAGCGCCTCTCACGGTCGGTGCCAGATGCTCGACTGCTGCAGTGAGAAGGGCTGATTCTGTTTCCCACTGGAGTCAGGCCTTCCTCGGGCGCCCCAAGGGCAGCAGAATCAGGACCTCGCCGTGTTTTGTGCTGGGGATTGCATGCAGTGACTCGAAACTGTACAGAAGGTTTTTGTAGGCAGAATTCTAGTGGTTCCTTATTTCAGTAGTTCCTATCATCAGAATTATTGCACAACCTAGTACTTAATGAGCTCTAATTCCCAGACATAGCATGATATGAATTTGTTATGCCTAGTGGACAGCACAGCTGGTGTGGTACCAATAATAAGCACCAGTACTCCCTCTCCTTCCCCTCCAATACTTGTTTGGATCTGGTGCATGATAGAAATTATTTTGGCACGGGGTGGAGCAGTGGGTCTGATCCAGTCGTTGATACAAAGCTGTGTTTAGCTCTTAGCTCTTGGTTACCACGGATTTCTGCGTGCAAATCCCCTACCTCCCTGGGTCTCATTTTCATCATCTGTAAAAAAGCAGACACTGAGCTAGATAATGTGCAGGACCTCTCCCCGCTGTATACTTCTTGGCTTTAGTACACCGGACAGGCAGGTCTTTTTGTTTCCCAGGATGTTGGTTGGCTTCAGCTCTTAGTCCCAGGGGATCTGGCATCCCAGACTGGGGTTTTCACAGCCTATGGAGCAAGCCAGGTTCTGAGCAGAGACAGGCTTCCTGGTGGATTTAGGAATGAGACTCATTTGGATAGGGAGGGGGATTGGGTGGGCTTGTAGGAATGCTGGGCTATGCATTCCCTGTCTCAAGCTTCAAGAGTCCTAGGACCACCAAGGGAGATTTTAGATTAGGTGCCCAAAGGGCTAAATTGATTTATTTAGAAGAGAAAAGGCACATTGTTTTCCAAAGGCTAGAAAATAAAACAAACAAAATGTGGGCAGTTTATAGCTGGAGACCATCCTTTGAATGTGCAGGTAAATATCACTTCAGATATTTTCATGTATTTAATCAAAACTCTGCAGTTCAGTCTCTGCACACAGTAGTCACCCAATAAAATCTGATGAATGAGCAAATGGGTAATGATATGCATAGTTTCCAAGTAGATAAGGTTCCCTAATGTTTATTAACACTGAATTACCTGTGCACAAAGAATGGCAACTTTGTAAACATTGTCTGTCATCAAATTAAAGATAATCATCTGAAATGAAGTTTCAGATGAAATAATCACTTGTATTTTTATTGAATGAAACAAAAACCCATGCATGTTTCACTAAAATATAAAGGTTCAAAAACTGATTAAGAAAATTTCATACTGCAAAATTATGCAGTGATGAAATCTTAGTTAGAATTTAGATTTATACAAATGGCAAAAGAGGCATAATGGAATTATTTAGAATTCCATTATGTTGTTTGTGAGGTGAAATGTTAGTTAATTAAACACAGTCACCAAGCACTGTTTCCACCAAAGGTGATTTGTCATTCATGAGTAAAATACATCTTGTAGAAACCATCGCATCAGCAACTGATTATTTCAAGTATCTTTAACATTTTTCTATTTCATTCCAAGCTTTTCTTGACAAATTTCTGAACATGATTATTTTTTGATAAATGTTTGACATTTTCTTTGCCCACTAAGACATTTGTTTAGTTCAGGTTATGAAAATAATTGCATATGCCTTATGCCTTGTGTGTTACATTTATTTTTTCCAAAGGCTATCAATTTAACTCTAGAGAGAAGATCTAAGCCAAGCTTGTAAAGTCCTAAATGTCAAGATGATTTTTTTTTCCTCTTAGAACTTTGTGAAAGAGATTTATATAGGAAAAGTTGGGCATGCCCAACTTCTTTTAGGTAGGGAGAGAGATGGCATAAACATTATCCTTTGAATGGTATTTCCTGGCCTGTTTGGCCTCCTAGCAGTGGGGCAACCACTTAGGAGACAGAAGCAGTTCTTCTCTTATATGGCCTCTTGGATGGCTTCTCATAAGGGGTCTGCTCTCCTCTGTGTGCCGCCCCCCGCAGCTCAGTTGTCCTATGATCATTCCTAGGCAAAACTCTGCTAATTTGGATGTGGAAAAGAACACTAGGTGAAAGTAGGATATGGTGGGGTCTCTTGCACCAAGAGAAAAGGAAATCATTCATTTGCAGTCTTCCAGGCACAGTAACTTAACATTTCCTTCCTTTCTCCCTCTCTCCTTCTCGCTCTCTTCTTTCTGCATCCTCTATAAGCAGGCCCTCTGTTAGACCCTGAAGATGCAGTGTTAATTAAAACAGGGTCTTGCCCCTGCAAAGTATGCAGTTTGGGCGGGGCAGTGGGGAGAAAGAAGCCCTTCCCAATTAGTGGTGTTCATTGCCAACTCATGATGAACACAATTTTGTCAGGTTCTTGAATCCAAATGCCCTGTTCCACGTGGTTGAAATGTATTTCCCTTGTCAGGCATCCTCAATGCTTATGGATCTGCCAGATAGCTAGATCCTTCAGGTAGGAAACAGCTCCCCCCACCCCAGTGTACACACCAATTAAAGCAACCACAAATGGTACTTTGCCAGTTGATTCTTAGGGCTAAAATACTCCAGCCCCTAAAAGTAAACTAAACCTTTTTTAAAATGCCATATGTATTGTCTACAAGAGGTCCTTTTTAAAGGTCATCTTTGGATACAGGTCCATAATTTCTTCATTGTACTGAGAAGTATTCCCTTTTCATTATAAAATGAGCATTTTTATTAATAGTTACAGAAAAATGCTCCTAATGATTTTCCAATTCACCCAACAAGTTTTCTGCAAAGCAATGTGTAATGGTTTCAACATTTTAAAGTGATACATGAGAGTAATTCTAATATTTTGTGCTTCAAAATCTGCCACATTTGCCAAGCATAGAAGCAATTCGTAGCATGAAGCCAAATGCCTACTAATAATAGAAACTTAGTCATTTAAGGATCACCATATCTTTTCCTAAGAGATTTGATTGCTGTGTAATTTCAGCACATGTGATTTAGGGAGTAATAATCATTCATGCCAGCTTTTAACCAAGGCAAGCTAATGTGCATTTTATTTAAGGCATATTATTACTTTTAAAAAATTCAATTCAGCTGCTAAAATTCCCTACAATAACTATGCTATTGCCTCAGAACACTCTCTTGAATCTTGTCATAATACAAACTTCTTTTAGGCCCTGAGTGCTAAAGTTAGCACTTCCTCTATTAGTTTTTAACATTATTAACAGAGAATGTAGTATATTACACTTAAAAGGGAGGAAAGAAAGATCTTAATTAATTGCCTCATGGTCTTGCTTGAAGGACAAATTTCTCTATGAACAGAAGTCTATCTAAATTGTTATATTTATAGCTTAGACATCAAGTTTGAAGAATGGTCGTGGAGACAAGCAAGCACACTAATGAAATATTTCTTAATAGGGATGGAAATGGTTCAGCAGTATTGGAGATTAGTATATAATTAATCCAGAAAATCAGCTTAAAAAGAGATCACTGGTCCCTTTTTTTTTTTTTTCCCCTTGGTGATTTAACACATCTAAACAAGACATACAGGAATGATTATAAAACCAGTAAACGTGTTTTAGGCCATTCTGTATCCACTCTGATGTATGCTTTTGGGCAGGGGCGGTACAAAGCTGTCTGCCCTCAAGGTACTCACAGTCTAGTTAGAGTAACAAGACAAAAATGGTGAAAAATGTAGGTGACGGTAAAATTAAAAATACTCAGGCTTTCCCAAGGCCCAACATAACATTTCTTATGTTATATAAGACATCAAATGAGGAGCCCAGATTAAGCGCCAGGAGTTCAGATGGGAGGAGATGCCTGTAAACCAGGACTTGAACAAGGTAAGGAGTTCTTCCACTGGCATCCTTCTAAGAATACCCTCAGGACAAATAGGGGACATGGAAACTTTACCTTATCTCTGGTGCTGTAGTAACTGTTTGTAGGAGAGTGAGCCTGGAGGTTCTAAAGTTGTAGTCACCCAGCTGCAACAAGATCCAAAGAGTAGTTGAAGGCCACGTGAGTAGCCTAAGCCCCCTGACTCACGATGTATTGCTCATTCAGGCTCACCACAATTCCTTTCCTTCTCTAGAAGTTGGCTCAGTTCTTAAGACGTCTTTAACATCCCTCCCACTTGGAAGCATACTTACATTTAGTGGCTGTTGAAGAAAACAAGATTCTGAAAGTTAAGAATTATAACTTAACCTTTTTAGAGAAAGGGAGAGGGTAAGAATTTACAAAGGAGCTAAAAAAGCATGAGCACTTGTGATATGAATATCAAGGATAAAATTGCACAAAACTAGGTATTTTAGAAGGTTGTAATGATCCCTTGGAGTTTAGAATTTCAAAACCAGGTTCAACTCTTAACTTGAATTTTCACTCTGCAACTCTGAAAGAGACATGGGTGAAGGAAAAACAGACAGTTTGGATGGTGGTTTCCAGTAAGCAGTACATAAAACTGCATTTGGATATGTGTCCACCAAGCAATAATTTCCATTTAAACTATGGAACTTCCCAAAAAAGGGAGGGGGAAGTTTGATTTCCCTTTCTAAGTCTACATGTGTCTCTAGATTTTTTTTTTTTTTTAGCTCCATTTAGTGCTGGGTTTTTTTTCCAATCTAGTTTCTTGCTAAGTTGCACATTGCAATGAGGCATCCAGATTGGTCATTCTGATGCCACCTGAAATAACCAGATGTTTCCTCATTAATCCAGTTCTTTTGCATGTAAATGTGACACCAAGGACCAATAGTTTCTCCAGTTAGCTCACGGTGCCTGGTGGGCTGTGCCAAATGAATTAGTTGTGCCTCAGTCATTTTCTGATGTCCTGTAAATGTCTTCTCAGTTACTACATATTGGCAACTTTCTCAGGGTCCCCTTTGGCAGAACAGAAATTTTACTGACATGGAATATAGACTGCCTCAAAAGTTTTGACCAGGTGTTGTGCACATTGATTTTGAAAAATGAGCCTTGATGACATAGTTTCTGGAAAAGCGAATTCTCTCATGGGACTGCAATCCAAGAAATCTGGCTCTTAAGTATCATATGAAACATAAAAACTTCAATCTGTTAGTGAATGATAATGTAATTTAAAAAATATATACCATATATGCTATATATGTATATGTGTGTGTATATGTATGCACACACAAACACTCTTTACCCTAAAGCTCTTGACTTACCATGGGTCCACTGTCAGTAAAATATTTTGATTCTTATATATTTTTAAGTATATCAATAAGATGAGGAGTTTAAGCTACAGCTTTATTTAAAGGCCAAACATAGCAATTTTATTTCTACCTGACTTTCTATACAACTCTGTATCTACATTGCCCCCAGAAATAGAAAATAATGATTCTATTTTTTAAGCAACAACACATAAGCACCCCCAAATTTCTATAAGATTTGTACATAATTTCTATTAATCTGAATCTATGGAAGAAACTAACAAAAGATCCTTCCTGGGAATGTTTGTTGCATATTTGCAGGCATGGTATTTGTAGTGCAGACTACTTGGAAAAAGAGTTAAACAGTGTTATACTGAGCCATATATAAAAGTTTTGCCCAGATTTAATTCACATTCTTGAGATTGCTGCTAGTTTAAAGCTTTCATTCTGATTAGAGATGGCATAAGGAAATGCAATCTCGTAATAATCGGGCAGATCATGTTTGGTTCAGATGTCCTCGTTGTGGGCACTAAAAATACCAAAAGTTAATATAGTTTTCTTTGTCAAACTACACAGTATTTCTAACTTATTGTTCTTGGTAAAAATTTTTTATGGGGGAAAGAGGAGCTTTTCAAATTGAGATTCAAGTAAAGTAAGTTATGTTTATGAAATACTCAACAAGAAGAGTTTTCAGTTCTCAAACTCCTCTCCAAAGCTTCACAGTGTTTGAACTGGTTTTGCAAAAGGTTTCATAAAGCCTCCCTTTTGGGCATGAATCTTCTTACATATACATTTAATTATGTACATATATGGCATGTTCTATCTTTGCGAAAGGGTGACTTCAACAGGCAGGTATGTGTCTGAAGAATTAGTTTCTGGGTGAGGCACTTTGTAACTATTTTGGGCTGGAAATTTTGCTCTCACCCAGAATTAATGATCTTGAAGACAATGATGGGTAAACTTGAAATTTCAAAAGCCTTTTAGAACTTTGCTGATATTTGCCAAACTTGAGCAACTCAGAGAACGCCGGAAGTACACTTATTCCAATTTATCCTCCAGCAGAGCCCTTCAACTATATTTGGGGGGTACAGGAAGGGGAAGCACACATTTTGCATATGTAATGTGGTTGTTTCTTTACAATATGGAGTTTCCCAAAGTTAGGTTACTTAAAAAGGACCTTGGAACAGTGCTGTGAGCTTAGTTTCATGTAGTGTTAGAGAAATGTCTCATCTCTACCATATGCATGAAGCCCCTTCCACATGCTGAGGAGTTTTATTTGTCTAGCAAAATTAAATTTTACTGGACTTTAACTGTAGAATTTCTTAGGTAGTAGACTACAGACTGCATGTACATCAGTACCTACCGTGTACTACAGTTAAAGCTTAATGCCTTCATACATAGTTAAAACATGTTCAGCTCTCTTTCTTGTGTTTAGTTCTACAGTTGGCCCCTTGAAAGCTTTTCATGTGTATCTTTAAAAAAAGATAGAAGTTTACTTTCGGCTGTTTGGCTTCACAGTGTGTTATAAGACTTTTCTGGAGGGATATGAGAGTCAGGGCCAAGTATTGTTCCTGCTTTACCCACTTACTTTCAGCTCCTCCCTTGGGTGAGATTGCTTCTCACTTCACAGGATCATTCCTGGAATTCCTCCGTTTTCTCTTGGCTTGTGAGATATCCCACACATGCCTGTGATTACACCGTGCCCTCTCCCACTCTGCTCGCCTTACTTCCTTTGTGCGGTCACTTGGGCTTTATGGAGAAGAATAGCCAAGAATTCAAAGTGCTTAAACACAGAGTAAACACTGTCAAGTTACGTGGGATTTTTTTTTTCCTGAAGGTCCTCCTTAGCTGATGAATTGTTACATCTTTCCTGGTAGGACAGTTCTTTTATAATTCTATGTCAGTGTTTTTACCATGAGAAAAGTAGAGATAACAGATTTTTCTATCTCAAAAAAGTATTAACCTTAACCTATCAGAAAATATCATGACTAAGTGGTCCTGTGAGTTTTAGTAACAAATTACTCTTTTCATTGGTGGTCAGGCAAATTATGTTTATAACTAATAACTGTGGGGATCGGTTTTAATTGTACCTTTGGACACTATGGTTGATTTAAAAAAAGTGTTGTTCATTAGCAAAAGTACTAGGGTGGGGTTAAAGTGTCATTCCTAATTAGATCTTGTTAAAGCTCTTAAAAATTACCGCTGTACCTCCACAAGCATGGTGGTTTATTTCACATGAACCTTTCTTTATACTACGTAAGAATTTTCACTCAGACTGTTAGCCAGGTAAAAACAAAAGCAGAACAAACCTCCATGAGAATCTGGCTTAACCTGAGAAATCTGTTTCATTCTAAAATCATATCAGAGTCTAAATTTTGCAGATATTTGGATTTGCTCTCTAAACACAGAAGCCAGCCCACTGGGGATTTTAGTAAGTAGGTGTCTCCAGCAGGTGACAGAGGGCTGAACACAAAGCCAGATCCCCATTGTGGCCATAAATTGGGCGGGGGAGGGGAGCCAGTCCACACAGGGAGGGGTGTTCTCTGCAGCCACGTGGTGCTCTGCATGTTGAAACCATTCCTCCTGGGGATTTTCCTGATAGTCCCAATTTTAATTAAACTATTGTAGCCTGTTTGTATTTCTTCAACGGCCTTCCCTAATTTTTATATTTGGAGAAGATGGTCTCCAGTATCACACGAAGTAGTCTTAGATCCAAAATTAGCAATGAGTGCTCTCATATCATACAACATCGTGTCCTGGAAGGAGAGAGGCACCTGGAGTTGCCCGTCCTCCGAAGTTCAGGTCTGCCTGAGACTGCAGAGCATCCACAGTGAGAGAGTTGTCTTTCCTAACGTGAGTGCTTTTCAAGAAAGTTCTTTGAAGCCTGGTTAGGTTTCTGACAGTCCTAACTGTTGGCAGCTTTGACTTTCTGGGGCCTGGGGTCAGGTCGTCTCTTGCTAACTTTGAAGAGCAGAGAAAACCCTCATGTATACGTCCAGTGTTTGGATTTTCACTCTGTGATCTAAATTTTCTGACTGCGTGTTTGGAAAAAGATACCCAAATGTTTACAGCAGGAGCTGTGTCAAAGTTAGACTTCAGACACAGAAACAGGGAAGGTTCTCATTGGGAGAGTGCAAACTTCACAGAACTCATGTGGAAATACCAAACTATCCATAAATAGTGTTCATTCATCTCATTCCCGATGCCTTTCAAAAACGTTTAAATGAGTGAACTATTTGTGAATTATTCTGTTAACTTAGGACTTCCTTAAGTGGATGAAAAGGCAGCCTCAGCTTGTCATTTTCAGAGACAGCCTCACTCTAATAGACTTTAATATTTAAAATGACTTGAGTTTTTAAACTCTAGACCCTTGAAGCTTTGGGAAAGTATCTTTCAGTTGTCAGCCTCTGCCAGGTCCTGATTGCAGAGGTAGGTAGGGAACTGCTGCAGCTCCTAAACAGGGCTGACTTAATTGTCTCCATGTATTCACACCTTTCTTCCAGATTCCTAGAACATTCCCTTCTTCCTTGCTTAGCAGACACCTCTGGGTTGAAATTGTCACTCTCCATCCCTAAAGCAGTTAATGAAAAAGCCACAGTGCTACATGGGGTTCCACAAGGGACGTTAGGGACCCAGAATATACTGTAAATAGAGGCTGAAACACCCTAACTGCAGTGTCTTCTAGATCACAAAACCAGGCTCCTGAAAAATGTTGTTTTGATGGAAAAATGTAAAAGGTGATTTTTTTTTTTTCAAATCTTCTTTTTGGTCTGTCTCTCCTCCTGACTTTGCCCATGGAGTTTTGATTTATCAGGGGACAACATGTCCTGTTTTTCTGCTAGAAATGGAAAGTGATGTCAAAACGAAATAAAGTACTAAAAAGACTGGGGGGGTTTAGATTTTCTTCCTGTGCTCTGGATTCAAATATATATATATATGTGTGTGTGTATATATGTATTTATCTAAATGATTTTCACGTTATGATTCTAAAATGTCCATATACTGAAAAGGATGTCCTAGAAAAGTAGTAGTTGGCAAGCCGTCTTGAGTTTCACAGTCACACCACTTGGTAATTATTGGCCTCATGTAATTGCCCCCCTTTAGAATTCTTAAAGGAATAGAAGAAACTTTCTAGATGACTACAGGGCTCTATGGTTTAAATTAATTGGCTAGTGATGAGCCTTTAGGGTACCCTGGATGTAACTCAAGCTAAGATCCTTAGATCATGCCTCAGTGTCACTCTCAGAGATGGAACTGTGCAAAAAAAGTGACATGATCCAATATGACATTTGTTATATTCTTGGTTATAAGAGGAAGAGTCCGTATAGGGTTTGGGGATTAGTTTCAGTAAATAAGCTCAAAGGTCAATGGCTTATCTAAACTTGTAACTTGGAGATACGGTGACATTGACGTGGTTTACTGTGATTCTCTTTGCATAGTTGAACCTACTTTCCACCTCCTTTCTCCCCTCACCCCCATGCCACTATCAGACCTATCTTGAGTATCGGTCACCTTTCCAAGAAGCAGCTCAATTTATGGTCCTTGCTACCACTCAGCTTTTAACAATAGTGACAATACAACCGTGATAACTAGAGTTAATAGTTACTGATCCCTTACTAAATGCTAGACACCACCTTAGGTTGATTTCATCCCAGGTAAATAAGTTGTCGGCATCTTCACTGGGTCAGTGAGGAATCCTAGGCAAAGAGTTCAAAAGCTACCCTGCCCCCTCTCTGTTCAGTGGTGGAGGTAGATTTACACTCAAGGCCACCTGGCCCCAGGTGCGTCCCCACCTCCCCCAGGTGCCTTCAGACCCTAGTCTTTGAATCAGCCAGATTTCACCCTAAGATCCTGGCTCTCCCCTTGAATTTAGGTCAGATACATGTGAGGCTTCATTCATCCTCTGGTAGAAGCGAATGTATTACTAACCAGGCTTTTGTGTGTTTGTTTGCATTCTTTTTTAAGAATTTGGGGAAGCAGAGGTGGGGTCATGATGTGACAGTCAAGGGATTTAGCTCAAAAGGGTAGAGTTAAAGCATTACAGACAATGAGACTTTCATCTGAAAACTTGTGTGTCCTTGTTTCTCCTCAGGTTCACCTTACTATGACAACGTGCGCCCCCTCTCTTACCCAGACTCGGATGCCGTGCTGATTTGCTTTGACATCAGTAGACCAGAGACCCTGGACAGTGTCCTGAAAAAGGCAAGTGCTGGGGAATGGTGACATAGTTCAGTACTGGACTGTATGTAAACAGAAACACATGGTTGGCTAGGGAGCTCAAAGACTCTAGTTAATTCCATGCCTTATATTTTGTAATTAATACATCAGAAAGGACACTCTCACACCAAAACAGGGTTTCCACACATATATGTCACTATTTTTTATGTGAACCTGCTTGAAATTTTATTTCATGAAGCGCTGAAACAAAATACCCTTTAAGAGCCTCCATGTGTGTCCTTTTGGAGGAAATGGTGCAGCTAAAGACAGTTGTATTTGACTCCTTCCTTCCTTCCTTCCTCCTTCCTTCCTTCCTTCCTTCTTTTCCTTCCTTCCTTCCTTCTTCTCTTCCTTCCTTCCTTCCTTCTTCTCTTCCTTCCTTCCTCCCTCCCTCCCTCCCTTCGTTTCTTCCTTCTTTCATTCTCTCAACAGATTGTGCGTGAGTTTACAGATTTACATTTGACCCTAATTCAGAGATTGAAATGAATGCAATAACAGCTATTTTCATGAGGAAGCTGTGTTTCAGTTATGACGTTATCTATCAGAAACAGAAGTGGAACTGATATAGGAGGAATAGGGATGTGTCTCCAGACATCAGACTTTGTGAATTATGATCAAGGAGATGTCTAATACTAATTAGAAACAGTAGTTGTGAACATGTTATAGACTGTACCTGGCTTCTGGAGGTAGAGGTAAGTCAGGTGCTGTAGTTGGAGAAGGGACCTGAGGAAGCTCTAGATGGAAGGGACCAGGGGAGGTCAAGGAAGGGGACCTGTTGCAGGAAGGATCGCAGGCCTTAGGGATGTCAGTGGGAGGGACGGGTGTTCCCTGGCCTCCAGCAGCCCGGGACTCAGCCTCCAGGTGGTTATAGAAGGCACATGCTGGTCCATGGGTCAGCATTCATTCGCCACCAGCTGTTTTCTCAGCTTTGGTTTGAGTGCTGTGGGTTTCAGAATCAGACTCTTGGTGAGCACCCTCTCTTTTCCATCCCTGGATTAGACACTGATGTCGCTGAAAGCAAGGTGGTGTCAGCTGAGTGGTGACCCGTGTGAGCCAGTCAGCGTACCATAGGGATTGAGAAAGAGGAAAACCCATGTTGTTGGCCTGGGTTGGTTTTAGTTTTTTTGGTTTTTTCGTTTTAATTTTTAGTGGAATTTGTATTTTGTGTGTTTTTATTAGATTATATTCTCCTATTGTATTTGGTTACTTGGCTTATGTGTCATTGTGAAATTAGGGTTTGAAGTATAATCATCCCCCTGTCTCTAGTAAACATTACAAACACAGTTCAATGAAATATGACTTTCTTAATAGATCAAAGGCTCTTTTTCACTTTTTAACTCCTTTGTGTTAGATTTGTATATCTAACTCAAATAATGCTAGGGCTTGTCACATTCAGACAGGAATACACCTTTCCTGTCTTTAATGCTTATAAACAATTGCTAGACGTGCAGAGAGAGGCCAGAGTCATTACACAGCTGAAGAACAACATAACAGCATGTCTAGTTCTGTCTGTAGATAAAAGAGGTTGCTTATTTACTAGAGTTTTTACTTGATGTAGTATCAGGTTATACATAATTTATGATGAAAAGGCTTTCTCCTGTTTTATTTTGCTTTTGTCTTCTAAGACTAAATGAATAGTGACTTTGGCCTTATAGATATTAATGAGTGTGTTTTACATTCCTGGGAGGTTTGAGGCTCATGATAACCCCTGCTGTGGTTCGTCTTCATTAATTGAATTCTTTAAGTCCTTGAATATCAAAGAGGTTAGAGTGACTTGAAGTAGGAAGGATTTCTTATTCTTGTTCTCAATTCACCTTCCAGTTCTAACTCCAGTGCCACCTGTCATATGGTAGATGCTCCTACATAATCCTGGAAGGAAGGAATCAGTGGACAAATTAGGCTCTTATGGAAAGTGTATCACTCCCTTCAATCCACTGATGGACTTTGGACTAGAGTTCACTACCCAAAGTACACCTCTAGATCCAGAAATACCTCCTCTACTGGTCCTTTAAATGACTCGTGCAGGATGTCCCTCTTATCTAGGATTATACTTATGTACATGACTTCATCACCCCTACTGTTCTGTGAATTCCTTTTTGGAAGACAGCTATGTCTTAATTATCTTTGTCACCACCGCAATGCCTAGTAGAGCACTTCATACATATTTGTGAATGTGGGCGGGAAGAGTCAGGCTCCACTTCCCCATCGCAGCCTCCCTAGGCCCTGCCCTCCAAGAGCCAGAGCTCTCCTGTGAACACTCTGAACCCCTGACCCCATCCTGCCGGAGAGCTTAAGCTTGAGGAAATGAAACCACAGAAAAGCCGTCCACTTTCTCTTAAAGAGGACAATTGGAATTCCCTGCCAGGCATTTTTGGAGATTTTAGTCATTCTTATAAGTCATGAAACAACTAACCAAATTGGATTAGACTGAGACATTTAACAGTTTGTGTAACTTAAAAAGTAACTCAGTGGCATATAAGCTACAGGACCAAATGCCTTCCTGAAAGCCCAGGACACGGTCCTTTGCAAATGTCCTGCTCTGTGTCGATTGAATCACTTGAATGGAAGCTCCAACAAAGCAGGATGTTCTGTTTTATTTCTCCACCTCAGGTACCTAAACAGAGCCTCCAGCACATGGTGGCATATTCTCTCTTTCTAGATGGAGTCACTGTTGGCCCTGCTTAGTCCCAGCCTTCTAGCTGGGGAGCCTCAGCTCAGCATATCTGAAGATGGGGTTCCTCGTTAGGATATGTAATTATTCTTAAGGCACTTTCATCTTTCAGCAATACCTCAATCATTAAAAATCGTTGAAGCTATCTTCGGACAACACTAACAAGTCTCTTGCAGTAGGGACAGATGAGTCACGGAGAAGGAGAATAGGTAATAATATGCATAAGCATTCACCAGTGCATCCATTTTAAAAAGTAGTAAAACTTAATATCTACTTGGGAGACAAATGCAAGTTTGCCCCTTTCATCAGAAGTGACACTCTTTTTAATTTCCTTCCCTTTTAGGAATTTCATTCCAGTGTCTGCCCGTGGAGAAATTGTTTTCATTGTATGGATACCAGTGCTTTGTTAATTGTTTATCTTTTTTTTTTTTTTTTCTCTCCTCGTAGTGGAAAGGTGAAATCCAGGAGTTTTGTCCCAATACCAAGATGCTCTTGGTCGGCTGCAAGTCTGATCTTCGGACAGATGTTAGTACATTGGTGGAGCTCTCAAATCACAGGCAGACACCAGTGTCATACGACCAGGTATGTATGTCGTCAGGGTGCAAAAGAGTGAAAGAAATGGATTATCACTCAAAATAAATTAGATTAAATTTAAAAATAGCGTGCTTTTCTAAAGGCTCAGCCAGTGGTCAACTGTGAAATGTGAAATGCTCCGTCATTTAATAGTATAATCACGCGATATTTGAGTACATAAACAGTTGATCATATGCTAACTTTATATATCTCTATAACTCCCAGTAGGTTTAAAGTTAAATAGATTTAAAGGAGAAAGTGGTCAAAATCAGTAATACTCTTTTAAGAGAGGTAATCTTGTTTTACACTCAGCAGCACAATAAAAAGGCTGTTGCCAGTAAAGTAGAACACTCCATAAACCCTCTTTCAGAGGTTCATCATTTGTACATGCATTTCCCTCAAGTGTTTAGAATGAAGAATCAGTTTCAGAAGTTCATTCTCTTAAAACCTACAACCAGATTCTAAAGAGAGTTCACATTGACATAGCTGGAACTTTACTTAGAATTTATTTTTTTTTTAAATATGACAGTCTTCTTCGTCTTGCCGTTCTAATTCATAAAATTTGGTTATTTAAATAAGTCGTTTTGATTGACGCACACATGTGGATACTGGTAGTATTGTCCACACTTTGAAATTACTTATTTTGTGTTTCTTAAAGTAATAGATGCCATGATAGGAATATTCATTTCCTCAACTTATTTTGGCTCTAAGATACAATCATGTAAATTTCAAAATTGATTTTAAATTTCATTCATTGCCCCTGTTTTTTGTACAATCTAGCCACTAGTTTTGAGTGCCATTTACACTCAAGAAAAGAGAAATTAAGTGCCCCATGAGTGCTGGAACAGGCTCTAGAGGCCACATCAGCCCTGCCAGAGCTATGTGGAAAATGCAGAGCTTATGATCATGACCTTCAGCTAACTTTTCCAGTAGTAAGTAAGGTTCTCTTGGTAATTCTATGGTTGCCATGAACCTAGAAGACCTAAATAACCAGTTAACTCTTGGTTACAGTTGGTTGTGGAGATGAATCACATCCTTAGCTCCTCTCCTGCTTCTTTGAATCACTTCATGTTAAGTGTTTGATGACGAGGCTCCTTCTTTATTAATGAGCCAGTGACGTTAGATCAGCCCTTAACATCTATGGGGAGCTCTAGCAGTATCGATTGAGTAAAAGATAATTGAGCATCTTAGGACTGGGTCATAAAAATATTTATGAAGTAATAAATAAGGCAGCCCAAGTTAAAACAAAAAAGCATTTTGTTTTGCAGTGACTAAATGAAAATTCAGTTGACATATTAGAAAATGTTTTGCAAGGCAGTATTCTTTTGTGGTATTAGAAGATACTTTATAACTTTCCCTCAAAGTCTTTTTGCTGATTAAAATCCCTTCTTTTGTTTCTCAGGGGGCAAATATGGCTAAACAGATTGGAGCAGCTACTTACATTGAATGCTCAGCTTTACAGTCCGAAAATAGCGTCAGAGACATTTTTCACGTTGCCACCTTGGCATGTGTAAATAAGACAAATAAAAACGTTAAGCGGAACAAATCACAAAGGGCCACAAAGCGGATTTCACACATGCCTAGCAGACCAGAACTCTCGGCAGTTGCTACGGACTTACGAAAGGACAAAGCAAAGAGCTGCACCGTGATGTGAATCTTTCGTTATCTTTAATGAGGACAAGGAAATCTAGTGTAAAAAAAACAACAGCCAAACAAAAAGGTGAAGTCTGAATGAAGTGCACAGCCAAAGTCACGTATACCAGAGGCTTGGGAGGCGTTTGAAAGTATACTCATCTTTTTGGAATCCTGTCCTTAGGTTTGGCATGTAGACCAAGTGGTGAGAAGTGACTACGTGGAAGAGTTTTGAAGTGTAACTTGAAAAATATGCCAAAAAAGAGAGAGATAAATGAGCTAGAGGAAGATGAGGAGGAATGCGAGTACCTCCAAGAAGAAAAATCACACTCTGAATGGTGCTTGCATTTTTGTTTTGTTTTTTTTGTTGTTGTTGCTGTTGTTGTTACAATCTATTCATGGATCTCTACTTTGATTTAATTTCTAAATGTTTTAATCTCCTTTACAAACAGTATATATTAATATACCATCCTCATTGGGGAACTGGCACTGTGACCTTAGCGTTTAGTTTTCTAGAGGATGTGATCTAATTTCTTTCTAGCTCATCATTAAAATGGAAATTATATCAGGACCCATGGGGATATCTCGAGGAAAACTATGAGGCTTTGAAACCTTGCCTTCTTGAAGATAGCTGAATGAGATGGTTCTAAAGAAAGGCTTTTGCAGTCTTGCAAGATTTGTAGACCAGCGCTGCAAAGATCATATAGATCAAATAGAAAAAAATGTGTTGATTTTTTTATTCAGTCTGATGGTTCTGTTCATCATTGTGATTGTCATTAAAAAGTGGTAAATTGCTCAATGTAATATTTTTGTGAGCTGTTTAGAAAAGAGGGTATGTGATTTTTTTTTTTTTTTTTTTTGCCATGGTTGATAAAAATGCAAAGTCAAATGAAAGGTGTCTTGGTTTGACGTCATAGAATGATCCAAGGAGAGAAAAAAATGTAGGTACTATTTTCACCAGAAGAGGTAATGAATGAAGGAATAGTAGCAGAAAGCACCGTTTGTGAGTAAAGTTGCCTGGAATTAAGTTACCAAAAATACAAAACAAAAGGACTATTATTTTGGGATGAAGCTCCAAAACTGGCAGCATCTGATGATCTGTTGGTTTATTTCACTTTCTTTAAATGAACATGGATAAGAGAAGGACCCACTTAAACAAGCTTTAGAGAACCCATAGCAGAAATTTATATAATTCCAGTCCTGACACAGTACTAGGGCATTTCTAGAGAGTGATTGCCAAACCTCACTTAACCGGATTCAGCCAAGGTCCATGCTCAACACTTGATCGCCGTTACGTAAAATAATCAGCATTTAAAATAGTTTACAGATTTTTTTTGGCCATTTCCTTTTAGAGATTCTTTCCGAGAAGAAACTAGATCTGACCTGTTTATTGTTGGCGCTTGTTGAAAACGAGCTTTCTTTCCAAGATAATGCTTCATTTTTGAAGTGTTGAAGCTGTGCTCCCATTAAATTGTGGCAGGAGAGGAGATTAAGGTAATTACAACACTCGGTTCTATGTCTTACAAGCACTTTGTTTTGTCTCTGCAAGAAAATACCATTCCAGTCATTTCCCATGAAATCCAGACATTTTACCAACATAATATGCTTTGATTGATGCAGCATTATGCTTTGGGCAGTATTACAAAATAGCTGGCAAGTGCTTTCTGTATTTAAATATTGTAAAAAGAAAATAAGTTATAACTGTTATAAAGCAGAACTTTTGTTGCGTTTTATCAAAATGTTGAAGTCACTTTGTATGTTTGGTCAATGTTTTCGCAGTATTTATTAAAACATACTTTTTTTTTCTTCAAATAAAAAAGTAACCATGTCTTTGTCTTAAATGTGATCTGTCTTTTATTATCTACTTCCTGATTGAGCTATTTAGCTTTGTTCTCTAATACAGACGATTATAGAATGTGGCCTAACATTTCCTGAACTAGCAGGCTTTGGAATTTTTTGATTCTTCACAGTAGTAATAGTTTCTCAGGGAAAGACAACTCTGTGTATATAAAAGGTTTTCATGATGATTTCCATTCACAAGAAGAAAATGGAGCATAATTAGATTAAGTGATCTGATCATGTACAAAACAGAGCCCTGATACTGCCTGGGATTAAGCTGTAGAAAATAAGGGAATTCATTGAAATCTTAAAGTGAAGCAATGTGATGCAGTCTCAAGTCACAGGTTTAATTCTAATGTGAGCCTAGTTTGCTCCTCTGCCCTGCAGAGTCCTGAGCCTTGGTCCCTAACCCAGCCGTCCACCTTGCAAAGGCAAGTTCTTATTCACAGCAGTCAATTGTGTGGAGAGCCCAGAACCCAGCTATTATTGTAGCCATTAATGGAAGGAACAAAAAGACAAAACAAAAATAATAGTCTTATGATAGGAGGATCTGATGATAGTAGCATCTTTCAATAACACAGGAGAAGGTAACATAGGCTTCCCCAGTGACCTGAAAGTTGTAAAATAAGCATGGAATAACTTACGTTAGAGAAAGGCCTGGGCCCCCATAAGCCCAGCTGACTCTCAGTCTTCACCTAAAATACTTAAATATAAGTTTTACATAAATGCCGGAAGATACTCCCTTTGGGGTTTTAAAACAGTGATTCTATACAGCTAAGTCAAAGTCACTTCATAAAAAAACTGCATTCTTGTTGACTGTTTTTTTTTTCTTAATGGCTTTAGAAATCTTTGTGGTATAGTTACTTGCTTGGAAATAATTCTCAGAAACACAAAGCAAAGGGAAAACCAAAGGACCCAGCATGAGTGAACAAATTAAAGAGCATTGACATTATGGGACAGTCTTATAAAAATTTTTTAAAAGTACAGAGATTTACTGAAAATATTTGCAACTTGTTGTCATCCAATAGCAAAGGAAATAAAAGTACTTTCCAAATCCTTGGTGTTGAGTAACTTCTAAGCCTAATGTCTAAGTCAGGCTTGCAAGAAATGCGTTTCTCAGCAATCACTGGCACAGAAAAAATAAAATTAAAAGCTGAGTTTCTGCTGACCTTGGCAGTATTTTATAGGTTGTACAGTAATGTTCCCCCGTGGTCAATTGTTCTTTTCCTGCAGCTTTAATTTGTTGAAGCAAAAGAAAAAAGTTTGCCTTCAGCCTTGGGCATGTATGCCTTCCTTTTCTCTGACTTTTTGCCTTAGCAAACATTTCTCCTAAGCATTCTGTGCACATTCCTTTCTATTGATTAATGATCATGATTAATGCCTTTTTAAATACTAAAAGGTGGTTTTCAAACTCTGAATGAGACTTTAACTGTGTCTCTCTCACCCCTATTAATCTTTTCCAGGAATACTTGCTTAGAAGATTGGAGTCTTATAGGGTATGTGTCTTAAGTGCAAACTTAGCAATAACCTAGGGAATTATTTTTATTAGAAGGAAGTTTTTAAAATGACCTCATCCTTTAAGACTCCTGAAACTCTTAAAGCTACTAATCCTCTTTTTGATGGATTGTTTTGGCATCACTATTCTGTTCTAAACCTCACAGGTTTTAGTCTTGTCATTTTTCTATTCACCAAATATTTATTGAGTGCCTACTATATGCTCAGTACTTTTCTAGGTTTGGCACATAATCAGGAATAAAATACAATCTCTGACCCGGGAGGGAGACCGTCACAAACCAACCATACTGAATCAGATCTGGTTGTGATCTTCATGATATTAACTGAATCATAGATACAGGGTTGGTAGTAAATATTCCAATATGTAGCCAGG